>NC_052018.1:19848640-20498248 GCF_015832195.1 Motacilla alba alba | reverse complement strand
ACTGACTCCTCCACCACAGGGATGGGGGAGAGAATTGGAAGAGTAAAAGCCAGAGAAACCATGGGTCGAGAAAAAGGCAGATTAACAGGTAAAAAAAAAAAAAAAGCCACACATACATACAAAGCAAAACAAGAAATGAAGTAACCACTTCCTATGGGCAGGGCAGGTGTTCAGCCATCTGCTGGAAAGCTGTGTGTAATTTAGGTGACTTGGAAGACAAACGTCATCACTCCTAACATTCCCCTCTTCCTCCTTCTTCCCCCAGCTCTTTATGTACTGAGCATGTCCCCATATGGCCTGAGGTACCCCTTTGGCCAGTTTGGGTCACCTCTCCCTGCTGCATCCCCTCCCAACTTCCCACACCCCGACAGCCCCCTCACCAGTGCAGCACCATGGAAAGCAGGGAAAGTGCAAGTGCTGTGCAAGGGCTGCTCAGTAACAACAAAAATATCCCTGTATTATCAACACTGTTTTCTGCACAAATCTAGAAGGTAGGCCCATACCATTGTGAAGAAAATTAACTCTACCCCAGCCAAAACCATTACAAGTCTAATTCAAATAATTTTATCCTGGATATGTAAACTGTTGCCCTTTTTGGGTAGTATGATTTTATTTCCTGACTCAGGCTGACTTGAGCTGTTATGACTAATCAAATGCCAGAGGCAATTCCAGAAAACCCTTGTATCTGTAGTGAAGAATGATGAATAGTTTGTAAAATGTTTAGGCATCCTTCACAGAGAAAAGCACTGTTTTGTGGTGTTTGTATATTGGTAGGTCTCTACAGTTTGTGTATTAACAGCAACAATAACAACAACACAGAAATTACAATGCTTCAACAGTGTTAAATCTGCTTTGATGTTGTTGTGTCTAAACAGCAAAATTTTCAGAAAGAGATTTAATCAAGCACTTATACAAATACAGCTTTACTTTCATTTCACGGAATAAATAATTCTTATTATACTAGTATTGAACTATAAATGCACAATCAATGGAAATTATGCACAGCACTTTAGGTAACATTGTCATAGGAAGGCAGATTTTAACCTACTTTACTTAAATGAATTCATGTATGTGTTTCCTTTAAAAACAAACAAACAAACACATAACGAAACAGAAATAATGAATGACCTTATCATAGGGTGCTTTCAATTAAAAGTTATAAAACTCCTATGGCAACTCCATGAAAAGAGTTTGGAAATGCCACATGAAAAAGACTTCAAAGAAGTGGCTTAGGGAAGGACCATCAGCACTTGCTCATCTCAGTTGTTCATAGTGTTAGCACTTGTACCCATCCAGGCTGAAGCCTGCAGGCTATGTTTACACCATAAAGCTAAACAGAGTCAGAGTCTGTGACTGGCTGCGCTAATTGTTAGCCTGGGTACTGGCATAGCTTGGTAAGCACAAACCAGGGAGACAGCCAGGCTCTGGCCCTTCTGTTTTGAGATGGAAAATAATTTAGGGGTATGTCTGCAAACTGTGTTGTGCCACTTGGCTTCTCAAGCTACAGAAATGTGTCTGTAGTGTCTGATTTGCTAATATAGTCACAGCCCAAGCGTGCAATGGCAGCCTCCTGATTTTTTTACTAAGAATGAAGTGAAAGAAAAATACAGCTGTTTTCTCAGGGCAGAACACAAAGAGAGCCTTATTTTTTTTCTAGAAAGGTATAAAGTTCTCATGCCTTTGAGGCAGATCTTCCAAACTGGTTGGCTTGGGATGGGACAAAGGGGCACAGCATTTTTGTGAAGACTCCAGCACTTAAGAAATAGAGAAAACAATAGAGAAAACATAGTGATAATCTGCAAAATACTTAGCTAAGAGGGAGGCTGGCATCATACAGAAAAAAACCTAAAACAACAACAACAACAACAAAAAAACCACAAAAAACCAAAAAAACCCCACCAACCCAAAACCAGAAAACTATTGTTGGGAGGCTGGAAGCAAAAAGGATAAGCAAAAGATTCAATTGCCTTAACCTTGAGATCAGCTTTTTTTGTTCCACTTACTGACTAGAGACTTTCTCATTCCCTCAGGAAATGAGGCTGCTAGAGGTAAGAGTCTTCTTCAGTATTCTGCCTTAATTTGATCCTTAGACATATTGGAAAGAGCTGTATGTGGTATGTAATTAAACACTGTACTGAGGCAGACATACAAGAGAGCTTAATCTTTTTCACATGATGTGGAAACAGATATACTATTCTGTTGGTACTGTTTTTCTTATTCTAGGCAATATTTGCTATGATTAGCACTCTTTTCCATGAGAGTCCAAGAAATAAAATAATTTGATTATCACAGGATTTTTACTGTACAACTCTGATAAACAGGATTCCTCCAGTGTTCAGTCTATGGTTTGATCTTCATGCATCCAAACTCTCCCATGTAAGAAAAATCTTGGATGTCCTTCATAAGAACCTGTACTCCTTTTGTTGCCTCAGATACGTCACAAAAACACAGGGACATGTTGTTTACTTTGTGCTATTGGCAGTGCTGAACGATTGCTTACTGTAACCGTCAGCATGTAGGAGAGTCTTTTCAGTGATTTTTTCTAAATCTACCTGTGATTTGTTCAAACAGAGAAGCCAAAAGAAATTACACACAATATGGTGAGATTTCCCTTGGAGCAGGTTGCAAAACCCACCTGTTTGCTAAAAGGTTCTTATCACTGCAAATAAATATGAGGAAAGCAAAAATCAAGCAGTATTTCTCAGAAAAAGAGATGATTCAGGAGCCAAGTTTCTGGTGAGTTTGATTTACAGAAATCACAGTGAAAATCCATCAGTTTGTACCCTAAAAACAAATGTAGAGAAATATAGGATAACAGAAATAACATTGATTATGGTATATATCAATTACTAGTCTTAAATTTTCAATGTCTGCTCTCACAGTCTTCATTTCATTTTCTTGTATAAACTCAGAAGATTTTTCTTGACCTAAATTAAATTTCAAATCAACATTTTATTTTTTTTTTTTTTTTGTATATCAGTGAGAGGGTTAAGACCTGCATTTTTTTTTACCGGGTTCTGAGATGTCTGAACACAGTATAGTGCAAGTGTTACGTTATTAGTGACAATTTCCATATTTTCCTCGTTTGGTTAGGGTTTTTTTTGTGTGAAAGTGGTAGATGAAAATGAGAAGTAAGTTCATACCATATGAAGATTTTATGTAGTTGTGAAGCAGGTTATCAACCAAACTTTACACCACTACCCGTCAAACCACTAAACATCACTCATTTAATTTCTGAAATTTTAAATTCTAAAATCCTAAATCCAAGAGAGTAATTCCTTCTAAATGTGCCTGTACAAGAATTCAGGAACTGAAAAACTGATTCTGGTAAATACCTCCTAAATTTTTTCCAAACAATTTTATAGAAGGAGGAAAAAGAGGGAGAAGAGAAAGGGGTTCCATGTAAATAGCTCAAAGCTGGGTGTCAAGAGGATGGTGCCAGACTCTTATCCGTGGTGCCCAAAGACAGAACAAAGAGCAATGGCCATGAAATGAGACACAAGAAGTTTCACCTCAACATGAGGGCAGCAGAACACTGGAACTGGCTTCCCAGGGAGGTCATGGAGTCTTCCTCTCCAGAGACATTCCAAACCCATCTGGACATGTTCCTGTGTAACCTGCTCTAGGTGACCCTGCTTGGCAGGGCTGTTGGACTGGATGATCTCCAGAGGTCCTGTCCAACCCTAACAATTGTGGCATTCTGTGAAGTGATACACAATGCAGGACTTTCTACCTGGTGGCAGCCGGGTTAGAGCAGAGGAGAGGGGAAGAGGCTGTTTCTGGAATGAAAGGCTCTTTCTTACAATGCACGCAGCTACATGTTATCATGTCTATTGAAGGCTGTGAAAGTAGGAAATCATGAGTTTCACCATCTTTTGGATGCTCTGATGAATGTTGAGAACTGCATTCATTACAGTACTTCAGACCTAGCAAAGGATAAAGGCATCTTCACAACATCTTTCATCTTTACCTTTATGCTCTCTGTGTTTTCTGTTTCCAAAGGTGTCACTAAGTTCTAGATGATAAGTGTCCCTTAGCGATGCAGCAATGGAGTTACCTTTTTCAGATTCTTGTTGGTGGCTGTATATGTCATCTTCCTGGACTGCAACTTGTTCTCTTACAGCCTTCGACAGGTAGAGCTTGGTTACACTTGACTCACAGGCAGCAGCTCAGGCACTGGGGGAAGAGAAACATCCCTCAGCTGCTTGCCAGTTGTCAAGTTAACTCAAGCAAATAAATTCCATGTCAGGTCAGTGCTTCCTGCAAATTCATTGTTGAGAAGAGTTAATGCTTTCCTCAGAGGCAGGAAAGAACTTCACTAAACCAGTTCTCCCTTGGATTGTATCAGTCACTTTTTCTTGGCCAAGCTGCAGTGAAGTGTTGAATGTGAGAATGCAGAGACAGAACCTGGACTTTAGTCTGTTCCTCTAAGTCTCTGGTTCCTAGATTGTTATCTCATTTGACGAGTATTCAGTTGCTGTCAATTGAGACATTAAATATTAGTTGAAAGAAGAAAAAATGCAAATTCTCTTTTAATTAATTTGAGAATTTTTGTCATCAATCAGTGTCATAGTAGTCTTTTATCAGCATGCATATCCTCATTAATATACGTATAAATTAAGGAAATACTATTATTTCTGTTTCACCAATAAAATGTAACTAGAAAATATAAAGTGACTTGCCTAAAGCCACATCAGAATAGTAACCATAGCATGTTCAAAATTCTTAATTCTTGAGTCTCAATCCAGTTCTTTCACAATGAATATTCTTTCCTGTAAACAGTTTTTATTCCTCTAACCTGTACCTTTCTCTCACAATTTCTGTATTTTAGACAGTTACTGAAGTTGTAACTGATATTTTTGGTTGTTGGTCTTTAGCTTATAGTTTAGTTCTCAGTCATAAAATCTTAAAAAAATATAATTTATAACAAGAAATTAAAATTAAAGTGGAAAACAATATTGTAATGGAAATGTTATTTTTAGCTGACATAAGATTTTCCTTCAAAGCATGCTGAGGCAGACAGATGTATATCATATTATGCATTCCTGTTTAAATAATTTAAGAGAAACTGAATATCTTATTATCCTTCTACAAAAAGGTATATTCAGAATTGATATTTTAACACTGAGTGACAGATACAATATAATAAAATGATCATCAAACATCAGTATTCCAGGAAAAAAACACATCAGTAGATCAATGAGAGAGATTCCATCTGTGAAGGGCATTCAGAAGATTCCTTCAAAGACACCTTTCACTCCTGACATTCCCAGAGCAGTTCCTTTTTCCTGCACAGCAGAATATAGGACTTTCCTCAATGCTCAGCTTTAGGCCCAGATGGAAGTTCCAAAACTCTGTTGAAGGTTTGGTGTGCTGAATGCTTTCATTAATAACATATGCAGATGACAATTAACTGCAAGGACCACAGAAGAGAAGAAATCTATAGTGTAGCTATTTACGTCATGACTCCAGCGCAGGAAAGAGATGTCCTCCACCTTTGATGAGGTTTCAGTGTGACCTGGAAATCTCTTGAATTAACTTTTAGGATGGTTTGTCTTGAGAAACACAGGCTCAACCCACATTAAATTAATGCATCTGAGTGAAACTAATGGAAAATATGTATTTTTAAATTTTTTGACCATACCAGAGTATGTTTGTCCCCAGAGCTGGAAATTGCTTTCTTAGCCATATAATCATGGACACATTCTTTATCTAGTGATTAAGACACTGGGAATAAGTTATTGTGAGTCCCGTGTTTCAGTCCTTCATGCCAGAGCTGGTTCTCTACTGCATGTAGGAACATTTCTGAGTGAACTCTGCCTGCTCTCTTAAAACTTGGATTCTGAGGTGCTTTTTAGACCTTAGTACCTCAGTCAGTAAGTAGGCTGTATACATTGCAAGATATATTACCTTATGTGTGGTATGCATTGTATATCTTCTGCTCATGTCTCTGCCTAGTCATGTGTACAAATATGAGTGAGTTGTGCTTCCAGTGTCATGGTTTTTAATTCTGCAATTTCCACAGTATCCTCTTTGCTAAATAATGGATCAACTTCAACAGCAAACAGTAGGTAGTGCAGTCTCCTTCCTTCAGCACTCTCTCAGAAAATAAATTAATTCAGGTTTCCTGCTTTCTGTACCATTCCTACTTTGACCTTGTTTGGAATGAAAAGAGTGATTCCTACACAGTATTTGGAAAATAATTATGCTTGTGCTTAAGAGACAGTGCTTTTGATCTCCGGTACTACATCCTTGTGGCCCCTAATCAAGGATCCAGCTCCAGAAAAAGGGATGCTTCTGTAAAGATATACCCTAATGGAGTCCTGATAAGCTATAGGAAAGTGTATTTAATTTTAAATACTCTTTCCTATAAACGTTTACCTCTCTTCATAGAGATTACAGATTAAAAATGTGGATTCCCATTTTCAGAACTTGCTACCAACTGTTTAGATTCCAGCCTCCTTTAACAGGTCTAGCCCATGGGACTTAAACTAGAATGTGAAAGTCTGTGAACTTTTCATGTATCATGTTACTTTTTCTGCTGCCTAAATCCAGGGAGTCAGTAAAATTCAGAAGCATGTTTACATGAAGTATGACTCGCTCTTTTAATTAAAAAATTGGCAAAAAATAATAGAGGGCATGCCTTTTTGTAGCATTCATTTTGCAAATAGTATTTGATTGCTGCCAAAATTTCTGTCATTACTCTCAGTTATTTAGTCCCTTTAGCAATATTTCTTTTAGTGTACCAGATAGTAAGGGTTTATGTTTCTAGTCATATGGGAATGATGTGTTCAGGTAACTCCCTTTGTTATGAACTGGAATAAATGGCCTAAGCCAGGTGTGTATTCCATCAGATTTCATTTGGAGTTTTAGTGATTGTGGCCAGCAACTTGAAGGAGATGATTCTACCTCTCTACTCTGCTTTCCTGAGATCATACTTGGAGTGCTTCATCCAACTCTGGAGCACCCAACAGAAGGACATGGACCTGCTGGAACAAATCCAAAGGAGCCCCACAAAGAAGATCAGAGGGCTGGAGCATCTCTCCTATAGAGACAGTCTGAGTGAGTTAGGGCTGTTGAGCCTGGAGGAGGGAAGGCTCCAGAGAGACCATTAGAGCAGTCTTCCAATACTTTAAGGGCAGGCTACAAAGAAAGCTGGAAAGCGACATTTTACACGGGTCTGTAGGGATAGGACAAGGAGGAATGGCTTCAAGCTGACAGCCTAGGCTTAGATTTGATTTTAGTAAAAAATTCTTTACTAGGAGGGTGGTGAGGCACTGGAACGGGTTGCCCAGAGAAGCTGTGGATGCCCCATCCCTGAAAGGTCAGGGGTGTTCCAGGCCAGGCTGGATGGGGCTTTGAGCCACATGGTTAAGTGGAAAGTTGCTGTTCATGGCAGAGGCATTGAATTGATTCTATGATTAATACTTTCCCAGCAAAATTGCCTACACGTAATTCTCACATAGCCAGAACAGCCACCTTTTAAGCTCCAGTTCCATTTTTTAACCAAAAATTCAGTTTCAGATGTGTTTTTTAACACAGACCCCTCTGTATTACCTCAGTATTGGCTTTAAAAGAGCCTCTGACAATCACATCCCTACTGAGTGTCACAATTTGTCTCACCTTTACTGGAATTTGTCCAGGGCTTTACTTTGTGCTTTTCTTTCATAATTCAAATGATGGAATGCTAGAAAAACCTGAGGCTAAGAAAGATCTAATAAAAGAAAACCAACAGAAGCAACTGATTATTCTTCTGCTTCTTGTACACACAGATGATACCCACATGCTTAATGCACCTCATTTAGATGAAAATGTCCAGATGAAGAGAATCATTGATGAAGGTTCTGCAGAAGCAGAGGCTTCTAGTTCATGGGAGAAGAAGACAAGACATTCAGGAAGAAATCCACAAAAAAGACCAGAGAACTGGATAACATGACCTACAAGTAAAGACTGATTAAACAAGGATTATTTAGATGAAATAAGAAAGGATTATCAGGAGAAAAATAGAGGGAAAGAAGTGTCAAACTTCAATTTAAGTAAGTCTTCAGTGAAGATCAAGGAATTAATTTGTTCTCTTTGTCTATGACCTATGTATGCCATGGGATGCAAGGGCTTAAATTACACCAGAAAATTCATGTCAGACACCCGGGAAGTTTCTTAACAGTTCAAGTAGTAAAGGGATGGAAAAGCTGCCTAGGGAAGGTCATGGCATCTCTGTCTTTGAAGAATTTTGAAAACAGATTAGAAATGCATCTAGCAGGAATAATCCAGGTATAGATGTTCCTGCTTTGTTGTACAATGCTGAAACACAGGAAATGAAGGCCTTGTGTAGTTGCTGTGACTCTGAGACTAGTAGGAATAACAAAGCACTTGCTTCATTTTTGTAAACTTGTACTTTTCAGACCCTCCCTGGTGCTGAAACACAAGATTCTTCAATGGGCTAAGCTGAGATTTTCATAGTGCTGGCAAACCCTTAAATTTGATGTAGTCATCACTAAGGAGCCAGGAGAGAAACTCAGAAGGCTGAGTGATGTGAGCATTGAGGTAACATCGTTTCTTTTGTAGGGAAAGAAGTGGAGAATAGTTCCAACCTTTGGCTGCAGGGGTAAGTGGCTGGACAGAGGAAAGGCAGCTATTTCCATGAGGAAGGGCAAGTATCCCTTTATCCCTTTGAGGGCGATCTTGTTGAATTCAAGGATGTTAGAGAGAAGGGAGAGCCTTACACTGGCTGCTGGCCATTTGCTTAGAAAGCTCCAAGCACTCTTCCAAATAAATGTAGGTATCAGGATTCAAGCACACTAGTACCACAGAATGAAAACAAACTGCACTGAGAAAAAACAGTGGCCTGGAGGAAGCATGACTGAGAAATTACTTTGTACAAGAGATCTTGATTTAAGTTGATAAGAAACTTAAAAATTAAAAGCTAACTTTTAATTGCATTGCTGCAAACTTTCTTTTAGTGAATGACTTTCATGTTTATGGATTGAAAGCCCAGAAGGAAAAGCAGCAGCAGCAGCAGTGTTCCCGGTGGAGAGAGGACTTTTGGCACAGTTTTAGCTGACTGCTGAGATCCATAGTGGAGTTGGAAAGTTATCAACACACTCCTGCTTGACATGAAAGCAAAATACCTCAGACAGATGATGAATGGTCTTGTGCAGTTGTGACAGGTGGGGACTTGACCCAGTGGGATCTGAAGAAGCTCATCAGGATCACTGACATGTGCTGTGAATACAAACCTCTCTGCTGCCCTGATCAATGCTTTATCTACCCTCAAGATGAAAAGCGCCATACAGCTCTGTGGGGCACTAACAACAACAACAACAACAGTGATCAGGGAAGTGGAGCTCTAAATATCTGGGAAATGACACAGTAAATTTCCTATTTGCAAAAAAAAAAAAAAAAAAGAAGATGACTTGGTTCAGTTTTTGAGCTTTGCTAAAAGAAAATGATACAAAATCTATTCCTAAATTGTCAGCAGAGACTTAAAGCAGTTCTTAGCTCATTGCCCATACGCTCAACCTTCCCAGTGATAACTAACTCACTGTGAGAAGCATTGCTTTATTTTCACAGCAAGAGTTGTGCCTAGACTCAAACTAACAAATCTTCATTTTTCAGGGCATCTGGGGAGAGCACAACTTTCACTGATTTCATAATATATAGGAACTATCTCTAAAGATAGGGGTTTGGAGTTCTTTCATGAAAATTCATAGTATGCACAAATTTTGCAGGGATGTCAATAAAATGTGAAGGTGCTTTGGATGTTGTAAGATCATGATCAGGTAATTATTATATAATAGATCTAATTATTATTTTTATTATTATATCATACCAGATTATTATGAAAATCTATAAACGGTATGACAGGCAGGAGGAACTTCCTACCTCTAAGAATGGTGCTGCTAAGATCCATGAAGGAGATACAATAAGAATCACATTCCAATCATTGCCAGAGCTGGTGCTCAGCATTTAATCTGTTGGTATTAAATGTAGCAATTGATGGAGCATTTCCAATCTCTGTGGAAGCTTATTTAACATTGTTGAAGTTATTCTAAAATAAGTTGAGAAATCTGTGACAGCTGGTCAAATTTATTTTACATGTGCTTCACTGAAATGAAGCTAGGCCAGATAGCATTTTCAATTTCTCTTGAAATGTGACCACAAGGCACAAGCTGGAATGGAGAAAAAAAGTCAAGATGCCAATCAGTTTCTAATGTAGTGGATAGGTCTAAGCTGTGAGATTCTACTCTAAAAGTAGTAGGCATGATAGTAAGGAATTTAGGAACCTTGTCAAAATTGGATGTAATGGCTTGATTTAGTAATACGCAATAGAAAAGTTTATTTATTGGGATCACACTTTGTTATTATTTTTCTGTTGCTAAAATATATCTCACCTTTCTCTGCATTGTGGAAAATGGTCTTCAGGAAAAAAAGAAAGCTTTTTTTCTCTTCACATTAATTTGATAATTACATCTTTAGAAAGATACACCTTTAAACCTTGAATTTGGCAGGGCTCTGAGAGCACTAATAGGCTTTAATGGCCCTAACCAGAATTACCTGGAGCCTCCAACCCCACTACTGTGCTGGGGGCCTCATTTCAGCTCAGGGCTGGGCATTCAGTCCTGGCCTCAGTTGTGCAGTTCTGGTCCTGCCTCCAGGATGGATCCTGGACCTTTGCTACAGCTTTTCCTCCAGTCCTGTCCTTAACTGCCTATTGAAGGAATTTCTCCACTGTCTCTGTCCTTGATTTCCTAATGGTCCCTGGGTGTACCAAGGACCTGATTCACGTCCTCACTCTGCCAGGGGCTGCCCTTGAGTGTCACCAGATCTGCAGCACAGGTGCTGTGGGGCTGTGCCCAGGGTGGTGAGGGCACTGCTGGATTAGCAGTCACCCTCAGCCCCCAGCTCACCTTCCCGTAGGAAATGGCCCCATCTCTTGCTGCTGTCTGCCTGTAAATTTCTCTGTCTGTAAAACCTGAGTGTTCTGCAAAGCTTGTTTTTGGGTTTTTGTTTGTTTTTTTAAATTCTTTAATCTTGTACTAGTTAACTTTAAGGGCTTCTGCTTTTACATCAGAAAATTTTCATAGTAGGTCAGTTAACATTAGGTTATAATTATGACCAATTTTAGTATCTATCAAGGCCTAATTCTTCTTTCTTGAGTCACATGAAGAGTCTTATCTCTGTGTGCATTGCCATTCATCCTGTACCACTGGAGTTGCTTTGCAAGCAAATAAACAAAGAACAGTTAGACCTGTGCCTATTTTCCTGGTAAATACTTTAAATCAGAGAATCATGGAAAAACAGTTCAGAAGGGATGTGTGAAGGTTGTTTAGTTCAGACTTGTGCTCAAAGCAGAGCTATCTCTGAAAGCAGGTGGGGATTGTTCAAGACTGTTTAGTGAATTCTGAGTCTCCAAGGGTGGAGATCAGACAATTAATCTGGCAGTCTGTTTGATTAACCCTCACTGTGGATTTTTTTTTCCTCGTTTGACAGGAATTTTCCTTTTTGCAGCTTGTATCCTCTCTTGTCCTTTTGCTGTTCCACTCTGAGAAGAGTCTTGCTCCATCTTCTCTATTAACTCCCTTTCAGAAATGATAGACTGATCCTAGGTGCCCCTGAAGCCTTCTCTTCTTAAAGCTAAAAATATGCAGTTCCTTCAGCATCTCTTTTCACATCACCTGCTCCAGATCTTGAAACATTGCAGTAATCAGCTGCTTGGCTTGCTCGATTTGTTCTTGTTGCCATTGTGCTGGGGGCTAAAAGTGAAACCCCAGTGTTCCAGGTGCAGCCACAGAAGTGCTGAGGACAGGAGAATAACCACTTCCCTTGATCTGCTGACTGTACTTTTGCTTGTACAGTCCAATACGTGGCTGTATTTGATTTATATATGCAGTGGAAGTCTGAGTGTGGCCACAGGTAGGTTCAGGGTACTGCAAAACATCTAAATATTTCCCCATTCTGACTGAGCCTGGTGACTGCACTGAACAACTGAACAGGGATCTCATCTATATGTGGGCAAGACTGCAGCTTGCCAGTTTATCTGTCCAGCTGCCTTTTTTTTCCTTGGGTTTTTTTTTTTTTTTCTAATCCACAAAATGGGGAGCACAGAAGTGATCTTCTCCACTTATTACTTTGAAACTCTGCCCTTCCTGTTGGTCATTCTGAGGAATGTGCAAATGATGGCTATTCCATGGACTTTGCAAGCTCCAAGGATTATCATCTTGCTGTGAACAGTCCTACCCTTGGCTAGGGCTTTTTATCACAAGGGTTTACTTACAGTTTCCTCTGACTCCAGTGAGAACAGTTCACATATTGTTGCATATAGGTGCTGCTGCTTTGTACAACATATGGCAGTGGTGAGGGTCTGGCCAGTATCAGCAGAAATATTCAGGTCCCTGCACTGCCAAATATGTTAGAATCTTGTGAACAGAAAAGCTACTTGGTCCAAAGTATCCCAGAGTTTTAGCCTTCATACTTGGCATATAGTTTAGAGTAGTTTGTAGAATTTTAAGGTAGAATTTGGTTTTGTTATGGATATGTTTGTCTGCAGATGATTACCTGTAAAAAGTATGGAGAGGAAATAATTACCAACATGTCTCTGTGTCATGTTTTAACCCCAGCTGGCAACCAAGCCCCACACAGCTGCTTGCTCAGTCCCCTGTGAGGGGAATGGGAGAGAGTCAGAAAGATAGAACTGAGATAACCCCTGGGTTGATATAAAGACAGTCCTATAGGTAAAGCTGCACCCACAAGCAAAGGAAAACAAGGAATTAATTCACCACTTCCCACGGGCTGGCAGGTGTTCAGCCCCAGGAAAGCAGGGCTCTATCACACCAAACAATGACTGGGGAAGACAAACCTCATCATTCCATATGACCCACCTCTTCCTCCTTGTTCTTCCAGCTTCATATGTGCTGAGCAAGACACCATATGGTGTGGGGCATTCCTTGGCTCAGCTGGGATCAGCTGTCCTGGCTGTGTCTCCTCCCAGTATCTCATGCAATCCCACCCCCCTCCTCTGGGATCAGGAGCAGAAATACCTTGACACAGTGAAAGCACTGCTCATCAACAGTGAAAACATCCCAATATTGTTAACCCTGTTTTCAGCTCAAATCCAAAACACAGCCCCATACCCGCTACTGTGAATAAAATTATCACTAGCCTAGACAGAATCAGAGTGCTAGTGCATGCAGTCTTAAGCTGCACCAGAAGTCTAGTTTGGGCAAGAGAAAGAGGCTCTTCACAGAAGGAGGGGTTGGGCATGGAATAGGCTGCCCAGGGAGGTGGTGGAGTCACTGTCCCTGGGGGTGGTTAAGATAAGAGCAGATGGGGCACTCAGCGCAATGATCCAGTTGACAAAGTGGTGTTAGGTCATAGGCTGGACTCGATAATCTTGAAGATCTTTTCCAACTTAATTGATTCTGTGATTCTGACTCCACTTGCAGAAGCACCACAGTGCAGGGAAAAATCTGTTTCTTTAGTATGCTGATTTAAATACCATGGAATAAAGAGAAAATGAACACACATAAAAATATATTTCATTCTGCTATAGCCTGCCATTACAGAGGTCACCAATTCCCCTGTATGCAATATTCAGGTGCAAAGCAGTGAAAATGTGTGCCTGAACTGTATGTACAGTTTTCATGATATTACTGGACAAAAACTTGAAAAATGCTAAGCATCCATAAACTCCCAAGAGGCAGACAGCAGCCAAGGGAAATAATCTTCCTCTTCACCTGAAAGGAACTTAACACTTCTCTATTTACATCTCAAACAGAAAGTGAATGTGTGTTCCTTTTCAGTAGTTAAGCTGGCCTTTATTGAAGTACTTGGCTGTTGTTGAGTGAACTTTATGGCATTTCTGGAGGTTTGAAGCCACAGCTATTGTGCCTGTACAAGAGCACAGTACGGCTCTGTCCCTGGTACAGACGGGTTCACTGCAGCACAGAGAACAGGGACACCTGGTTTGGGTCAGGGCAAAGGAGACGTGCTCAGGGTCTGACACACGCTCCTTATTATAGCTGCCTCTCTCTGCAGGCTGCCAAGGGTCTGCTCCACAGAAAGGAAAAATGTGGAGTTTCTTATCATTGCCCCAGGGATCTAGAGTGCTTCAGAGCCCTGAACAAAGAAAGAAAACATTAGAAAGCTGTTCATTTGGCGAACAGAATGATAAATCTGTCTCATGTCAAAAACAAGATTTGAAGGAGCTATTACTATTCATTTATTACTATTTTAAAAAATAAATAATAATGAAAAAATTAAGGTGAGCTGGGAATTCACCTGAGCAAAACAACCTGCAACCTGTCAATACTGGCTTTTCTAGTGACTGTTTTTAGGATTTGGGTGTTCTGGGCTAATAAGAGCAATTTTCAGGTTTTCTTCATTTATAGCTCCATCCTTACCCTCTTGAAGGCAGTACATTGGCTACTCAGTGAAGTCTGGAGAGGTGTTTAAGAAAGGGAGGAGTCATGTTTAGGACATGTTTATATGTTCATGCAATTTATCTCCCTCGTGAGAAGCAGGGGCCAGGAGACATTACTGGTGTTGTGTGTGTTCTTCACATCCTCTTCATGTTCCATGCAAACATCACTGAAATTAAGTTAATGAAAATAGTTAAATATTGTATTCAAAAAGGCATCCAGTGGAGAAACTGTAGTGGGTAGCTTTTATACTGTATGATTTTGTTTTTCTTGAAATGCTGCCATCCCAATTAGGTACAGTTGTTCAACTGAAGTCTTTCCAAAGCAGAGCAGAACAGAAGTATTACTTTCTTATGTCTTTAGAGGCATATTTCTTTCCAAAAGTGTCACTATGGCTTTCCTGCACTAGCATGGCACTTCTGATTTTTCATGCGAATATAAGCTTCCATGCTAAACCTTTTTTTGAAAGAATATGTACTCAATTATCCCCATACTTGTATTCTGGTAAATTATTATTACCTCTGAAAAATAATATTCTGCACTTGCACTTAAATTTTGAGACTACTTCTCTCATTTGTCAAATTGGTTTTGGATTACTGCTCTGTTCTGTAATAAAATTCTTCAACTTTATGTAGTTTTCATATCTAGGAAGTATATTCTGTCCCTTGAAGAGAGCTAGAGCTGGGAAAATCTGCTTCAAAATTTTACTCAATAGATCCTTTTATTTTGAAAGTGAAATACTGATTGCTACCCCTTTAGTGATTACACAGTGTTTGAAAAAGAATCTGTATTATATTATAATCTGCTTTACAATAAATTAAAGGAGTGACCTTTGCAATACTGCCATTAGGCAATACAGCTTTATCTCTTAATTTTGTGAATTCTCACCCGTTTTATTCTCTGTGTCAGATGATCCAATAACTCTTTCAGGACCCATTCTCAGTTCACAACGTTTATTACACATAATTTCTAAATGTATCAAGAAGAATCTCTGTTTTATATGTTTATTTTTTCCCCTTGGCTGGTACAGTATGATGTATACAAAAGACTTGACCTAAAATGTGTATTTTTAATAATAAAATAATCAAGAAACTCAAGAGTAAATTGGATATGTCCAAACCAGGAACAAGGTATACTGATCTTATACTCACAGTAGATAATATTTTAAACAAATATCAATAATCACAGTAGGAATTCCTGTATCTTGATCCTTGTCATGCCAGTATTTTATCATGATTATGAAAGTATTTAAAAAATAGTTTGGACTGAATTTGGCTCTTAGATATATTTCTGCAATTCTGGAGGAATTTCCACTTAGCTGATAGTTACTGGAAATTTAACGTGGCTGGAACTGCGAGCCAGTGCCTGCATTTACTGAAGTATGTAGCAATCCTCCCACAGATTCCATTAGAGTTTTATTTGCAACCTCCAAGTCCCAAAGACGTTATTTTTATATCTTAGCATATTTAAAATATTTTATTGTGAAAGCTGTCATGAACTCTATCTATTTTTTTCATGTACAAGCAAATATTTAGCTTTAAATACAAATTATATAATTTTGCTGCTGATAATATAAAGTCCTGGGTAGAGAATTCTCCATGTATAAAACAAAGATTATGCTCTCAATTTGTTTTGTTTTAATGTAATTAGTTCTTGATTTGAGTTGTTCTATAGAAATTGAAGATAGGAACAATGGGAGGAATGAAGGAAGCCCTGCCTTGTGTAGTGTTTGCCTGTAGCTTGAACTGGCAGATATATATTTGGATAAAGGCAATCTCTCCTGCTAGATCTATATTCATCAATTAGCCATACTAGAGTATACCTCTCGGTAATAATCCTCTCTACTGTTAAATTCTTAGAATTTTTTTTTTGTGAGACTTGACCCATGTCAAGTAGCACTTGGCAGCCCCTGGGCACTGTTCTGAGCTGAGGCACAGGTCATTCTGATGAGGAGCTGATATTGGAATGTTGGATTTTGCTGGGTAAGAGCTTTTGGTATCATGGGCTGGAGGTACTGATGGGTACAGTACTCTTGACACATGCTTCTCAGCATAAAAACACTTAAAACAGCAAAGCCCTGAACTTAAACTGTGAGTCTGTACAAACACTTTCAGCCTGTGGATAAGCTAAAAATGTGCCTTCTTGAAGGTAGATACATAAACTATGTACCAGTAAATTCTGAAAGGGCTGGACACAGTCCTATGGTGACGTACCTAATGCTTTCCCAAGCAGCATTTGGATAGAGTTCAGGGAGCACCACAGGCCATCCCATCACATTCCAGAATCTATGACACTGTTTTGGACTGGAAGAGAATTTCTCCATGTGGTATGAGGCTTGCTGTGTGGTTCTGTATCTGGGCTCATTTTGTTTACTGGCACGGATGCCTTTGTGTGTTTCAGGCACACAAATTCATATTTGAGTTTCTGACATAGGCTCTAAGCTACCATGCAATGGAAACTGGCACTGAACTTCAGATTGTGCTTGGGAAGCTTTCCTGGCTGACCCTGCAGGAGCTACTCTGGCAGTCACACCCTCCTGAGCTGGGACTGAGACACTTTGGGGAGGGTGGCTCCAGTGACTGACATGTCCCCACTTCACTCCCTGCACGCTCCACTCACACAGACAGACCAGGTTTCCTTACTGGCTCAACCATTGGTTTCCAGAATCTGGATCCTTGAAATAATTTAATTTTGGTGCAATAGTTAAATAATAGTTTAATAAGATAAAAGCTCATACTGGGTGTCTCTAAGTAGGGAACCCAAGCAAAGAAAACCTTGGGCTTTTATATCCTCACAGTCCAAGTGTGTGAATGTCTGGGGGTCTTTGGCTCCTGCTGTGCCTCTGAGAGTCTGGTCATGCCCTTTCTTGTGCAAAAGATCAGTGCCAGTTCCTGGCCTCTTGCCTCTAGGTCCTGCCACCCAGAGCTCAATCTGCAGCCTGCACACTGGGCTCCCTGCACTGAAGGTGTTCTTTAACACCTTGAATTAGAACAGTGGGTCATTAAACCTGTTCAGGTACCCTAATACAGTATTTAGTGCACTTCACCTATATCTATCAGCCCTCTGCCTCTCAAGAACATTTCAATCACTCTTCAGGGAAGTAGACTGGCAAACCTGGGGAATGACTTCATTTTGAGCGGGTTTATCTTTATGTCTGGATTAATTAAAAATGACTTCTCGGTCTGTAGAAATGGAAAATTTTCCAGTAAGAAAAGCATCAAAACATCACCCAGAGGTGATGCAACTTCTAAAAAAAAATTCATACAGTCACAGTATGATTTGCAGAAGGACTTGGTTGCTACTTTCCTAGTGCTCAGCTTTGGTGACTTGTGCTCTGCAGTCCTGACCTGTTGAAAAAGTGCCTTCCACACTGCATTTATGAGTACTCATTTTGGTAAGGAACTTACACAGAAACGTGTTTGTGCACTGTATTTTTGTTGTTATGGCTCTTGGGAGTGTTGGAGCCTGCATTCCTTTTGCATTTTGCACTGTAGCTCAGGTTAGCCACAGCCACAACCAGGTGTCAGAAGGAAGATCAAAGGGATAAATCCTCATGTGAACACAGATTAACTCCTGGCATTTCAGCAAGCATTTCTATACCTTTTTCCTATTTAAAACTCAATTTTGTGGGGGTTAAATTTACTGAGGTAGGAGACTGTAGGAAAGAGAGAGCTAATTGCAAACTGTTGAGATTAGAAACCCTTTCTTTATACATCCGCATGCACTAAAGCTTTCTGAGGCATTGGATCAGCTGCACAAGAACAGATAGCTAGAAATATTTTCTAGGTGCTGATGTGAGCAGTTGCATGAAATATGAATTCTCCTATGCATGCCATTACCATTTCAATTCCTTCAGTGATACAACAGGATTTGACCTTAACTAATCTGCCAACTATGTTCCAAATTGGAGGCTTTTGGGAATATTTTCAAGATATTTTTTCATAAAGGTAGAAATTTCCTCTCTTAAAAAAAAAATTAAAGTTTGCTAACTCAGCAAGCCCCTAAAAGAATGGCTTGGAAGTTCTGAATCCCTCTTGTTATCTGAATTTATCTTGGGGAAATTTTCCTGGTTTAATGAAATGGAAGTGGTATGTTTTGGCTTCATTCCTTTTCAAGATAAAGAAATAATCACAAATAAGCTGGTAGGGACTCAAATTCTGGAGGTGAGTAATTTCCTATGTGAGGTACTTCCTTTTTCAGACAGGTTTGCTATCACTGGAGTGTAGTTATGTGTTTTAGAGAGTGTCCTGCAAAACAAACAGGAAGCCAACCTGACATTTGTCATCACTGAGTACTATCTGTCCTTAGATCAGGGAACTTAGAGTCAAGGGTCATAATTTTTGTTCTGTATTACACAAGAGGGTCCTTGATTTATAACTGATGTCTGATGCTGTGATGACTTGTGTGATACTGTTACCAAAGACTTACAGCTGAAGTTGAAATGATTATTTTATTTGTCACAGTCAATGATCACGCTGATTTAGCTGTGGCAGATGAAAATGTCCCTTTTACCCTGAACATTTTTGCAATTATTTTAGGCTAGTGCTGTTTCTACTATAACACTGAAGTGGAATTATTTGGTTAATTATAGTTAAACATCTTGATGTGAGGGCAATTGCACTGAACAGCTGCAATATTACCAATTTTCTAAGTTACTTGTTTATAACCTTTAATGATGATAGGAACGAAAGAACCGTTATGATAACATGGTCACCAGTCAGGAGAATGCAGCATGGTGTCACTTCTCTCACTGAGCAGAAAGAAAGGGGAGAGTTTGGCAAAGAATAGGAAACATTTCTGCAACTTTGCTCTCTCAAATTGATTGGAATTTTCCATTGTTTTGCTTAACATAAATCCAGTTTGTTTATTTGCTTTTAATTTTAGAGGGTTTTTGGTGCATTGCAGTCACAGTGCATCTCACTGAGATAACCTAAAAGGACATTATGTTTTCATGCACAAGGAACAAATCATGCTCTTGCAGGCTATGGCTTCTTTAATTTCAATTAAGGAAGGTGACAAGAAAGAAAAGAAAATAAATACTCCATGGCAGAGTATAGAAAAAATATCTCTTTTATTCATAACACAGAAAGAAAATTTAGCATAAAGAAAAAAGAGTAATTTGCAGGTGGAAGCATAATTGTGCTAATATTCCTTAGGTTTAAACAGTATTGAAGGACTCCCTGAAAGATGGGTTAGGAATCCACAGCATCTTCACAATTTTTCATGGCACGATTGAACAACTTGAGTTTTTGGTAGTCGTTCATTCAGAATCACAGGATTTAGAACAGGGAGAAGATCTATCCCTTAGGATCTGCTAAAAGCTTTCAAAACAAAGAAAAAATCCTCCTCATTATTTCTACTTCAATGGTTTATCTTTATATATACCAACTCAAGACTTGTAACCACACGATTACTTGACAAAAGAGTAAGTTCTTGCAGGGAGAAACTTTTAACTAATGTCCCAAGTATTTGTCAAAATTCAGACAGGAAATATAATAAAGACAAGAAACAAAGTACTGTGCCGAAAATACTATGATTTTTAGCTACCCACCCGAAGACAATATCATGCTTCTTACAACTGAATAGCTGGGGATAAACAGTCTAAATAAGGATTTAATGCCTGTAGATTTAAAGGAGATCTATACGGATTATGTTAATATTTTTGCCAATGCAAATAGTGCACTGGTCAGCAAATGTCCTGTGGGAAAGGTCCTTCCCATTTGGCAGTCCATCCCATTTGTTGGTTCCAAAAGGTCTCTGCCTTGTCCAGAGCATCCTGAGCTTGTCCTGTCATTCTGCACCATGGGGGAACCAGTCACCCTGCTTGGGGCTGCCTCCCCGTGTGAATACAGTCCCTGACCTGGACACTGCTTTTAAGAATGGGCAAACCATAAGTAAAAGCAAAATGAACTGATTATTATCCTAAAATGTACTTGACAAGTGCTGTATTTGCAGCAACTGCACCCAAGGGACCCCAGGTGTTTCTAGCTACTGATGCTTTGCTTAGTAAGCTCAAGGTGGTCTCTAGACCACTGTCCAAAGAGCTGTTGATGGTCGTGCAGGTCTGACAGCTGGGACCCAGGAATTTTAAAACATCACAAATGCATTTGAAGGATCAGAGTGTCATCTGAGATCCCACCTCTACTTTTTGACACTTTTCTGTAGGAACTCCATTCAAATTCAAATGCATTTTCCTGGTTGTCTTCTAGTAAGAAAGTCAACAGTTTAAAACCACATTCCAAATATTTAGAGATGCTGATGTCCTCAGGGCAGAGTTAGAACTTGGCCAGACAGTAAACAAAATATTCATTTGAGGCCACATCTAGTGATTAGATTGATACTTGTCAATGAACAGATCATTTAGCTGTTGAGAATTAAGCACTCATTGCAGAATGTTAGGTGATATAAATCTTAGTGCACAATCCTTTATATCATATACATCAGAAATATGTTTTATATAAACATGGAAAGGAGAATTATGAAAACAGCTTATTACCAGTTATTGACAGTCTGGAAGTGATGACAGCCAAGCAGGTTTGGACTGATGGGATGTTTGGGATGAGAGCACTTTCCCAGAACTGGTTTTCAGGGAGTAGAGATACCATGACTACACGGCATAAGTAATCCAGATGCAGAATTTTTTCCCCTTTGACAGAGTGAATTAATTAAACACTGCTTAAATTGCCATGTTGTCATCATCATTGTCAAGAGAAAAATTTGTGTTTATAAGGCTTTTTGAAATAACTTTAAAAAACTTGTTTCATGTCTGAGGATGATGATATACTAGACAGAATGGGAAAAGGAGATGAACGAATTTTGGAAGAGCTCAAATTCACATGAAAAACTTCAACAATGTGCTTTAAGCTGTTGATTAAGAGCAACTATGACAATTATCTATGTTACTCTGAAGCAGTAGACTACATATTATCTTTATTACCTGCCCTTTCTCATACCTGACTCCTGTTGACATCCAACTGTCTGGAATTTTTCTAGAAGTCTAAAATTTCTTGAAGAATACAATCCAAAAAGCCAAGACTTCTTTACACAAGTCCTCCAGGATTTTAGGTAGGAGCTACAAAGTTTGCAAATTTTAATGTTTGTCCCTCATGGGTACCTCTAGTAGCTAAAAGAGGAGAAAGTTCTTCAGTTCCTTATGTGTACAGTGTCCTGCTTCTTCCCAAATATATGATTTAAGCCTGTCATTACAAAAACTCAAGATCTTCTTTCAAAATAATGATTTTCAGGTCAACTTTTGTTATAATTTTCTGTGGGGGAGCAAAAAGTTATATACTTGTCATAGTGGTCCTCCAAAATGCCAATTCCAATCTCTATATTCCTTTTTATTTGTCACAAGGAGGTCTGTAGTGAAGTTGTTTAAAGTTCTAAAATTCCTTGGGAAATGGGAAATTGCCATTTATGATTTTAGGATCTTCAGTTACATGTGAAGTTACACTCTTATGACAGTCTGTCAGACTTGCACACTTAATGAAAATTTTTGCTCTATCCTGTATTTGCTTAAGGCAATCTGACAAGTCCCTGGTGTTCTTACTGATATGGTAAATACTTTACCTAAATGGGTCTTTTTAATAAATTAGTACATTGACTAATTCTGATGTTGCTTATTTCTAATTAATTTGTAATTACAAAATAGAAAGAAAAATGAAGATGGAAACCATATTGCTCAAAGCCTCTTCTGAGCTTTTTCTCCAAACATTTCAAATTTCAGTGCAATGAATCTTTTACCTTTGACAGCAGTGCTTTCTTTAGGTTAATAACTGCTTCCAAAATTAGGTGTAACTCACTGGAACCTAGTTTATCTGTTCATTCACAGAGGTTTTACAAGACTTACTGCAACTTTTCTGTGCACATCTGACACACACTGCCCTTCTGCTCCTGCATGATGTGTGTGCAGAGGTGGCAGCAGTGGATGAGAGTGACTGTGTGCTGTGGAGCTGAAGCCTCAGTTTTCTGCTTCACACCTTGATTTCTGAGTCTGAAACTCAAGGTCTGCTTACAAATCAGTCCCATATATGGAATACTGAAGTGATAAAAGTTTTCTTCATATAGGATGTGTTTGGATACTTGACTTTAAAACAATCCCTCAAATGACAATGGAGAAACATTTACCTGAGTGAGGCAGCAGTACATAAAGAGCTGGTATGTGAAATGAGAGCATGCCTGCATTGGCTATCAACAGTTGCACAGCCACACACCCATTTTTCTACTTGTTAGGAATACATCTTGAAAAAAATTAAGCTGTTCATTTGATACCTTGTAAACCTACCAGAAAATCTTGAGTACCATGCAAGTCAGGTTCCAACACTTTAATGTTCAGAAACCTTGTGGTAATGCAAAGATATATGAGTTAGATAATGCATTAAACAGCAAAAGTGGGAGCCTTTTATAATATTCAGCTGTTGCTTACTATGCATTTTTTACGTATAGATCAGCAGGATGGACAACACGGAATGGTAATAACTGAATCTTGGCTCGTTGCAAACTGCCAGGAGGGACTGGCATATAACTTACACACTGCTAACAAGCACATGTAAAGTGTTTGTGGTTAAGGCTTTGGCTTTGTTTACAGTGGAACAAATCTTGAGTGAATCATGGTTCCTTTGATCAACTGGTGTAAGGAAAGGAGATGAAAATGCCCAGAAGACAATAGTCCTGCCATGGGAAGATTTTTGCCAGGCTGGTCAGATCTGAACTCGCATGTCTGGGCTCTGCTTCCCTGGCAGTATATGGTGGGCAAGGATGGGCTTCACTGGAGTCAGAAATTGCGGGGGTGTCTTGTCCTTGGGCAGGTCCCGACAGGTCCCTTGGATGGGTGCCCACAGCCGACCTTCCGCCCAAGCCCGGATAGTATCGACGCCTCACCAGTAAATGACGCGCAGGGGGGCTTCTTTGCTTGCCAAGTCCGGAGGAGTTTATTTCAGGAAAGGAATAGAAGGGAGCAGGGGCACAACTCTCCCGAAGGGCAGCAGAGGCAAAAAAGCGCCGACCTTGGGGGGGGTCCGGGTATATATTCGAGGGGAGTAAAGGCGGAGATTGAGGAGGAGTTAAGGCGGGTTGACAGGGCACGGACCAACGGGAAAGGGGGAAGGGAGTGGTTCATGACAGGGGACTAATGGGGAACAGAGGACAACAGAACCTTCTAGAACGAAGGAGTGGGGAGCGGGTGAGTGGCACACTGATTGACAGGTGGGGACTGCCTCATACACACGCCTCCTCCCAAGGCATCCCCGATGCCTCTCTCAGCCCACCTCCCACAAGAAATGGCACCAGGGCTAAAGGCCCTCCTGGCCAACCCACAGCACCTGCAGCTCCTGCCCAAACAGAGACAAATCCTTTATTTTGGGTTTCACTGACAAGCAGAGGCTTGGTCTCTCAATTGGCTTAGTCAGAAAAGAACTAAGGGAGAGAGTTGCTAAGGTTCAGTCTGACTGCGCTACCCCGGTGGGCATTTGGAAGGGAGAGCAGGAGGAGGTCACAGTTCATCCATGTTTTGGCTTTCTGAATGTACCTTAATCAGCTGCAGCAAGGACAAGGAACAAAAGCACCCTCCAAAGGAGGAGCTCGGATGTTCACAGCTGACCTACTACAACTTTTACCAAAAAGACTGGGAAATCTGACATCCCGCCAGATATTCTTTATCCACAAAATGCTGTGGTTTATTTTCTTAGCATGGCTGCCTTACAAACCCTTTACTTTTGGCCTGGTTCTGCATTCCTCTTCTTAGTTTTGCAGCTAGTTTCCTAACAATAACAGCAAGAATTATTCTGCCTTGAAAATACTTCAAAACACATTACAAAAAATGAAGTAATTAAAGTTTAATTCTGCTTTTGTCCATGGCCTCACCAGTAGAAGTTGTGTTAATCATGTAACTGCCTTGTCTCAAAGCTTTGCATTTAAATATATCCACTGGGATCAGAAGTCAAAATAATTTACATTAAAGATGTATACTTACAGATATGTACCAATATACAGAATATCTAGTTTTTGCTATAGTCAAAGGAGATCTAATTAATGCAAAGCCAAAGGATGGCTTGTCTCAAGTCAGTTCAAGTACAATTTAGTTGCCTAAGCATAAATCTATTTTATGACTCAGCAGACCTACTCTTAAGCACTGTCTATCTGGGCAGGAGGCAGTGTATGTAGGCATGTATGGTGAGGGGTAGCTAAACTAGAGCTCTCAGAGAGGGTAGTGGGGTCTCGTATCATATCCTGAGGTGTGAATCACAGAATCTCAGAACCAGCTTATTTTGAAGGGATCCACAAAGATGTCGAGTCCAACTCCTGGCCCTGCACAGGAACATCCCCAAGAGTCACACCATGGGCCTGGGAATATCTTCCAAATCCTTCAGCTGTGTCACGCTTGGTGCGGTGACCACTTCCCAGGGGAGCCTGTTCCAGTGCCCAAACACCCTCTGGGTGAAGAACCTTTTCCTGATATCCAACCTAAGCCTCCCCTGGCACAGCTTCAGGCCATTCCCTCGGGTTCTGTCACTGGTCACCACAGAGAAGAGCTCAGGGTCTGCCCCTCGTCTTTCCCTCACAAGGAAACTGTTGCTGCAGTGAGGTCTCCCCTCAGTCTCCTCCAGGCTGAACAGACCAAGTGCCCTCAGCCCCTCCTTACACAGCTTCCTCTAAAGGCCCTTCCCCACTTTTGTGGCCCCCCATTTGGATGGTCCCTGAGAGTTTAATATCTTTCTTATCTTGCACTGACTAAAAGTGCTGACAATATTCAAGGTGAGGCTGCACCAGACCTTGTCTAGCGGAGCTAGAACCACTGAAATAGTTTAGGTGTAATGATCTAGTAATCCAAGCATTTTTGTATACTTCAGGACAAATACTGCCCTGAGAAATAAAAGACGTCTTCTTAACACTTTATTTTATTTTCTCTGTGCATGAGTGGCTCAATTCTGTTCTTAACTAAGCAGAAACCAAAGGGACCTTTGAGTAGAGCTCAGCATAAATAAAACAGAAATTCTGCTGGAATATTGTCTTTTAAATAATGAGTCCTATTAATTTGCTTGCAAGAAAGGGCTGCAGATTTGGTTTACAGCTCTGTGCTGTAAACAGATCATTGATTATGACCAACCTTAAAATATTCCTCAAAAGATACATCAAGAAACTATATTCTAAACTCCAAGGAAGATCCAGAGTATCTTCCCCACGCTATAGATATTTTTGTCTGTTTATCTATAGATGTGTGATGCAACTGGAAGCTTTAATACCACTACCCTTAAAAGAATTCCAGTTTGCCATGCAGGAAGACAAGTAAAATTGGAATATGATGTTGTGGAGATGTTCTTGTAATATTAATAATATCTAATAAATAGCCAAGTGCCTTGATAGTGGATGACAGATAGATCATTCATTTTTTGTTCTTTTTTAAGGCAAATGCTGTGAAAAGGAAACATTTCTTCAAGCTTGATATGAACTAATGAACAGATTGTTAAAAATCAGTAAGATTAACAAAAATGTATGATTAATTATCCCTATACACACATTAAATATGTCTTAAAATATCACATTAGGTACAATTCTGTTATTACGTTTCATAATGGTGTAGTGCATGTACTATATTTGTATATGATACAGTTTGGTAATTATATAATGTATTATACAATATATAATAATTATATCATAAGTTGTATAATGTATTATATAATTATGCTATATGATTATAACATATGTAACATAGACTATAATATTAGAGAATTCATTATTAACTTCCAGTAAATATTTGACTTATTACATGATATCGATTGTCTCAGTGAAGTGAAATGAAGTGGTGACATTGCAGTTGAGATGTGGAGCAAGAGACCAAGAAATATTTGACGAAAAAAATGTTTGTTTGATTTTCTGATGGGGAATTTGAACAATGAGGAAAAAGAATAACTAGAAAGGAACAAAATGTGGACTAAAGACCAAAGATTTGGAATTATTTATGTGACAGCGGTTCTCCATACACATAACTAATGTCAGCTCTTGAAGGTCTAAGTGCATTTCAGTGTCTCACTCATGCTGGAATCTCTTGGATTTTTTCAGTGTTTCTCAGAACTGTGTATTATAGACTCTGCAGTTCAGGACAGAGTTCAAATGCACTCTGTGAACCAGAAAAATCCCTTTTTTCTCATGGAATACTTCAGTGTGTGAACAGTAGTTTAAGCAATGTTCCAGTGAACAGGTTTTGCTTAAGCATATGAAATCCATCATCAGGGTTTTGTACAAATAAGCAAGTTTCAGAATGTGGCTGTCCACAGATGACTCAGTACCTCAAAAGCTGGACTTTTATTAAACAGACTTTCTCAACATTGAAGATGAGAAAACAAAACAGTTCTTCCTATCTTATTTATTTAATCTAAAGTAACTGCTAAGTAGCCCTCACCAGAAGAGAGCTCAGCATAGCCCTCTAAAGACACTTTGGAAAATGCTCTTGAAAAAGAAGCTTTCCTTGCCAGTGGTATGGTACAATTGTTGGTGACAATGAAAATTATGTTATACCTTTTTTGAGGCAGTGATCCCTTTAAATCCTCTGTGTATCTGTGGGGCCTGATTTTCCTCTCTCATGATGTTCAGCATTATTGATGTCAATAGTTTTTTAGGTTGACACTACCTGAATGGGAGAAAAACAGTTCTCTTGTCACTTAAAAAATGAGGTTTTTTTTTTTTTTTTGTCAATAAAAGGGCAGCCAGTAAAAGAAAACTGAGAGTGGTCATTCAGTTAAAGTAGTAAGAGTAAAGCAGTAAGAGAAGTGTTTTGGGTAAGATCTGATGTTTTCTGCACAAGGTGGGTAGCCTCTGACTCTGCAAGGCTCCATAGAAATGGTAATTAAGCTCTGTGCAGGCTTAGCCAACAGCATGGAAGGTTCACAGCATGGAAGGTTCACAGAGCAGCATGTCTCCTGCTGTTTTACTTAGTCGTGATGAAGACTGCTGGCACTGTGTTTCTGAGAGATCCTGGTGCCAGCTAGCACCAGGGCAAATAAAGACTGAAATTACGAGATGCCCTTACAGAGTCCCAGGACCAGCAGGTGCTTTGCTCTGCCCCTCTAACCTTTCCTCATGCTCTCTTCCCAATCCTGGGAAGCCAAGTGTCCCAGGAGCGGCAAAGCACCAAACCCTGCCTTGCCCAGGGAGGTGCTCTTCTGGCCGTGCCTTGGTGCACAGCTGAACACCCCAGTAGTCTCTGGGGGATAACTGCTCTCCACAAGCTCTATCACCACATGCACACAGTCCATGGCTCCCTTACTTTTGAAGAGGGATGAGTCAACTCAGTATGTGGATTTTGACATCTAACGTGGGTTCATTAAAGGTGTGCAGGGAACATTTGTCAGAGGTGGCTCTAATCTTAGCAAGTGACTGGTTCTCCTCTCCATGGAGACATGTTTCATAGAGCCAAGCAGCTGAAGTGCTGTCTTCTGGTTTTCTGCCACACGCTCTTGAAAGGGCTGCTGCTGCTATCAGCCAGCCTGCTTGATGTGACTGAGCTGTCCCAGCTTCTAGCAGAGACATTTTCCTGCAGACAAAACCCATTTTTCACACGTAGCAGAGCTGCTACTTTGGATCAAGCGCCTTCTTACCACAAGAAAAAGGCTGATCGAAGAGCAGTCATTATTCTGAAACTGACTCTGTCCACCCAGTCTGCAATTTCTACATCCTCTTCTCATTTTCTGCTATGTTTGATTTAAATTCTCCCCAATCACACTACAGGCTTTGCAGTCACTTTGTTCTTTGCACTTCAGGGGATGAATGAAAATACAAATTTCCTTTGAGAAATGAAAGTAAAAAAGGACTTCCCAAAGAGGATCACAACCCTTTACCATTGCTACAATCAATAACACACATTGCTGTACACAGGAAAATTTCCTCATCCTTTACTTATGAGTGTCCAACAAGGTCTGAGGTAGCAGAGGAAAAGCCCAGTCCCCAGTGCTCCCCTGGGCTCGCTGTGTTTGATGCCTCGGCTGCCACGAGGTCGGTGCACAGAGAGGAGCTTCTTCAGGGCAGCAGCTCCAGGCAGGGGCCATGGGCAGCACAAAGCCAGCAGAAAGGCTGGGCTCAGTGGTGCTGTCACTCTGCTTCTAGGGAGAGCCTGGCACTGGATGCACCTGGGGCTGCTGCCAGGCCAAGGGCTGGATGCTGATGGCCCCTTGGAGGAAGGATGTGCCTGCAGGGTTGAGGGTCTCTCTTGCTCTAACGTGTCTTGCTGAGAGAGGTGGTGGGGTTTGCACTGTACTCAAGCACTGAGAAATGTGTCTCCACTGCCCAGGACAGGGCTCTGACTCAGAGGAGATAATGCTGAGAGCTGGAGCCAGGTGGGAGAGAAGATCAGGGAGGAGAAGTCTCCATCTGTATGATAAAGGTTTTGGTTATCAGCAAAGATAAACAAGAATCTGAAATCCTGGTGTTGGCAACCAGGCAGTACTGAAAAACATACATTCTGGATTGGGTTCTTGTACTGGAACAGCGGACCCAGTTTTTACAGGATTTTTTCTTTCTAGCTAATCTTTTTCCTTTTGTCCCAAAATAGAGTGTTATGTGTCTTTCACAGTTCTGACATGAACTATCATGGCGTTTCCAACCATATTTCTATTATTTCTGTTCCTCCAAAATGTAAGAAACACATTACTCATAAAATATTTCCTGCCTCCCCCTTTCAGTTTTCAGTGAGATAATTAAAGGCCTGTCACAACTTGTGTGCTTTAGTCCTCATCATTTCTGCCCTGTTTTCAACAGCCACTTCTACCACAGAGTATAAAACCTCCAGATTCAGCTTGTAAGCCAAAGAAAACAACTCCAATTCACAGAATCCCTTAATAATTTCAGCAAAATGCTGAACGAGGTATTTTTTTTAATTAAAGATTTCATGTTTCCTTACTTACTTTCTTATTTTCATTTCTTCATCATATTCTGTTATGAGGTGGGAAGATTTTTTCTACTGATTCCATGATACCACGCTGGGGGGAAAAAAATTATTGGAATAACTTTGTCATATTGTTATCTCTTAAATTCATGGAATCAGTATTTATGTGTATCCTTTTCCAGGCAATGTTCAAATCAACATTTTCTTCATTAGACTGTTGTAACATCCAGGTTAAGTGCTTTGGCAGAAGAAATTAATTCTATCCCAAGTTTGTGGGATAGTGTTTGGCAAACTTTAATACATAATGTATCAATGGGATTTTATCAGGATTCTGTGCCATGCATCCTGTGAGCTAACATGCAGAGGGTGGAGGATGGAAAGAAGCAAAACTTTTGTCATAATAGAAGCTCTTGTGAATCTGATATCTTAAGAACTGCTGCTCTTGCTCTATCATGTGTGTGGTTGTTCTTTCCACAAAACCCCTGGGGCTCAGCTTGGAGGAACTTCCTGATTCCTATGCTCCCATTCCTGTATTTCAGGGACATTACTGTGTTTGCTTTCACAGGATTTGAAAATGGAACTGAAGTTTGTAGCATGCCAAGTTCAGTAAATAACAATTTGAAATCATACACAATATAAAAAGTCTCCCTGGCTGCCACACAGATGTGGGTGGACAACATGCAGCTCACTTCTAGTGAAGCACACCCAGATGCCTCCTGTCCAATGGCTCTTCAATGACATTATTCCTTTACCTCTTCTTGATGAAGAAAATGCATTTGTTAATCTAAGCTGGAACACCTGCATATTCCTTCTTTGGGAATTTTGCACAATAATTCTTTCTTGTGCCCTAGATTAACCTATTTTGCCCACAGAAAGTAGGGTAATGTTAAAAGATAACTTGGTCCCTCATTTTTTGAGCATTTTCTGATAATAATGTTTACTGTTGAAAGTGCTGAAAGCTCAGTCTTTGGAAAATTGACAGTTATACAAGCCTTAAGAAGTCAAACTGAGAAAAAAGGAGACAGTTCCTATCTCTCTATTATTAATTTGTATGCACATGAAAAATAACAGCCAATAACCACTGTAATTGATAAAGTACATGCATAATTTACAGAAGAGGTTCAATGCATTATTGTAGCAGATTAATGAATGAACAAGCATAAAACTAAATAGGAAATGAAAAGACAACTTCTGTATATTATAGTTTTGTCCTCTGATCTCTCTCCCTTTATTAGAACTTGGGTTTAGTAGCCTATTTCTAAAACTCTTATTAAAATGTTGCTGTGAACTGATATATACTGTTGCTTAATATCAAATTTCAGTACTTGCAGCCGAGGCACACAGAAACGTCCCCTGAGTCAGCAGAATGGCAAGTGCAGAGTTCCTGCAGAGCAAGGCATCACCTCCCCTGTCACCCTGCCACAGAGCTGGAGCACAGGCTCCAGCTCCAGCCACGGGGATGGAATGTTTGAGGCAGACTTACATAAGGGGAGGAAATGGGAGGAAACATAGAAAGAGGATGTAAAGAGGACTTTAATTTGCTTGCTTATTATTTGGAGGGACATAAAAATTTTATCCAATGTGGAAAATTCTTTTGAGAGCCAAACTGGGATGTTTGTGGTATAAATATGGAACTTACTGAAAAGGAAAAAGTAACAGACAGCTGTGGTAAAAACTCTACCTGAAAAAATAGAGTATTCAGTAAAAATATATGGATGTATGCTGATGAAATTTGTGCCCATATCAATTACAAGAACACTATATAACAATTATAGCAGAAAACATGTTCAAGATATAAAGCAGATTTTACTTGATTAGGCCAGATTTCTATGTCTGTCTCCTTCCATATTTTAATTGATGTTTTAACTTGCAACTGTACCCTATCATGTCATCACCTGACACCAGATTATGCTCACTTTTTTTAGATTTTAATTATTTCTAATGAAGGTTATATATCTCTATTCATTGTCAATATCATAGTGGCATATGTTCACACCGAATATTTTGGTTTAAATTTAGTTTAGAAAAAAACTGCATGGCCTTATTTTTTATTTTGCCAACTGGAAACTTAAACCAGTTAGTCTATGAGAAGTAATATATTATTCTTCCTTGGCTTTTTTTCACTCTTGCATTTTTTTCAGACTAAAATAAGAAAACTACTCTGCTCAACAGCATGACTTCTAGATGCTTCAAAAGGAACGCAACCAAAATAAATGTTTAGATTGTGGACAATCTACTCTGACTAAAATATTTCATGGCTGTCTCACTCTAAGACTAATAATTATTGATCACCCTCTTTTCATTCTTTTTTTTTTTTTTTTTAAGTGTTGAAGTACTGTGACCAGCTGCATTTGTAGAGGGGCTGAGTGAACTTGGCTTATTCACTATGGCTCAGACACTGCAAAGTTAATGAGGCTGCTGAACTTGATGACTTCATGGGAAGTGAATATAGGACACTGAAAGACGTGTGTTTCTTCCATTTTATTAAGACACATTTTATAAGTTTAATACCTGTTATAGGTAACAAGGCCATTAGAGCAAGGAGTCAGAGAAGAAGCCAAATTCTGTGGATTGTCAGGGATTAATGAGTCTTCCATGGCAGAGCTGTACTGCTGTCTTGGTCACTGAAGATGTGTTCTGCTAGTGTTGAGAAATTCCTTCAGTTTCCATGAAATGTAACTCTAGTCATCCTCTCACTATTCAGTCCTTTATTTTGGGATCAGCCCCTGAACAGATCAGAAATCCTGCCTTGAAAAGGAAACAGAAAATTCCCATCTGTACCTGCCATAAATCAAATATTGTATTCAAACCAGACTGCCTTTAACATTGAAACATTAGATACCATATTCATAAAGAACATCTTAGGTTTTAAGATATAAGTCTTTGGCCCTGCATTATAGGGTTTCTTAAAGTCTTTGTCTTGGCAATGTAAATTTCCTAATATTTTGTCTTATCTGTCTCCTTTTGCAGCAAAGGGGACAATTTTTTTATTATATTGTACTTTGAAGAGAAATTACAAAACTCCCCCAGTGATACTCATTTGTCCTGGTGTTTAATTCTTCAGAGTTTTCTCAAATCTTGGCATCCTTGCTGTGACAACCAGGATGACTAGCAAATCCATCTGTTCAGGCTAATAATAGAACATCAATAGGAATTATGCATAGTGTTTTAATTATTAAAGAAGACTAAATACTCTCAACCTGACAGTGATCACTTGTCACCTGCATTTTACCTAATGGTGCTAAAATTAATGACTTCCTTCCTATCATCATCATCATCATCATCATCATCATCATCATATTTAATTGTAATAGAAAATTTATGCAATAAGCACTTTCTGGACACTGTTTTGAAGAACTTACAGGACTGTGCAGGCTTACTGCTCATTCCTATGAAGCATTTCTCACACTTCCTCTAAAAATATCATCACTGCTCTTCAGTCCTAATAGATGTCTCTGACCCTGCTGCTCCTCTTCAATTTTCTAATTCCACTGTCTTTCACTGGAAGAAAGCCTGCAAGAAACTGATGGAAAAAGCCAAAGTCTAGATCTGTCTAGCACTCTGGTTGTGCAGAAAGTGCAGAATAAGAGTGTGTCTGCTACTATCATGTCTATGGCTTTCTTACTAAAACTATTGACAAGATTTTTTCCCCCTTTTGATACTGAGAAAGAGAAGAGTCTCACATAATTATTCTGCTTTTAACTCTAATTTTGTCTGTCCTTCTGACTTGGGCCTCATGCTTCTCAGGGTGGTGATTCACTAGTAAGGACTGACATGGCTTGTAACTCCCTCATGGCTGCTTGAGGTGCCCGTGGATCATCTCAACCACTGCTGCAGTGGATCTCCTGGCTTCACACACAGCACATTGTCAGGTGCAATACACACTTCCACCACCCTGAAGGTGCTTGTCCTGCTGACATATCCCATAGTAAGTTATGGAACAGGGTAGCATACAGAAATAAAGCTGGAGGTGACTGCAAGTATTCATGAAGTTCAGCTGGCTACCCCTAGACAGGATCCCCTATAACTGCAGTTTTTCTCTTTTTCAAAGATTTGAGGGGATGGATATTCAACAATGTCCTTGGCCAAACCCTCTAGAGCTTAATTATTCCTGCCATTAAAAAATTTGCCCTAATACCTAACCTGGGTTTTCCTCTGCCATTTAAGTTCATCATAGTGGGTGCCTTGCTCAGTAGAAGTCCCAACAATAATTTTAGCTATTTCCCCTGGGAAATCCGTGTGTGAAACTTCAATGCATGTTCTAAGTCTGCCTGTGCATTCTGCATTTCTAAAGCATTTTGAAGTTCATGTAAAAAGTCAAGATAAGTTGCACTCCTGCATTTAGTGTCTAAAAGCTCTGTTCAGCCTGGAGGAGATTGAGGGGAGACTTCATTGCAGTTACAGCCTCTTCATGAGAGGAAGAGGAAGAGGAGGGGCAGACACTGATCTCTGTGGTGACCAATGACAGAACCTGAAGAAAGAGACTGAAATTAAGTCAGGGGAGATTTAGTTTGGATATTAGAAAGGGATGCTTCACTCAGAGGGTACTTGGGCATTGGAACAGGCTCTTCAGGGAAGTGGTCATAACACTAAGCCTGACAGAGCTCAAGAAGCATTTGGACAATGCTCTCAGGTCCATGGTGTGACTCTTGGGGATGTTCTTGTGCAGGGCAGGGAGTTGGACTTGATGATCCTTGTGGGTCTCTTCCAACTCAGCTGATTCTGTATCTTTTAATTATAATGGGCTGCATCCGAATGCAAGGTCTTGTTACCAGTGCTTGAAACAAGGTTGTGCATCACTATCCCTGAGTTCACTGGGATGAGACATTCCAGCATCTTCTTGTACCTATCAGGTTGGATAGTACCAGGAATCATTTAATGACTGCAAAAAGAGAGACAAGGGGGATTAATGTCACAACAAGGGAATAAGGAAAGCTGCTTACACGCTGCACACCATCCCTTAAAAAATTGACCTGTGGCCAAAATCAAAACCATGAAATGTTCTTTTTTAGAGGTGTAAAATAAGAATAACCTGGTTTTATGTGAGTTGTCAAACTACCTGTCAAAATTTCCCTGTAAATTCTTTGCCAGAAAACAAACTGGAATAGCAAATTGATCAACAGGACAATAGTGCAGGGTTACCTCTGTGCAGACACCATGACTGGCTGACTGATAGCTAAGTGATAACTGAGTGATAACTATGTCAGCTTCCAGTCAGCACAGTTAATTTTCATTTGGATGTGGAAGTGTAACTATGACAACAAGGATAAAATATGTGTGTGTTATTACACACTAAATCTTTTAAAAGTGGATGTTGTTTTGCTTCTTATCTCATATCCAAACATGGTTCTGAAGCTGAGTGAGCATAAACTATTTTGAGATAAAATGACAGATTTTGTCATTGGTTAAATATGGCTTATATTTGTTTCAACAGTAGATAATGCACATAGCTGACCTAAAAACATGTTTTCACGGTACACAGAATTTTCCCCTTACTTAACAAGAGAATATTGCTGCCTAGATTGCAAAACCCGAGCAAAACTCTACAGATGGGCATCACACTGTGAGCTTTTATTGTCTGACTGCATCTAATGGTAGCACTGCCAAAACTAGCAGCAGGATAAGAATAAATTATGAACAAATGAAGAACTCTCTCATTCTTGTGTGATAATCCAGATTTCCTTTATCTATAAATAATGATCCCAGGGTTTGGAAATGAGAGGGACAAACATTACACGAACAAATGGTAGGAAGATTTTACATCCTTCTTAGAATTATCTTCTCTGACAAATCAGCAGATGCCTAATATAAACAGGATGGTAACCCTGTAAATTAAGTGTCCATATAAGACATCAATGCCTATATGAGATGCCTTATATTCCCAAACTTGGTGTGCATGACTTCTTTGTAGCCTTAGTGTTTTGTATTCATGAGTATGATGACCCTATGGCTCACAGTCAGTGTCCTCTTTCTAGTCAAGAGGAAGAGGGTGTTTTTTGCACAACAGATTGCCCAGCCTAGCAGCTTATTCATATAAGCAATATCATTTAAATCAATAGGTTTTTCCGTAATAATTCTCTCCATGTAAAGAATGGCATGCTTATTTAAAACCACATATACTGACAACACTAATGCTAATTCTTTCGTGCATGGATTTATACCAGGATAGTTGTTTCTGTGAGGAAATCACACTCAAATCAGGGAACTATCCCCATACAAATAGGACTAATAAAATGCATACTTGCACCTTTATTGTATTTGATGAGCAGAAGTTAAAATGGGACATGCTTCAAGCTGAACATGATGGGGAAAGAGAGAGGAGGAGAAAAAAGTGTCAAAGAAAAGAGAGGAATAACAGACAAGATGATAGAAAAGATAGGCAGACCTTAAGAATGTTAATCTCTTTAAGTTTTGAAAGGTTCTGCCAACTTTAAATTATTATTTAGCAGAATACATCAAATGAGACTTATTTTGACCATGACCTCAGGTACCTGCCTTCCTCTAATTCCTATGGTCTCCTTTTCTGTTTTTGTTTTCTTTTTTTTTAATCTTTTCTCTTGTTCTTCATATCCTTGTTTAATCTTTTAAATCTAAACTAGCCCAGTTTTTTTTCCTAGTTTTACCTACAGGAAGATTCTGCTGCTGTGAAGTCCCATTGTTTCATAGGGCAAACAGAATGTCTTTTTCACAGGCAAGAAGTTCCCCATTGAACTGAATATTGTTGAATTATTTAGGCAGAATAACCAAGGTATGCTACAATATGAATTATTCTTTACATGCTTACATCAATTAGTTGCCTTGGCCCACTGGCTGTACAGTCTGAATAGAAGTCAGTCCATTTAAGCCTTTTAACCTACATACATATCATTAGGATGTTTGGCAAGAAGTTGAATGTGGAGATAAAACACACATATAGCATTAACACTTCTGCATACAAATAATTAGTAAAAAAAAAAAAATTAAAAAAACCCCCCAAAACCTAGAAAAACAACAAATGTTTCATATAGGAAAGATTGTAGGAACAAATAGGAAGATTGATACATTTCCTAGTACAAAGTTGTTATGTCAGAAGATACCTTTAGCTACAAGTCAGTGCGTGGGTCTTGAATTTTGCAATTTTTTTTCTTTTACTTAGTGTACTAATATAGCTAGACTGTGTAGTTTATATAGAATGTCCACAATATGTTAGATGTACTAAGCATGTAATTACTTGTGTATGATGACAAGAATCCAAGTTCAGATCCTGTATGGAGGGCTCTAGAGATGAGAGAACTTCAAATTTGTACCCTAGTTTCAATACAAAATTCTTGTCTTTGCTTCTAAAAAAAGGCCAAGAAATCAAAATTTCCTAGACCCTCTCAGCATGGAAGCTAATTGAATCAGTCTGTTCTAATAACTCTGCAAGAATTAAGGTGCTCTTAATAAATAACTTTATTTTTTGCAAAATAAAAACTGCCTAAAGAAATTGTATGAAGGAGCTATTTGATATATACCATGCAACATTTTCTTTTGCATTACTAAAAAAATATAGAAGTCTGGTAGCCTAGGAAAAAGTGGTTGAAAACATAGTTTGTATAGGGGCTTGAAGGAGGCAAAAAAACCCATAAAATTAATACAGAATCGTTGTGGATTGCTTACAATTATTATATAAAAAGTGAGGTTTGGGAGAGATCTGCAATACAGATTCTGCATGAGTCTCCTGATTTCCAGTGACTACTGGATCTAAAGATTTGTCAAATCAGCATCTTTGTTTTGCAGGAGGTGCTTATGGGATATTTCACTTCCTGCCTAGCAAAATAATAATAATAAAAAAATCCAACTACTGTGATCTCTGCTTTGATGTTTGCAAAAAAGCAGAGTGGTCAAGAACATCTGAAAAGAGATTAACAAAATCACATATACTCAAGTGAAGTCTTGCCAAGCTGCATTGACTATGCAGGATAAATTTGATTTGCAAAAATGTGGAATGTAGATTACCAGATTAATGAATTAAAAGAACAGACCTTACTCTCTGTCTTTTGCTCATTTTCTGTCTCATGAGAATAATAAATTCTATTTTCTCTCCTCACTGGAATAATTAAAATTTTGAAGAGCATGCAAGTACAGTACTGAATAGTTACTTATTCATTTGCAATTTTGCTAAACTTTCCTTATCATAAAATGAACATCAGTGTCTGCACCTAGTCATTGAGAAGAAATAAATGCCCTACTCAAACCATAAATTTTGCTTCCTTTCCCTCTGATTTAGAGTGGGTCCAAACTGGGATTTTGGATGATTTCCCCCCACATTTCTTGCCTCGTTGCAATTTTTTTTTCTCACTGACCTTGAATCCTGAATCGATTTTGCATCTGTCAGTGAATATTCAGATAGTTGTCTGTGAATTCCATGGGAGGGAGGTGAGCTTGCATCTCACACAAAGGAAGAATCTGGTGAGAGGTTTTTATCGAAGGCTCAGTGAAGCCTGTGAGATCCTCTCTGAAAATTTCTATGCACACACAGGTGAGGCCAGAACAGCCACTGCTCATCTCAGACAGCAAGTAACTATACTTTGAGGGGACATAACAGCAGCAACCATCACCCTCCAGAAAACAGGCACACACTAAGGCATATTTGATTATGTGGGAAAGAAGCAGGGCAACTAGCAAGGAAAGACAAAAGACAAGAAGGGGTATGTTGCATGATAGTAAAAAAAAAAAAAAGAAAAAAAAAGAGAGACTTGAGACTATCAGGCAAGCCAAAAATAGGGCTTGGTGCCCATGAGAAAGAAACTTCATTGCACTATTTGATTCCAGATAAGGTACTCCAAGGCAGATGCAGTCTTGATGGAGGGAGAGGAACACTTCCTCCTCTCCAGCTGTGGAGAGGTGTTGTTTTACTGAATAGGCTACTATAAAGAGGACCACAGGTCTACAAGCTTCTGTGCTAAATCATTATAATGAAAGAAACAGAAGTCTTTGCATTTTTGTCCTTGCTGTTGTGAATAAATGGGATTGCATATAAAAAATATGTTACTTCTTTGTCAAATCTTCAATCGATGTCTTTATCAATTGTTTCTGATAGAGACGACATACTGGACTGCACACCCTGGCTGATAGCCCAGTCTCTATATATAGATCCAGTGTGCACACCTATAAAATATTTCTCCTCTGTGATGATCCCTCGGCAGAATGCCTATTTCTGTCAGTTCAGATTAGCCTTTGAAACTTCAGAGCCAGCAGCTAACAGGCTTAACAGCACAGCCTAGTAAATCATCTGTCTTGCAAAGGCACTTATGTGGAAGAGCTGAGCATCTCTGAAAGTCAGGCCATTTCATTTTACTGGCCATATGTGGGTCCAACAACTTAAATTAGGCATACAGAGATGTTAGCAGTGGAATTTTCTAAAGACTGATTGCAATTCCGTTATTAGAGCATGCTCCAAATACTTGTTTCATGCCAGAAAATGGATGACAGCAGTACTTGAGTGGGCAAATGGACATAATGACCTTTTTGAAATGGCTCCAGCACAGGATGGGGCTGACAATGCAGTATCACCGCATGCGGGTGGGTACTTGAAAGTGCAGGGGTTCAGCTACCGCAATGGGCAATTTTCATCTAAGAAGATGAACTGTAGATTTGATAAGTTTGTGTGGCCACCCACAGCCCTGAAGAAGCTGTCTTGGACAGGTTGGTGGGTGATAAGAGTATATAGCTGAGAGCAGGGATTCGACAACACTCAGCATGTGCTAAGCATGGCAACCTTAACAGATAGAGCACGTATCCTTCCAGCTGCAGGATAATGCTTTCATGGGAGCTGGGATCCTTTGCCTTTCAGAAGAGGTTCCCTCTAGCTACTGCTTTTGGAACAGTAGTACAGCTTTTCTCATCTTTCAGACCTTGCAGCCTGGGCCAGCTCAGCTGTTGGGCAGGTGAAATCTGTTGGTGCAATGCACTGCTGGCTCTGCCACCAGGCCACTTGCCTGGAGATGACTCTGTAAGTCATCCCCTAAAGCTGGGATTGCTACCCACAGGCTCTGTCTGGCATTGACCAGTGACACGATCTGCAGCATCCACAGATACTTGGTCCCCTTCCCACGGAGTTCTCAAGACCTCTGAAACTACCTGCTCCCAAAGGAATGATCAGGCACAGCTTGGGTCACAATGTATGTCAGGGACTGCTCCTGAAAAATCAGTGCAAGCAAGGGGGTAAGTCATGCCCAGATTGCAATGTGTGTTCTGCCACTTAGCCTCAAGGACCCAATGTCACTGGACTATTTTACTCAGTGGTATAGAGAAAGCTAGATATTACAAAGATCTGACCTTTTTCCCCTGAGTCTGAGAAGCAAGATCATCCTTAGGATACCTCAGATTTGGTATTTGAATGACAGAACTGCCCAGGAAATCTTGTAGCCTGAGATTACAGAGATTTCTGTCATCATAAATGCTAGGCTATGTACAGTTTTATGCCAGAACTGGTTGATGTTCTTTCTTCCAAAGGCTCTGCAGGAAGTCTGCACTCTTTTGAAGAGCAGCCCAGCCCGGCATGCTTTGTGAACCACAGGTAAGGCAAATGCCAGGTAAAGCAACAGCTGCTGGGAAACACACCCTTCCTGAGCCATCCTTGCAATCAGAGTCAGTCTGCAGTTTTGCCATAAATTACATAGCAACAGAAGTGATGAGAATTTTTTTAATAAATTGGGGAAAAAATGGCTCTTAGGCGGACTGGATTACCTTTAATGCCTTTGAAGTTTAGCAGAGAGATTTTGCCATGCTTTGGGAATTCCCAGTGAGGGGTGGACACAGGTAATGGAGAGCTTTCAAAGAGCTTAAACTTAACTAAAGCTTGTTCATTAATTGCTTTGATAATCAAGAACAACTGCAGAAGAATGAGATCGAGAAGACTGAAATCTATAGCTTGACTTTACCCTGTGTACAAATGAAGGAGCTGACCCTTATGTTTGATCTTTTAAGTAAAAAGGTAAAGTATCATTACATTAATGCTTCACTTTGCCCCTCATCACCTTGCTCCTGTCAGTATTATTCAAATGGTGCTGATTCTTGATGCCACTGCTATCTACTAGACTACCTGGACTCCACCTACATTTCCACAGCCTAGCTGTACTCCACCTTCATTTCCACATTGTGCTGTTGTCATGTCCTGTCTTTGAACTGAAATGTTTGCAATTGCAGCTTTTCCCCTTGACCATGAATGCACAATCCGCCAGATATTCTTTCATTCTTTTTGGCTACTGAAGAATGAAACATTTTTTGGCTCTTCTCAGCAAGTAAACAATTAATGGGAGCTTGACACCACATTGATCCCTGAGCTCTATCCTGATTTCATTGAAAACCCAGGATGGCAGCACTTTGCAAAGCTGGGCCTTAAGTGCTGTCAATACCTGCTTGCAGTGAACAGACTATAAAAGAGCTCTACCTGAAGGGAAACAAATCTCATGGGCAGGCTGTCTCTAATCTGTCTTCTTTATAGAAGGAGTTACAACTGCTTTGTTGCTGTTTCTTTGTTGGTGTTGCTTTTACTTTTCTTTTTTAATTTTTTTTTTTTTTTAAGAGAGAGAGCTGAACTAATACTGTAGTGATTGAATTTTTCTGTTCGGTAAGCAGTCTGAATTTCCTTCGTTGCCAGCTGCTGCCCAATGTAACCGTAATTGTGCAGATTATTTTACAGAGAAGAGTGGAGTTTTGAGGTATGTTGTATGGTGCTGAATTGTTTGTCAGGGAAATTTAACTGTAAACACAACAATATATGAACAGACTACATGAAATTTGCAGTCATGTGTTCATGATACTACTGCTCTTCTATTTTAAAGACAAACAGGTTGGATGACTACTGAACAAATGAACAGATGTTCCTTCCTCACCACTGAGCACACTGAGTGTGACACTGATTTATATGACCTGGAAAGGATATATTTATAAATGATTTTGGATCTAGAAAAGCAGAATAATTATAAGACCAGTTATTTAAAATTTCAGCACTGAAGCACAACCCAATATTAGACTGTAAACTGTTTGATCACCTCTTCAGTCTCTTGCTAACAGGAAGACTGTTGCCCTGAGCAATCTTAGCAAGAGCAGGATAACTGCCTTAAAATGCCTGCAGGCCTGGATATGGCACTGTGGTGGTTTAGAACCAGGTGGGAATTAAACTCCAAATAAGCTGCTCCCCTTCCCTGTACCTCCCTCCTAGAGAGGGACAAAGGCAGAGACTATGGGTCAAGATTACAATTTCCTGAAGGCAAACAGTAATGGGCTGAGAAAGAACCACTAACAGCAACAATATTAATAACAAAACTATACAAGTGAGAGCGTGAAAAAAAAAGGTGCTCACAAAAAGGTGCTCACCACCTCGACTGAGTTCCATATGGTGAGGAGACAAAGAAAAGATGGAGGACATTTCCACATTCCACAGCTGGCATTCCCCTTCCCCAGTGAGAAAACTCCGGGATTGGTTTTTTTTTCCCCATAACTTCTTTTGTAGCTAGATATTGCAGCAGAAAGGCCGTATCTGGCAATCAGCATTGAAAATTGCCACAAAAAAGTAATTTGGGCAAATACCAGTAAACTTCCCTATGGTGTAACACTTTCAGTAAATGACTTGTGCATTAGATAAAGGATATCATCAGGTCATTCTCAAGGAGCTGATGTAGTCAGTCACACAGCTCTGAGGTGAGACAGAGAGGACAGGGCTCATATGGAAAGAAGAAACTTCACATGCTGGAGCCATCCCCCTCTCAACTTGCTGTTTAAACTCCCCTTGCTGTCAGTGCAGAGAAATATCTACTCTGGAAGAGTAAGCATCCCTGAAAGTCAGCCAGGAAGAATAAGCACCTCCAGAAGATTATGATCTCATCTAATGTAGGAAAAAAATGAGTGTTTATCACCCCACAGCAAGACTTTCTCTTCCTGGTGAATAGAAGAAACAGATGACTGATCAGATAATAAAAAGTGTGCATTATAACTTATTTATCTTCCAAGCATATAAGCAATTTTAACCATTTAGGCTACATCCAAACAAAATGCTGCCATGCTATTTCGGAGGTCAGTGACCTCTGAGGCCGGATAACTGAGGATCCTGTTAATAAGTCTCTTGGGGTGAATTATGAATACGCAACTACTTAAAAAGAGAGATTAATTTCCATATAACACAGGACCAGCCACACATAAAAAGGGCATTGTGGTTTATATTATGCCTCAGATCCATGAGCAAAGTTTTTTACAATGCAGTCTGGCATCTTGTCTGTCCTCCTCACTCAGTGTGGGGTCTAGCTCTAGTGTTGACTTGTGCAGGGTTGATGAGGTTTTCTCTTGGACCCGTGGCAGAAATTGGTCCAAGATATCCCCAACTACCCAGAAGCCAAGCATATTAGGGGGGGGTAGTGATGCAGTGTGCAGAGCTCTCATCTGTCAGAGGGAAGCTTGAATGGTGGATTTAGCCACCCATGGATGAAGAACAGTGTTTTCCTTCTAAGACAGATTCAGCAATTTGCATATATTTAAGTATAACTAAATGGCACACCAACAATTTTCCTAGTCCTTGTGGGATAAGGCAGCTTTCACCAGAGGGTCTGCCTCTCTGGTGATGAAAATCCTGGTTCTATGTAGGTTCTTCTTTATCTACTTTTGTAGATCTGGACCATAATCATTTACCTCTTGTGACAGTCACACATATTAAGATGAAGCAAAGGTATGTGATTAGTAGCCACTGGGGCAATCTACTCTTCACATCTTAAACTTCAAATTTTTCCTACTGGAAAGGAAGCACGAATGGATCACTTGCATTGAGAAGGACCCATATTTGAAGTGACAGTGACCTGTCATGGCAAAAACATAGTTTTCAAAACAGGTGATTTAAAAGCAAGAAGGAAGAGGTTACAATTCTTTTGCGGTAGGTGAAAGGGAAAAGTCAGTTGGCATGGTATGTGATATAGCAGGTGGATTAAATATAGAAGGATACTTTCTGCTGTCTACATCTAAGTGACATAATGCTCATGTGAAACCCTGAAGTAAAAATTTTCCCCAAAAGCTGAGATTCTTAAATGACTCATTGAAAGCTTGGATTTTCTTTCAGTTCATTGGAGATAGGAAAATCTAAAGACAGACCCTGAAGAATTAAAGTGTTAAATCAGTGAAGTCCCTCAAATATGCAGCATATCCATGTGCTCGTTTAAAATTTCATTCTTAATAGCATAGATGTGAAGCCTTCCTCTGAAGACAGTGGAGCTGTTCTCAGTTATAGTGATGGAAGAGAAAGCACATACAACTCACTGTATGGGAAAAAACCCAAAAACCAAACCTCGAAACTTGCTATGACTGAAGCTGAGAAAGTGTTTTATTATTTTGTCCAAGCAATATCTTCATATTGCATTTGTTATTTGAAAAACTTCCTGTTTCTTGAGTCTGAGATAGCACCTGCAGGGCTGACATATGCACAGTGAAGGAGACATCTGGTCTGGAACAAAGCTGTCTTGTAGCTCAAAACAAACATCACTTTTCCTTCAACCACAAACAGTAGACAGAGGTAGGGATGAAAGCCAGGTGAATGTTACACAGTGCATATCAAAGTGATTATGATAGGAAGAATTTACAGGGCATACAATTTAATCACCTGTCCAGAATCCAGGGCATTTTTCTGCTTTTTTGGTTTTTCAGAGACCTCACTGTTGTTAACCAGGTTTGTTTCAATAGCTGAAGATAATATTGCAGACCACCTCATGAAGATCTGTGGGACAGTATCTGCATAAAGCCTCTCTTTTCTTTGCCCAGTTGCCACCATGGAGGGACTGTGGGGGCAGGCAGGGAAAATGCTTTCTGGAGGGGATAGCTGGATATGGTACCCACCTGGATCCTGTGAATCCCTGTGATGCTCCTGCCCCCTGGCATTCTGGCCAGCCTGCCCACCTTGGTCAAATACACGGGACTGCAGAGTGGGAGAGGTGCCACAGTGTCGGAGGAGCTTTAGCCTTGTGTCTGTGAAATAATGATGAGGCAATCCACAAAGGCCAGTGCAGGGTAAAAGCCCTACACCTGGGGAGGAGCAACCCCATGCACCAGCACAGGCTGAGGGCCAACCTGCTGGGAAGCAACTCTGCAGAGAAGAGGAAGAGGGGTCCTGGTGGACAACAAGCTGTCCATGAGCCAGCAGTGTGCTCTGGTGACCAAGAAGGCCAAAGGTCTCCTGTGGACCATTAGGAAGAGCATTGCTAGCAGGTTAAGGGAGATGATCCTGCCTCTCTGCTCAGCCCTGGTGAGGCACTTCTGGAGTGCTGTGTCCACTTCTGGGCTCCTCAGGGCAGGAGAGACATGGAAATCCTGGAGCAGGTCCAGTGGAGGACAGCAAATATAAGTAAGGGACTGGAGCATCTCTGTTATGAGGAAAGGCTGAGGGATCTGAGCCTGTTCCCCCTCTAGAAGAAAAGACTGAGAGGGGACCTCATCAATGTATATAAGCATCTGAAGGGAGAGTGTCAAGAGGATGGAGCCGGCCTGTTGTTGATATTCCAGTCCTTGGCAACATCTGCAAGGGCCCAATATGAATAAAGTGGGATGCGGCAACATCAGTTTTTAGCTGAGCCTGTCAGATATTTGTTTCTAAAATCTATAAAAGTGACAGAGTTTGAGTGTAAAAATTTGAACTAGGTTCAGTAGTTGAAAAATTTTTGGATGCTTTGCAAATTAGAAACAATTGGCAATCTGCTGGAAAAAAACGTCCTTGCTGACTTTTGCAAACTGTCATTTCTGATAATACTAGCAAGAAAAGCTATTCTATATCCTGGAGGACTGTTCTTGAAAAAGAATATAAAATAGATTCATTCACTTTTCTTTCAGGGTGGGAACATGGACGAAATTGTGCAGCAGAGCTGAGTGTAGACAGGGAAGAGACCACCCTTGCTATTAATGAATACCCACTGGAAGAAGGAGTGTGATGGTTCACTGAGGATGAATTTGAGTTCTGTAAAGGGTATGATTTCTGGTTTCATATGGCCTAGAAAAGTAGTGAAAATTTAATTAAGTTCTAGACACTGCCTCTTGGGAAGGTCACTTCAGGACCCACTGGGATAGATGGATTTTCTTGACAGAAATACTTTTGCAGGCTTCAGTGCAGTGTGTACCTCATGGGCTCAATATATCTGGGGAGGAACTGTGTGTGCTGGTTCTGTATGGTAAGCAGACATCCTGAGCACATCAAGTGTACACCAGAAACACAGATCATCTATGAAAGCCACACACCAAAATCAACCTCTCAACACTCCCAAAGAATCAGACTTTGGAATGGGTGCTGAAGGGTAACTTTCCTCCCCAAGGAGCATCTCTGGGGTTTCTGGGTGTTGAGCAAGCCAGAGGTCCCAAACAAAAGCAGGAAATCCTCCTGCTCTGCCCAGGTGACACATCAAAATTGTAGAAGTGAATGAAAAAAACAGAAGCCCTCTTGGAAAGAATAACTGGAGGACAAAGGCAGGAGAAATGCAAAGGAATGCCATGAGAGGCTGCCTGTAGTACTTAAGAAGAAGAAGAAGAAGAAGAAAAAGAAGAAGAAGAAACTCTGTGGAAGAGGCCTTTTTTCATGTTATTTCAAGGTGGTCCCGATAATTTCCTGAACAATTTAACTTGGACTGTCTTCCATTTTCAGGGATGGCAAATCCTTTGCTTTCAAAGAGCTCAGCAGATATATTCCAGCCTGCTGCAGGGACAGCATATGCACAACTAAGCAGGAGATAACAGAATTTCTGCTTGAATTTCCACTATCAACCACAACAGGTTTTCAGCACAGCTATTTTACAAATATACTATAGTTCATTATGAAAGCAGTTTTCTCTGTTAAATTCTCCAAGCACATCTTATAAGACTGCCAGTAAGATGACTAAGACCCTTTTAAAAGAAATTTAAACCTGCCTAGAAAAAATATTTTTATGAAAGACCAAAGGGAAAGGGAGGAAAAGAACAAGAAATCCTTAGAACAGAGCAGCATCACTAGTGTGACTCTGTCTCAGAAGGTCAGTGATGCTGATGTCATGCCATTTATGTTCAAATTTAACAGGATTTTATGAGAGAGTGGAAGGTCCTCCCCAGACAATCATATGCCATTATTCATTAATCTTGTTTTGCACTTGGCAATGTTTTTGATCTCTCATGATCTTTCTTGGTACCTGTTTTTGGAGGTGGCATGGGTGTAAAAAACAAAAACTCCTTGGCATGATGCCCATGTAGAACAAATTTAATAACTGTTTTTACCTCTAGAGTTCTGATAAATACAGGTAGTTCTCAAAGTAGCCATAAGAAGTATTTTTCTTACTTGTTTGAAACAGCTGTCAGCATAGATCTCAGACTTGCTAGACACTGATAACCTGCTAAGTTACTAACCAGCAGTGTAACACCTATTGTATTTGTGGGGTGCCCCATGTTCTCCATGTTCTCAGAAGGCTAATTTATTATTTTATGATACTGTATTATATAAAAGAATACTACACTAAAGAATACAGAAAGGATACTTACAGAAGGCTAAAAAGATAATAATGAAAATTTGTGACTCTTTCCAGAGCCTCGACACAGCTTGACTGTGATTGGTCATTAAGTCAAAACAGTTCACATGAAACCAATTAAACAATCACCTGCTGGTAAACAATGTCCAAACACATTCCAAAGCAGCAAAGCACAGGAGAAGCAAATCAGATAATGATTGTTCTCCTTTTTCTCTGAGGCTTCTCAGCTTCCCAGGAGAAGAATCCTGGGCAAAGGGATCTTTCCTTTTGAAAATATGATGGTGACAAACACCAAGTGAAAAATTTCCACCTCCATCCCCATGTATGCCAGGTACCAGAAAAAGAGAGTTCCTAAAGCTAATAGGTGAGTCACAGAGAAGTTGGTTTGGCCACAGTAAATTAAGCCCTGTACTGAGCCTGTTGAAGTGTGTACACATCTACTGCTGGGTGATGTTCAACATGTGAAAACTGCTGCAGGACAGGACTGGTAAGAGAAAGAGTTAAAATTTGCACATTCAAGTCAGGTAATGGCTAGAGTCAAATGCAGCACAAAGAAAAAAGTTTGTAATAAATTTCTACAGTCATACTTCTCTGTATGTAAAAGATTTGAAACTGAAGGCAGGATCTCTACCAGCTAAACAGACAAAAGGGAGCAGGAGTAAACAGCTGCCAAAAAAAATGTGCTTATCCCAGACGTGTCCCTATTGCCTCTTATATGGTCGTTCTCTTCTCATTCAGGCTTCCCAGTAAAAAGAAACAGTGCTAGAAAGATATGAATGTGTTTACTGAAAAAAAGTACAAATGTATAGCAAAAATAAATGTTTTTCAAAAGTGGAAATAGTCTGAAATTGCAAAAAGCCTTTTCAGGATTATAAAGGAATTTGGGCCAAAATTAAAGTGCACATTAATGTTTTGAGAACAAAGCCTAAATAAACCCAGAAATGAAACTGATTTTTTAAGAATATAAATGTAAAAGATAACAAAAATTTAAACATTTTGGTGTATTTTTGTCCAAACTGCAACACCTCATCTATTTACAAACAGTAGCAATGTAAAAAGCATGTGAAACACTTACTCACTAGTTGGCAATTAACAGAAAAAAATGTTTAATGCTTTTAGGCATAGCCCCAATGCCTTTTGAGAAGCTTCTCTAAAAATGAAAGAACACAGACATGAAAATAGGAAATGTTTATGGAAATTTGGGGGGTTTTTGGTTTTGATTTTTTTTTTTGGTTGGTTGGTTCATTTAGTTTGGAGATTTTTTCTGTTCATCTGTTGTTTTTTTAAAGTACAAATTAGTTAAAATTAGTTTTGTCTCTTTCATGATTTGTGATGTTTGGGGTACTTATTTTCAAGCCTTTCTCCACCGTAGTGATGCCTGACAAAGCTAATATTTGTTATTTCAATGAGCTGAGATTTCCACATAATCACGTAACTTGAGGATTAGCTTTTTAAGCACGACATTATGTTATGATACAGCTTGTGTTATCAGATAACACTATTTCCTTCACAAAACCTACTAGGGAGCAATTGCATGCTCCAGCAAGCCAATTGAAGTGGCCTTACATGAGAGGGTTTTAACTAGCAAGAAGAGAAATTAGCTAAGAAATGACCTGGTTTCCTATGCTTTCACAGCAGCAGCACATGATATCTCCAGAGGAAAGGCAAATCCACTGACTGGATGATGGCCTTATCTCATTTACAGAGTGCAGCCTTGTGACTTAGAGCTTTATGAACATCTTTTTTTTTTTTTTTTCCAAAGAGGAAAATCGACCAATTTAATTGGCCTGCTTGTTTGATTTGAGCAAAGGCTATTCCCTCCCATGCAGTGCAGCAGCGCAGTGATTTAGATAAGAGCTGTTGCTTGTTCACTTCCTATCAGTCCTGCCCTGCTATGAGAGAAGACCGGAAACTCCTAAGGAACTGGGGATTCATTTCATGAGGACCCTGGCACAGGACTTAAAGTCTACTAGATCCTGATGTCTGCTTGAAGAATCTTGCATTTATCTATAGAGATCTTAATTGGCTCAACACAAGAATGTTCCATTTGCAGTGCAAGCAAACAAATTTAAATAGTGTTAGTTAGACATTCTCAATGGTGTCAGATTACACTGTGATCCTAGCAGAATGCAGATGTTATTCTTCTGCTTTTTTGTGCTAGACAGGCAGCCTGCTAACTGAACAGCATGCCTTGTCTTATGCTTGACAACAAAAGGTTACATTTTTCTTACAGCAGTGCAGTCTTATAGAAATAGGATAAACAATTTGAACTCTACACTCCAGTGATGTTAACATCCACCCTGTTCTGTGTCCAGTGCTTTCCTCAGAGCTACTGGAGACACAAATGGTTTTACAGCAAAGCTTTAAAAATTGTAGACCCAAAAAGTTAGGGAGAGAAGAAGCCTTTAATAAACATTCTGTTTTAAGACAATTATCGAATAGCTATTGTAACCAGTAAGAGGCCACGGAATTTAGGCTCTTTTTACATCTTCTGACAGATTATTTATCAGCATCACTACTTTGGATTATATTGTGAAAGCAGATACATCTTACCTTAGACAGCTGTCAGTTTTCAACTTTACAGATTTAACTAGGTAGCTTAATCAGAGACATTTTTCCAATGTACTTGACTAACAAATATTACCAGTATCAATCCTACTTATTCTATGGGTATGATTCAGCTGAGGGAGAGCTGAAGAATGTATATTATTATATTTGCCCAAAATAACACCCTCCAGAAGGGTATTTACCCTCACCAGATGATTCAGTCTTTGTCATGTGTGAGTACAGTTGGTTTAACCCCCACCCCGGTGTTCACGATTGTTGCAAAATGTGAAATATGTAAAATCTTTTTATGCTTTCAAACTCAATCCATAAGAAGAGAGATTTAAACCATTAAACAGAGAGCTGCTAACAGGGTCTAAGTGATGTCCTTGTGTTAGAAAAGCTAATTACTTATTGGTAGAATTTCCTTGTTAAGGTTTAGGGCTGGACATGATCTCAGACCAAGGGGGATGTTAAAAAAGCTTAGGAAAAAGGATGCCTACTGATAGTGGGCACAAAGAATGCAGAATTTATGTGCCACAAAAACAACTGGCAGAACTTCCAAGATAGGCAGAAACAAATAAACCCAACTCAGCAACTGTGCTGAAATCAGCTCCAACTGGGTGAAAGGAAATTCTGGCAGGGAGAGATCTGCAACCACCAACTCACTGACCCAAAAGAAGAGAAGCACTGAGCATGGGGACTAATTAGCACGAGAGGCAAGAGAATCATTAACCAGTAGAAGATAGAATGCTAATTATTAGGAGAACTGTGTAACTTGTATCCAATGAGCACTAACTCCTTTGTATGCTAAAATGTACACATAGTAAAATGTTTTGACAGTTGGTGTGCTTGATTTGTGGAATTTCACTGAGCACTCAGGCTTGCGCAACTCTGAAATAAATAATCAATGTCTCTCTAGAGTGTTTAATTACTGGCCAGGTAATGAATCCAATTTTTGTGGACAGCATCCCTGCCCTATGAGAACTGCATCTGAGCAGCTGGGCTGTCAGGCAATGCCCTGGAGGAGCCACAGGACGCTTTGCAGAGCCCAGCCCCAGTGCACAGAGGTCACCACGTTCATATATCTTTGCAGGATCAAACCTTTCAGTATAAATCTGCCCTTTTCATCTTCCTTGCCTTTCAGTTCTGTTTCATTTGTGGCTGATCTGTTCCTGCAAGCTCTTTGGGAGACATATTCCTCTGCACCTGGTAAGATTCTGCTTTTCAAGGTCATTTTACCCAAGAAAAGTGATGTTTCTACTCCTTTTCCCAAGAGACTTCTACAAAAAAAAGCCATCAGTACACTGAATTCACTGGCCAGATTTGTGATCATGGACACTTGTTTTGGCACTGTCATTTCTGAGTGAGGCTGTTATCAATCTGCAGGGGGGGAAGAGTGCTTGCTATCTTACCTTGCTGTCAGCTTACTACTTCATGTATCAATGTTATGAATGCAGTTCTGTTTATATTTGTGAAGCCTTGGTAAAATGTTAAGCACTCTAGCAGTGCTGGAAATTAATATTACTTTGCTCTGCAGAGCACCCAGCTCTTTCAATAGGACAAGGCAGCTCAAACAGGTCTTGACAGAGTCTGGATAGGAAAACAACACCAAGCCACCCCTTGTTGCATTTTTTTTTCTGCAAGCAAAAGGCTGAGTTGTATCTGGCTGGAGGTTTTTCTTTCTCGGTGTGTTTCTCTAAAATACCCCGAGTCACCACATAATTCACAGGAATTATTCTTTATTCACGTTTCTTTACAGCCCTGATGCCTCTTCATGTTCACAGTAAGTGCAGAAAAACTGTACTTGCTGTGATTTCTTTTGATCTTGGACTGGCACCTGCTGGTGTGGGGGACTGGAGGCCCTGTGATGAATGATGGCTCAGCAGCAGCCAGCTACACTGAGGTTAGAGATCATGGAGTTGATGTGCAAAGGTAGGTCTGAAGCCCCACTGTGCTTTCTTCAATCCTGTCCTTAATCCTTCTGGCATCTGATTTGAGAAGCAACAGCTGTGAAAAATGGATAGCAGCTCCAAGACTGCTTTTTTTTTTTTCCCCTGCCAGAAAGCCTTGTGCTCTGCAACCAGCATTTCAAGAAGTGTGTGTATTTTTATCACTGAGATGTCCTGGAGGTGCTTACAGCCAGAGTGCCCCACCTCATCTCACTGCTCAAACGGGGCTGTGAGGAAGCACTGGGTGCTTCCTAAACTGCAGCTCTCCCAGCAAGCCAAGGGCACTTAGCCTGATTAGTGATCTCTAAAATAAAATCTAATGAGTAATACAGTCAGAAAGGAAGAAACCAATTTGGAAAATAACAGAGAGAAGGATAACAGTGTTTTTTAAACGTTTACTGCTGCATTTGCACCTGCTTGGCCATATTCATCAAGTTCAATAGCCAAAGACAGAAACAATCTGGGTTTTCTAGGAAGTCTTAAAGTAAACCACAATGCAATGAGGCTTTTTTTTCTGTTTGATTGCTCACTTGAAAAAGTTACAAAAAATGGCTCACTGCACCCTCACACCCTGACAGCCTGTTTTTTTTGTTTTTTTTTTTTCATCCATTACAAAGCATGTAGGCAGTGCAACTCATGGTGCCTGAGTTCAATGCTGGGGTGAGAAATTTGCCCAGACTGCCAGGCCCCAACTCCATGTGCAGTCACTGGAGACAAGCAATTAGGGCATCTACTCTAAGATTTCATTCATTTGCCCTAATTAAAAGCATCTAGAATTCAGCACATGTTTAAGGATTTTTCAAAGCTGTGGTAAATGCACTGCTACCTATGACAGACCTGCCGTCCAGCAGCCTTCTTCCCTACTTTGTCTTTGCCCAAAGCCAATTCTGAGTCATCGTCTGGGGATTTCTTTGAGAAGGATAGTTTAAACTTCCCCTAGCAACTTGACATTTTTAATTGCATAGCATGGTACAGAATTACTAGACTGAGCATAATACGCCAAGTCAATAAGCCTTGTATTACATTTTTCACCTGAGGCTTCAGAAATCCATATATTTATGTCAGTGTGCTTCCTGTACCTGCTTTGAAGCCCAGGACATGCATAGCTTAAGGGAGCTGTACGACCTTCTTCATTTTATACAGGCAGCTGTGTGAAAGAATGGAACTTACAGCTTTGGTCCACACCTACAATCACTTTTCTGTGGTTGAGAAATGTTCCTTCTTTCAAGTACAGGAGAGCATTAAATATCTCAGAGTATAATAAATAATGACTCCACTCCATGTCTCGATTCCAAAGTGGAGATTTCTGACAACAGAGACTCTGTCCAGAATTTATACCCATAGAGGAGGTGCCCACATCCACTCTTTCTGTTGTAGGAGTCATTGACAATTTGTGACATGAACTGAATATGAAGTTAAGTAAATGTATTATCTCCCCAAGGAAAAGAATGCACTGTGTTTAATTTCCTTGATTATTGCATGAAAAAATTACTATCTAAACATGACATTTCCATCCTGGCAGGAAATGCGCCCCTCCCTGGGGCTCAGGCATGGAGATGGAGAGGCTGCAATCTCCAGCATCCTTGGCAAGACAGAAGGTACCATCCTCCTAAACATTTTAGCTCGGCAGAGGCTCCTTGATCTCCACCCCTCAAAGCAAGGCCCAGTCTGTATTTGGGCTCCTGGCTCACCTCACTTGGGCCGAGCAGGAGGTGAGAGGGCAGTGCCCTACACAGGCAGTCCCAGGCAGCAGCCGTGACGTGACAGTGGATGTGCAGGCATGGAGCCTCCCAGGACACAGCACAGCTGGCAGGCACACTTTGCCTAGGAGGAGGGTTGGGTGCATCGTTTGTTCAGCACTTAGGGGAATTAGCAAGTAAAAGCATCTGGGAGATCTCAGTCTAGCACAGCATTCTGTTAAAATTTAAATGATAACCTGTTAAAATTTAATCAAATCAATAGCTTGTTGACTTTGGTGGGACTAATGATGAGCCTCATTTTCACGCTGTGTTAAGGTGCTTGGCTGGAGTCAGGTTTGAAAGATTAGTTGAGTTTTGTGTATTCTAATGCAGGTAAGTGTGGAGAAAACAGGTGATACCACCCCTAATATGAATGCTACTAAACTTGTTTTGGAAGAATCATAAATTGCAGTTCAAGGTCAAAAGCTAACCGTCTGTTTTGCATGAGAACATGTTTTACAGTGTTTTCTCCTAGCTGACTTTAGGACACTGCCATTACTGCATTTTCTTTGCCTTGCCCACCTCCAGTCCCTTCGACTTGTTTCCTTCCTTATTTCACTGTTCTGGGAACTGGAGTTAAAAGGAAAGCAGAGAACCTTTGAAACTGCAGCAAACTGGATTAACTGGGATAAGCAGCCCTCTATCCCCTCCCCTGCTCTGCTCTGCAGCTAAGTGATAACATCAACCAGCCCTTGTTCCTTGTGCTGTCCCATGTATTTTCTCTTTCTGTTTTTTTTTTTTAACCTGTCACTGGCTTTAATTCCACATGCACCAGTGAACAGCAGCTGCTAATGCTTGATCTAACCACCACAAAAGGAAAGCTTTTACACAGCCTGCAACCTGAGCTTCTGCAAACACAATTCAAAACTCCAGCTGGTCAAGGTGCACCTCTGCTCACATTTCCTTTTATCAGAGGGCTGCAGGGGACCATTCTGGGCAGATTATTTACTCTCCTCTGTATGCAGCCTTGCATTTCATATTGGAGGTTGCCACCCAGTAACTAAACATAAGATAAATAATTGTGAGTAAAAAATACTTGTTCTTTATAGAATTTACGTAGATCATTAGAGGATCACACACAGTTTGTTTACTCAAATGAGCAGGCAGGAGCCAAGATGTGGATGCTTGTCTGCACCAAAACTCTCTCTCTATTTATTTTCAATCCTTTTTGCCAGCATATCTGAGAACCCAAAGTGGGTGAAAATAAAAATGCCAGGCTCCAGCTCCCCCAAGGTAAGGACATCACAGGTTATGGTGGTAAAGCCATCATCGTTGATGTAGCTTGCTTACTGCCTGGTGCTATTTAAAAGGACTTTGAAAAGCAACCTGACCCACAGTAGAGACTGGCATTGAAGGTTAATTCTGTATCCAGAGCAGGAAGGTAAGAAAGGCCAAACACCATGAGACGACCAAAAGCAGTAGTGGAAAACCACGTTTGTATGCAGGAGGAGCATGAAAAGGCTGTCAGGCCTGTTTCCTTCAGGCTTTCTTCACTGCTTTCATTGGCTGGCAAGGAATGACTGAGGTGGCTGGGACTTGGGCTGTGTCTCACAGACAGGCTGGGGAGACCCTGCTTCTCCTTCCCCAGTGACTGCAGACGAAGGCAATGAGGCTTTGTGTTGGCCTCTGAAGTGAAGCATGAGTCCAAGCCTCTGCCTCTTTTGTTGATACCCTCTATACTTAGCAAAGAAACAAAAATGCCCTTGAAACGTGTGGACATTATAGGCACTTGTTTGCACTGGGTGTCCCCAGGGAATTCTCAGCTAGTATACATCCTTCTGCATTGCACCACTTTGGGGAAAATGATAGAGCTCCCTCCTGCCTTGTAACCATGTTACATAAAGCATCTGAATATGCTGCCCTCTGAAAAGTTGTGCCAGCTCCAAGAATCTCATTCAGATATTTCAGATATGATAATGACCCATTTAAGGAACTAATTAAAATTGGATGAGTTTCATATCTCCCCCAGTTTTTGAAAGGAAAAAGCATAGGCGAAATATAAATTTCATAATGATAAAACCTCTGCAGGAAGAAATTTGGCACGGGACATCAAGACCAGGCCATTTTGAGCACATGAAAGAACCTAAAACAAGACTTTGAAGTGTGACCTTCAGAGTCTATAATAATACACTGGATAACAAAGGTAATAAATACCAGAGAGTGGGACAGAATGTATCTAATTAAGCAGTTTAAGCCATGTTTTGGCATTCTTTTCAATTATGTTTCTTACTAGAAGGATTTTCAAACTTACCAGTACAGTTTTGTAGTGATCTTAGTCCTGAAAACACTGGGTTTTTTTCCCTCTATGCAAAGCAGCACATCATCAGTTATTTTATAGTCACATCCACTTCAGTGGCGTCATTTCCATTACAGCAGTGGAAAGCTGTGACTGTGTCACTTCACTGAGAGCTACAGGCCAAGCACATTTTCCTGAGCTTTCTGTTAAAATCGATGGATGAGCTAATGGGATATACACTGCATATGAACCAGAGCACCGATTTCTTCTACTCCATACGGAGAGACTAAAAATGTCTGCTTTCTTACTCATTTCTTTTGCCAGAATCACAAAACAGATGAGTTGAAAGGGACTTCCAGAGATCTCCCGTGTGACCCCCATGTATTCTTTACAGCTCTGTTGATTGTTTATGCACAATTTTAAGTAGAGCAGGGGGCAGGGTCACACCCTTTGATCTGCTGGCAACAGCACTTTTAATGCAACTCCGGAGGTTCTTGACCTTCTTTACTACAATTATTTAGTGTCGGGTCACGGTCAGCTTGTTTTCCACCAGGATCCCCCACTCTTTCTCTGCAGATCTGCTTTTCAGCTGGTTGTCTCACAAAGTCTATTGGTGCATGGAACTTTTCCTCCCCAGGTGGAAGACTCTGCACTTCCCCTTATTGAACTTCATGAGATTCCTGCCAGCCCATTTCTCCAGCCTGGTCAGGTTGTGTCCCTTTGAATGCCCACAAAACTCCCTGGTGTGTCAACCACTCATTCCAATCTTTTATTGTCTGCAGTCTTACTGAGTCTTCTCTCTGCCCCAACATCTAGATCATTAATGATGTTATGAGAGACAGTATTAAAAGCCCTGCTAAAGTCAAGATAAACATCCCCTGTTCCTCAGTTTCATTGCAGAAGTGAGCTATCAGCACAAGCATTTTTTCCTCTTCTCAAATCCTAGCTGACTATTCCAGCCACTTTCTTGCTCGTGTGTTTAGAAAGGTTTTTCAGGATTAAATGTTCCATCACCTTTCCTGTGATTGAGATGACACTGCCTGGCCTGTAGCTCCCCATATCCTCTTTCTCACCTTCCTTGAAGACAGTGATATTTGCTCTCTACCAGTAGTCATGAACCTTTCCCAGCTGCCATAACTTTTGAAATAGAATGGAAAGTATCTTTCCAGTGGCATTGATCAGCTCCCTCACCTCTCATGGGTGCATCCAATTTGTCTCCACTCAGTGTATTGACAAGTTCCCTAGTTGATCCTCCTCCAGAAAGGCAGTCTTATTTGTTCTACTCTTTCCCACTGGTTTCAAGGCCTTGGCACTGATGAGGACAAGACCAGTGAAGACCAAGTTGAAGGCAGCATTCGGTCTCAGCCCATCAACTACGCTGTCCTTTGTCACCAGGTGCACCACCCGTTCAGCAGCAGACGCATTTCTTCCAGTCCTCCTTTTGTTTTTGATATATCTGCTGAAGCCCTTGTTGCTCAGCATGTGCCCCACATGAAAATTTATCTGTAGGTGTGCTCTGCCTTTCCTAACCCCATCCTTGCATGTTCAGGCAGTGTACCTGTATTTCTCTGAGGTTACCTGTCCCAGCCTCCACCTCCTGTTTTGTCCCTTTTTATGCTTGAGCTTATAGAGGAGTGGCAGTCCTCCTCCCACCTTTGCCTGCTTATGAGGATGGACCATTCTTTAGCTCAGAGAAGATTACCTCTAAAAATAAATCTTTAGAGTCCCTCCAGAACTGTGTCCCATACAAATGTGCTATATCACTATCTGAACAGGTCAAACTCTGCTCTTCTGGGGACCAGGGTTATGACACTTCATTTTGCCATGGTTTCTCCTCTCAGAATTCTGAACTCCACCAGCTCGTGGTTGCCATAGTCAACTGCCTCCTGATCTTTATGTTCCTGTGAAATTCTCTTTCTTTGTAAGGATGAAGTCCATCAGAGAACCTTCATCACTGATTCTTGTCTCTGAACTGCATAGTCCTCAGTAGCTGAAGACGGCTGGGTCTCTGCTGGCAAAGCCCATGGATGGATGATGAGGAAAACCTTACAGGCACCAGTCACAGATACAGAGGCATGGCAGATGCTGGGTGGATTCCTCCACATTCTTTGTTCTATGCCTCAGCTCTTGGTTCACAGATCCAGAACAGCTATGCAAATAATTTGAATAATTTGTGCTTCCATTTCATAGTATAAAACCTTTTCCCAAAAGGCACCCACAGCAAGGCTGTTCTGGCAGTGGCCCCATTCCCCAGGTGCTTACTTTACAAACTGGCCCATGTAACAGGAACTTTCAAGGCTGAGAAAGGGTGAGTCAAAGCCATCTGCTTGAGTAGCTTTAGCTACAGGAACAGAAAAACCTGATAACCCAGGAGCTTTAGAGTGCTCATGTCAGCAATCAAGACTAGTACATGGAAAGCACATTTGAAATTCTGGAGGCTTTCACTTGTGGGATCAGTCAGTCCTTTCATGTAGATTTGTGTGTGCTTTGGATGAGCACCTGCTGGAGGAAAAGTCCTCCACTTTTGTGAGGGAGATGCAAAAGGCCACTCTCCACAAATAGAGCCATACTGGGTTCTGGGACTGTCTGAGCAATAGGGTACAGATTTGCATCTGGTTCACTGCCCAGTCCAAGTAAATGCATCGTGCTGTGCTATTGCTATTGAGAAGAACTTTCTGAGGACATTGGAGACTGAATGTTGTAAGAGGTAGACACAGATGGATCAGCTCCAATATGACCAACACTATCTGGATATCCATCACAAAAGTCATGATGCTTCCTTCACAGTCCAATATAGAATGTGCCATCTTAAAAACTGTTAACACTAGACTTCTGCCTGGACTTGAAGCTCACATTTTTTCCTGTTTCCACATCGTCCAAGACACTTTTGCCAACTGCTAATAAGCCTTCTCCTTTTCTACTTTCTCTTCATACTTGATTTTCTCATCTCACGCTATAACAGCACAGTAGTAATATTTTTCAGTCTTTGCCTCATATTACTTTTCACTGAAAGCGCCATCCTATGTGGAAATTAATTCCTGGTTGCATATGGTTTGCCTAACCTAGGTTCCTGAGCTGTAAACAAGCACCTGGTGCTTGGTGAAGCAATCCTGCTGGAATGAGGGCTTCATGGGTCACTGGTTCTCACTAGATTTTCACACTTGCACTCAGTCGCAGCCTCATGTGCCCTGTTGAATCACTCATCCTCTGGGGAATGTCCTCTGTGCCCTGGCTGAATTCATCTTTGACTGTGTGCCATCACAACAAGGTGACATGCTTTCTGCAGACTGATGTGTCACTGGGGTGGTAGTGGCAGATGGTCCTTCCTGTCCTCAGGCTTTGAATTATGTGAAGGAAAAAGCTTTTATTCCTTGCTGAGCTGGGTGACACATGCTTCCTGCAGATTAACAGATATATCACAACTCACAGAATCACAGAATGGCTTGAACTGGAAGGGACATTAAAGACCATCTAGCTTCAAAACCCCTGCAGTGGGAAGGGATGCCTTTCACTAGACCAGGTTGTTCAGAGCTCCATCCAACCTGGCCATGAAGACTTCCAGGAATGGAGCATCCACAGCCTCCCTGGTCAAGCTGTGCCAGTGCCACACCATCCTCACAGTAAAGGATTTAAAGAATAATTTAGTATCTAATCTAAGCCTACTCTTTTTCAGTTTGAAGCCATTCATCTTGTTGTGTCTTCACATGCTCCTGTAAAAAGTCCTACTCCATCTCACTTGTATTCTTCCTTTAGGTATTCAAAGGCCTCAATTAGGTCACCCCAAAGCCTTCTTTTCTCCAGGCTGAACAATCCCATTTTTTTCTACTTTTCTTTCCTCACAGCAGAGCTGCTCCATCCCTCTGATCATCTTGGTGGCCTCCTCTGGACTCGCTCCAACAGGTCCATGTCCTTCCTGTGCTGGGGACCTCAGAGCTGGATGCAGCACTGCAGGTGGGGTCTCAGCAGAGCAGAGCAGAGGGGCAGAATCTCCTCCCTCAGTGCTTTGGATGCACCCCAGGATACAAATGGATTTCTGGGCTACAAGGGCACACTGTCCAATGTCTCATCCACCACGTCCACCATATCTTGGGGTTTTTCTACATGAGGACCCAAGTGCAACATGCACTTAACCTGGTGGTCAAGCAATGTGGGCTGTCTGTGTGGGGGATCCAGTGCCCTTTGTGAGAGCTGAGCAGAGAGATTAGAGCTAGTGTCTAACCATGGTATCAATTTTTATATGTATCTATGCACGTTTATCCAATATGTAAAGGATGATTATAGTAAAATTCGTAAATAGCTTTGCACTGCATGGGTTGTTTGAGGCTCATTGTTCCCAGACTTTCCAAAAATCAAAGAAACATCACTGATCTCGTTGAAATGCATTGTGGTTTACTGCTTAATTATTTTACATGCCTCTTCTAAATTAGCCATGGTTAGTATGTACAGGTTTGTGCATGGCACTGACTGCACTGTAACATGCACATACCTGAATATTATATAGCATGATTAATGCTGAGTTCTTAAACACCAGCTTTGTTGGTAGGGATTGAGTGCAGTCATCTGTGTGACCTAAATTGCTTTATGATCTAGGGTTGCTGAGAGAGATAGTGGATAAGTGATGGGATGGCATTATGAAATCATGTCTTCTCTTGTGTAGCTAAAAATGGCTGCAATCAAATACCAGTGGGTCTAAGTTTGCTTTGAGGTGTGGTGAACTGGATATTTGCAGTTTCACACAGGAACAGAATTCAAAACATCCTTTTCTGAAGAGCACTTTGCTGAACATTAAGAAGATTGGGCAAGAACTCCATCCTCTCACTGACATTTGCTATTTGTGTTTGCTGTCTGCCAATGGACATTTTCTCAGCTCTTTAGTGCTGGAGGGTTTACAACAACCATTACGAAGCACTGCAGGTACACGCAGGCTGAGCTCACCTGCTGTGCCATGAGCAATTCCCAGCAGCTCCAGCAGCCCCTGGCTTGCAGCAGCAGCACCACCAGCAGAGAAGCTGCTGGAAAGTGCACACTGGAAAGTGCTGTGTATTCTAAATGTTCACTGACACCATGAAGGATCAGCTTGTTTCAGGTTTTTAGGAAAGTTTTCTGTATCGAAAGGATACAACAAATAGGTGGTTCCAGTCAGATGAGGATAAATCTCCTTTTAGAAAAGAAAGGGAGCAGAAGATTACTTGTTACATAGCAAACTAGCACAGTAGGGCTTTGTGCCTAGGTTTGGCACAGCTCTGGTTTTTCTGGTTTACTATGAATATATATGAGGTCTGTAATTTGGTAAGTAAAGTACCTATGAGTAAAAGGAATATCCAAAGCATCATTTCACAATATTCTGGGGGAGATTCTTGGAGATTCAGAGAAAATCAAACCAAACTCCTCAAAGACATTTATATGAGTTTTCTGTTGTTCCATGGAAATTATGATTTTTACTGTGATAAAGACAAATCAAACCCTACATTCCTCCATAAGAGAAAAAAAATAAATTTGAAGACATTTTCTAGTCATGAGGGAAGCTGTGTAACTGTGGGGCTAAAAGGCCATATTCTCATTTCACATTTCCTGCCTTAAGCAAAGGCTAAAAAATTGGCTAAACTGTTTATTTGCTCTAATTATGGAGCAAATGGAGGAACTAACTGAAACGGTGCATTTATTAGTAACTATAAAAGGAAAAAAAAATTGGGTTTGAGGCAGCACGCAATTGTGTTGCTGCTTGTTCTTAGGATCATGGTAGCTCAATTATGGAAAAACCAGCTGTCCTCAGAACAGCACTATTGAGTAGGTCTGTGGCTTACATGACTCTAGAGAAAGCATTCACTATTTTATTTTGAGCATCCTAGGTTATGTGTATAATTTTTCTTCATAAACTCTGAGGGAATCCTTTCAATACCAAATCCAATATTCTGGCATCTAGCCCTAGTCATCATCTCTAAAGAGAAAAGGTTTTAAATTTGTTTCTATTTCTTGTGAAAAATAAAATTGCAGTCCTAATTCTTCTTTCACTGTGAGTGATAGTGAGGTTAGAAATTTCTGTAGTCATAGACTGTACTTTTATTTTTAGAAGAAAGCTCTCAAAACTGTCCACTGAAACCTTTCAAAATAATTTAAAACAAATTTCCAGTGGTTCCACCCTTTTGATCTTGTACAAAATGAACCCAAAATCCATTAATATTCAGAATTGCATTAATGTTTATGGTATTTTTTTTTCCTAAGATGAAAATTTAATTTTTTGATTGTTCCAAGATAAAAGCTTCAATTCTGTTTTTGTCAGTGTGATGTACTTCATATCAATAATCCCATGATTAGTTAGCATTTAAGGGGTATATGTATACTGTCAAGAGTTTATCAGCTCGCCCTTTCTCTTGGCTTACTGCCTAATTGGGAATGTGACTTTGATCCACTTCCAGTTCAGCAGGCTTTGGTGCTTCTATTATGTAAACACACATGAAAATGGCTATACATACTGCAATGATTATTAAACCATTAATGTCTGCAAACTCCAGAAATGGCTGTGTTGGGATATTCATTTCATTGCTAACCAGATCTTAACCATGGGAAATCCACTATTTTGTAACTGATGTGTCAGTTCTTCTTTCACAGTGGAGAAACTCTCTTAGGAAAGACACTGAAGAATTCTGAAGAGAAATTGCTCCTAATGAGAGAATCGTGCAACTGAATGGAAAGAGATATGATAAACTGATAAAATCTTCATTTAATGCTTTAGAACATTAGTCATGTTTTAAAATTATTTATGTGTCTGCCTTTCTATTTCCTCATTCATTTATTCATTCATACTGCTCTCCAAAATGTGAACAGTATTTCTAATTCTGGAGAAGACAAGAGTCCATATGCAGATCTGTTTTACATTTCAGGCTGTTGTATTTTTAAATGTTACTAACTTTTTATTGGTTGATAGAGCAGCAATTGGATGAGGGATGTATGTTCACAAATAGGTCTGCCAAACCCCTCCCCCAAAATAAAAGGCAATAAAAGAAGAGAAATGTTGATGTATTTTGTAATTCTTTTGTGTACTTGTGCTTTTTAGAGTCGTGAATCTTTATCAAAAAAGAGACTGAAAGGCTTTGTCACTGTGAACTGTGTTCTTACTGATTTTTTTTAAAGCTAGGTTCAAATCCATACAATCATTTGGTGGCACTTTCCCTCCAGCACTGCTGATATTGAAGTATTGAAAGAACAGTGAGTCTACCCTGAAATATCAATATCCAGTGCATGTTGAGTCTGTGTTTTTAAATGTTGTATTTATATATCAGGAATGCAAAACAAAATTCTCCATATTTTGAATAACGAACACAGGAGACATGCTGCCAATAAAGGGTGGGCTCTCCTGTGGTGTTTCTGCAGAAACTGTCAGGCATGTCTGAAGTTGGCCTTTCTGAATCAGTTCCTGTGTTCTTAGGAAAATCTTGGTTCTACATTGAGTTCAGGCAAGAAAATGGGAGCTCTTTTCTTTCAGAATTGCAGAAATTTCTCAACTGTTAATGTCTTTAATGAGGTCCGTGACTGAGTAATTTAATTGCCCAAGTATAGATTAAGATACTAGCAGTATTTTGAAAATGTTGGCTTTGTTTTGACTTGCATCTGTTGTCTTTACTGTAACTGCCAGACATTTCTTGACATCTGCTAGAATGTGAACTGCTTTTGTTGCAAAGATATTATTGGTTTGTGCTTGTGCCTTCTCAAGCACTTGGGGATGCAGGGTTTGAAGGCAACCCTGTGCTGGTGCAGAGAGCACCATCCTACAGCTTTGGTTGATTCTGAGCTGTGTGGGAGCACTGCCCACACCACAAGCCTGGTGCAAAGTAGGTGGCTTCCTGATGGATTCACACAAGTGTTGAAAGTTGTCCCAGTTACATGTTTTGCCCTTCACAGCTTTTAATTTTTACCAGTTTGTCAATTTGTCTTCCTCAGAACATGCTTGGTTTTAACAAGCCAATAAAATAGAAATGCCAATCCATTTAGTCCTGTATTGTATCTTCAAAACAAATCACAGGACTTGAGTAAAAGAGCTCAATGTATATCAAAAAGAAAAGAGCCCTTAGGTATGAAGAGCTGATAAAAGGACCTGAAAAGCTATCAAAAAGCCATAGCTTAATTTTTATTAGATGATAATAAGAGATATTACAGTCTTTTTAAAGAACCTATTATTATTGAAAACTTTTATTTTAGTAATAAAACACACCATTATTCCCTCTATACCAATTTTCCCACATCATAATATCACATATTTCTGGTAAAAATATTTTTTGCATTCCTTTGATCAGCAATGCCCTTTTAAACTGTCTCCTCTCAGCTCCTTCTTTGATCACTTTTGACAGACTACTAGAGTCTGGAGGACTAGTCCATCTAGAAGAGCGAGAAATATCTCTGGATACAAAACATATTTATGAGAAATATGACTTAGGCACGTCTCCAAAGCAGAAAGTCAGGATAAAAGACATAAAAGCTAGTGCAAGGAAATGGCAGAAGCAAGAAAAATTGTCTGGTCTCTCTCTGGTGCTACAATTCATTGTTTGCCTTAGGGTTTCAGAAAACAGCAGCTGCCTGAACCTTGATGGCTAGAAATCAATAATATAGATTTCATCTGCAAACAAATGCAATCTCTGCCCCTTTATGGGAGGAGCAGCCAATACCTCAGGCAAACACAGGACATGACTTTCAGGTACACCTAGTGAATGCCCTAGGAAGTGTCATGTAACCTTGCAAGCAGCCTTATTTTCATAAGCAGAATGAAAAATCAAAGGGCTAGATATGAGGGGGAAGACTGCTGGGGACAAATTTAGGAGCAAAGTGTAATATAATTGCTTCTAAACAGATTATTAAAAGCATGTAAACAAGATTCTAAGAAGAGTGTAATTTCTTAGGAAGGATAGCTGAACTACAAACACGCTTTATTGTAAAATATTTTATTGATTTCTATTTCTGACACACTTTTTTTTCAGCCTGATATTGCCTGTGATTCCTTCCTTCCTTCCTTCCTTCCTTCCTTCCTTCCTTCCTTCCTTCCGCCACTTCCGCCACTTCCGCCACTTCCGCCACTTCCTTCCTTCCGCCACTTCCTTCCTTCCTTCCTTCCTTCCTTCCTTCCTTCCTTCCTTCCTTCCTTCCTTCCTTCCTTCCTTCCTTCCTTCCTTCCTTCCTTCCTTCCTTCCTTCCTTCCTTCCTTCCTTCCTTCCTTCCTTCCTTCCTTCCTTCCTTCCTTCCTTCCTTCCTTCCTTCCTTCCGCCACTTCCTTCCGCCACTTCCTTCCGCCACTTCCTTCCGCCACTTCCTTCCGCCACTTCCTTCCGCCACTTCCTTCCTTCCTTCCGCCACTTCCTTCCGCCACTTCCTTCCGCCACTTCCTTCCTTCCTTCCTTCCTTCCTTCCTTCCTTCCTTCCTTCCTTCCTTCCTTCCTTCCTTCCTTCCTTCCTTCCTTCCGCCACTTCCGCCACTTCCTTCCGCCACTTCCTTCCTTCCGCCACTTCCTTCCTTCCTTCCGCCACTTCCTTCCGCCACTTCCTTCCGCCACTTCCTTCCGCCACTTCCTTCCTTCCTTCCGCCACTTCCTTCCTTCCTTCCGCCACTTCCTTCCTTCCTTCCTTCCTTCCTTCCTTCCTTCCTTCCTTCCTTCCTTCCTTCCTTCCTTCCTTCCTTCCTTCCTTCCTTCCTTCCTTCCTTCCTTCCTTCCTTCCTTCCTTCCTTCCTTCCTTCCTTCCTTCCTTCCTTCCTTCCTTCCTTCCTTCCTTCCTTCCTTCCTTCCTTCCGCCCCTTCCTTCCTTCCGCCACTTCCTTCCTTCCTTCCTTCCGCCACTTCCTTCCGCCACTTCCTTCCTTCCTTCCTTCCGCCACTTCCTTCCGCCACTTCCTTCCTTCCACCACTTCCTTCCTTCCGCCACTTCCTTCCTTCCTTCCGCCACTTCCTTCCTTCCTTCCGCCACTTCCTTCCGCCACTTCCTTCCGCCACTTCCTTCCTTCCTTCCTTCCTTCCTTCCTTCCTTCTGCCACTTCCTTCCGCCACTTCCTTCCGCCACTTCCTTCCGCCACTTCCTTCCGCCACTTCCTTCCTTCCGCCACTTCCTTCCGCCACTTCCTTCCTTCCGCCACTTCCTTCCTTCCTTCCGCCACTTCCTTCCTTCCTCCCTCCCTCCCTCCCTCCATCCCTTTATAGTTCTCTTTCAAAGATAAAAAAAAATCCCTTAGCATCAGCATGTATTTTCTCAATTTTATGGAGTTTTCATTTCTTTTTGTTTCAGTTTTCCACACAGAAATAAAAATATCATTGTGAAATAATCTGAAATGGGTGTTACAAGACTTTCTGGATGATTTAAGTGTGTTTCACAACAGACTTGCATTTCGTAATATAAGTGATAAAGCAATATTTAGAGAGGGTACATAGACCTTTATAAAAAGGAAAAAGATAGCCAGAACGGAAACTGCCTTTATTTTTTTCTCTGGCACAACTATATTTGTTATATGCGACATATTTTATCACAGCACACAAAAATCACAAGTTTCTGACAGTAACACAACTGAGAAAACGGCAGAGACTCAAGGTATTGTTCCAAAGAATCTTTCAGTTAGTTACACATTAACAGCTTCAGTAGTTGTACATTCACATATTAAGATATCATCCAAGTTTAGGGTTCATGAAAACTTCCTTTTCAGTGCATTGCACTTTATCTGGAAAAAAGTAATGACTCTTTATATTGCATTATATTGGCCTGGAACATATTTGTCTGACTGGAATACTAATGAATATTCTTCTTTAATGTTAATAGACTTGAGAAAGTATATGTACATATTGAAATTTTAAGATGAAGGGGGTACTGTGCCTAGACCCAGCAGTGTACTACTTAGTACAGAGTTTTGCATTAATGGTATCATGAGAGATCTCTAAAACTCCTGTCAGTAGTTTTGGCCTTTAACAACAACAACATTACTGTTCAGCTGAACAATTACTAATTAATGCTATTCAACTTTTCTATGATCTGCCTCAGGACGAAAAACAGCCCAACACCCAAAATGAGCCTATTTCTGAATACACCAGATGCTCTGAGCATGCTGCTTCCTCTACTATGCATGTGATGTTTTGCTTTGACCTCGACCGTTCTTCCTGGCAAAAAAATATTCATTTTCAGAGATTTCTAATTTTTTTGATGCCTAAGTTGTTTTTTGGTTTGGGTTTGGTTTTTTTTTTTTTGGGGGGGGGGGGGGGAATATTACTTCAAAACTTCTCAGAAAAACATGAACTTCATTAAAGACAAGTTCCATTATGAAAATATTTTTGTTGGAAATTTTTTGACCAGCCTTACCATTTAGATATCTAGATTTATGTACACTAATGACTCACATCTCCTTCCTCCACTGATTTTCAGCACCTTTGCTATTGTTTTCACAAACTGCTCTTTCCTCTTTCATTCTGAAAATAAAACAAAGACCGTTATATCAATCCTTGCCTTTGTTTTCCCTGCCTTTCCAGCAACTGCTTCATTTTTTGGCTAAGGACACAGCTCTTTTCTGGAACAGGAGCACACCACTTGATTTTTCAGATTTGCCTTAGGTGTTACTCTCTATCATAAGGATAAACTGAATCTCACCACATCCCAGTTGGCACCACTTTAACCTGCTGGTTGTGAGACGGAAATAGACTTCAAAAAAGAGATTTAAGAGAGCAGACAATTGTTCTAGACAGCCACACTCCACAGAAGTTAATTGATATGCCAGACATTAGGTTTATCCTTAACTAACTTGTCTATTCCTAGATAAGTAAGAACAACTTTTACACTTCCTCTCGATGTTAGGGTACCACTGTGCTGTCACATTTGCTGAGCCCACCCAGCCTGGAGGCACCCAACATTCTTCGCCCTATTGGGACTTTCTGCCAATGACCAAGTTGGCTCTGCAATATTTCTTCCAGGGCTCCTCAATTTGGACAAATTTGGGGTTTACCAAGCTTAAGCTTAAGCCACACCTGGGTGGGGATTTTCAGAAACAGTAGGCCAAAACAGTGACCAAAATGGTTTACCTCAATAAAGGACAAAAAAAAAGTGACAGGCCCTCTCTAAAAATCTTAGTAGACTTCAGACAAACACTTTCCCAATGGTACAGTTTATGAACACCAGATGAGGGTGGGATTGCTCTTGTCTAAGTTTAACTGGCCAAAGGTTAGTAGTCTAGCCTAGTCACCATTCTCCCCCAGCAGTCAGCAGTGAACTGTGGGTGGCTGCAGAAGTGATTCATTCCAGGTCTATCTGAAGACAGGATGACTCACTGGCTGCAGAAAGGCCTGCTGGGGTAGGCAGTCAGGTGAGATGTACTGGGCTGCTGGGCACTTTTTGTTAGCCTGCCCTTAGAGCACAGCAACAGCCTCAGCTGTAAAATACCCACAAGCTGCATCACCTCCCATCTGGAGCCAGCCAGGAGCACACACCTGGACAGTCACAGCAGCTCACAGGACAAGTGCTGGCAGGTTTGGCTGCCAGAGCTGAGTCATGTGGCTGAACCCTTAGTACCAGCATCTGTTTGCAAAACTGGCTCTGAGATACTTCCGATAAAGAGAATTATGATTGGGAAAGGTTGTGACTTCTTTTGAAACATTACACCATTTCAAACAGCTCAAGCTATGACCCAGTATCTTAGCACCTCCTCTTCTTGGCTGCAGTATCACGTGGCTCTTTCTAGCTGTAACTACTACCAATAACTGATTATTACTCAATTAAATACTGTGAGAACCTTAAGGCTGAAAAGCAGAACATTTTATAAAGCCAAAATCTATGACTTCATTAAAATGATTCTCACATCAGCTTACTTTTACTTCAGAAGCTCACCAGACTCAAACAGCATAGTGGATCCAACCCAATTATTAATAAGGAAGTCTATAGTTGACATATCTTTCACTTTATTCCCGATGAACTTTTCTTGCCTCCTCCACACAATGGAAAACGCCATCATCACAGCTACATTTTCTTTTTACAGTCTGGGAGCTTTCTAGTTCACTTTTTTCCTCGTGTCTTAAGAATCCTCCTTGAAGCGATTTAGTTTTCACCTCCTTTTTTAGCTACACTGGCTTTTCTCATACTTTTGATGGATTTGTTGCTATGTGGCACGATTCTTCCTATGAAACACATCTGTTTATGATTGACTATTGTGTATTTCCATTGCACCAGCCCATTTGATTTCACTCAGAACCACCCACGTTTACTTCCTGCTTGGATAGAATTTGTTGTCTTACAAACAAATCTTTACATTTCATCCTTGATCATAGTGGCAAAGGTGTGATTGTGACCATGCAGAAAACATCGTTGTGTCTCCAGCTATGTCTTTGAGGTTTGTCACAATGACTAGAAGCATTAGGAAAGGCTGGGAAGGCTGCAGGAAATGGTCATTGGAGGGTTCTTGATATTGGAAACATTTGTACTGGGCAATGTTTATGCTTTGCAGTCATTCCCAGGATATTATTGTGCTACATGTATACATCTACAGCAAAGCACGGCACTTATCCATGACCAGAGTCATGGATACCATAAGTTCCATACCATAAGTTCCTTGTGACTCTCCTGCCTCCTCCAATGAACTGTGAATCTGGATGAAAACCCAGGCTTGTAGCAAAATGTAAAGTGTAAAATTGGTGTCCTTCTTTTTTTGTTCCCATTCAGTACCTGAAGAGTCCTAAATGTTTAGATGGTTTCAACCTGGATCATAACTGTGTTCATAGAACTATGAAAAAGTATTTATTTCAAAAGAAATATAGTTATGTATACCTTGAAAAGATATCTATGTAGAAGAATGTTGTGTAAAATTAACAGAGAACAAATAGAGGAGTTCTAGGTCAGTGTTTGTTTTAATTTAGGAATGAGCAAAATAGTTTTAAGCTGGGCTTAAACTGGAAATAAGTATTTGTGATCTATTTAGAGAGACAAATACAGATTTTTTTTTTTTTTAAAGTGGCAGAGCATTAATTGAGATGAAAAGAAACCCTATTCTCTTCCTTTAATTTACCGGTACATATTCTATTTTTACAGTAGGCAAGGGCCCTGAAGATGGAACAGCTATAGTTGAGAGGATGATCCCTGGAGAGCACTTTTAGAGTCCAGGTCAACCACTTTTCTTCCTAGCAGGCCTCCTTTCCAGCAGGCCCTACTGCTCCATCAGCTCCTGCCAGGTGGACAAAGGCTTGAGAAGATGCCCAATGAGCTGCAGCACTAAGGGGAGGCTGGCAGGGGCCAGGGTCTGCTCCTGGGCACCTCAGCACATCTTGGAGTCTGGACTTGGAGCTGGTGCAGGGTAACTAGCTCCACAGCACTTGAGAGCCAGATCTTATTCCATGGCCACCTCTCAGCTAAATGAGTGTCTCAGAGCTTCAAATCTTTTCACTTGTTTCTGTTCAGCTGAGCCCTGTGGCAAGCTGACACGAACTAAGCACAGGGAGGACTGCTGAAGGACAATTGAGCACATGGACATTTGCAATACTTCTGAATCAATTTTATTTTACAGTTAAAGTAATGCAAATAGATTTAAATCCGTGCTTCTAATTAAAACAACAGTTTCCTGTTCCTCCCAACTGCAGGCAGAATTTGAGTTCTGTTCTGTGATGAAACATCTCTTTCGCAATTTATTGCAACTTCCCTAGATCTTGCCAGCTCTGCCGAGCCATTAGATAGGATGTAAATGTCTTAGGGTACTCTGAAGAAAGACAAAAATACATCAAATTGTGTAACTTTGGGAATTGAACATTCCTCCAAATTAGTTTTACTTGCTTCCCTGCATTTTGCAGGGCATGATTTTTTATTGCATCATATTCATTTTTATTGTAAAAAATCTTCCAGATTATGCCTATGTAGTGGGATGTAATGAGCAGACTTTAGATTTTTAATGTACTCCTGCTTTTGTAGAAACATTTTACACATGAGGACTGTTGTTAATATTGGTCTCAGTCCTCAGGTAAAGCAAGATGCTAACATAACACAAACCACACTGATTTATGTTGTAAATATTCAAAGACCAGGGGAATTTATTTGTGACAGTTTGAGATCAAGCACAGTAAATGGGGATGTTAGTCTAAGTGCCCATGGATGAAAATCGTCTTCTTGGATAGTGCATGGTAAGACTCTCAGGCACATGGTGTGATTCTTGGGATTGTCCTGTGCAGGGCCAGGAGTTAGATTTGATGATCCCAGTGGGTCCCTTCCAACTCAGCATATTCTATGATTCTGTGATCAGAGGGCAGGAAAGTCCTCTTACCATCCTACCACTTTGTTTCTGCAATTCTTTAAGAGCACTATAAGATTATCTATGAATGTCTCAAACTCTGCAGGAATAAGATGGTCTTTCTACCAACTGTAGGGTAATAAAATTATATGATCTAAATATCTGAAAATTTAGGAAAATGGGAGCTTCCAGACAATTGGTCTATCTTTGAATGTTACACTGAAGGCCTATTCTCAGAAGTTACACAATTTTCAGCCTCCTTATAGTAATTGACATCAAGGAATTTAATCCTTATTTTATGATGGAATCCTATTCTCGTTGTCAGAGCAGATAGAGGCAGCTCTGCAGATGCTCTTCTTAAACCCAATAGATGCCTGGAGAGTCACCTCAGCTTGCGTTTACAGGTGAACCCAATAGACTACATCTCTCTGTTTGATGTTGGTTGACTCTTGCATGTAATAAAGTTCTTCTTAAATTTACTTTCCTGCAGGAAATAAATGTTGAGTGAAGACACGTTCCCAAGAAATGAGTGGTGAACTGCATCTTTCCAACAATCTCAAGAGATACCTTGCTGTCCTGGGTTCCACACAGAACTGCTTCAGTATTTTTCAGTCCTGCTACTGCAAAGCTTACCCAATTGACTTTCACTGTCCTAATGTTCTTATTTGGCCCCACCAAACTTCCTAGAAGGTTTAAACTATAGTACACCATGAAAAGACTTGTGATTTGGGATTTGATTTTGCAATAGCTGTGCTCAGAGCTCTTTGAGGACAAAGCGTCATCATAGCTCTGAAAAATATCGTCTAGAAGACATAAACCAAGCCAAAGATGATGTTACAAACAGGTATCAAAGAAGAAAACAATGAAAAATTATTGCTAAGCTATTCAGGAAGAACTATATAGATGAAAAAAGACTAGAGAGTTGGTCTCAGATCTTGTAAGCTTCTATTTAACTACAGAGCACATTCATTTCTTGACTTTTTGCATGATTAGTTCTTAGTTTCCTTAGGGCAGAAACAGAAAGATTGAGCAGAAGGGTGTAAAGCCTAACTGAAAGCACTATTCAGAAAAAAAAAAGATTACAGGAATGAGGATAAATAGAGCAGTGCCATGAGTAATGACTGGGACATGAATGAGTTCATTGGAAGTGTAAACACGGAAAGAGACTGGCAGAGAGGGCGTACGATGAGCAACTCAGAGCGATGAATAACTGCGGAAGTGGTTAAGACTTCCTGGTCACCAAAGAGAAAAACAGTGATGAAAGAAGAGGTTGGGCTAAAAGGAAGGAATAGGAGCAGCACTCCCCTTCGTGCACTCAGCTGTGCCTGCCTCTTTGTGTGTGGCTCCACATCTTGGTGCTTTTTGCTTCAGTGCTCTAATGCCGATCAATAACTGACTAATAATCACGTGGCTTTGTGTTGATGATTGCTACCCTCTGGTTCCTGTTACTGCCTATGAAAAAAACATAAAAATTAGTACTCCTGTTGAGCTCTTGATGATTGAGGCAAACTCTAAAACTCAGACAATCACAGCTCTTGGATATTTTTAATCATAACTGCTGTGGGAACTCAAGTCTAGTACAAATGTGCAAGCTAATTTTACAGGATTTTGTGTTCTTTCAGTAACTAGATTGTTTCCTGGAGATGGATATATGTATCTGACTTCGATCTGGAAGGGTTTTTTTCCTATGATACTGTTTGTTTTTCTGCTGTATCAAAAATTTTATTGGCAAGTATAATTGATCAAAATTCTCAACCTTTTGTCATAGACACCTTGACAGTCTGTTGTTACATACTGCCTGCAAATGAGCTCAGTACTCCTTTCTAAGTTCATTTTATTTCCAAGCATGGGGCATCTACCACCTCTCTCTACAACATTATACTTATGGGAATTGATATAGTCCCTGTTCAGTACCACAGGATAAAGCCAGGATAAATATGGCCCAATCAAAAAATGTCCTCAAAATTTGAAGGCATCTCTCTGCAGAGTAAAGCCAAGCCCTGCATTTGTTTATTTGCCTGCTGTTGACACAGCATAGCCCTTCCTTGGCAAAAGCTCTTGGAGATACTAAGTACTTTTGCAGTGGTGTGTTCAGAATGCCTCAACATCTACAATACATCTGAAAAGACCTTTTTTCTGGGTTCTTTCCAACACCAATTTACTGCTCAGACACAAATCAGAAGCAAAGCAGTGGATGGATAAGCTGCGACTTTTAAACATTCCTTGCACCAGACAGTCTGAGAGCAGGATCTTGCCAAACCTTACTTCTAGAAGAAATCCACTGGACTTCATAAAATATGGGATAAAGGTGTTACCTGAAAAAATTACTTTAGAGCAATGTTCCTAAATGGTAAGCTGAGATGTAGCCCAAGGTCATTCTCAGACTAAAATGGCTCTGTCCTCTCTAAGGCAGCAAGATGAACAAAGGCTTGCTATGGGATATTAACCTCCATAGAAAGGGGATGCATGTATTTCACCCTTTCCAGACTTGCTTCATATCTTGCACTGACGTCGGTCACGCAGGATTTGTGAGAGGAAGGTACATGTCAGTGATAATAAAGTTGCTCTTGGGTTTTTGTGTAAGATCCCAATCTGCACAGCAAGCCTCCTTTAGCTATACCTCAAGCTGCCTTCAAAAGCTGGCTGGTGAAACAGTTGAGTCTGAGCAGATTAGACGATACAGAAAGTGCATTGGTTTCTTGTAAAACTCACTGTATGCAGCCATTATTTCTGCTCCTTTCTTCACAAAATAAATAGAGATTTAGCACAATATACTGAATTCTATGGAAAGAACAGTCAAACAACAGTTTTTTGTAAGATTCTGGAGGTAATATATTTTCCAAGTAGAACTTCAAACTCCTTCCCACTTTGGACACTGGCTGAGATGAGTGTGGTGTTGCCTGCAGCACACTGTAGCTTTTGACAGTGAGCAAGACTAAACAGAATACTAAATTTGGAAAAAAACAGTACCCTTCAGAAATAAACTCTATCTTTTCAGCCATATTCTGAAATAAAAAGTATTAGAATGTTGTAGAACAGCCTTAGCCTCATATACTTCAAATTTACTCATACTGAGAGCTACTAGTTATTTATTGTGCCACCTCCTTATGAGATTCCGTGCCTAAGCTCTCACCCAGGGTTCCGGGCATGGCTCAGGGACGCATTGCACTTTGAGATGTTCACAGTCAAGTATCAACCTCACTCACAGAGAAATTAATTCCCTAATGGGATTCCAGCTTCAAAATAATAGGACATTAATGGACACAGCAAAACAAAAGTATACGTTAAAAAAACAAACATTACCTCTCACAGTGATAGTTTTATTTGTATGCATTCAACAGCACGCAGTTTTTTTCACAGGAATACAATCATAGCAATGGTGGTGAAACATCTGTATCAGATCTGACTAGTATTCCATTTCAAAGGATTCAAAAGCAGATGCAAGAAACTTCACAGGAGGCAATGGCAGGACAACCTGCTACAGAAGAAAGCTTCTGCTTAATCCTCACCAACGTAATGCTTGGCTGATTTCATAAAACATGTAGACTTATACCTCTTAGAAAAGTAATATATATAGAGAAAAATCTGTATTTCTTATAGATTTCTGTACAGTAATATTTACAATATATTACAAAGATTTCAGTCTTATCTCCATATTCCAGACCATAAACCTCAGACTTTGTACCTTTCTCCTGTTATGCCACAGCGGCGGACATTGCCCCTTGCCACAGCACCGGAGAACCATGAAACACTTGGGTGTAAACAGCAATGTGTTTTGTACGCTTGCATCCCATTTGACTATTCTGTTTACATAGTTCTAGTCAAACAAAAAGTAATTCAATTTATGACTAGCCTTTGTCATCAGCCACCATTTTAGGCTCCCTAGACAATTGGAAAACCAGCTCCATTGCTAAAACTTCTGCTCAAACTGCAACAGCCCACTTTTCCACAGTTTAACACCAAAGCTGGAAAATTCCACTCATCCCAAATAGTAAAAAAAAAAAACAAAAACAAAAACAAAAACTCTTTTTTTTTTGAGAAAAAGATAGGTAGTGGCTAACATTATCAAGTTCTCGTTTTGAAGGATATGACTGAAAGACCAGCAGAAGAAAGGAGAACCCTTTTCACGTAACAGTAACAGGAGCAGAATGAACACCACAACTCTCATCATTTGGAAAAAGCACTGAATTAGCCATTCCCAAAATGTTTGGGGAAAGAAGGGTGTCATCTATTTTTGTTCTGATATATAGAAAATGTAAATTATTAGCTTCCCCAGAAGGTATTATTAAATAAAGAGAATCCACAGTTTAACAGGCAAGGATCTTAGACAGGTCCACATCACCTCTGAAATAAATGGGAGTGCTTGGGATTCCTACAGAGTTTGAACAAAGCCAGAGAAATTCTGCCACATCAGTGTGGAAAGTCACCTGAACCCTACTGAACTATCCACAAAGACAAAAAGAGGAACTAAAAAAGTATTCAGAATGGGTCCAGTTCTGATTTCACTAGCCTGTGCCATAAAACCCTCATCGATTTTCAGAAAGGCTGGTGTTCAATATTTTCAAGCAAATTAAACATATTTCTTCCTAATATTGAAAATTCATGAGTAATACATCTTTCATCTTAACTTCTGAAAGCTGCTTAACTGACAGAGGAGCAACAAATAGAAGTTTGAAAACGAAACAAAAATTTTCCTTTGAAACAAAACAAATGAATTCTCTTCTCCTGTGGCAGGGCACTGGATTGTAACTCAAAAGATTTTTCTGCACTCTGAGCTATCTACAGTCATCCATGTTTTTGAAGAAAAGCATTCCTTAGCTCTGACATATAAATATATATGTGGTACAGCATCTTGCTGGGAGCATGAACCGAACAGATACATCAGATTATGTTCCTGACTAATAAACCTAGACTGTGATCCTTAAAAACTTGCACCCTCACTGTATAAATCTTATTAGCAGCATCTTGAAGTTTTCTGAGAATCATCCTTTTATAATAATGTAACAAATATATATGGAGATTTCATTACGTAAGAAAATATCCACATATACTACCTTCTTTCTAAGTTTGAAGGAGCTCACAAAAACTACTTACTTTTCTCCCAGTTGTAAAGCGGGTTCAACAATTATTTTACCTGGAATTGTTATCTAGTTATCTTAAGAACTTCAGACACGTAGGCCTTAGTACCTAACACTAGAAACAGAAGACACTGCATTTCCAGACTGGTGCTGTAATTGAGAACTAACCATCCAAGGACTGACAGGCACATTTAAAACCCATGGAAGTGCAACTCAGATGATATTTAGCTGATGTCGATGAGGTCTTCAAGGGCAACTTTCCAAAACCATAGTAACACAAAGTAAACTTTTAACCTCTGCAGGACCAACAGCTGAAGTCAACATTGTGCCAGTCAGGCAGCTTTCACAGATGGATATCACTGCAAATGAAAGGGAAAGTGGCTTTGGCTTTTTTTTTTTTAATTGTTTTGTGGTTTGCAATGTCCATATAGAAATGCTTTGATTTTCTAGCAAGCAATGACAAATTGGGGTGTTTGAGGCATAGCCAACAAATTCCACGAGTTACTGCAGAGGCCTCATTCACTACACTAATGATCCAAGTATCACCTTTTAAAACATGTTTAGCTCAGGCAGCCCAAATGAAGCATTTTACTGATGACACTGAGTGAGGTGCTGTCTACGCTGCGTGTCATCAGGACATTCCCTGGCCTGGCTGTGCCTTAACACGCCTTCCTGCCTCCTTGCAGCACAGCGATGCCGCCTTGCACAGCCCTACTGCAGACCCACACTGGGGAAATGTGGCTAAACACAGCCCGGCACAGCTCCCTAATGCCATTCTGTAACAGCCTGCTCACTCACTGCCTAAAACTAAAGGTGTTGCACCATGACTGCCAGACCTTGCAATGTTTGCCATGCCAGAGACAGGCACATATTGCAAACAAATCATACTGTTCTGCATGGCAGAAACAATGCAAAACCCCCCTCAATACCTGCTTCCTGGAAACATGCTCCTGGAAGTATTTGGTGCTATTCTTTCCCAATGGCTGAGCAAGCTGTGTGACAAAATGACAAGGGCAAACTAGATGGATACAAGGTACACCAATTTGGCTTGCATGCTCTCAGAGAAAGAGAGGTTTGGCAGGGATTTAAGCTTACATGTTTGCCAAGTATCTCATATAAGGCCACCACAGTTAGTCTGCACCAGCCAAGCAAATGAGGGTGAATGATGTCAGGGTGAGCTCTGATCAAACAGCCCTGGTAAGGCAGAGCCTTTGGACATCCAGGTGGAGTCTGTTTGCAAGTGAACACCTGAACCAGAGGTCATTGCCACTTCATTCCCACTTTCTCCCCCCCATCCCTGTTGACAAATTCATTGCTGGAAAGAGATGGGTGCACAAAACAGACCTTCCGTCACAGCCTGGAATGACATCCTGAGGCAGTGAGCTGATGTTGAATATTATTGTGGATGGCAGCTGCTGCCACGCTTCAATTTTCCAGGGGCTTTTGTTTCCCGCTGTCTTGCTGGGGCACAGTTCACAATCTCCACTTTTCATTGCAGTCTTGGACACCCTTGGGTTTGACAAGATTGAGGTTTCCAGGGGATGGGGGTGAAGGTAGGAAACAATAACAAAATACTAAACTTGGAGAAAGTACACATAAGCCAGATGAGGGAACAGTTTCTTCCTGTGTCTGGTTTTGTTCAACTTCCAAGTCAACAATTCTGAAGAAAGAAGAAAAACAGTGTCATTTGCTATTTATCACATCAGACAAGCTTAAGGTGATACTCTAAAGCTTTTATTCAATTGCCTGTGGCTACTGCCAACATAGTAAATCACCCTCCCTGGAGATTTCCACTTGAATAATGCCCACCCACTTAAGAATGATGAGAAACTCAAGGCTGAATAATCTTGATTCAGCTCAGGAAGGAGGATGCAGAGTGAACCCTCTTCCTAGAATCAAGCAGAACTGACAGTGAGAGGAACTGAACTGCAGAGGTCAACCCAGGCAGCTTTCTACCATGAAACAGGAATGACCATCTTGCTAAGGACCTCAGTTTTCTGAAGCTCACAGCCCACACTCTGCAATCATCTCTCTGATTAAACATGTTAAAGAACCTGATCCTTCAACCAGCTCTTTTATTTACATGGTGCTCCACCAGGTCCCAGAGAGCTCATGAAAAATTAAACAGAGAACATAAAATATGAATGGCATGATCACTGGCCCATAAAAGCTCTGCAGTTTCTGAAAGGTGTTTTATACATAACGAATGTTGGGATTGCAGAAATTAGGTTTCTGCCTCATTGTCCAAAGAAGATGCAACAATTTTCAAGCCTCTGCAGAAAGCCAGGAATTTCTAAGGATGTGCCTGGAACACCAGGAAGAGTTTGTTGCTCCACAGCAGAGAACAGTAGTCCACTGCCCTTTAATAAGCAAGCTAAACAGAGACAAACACTTGGATATTGTGAAAACATATAGATATCTGACTTGAGACTGTATTGTCAAAGTGTAGAACTGAATGAAAATTTAGACCAGAACTACAAGACTCATCTTGCAATCATGTGACGCTAAACAACTCTCTTCTTAAATTCTGTCCAGGAAATGTGGTATTTAACTTATGGTAACTCTTGATGACTCTTGTCCTTTATTCTGGGTGCAGTGTACAGGTATTTTTAGCTGACCTTTCTGAACTTCCCACTTCTGTGGCCTAAATGATAAGTATGTTCTCAGTTTTCAGAAACTACCTGACAGATGAGATCCAACAGTTGAGAGTTAGCCCTAATATTCTCAAAATTAGGTTTATAAATAAGGACCCTCTGAATTAGTCTTTCCTAGGTTGTCAAAGGAATTGCTACCAGAGTAATTAAAGTTATTGCAGAATGAACATAGGATAACTTGAATAAACTTGATGTTTTTTTCATTGAGATCTTTTCACCACCTTAGGTTGTTAGGCTGTGTACTACAATTTTCTCTTATATGGTAAAAATAAAAAGCCATTGACCAAGCTCATGTGAAGTTAGACTGGTTCAGCTCCTGGTCCTTCCACCCCCCTGCCCTTGCCTGTGCCCTGGTGCAGCACCTCCTCTGCAGACTGCATGCTTCCAGGGATGCTCACCAGCATCTCCTGCCTCAGCTGCAGCACTGGACACGCTTAGCAAATGGATGGGGAAAGGACCAGCTGCTCCCTCTGGAGCCAGCTCTGTGGTGATGACCTGGACCTTACCCCCATCAGGGGCATTCAGAAGCAAACAGGCTTTTATTTGGTTGTTTTTCTTGTGTGGTTCATGCTTGCTGGAATCTGCCTCCCATCGTCTTGTTTAGCAAGGCTGGCAGCTGCAAGTACCTTCACAAAACCACCACCTTCCTCATTTTGTTTTGTGTATCTCCCTGGCCTTTTATCACAGAAGGATGAGCAAGGAGAAATGATTAGTTGGGGAGAGCCCTTTCTTCTCTCTAAAATTATTTGGGACAGGATTTGTTACATAACAACACTTCTTTTAAGTAGTCAGCCAAATACCTGAGAACATTCTTATCAGCATCACCTTGAAAAATTTTGTAAGATGGCTCTCTCCCTGTCTTCCTCCTCTTGCAGGAAGAAAATAGACTTTTGATAAAAATTCAAATTCTAAGGATGAACTGAACTTCACATCATTAAAACCAGTTTCAAGTAAACGAATTTTTGCCTTACATGGATTAAAGGAATTTAGAGTGACAGCCTCACATACACATAGGAATGAGGCTCAAGCACTACAATCCTCCACATTTGTAGGACCCACATGCTCTGTCAACAGCGGTATCTACACCTAATGATGTTCTTCTCATGCACCAATTACGAACTGTCAGAAAATATACATGTAATCCATATCAAGACCTACTCATGAAATTTTTAAATACCTCATGGTAATCTGCGGTAGTTATCCTAGGAGCTTTATGTACTAGAAGAAAAACTCCTATCTCATAGATTATCAACACCACAGGCTCCATGAATACAGTTCTTTTCCAGGAGATCATATGCAAAATCGCTTTTATGAAACCCAGGACACTGGCTTTTACCAGAGCTAAATTTGCTATGTTTCTGTCTGTGAAGTAATTGACTTCTAAGCCTAGATCCACACTTCTGTGTCAATTGTATTTAGCTTAAAACACTAGAGCAGCTCTCTGACCAAGGCAAACCACACAACCCATTCCCAGCTACCAGAATCCAAACCGCAAAGCAAAACCCACTGCAGAGGAACACCCAACTCTGTGAAATGCTATGAGGTCACCTGGAACAAACTTTTAGGGTCCCAACAGGAAGCCATAGAGGAAATAAGATTTATAGCAGGGCATTGATTCAGTTTTGCTTTGCTGATATTTGGGGGTGACTATGTGTAAGGAGGAGAGAGACTGAAGTAAAGGGGAAAATTGTAGCAGTGTAGTGTAAATACAGTGCACTCCTGATGAGTAATAGTTTCATCAGTACCGTATAAATACAGTGTACTCCTAATTAGTAGTAGACTTTTCAGTCTGTTATCCAAATAACTGTAACTAAAGGTTGAATACATTTCTAAGGCTTTTTCCTAGCATTTAATATAGCAGAAATTAGAAGAAATAAGATATTTGCAAAGCAGGAATCTGCAAAGTGCAGGCATCCTTCCCAGTCACTGACTCTAATTTCCTGTGGGGAGTCTGATCAAAACATGGCAAGCTGCAAACATTTACTTGTTTGTATTTTGGTTTTTGTAATAACACAAATTTCTGCTTTGTAAAAAGCCGTACCTGAAACATGTGGTAAACAAAATACATTTTCCTTCAGCCCTTCCTGAAAAGACTAATATAAACCATGAGAACTTAAAACTGCTCTCTAAAAAGGAAAGAGAAACACAAGTTGTCGGGGCGAGACTTTGCACACACCTTGAGTTCACCAGGCTCCAACGCACGCTGAATGAAGCCATCACACCAGTTCCTGGATCACCTTACTGGTCTCCTTGGCTTTCTTACACGTGTACAACCATTTGATTATCCGAGCGTTGCGCTCAATCACAGAGGTGCTGCTGGGGACCTGCTCCGTGAGTTCGTCCTCCAGCAGCCCCTCATCCCCGCTGTGCCTCGTGAACTCACTCTCCGACGTCGCCACGCTGATGCTGCGGATCTTGAAGGAGACATTGTCAGACACCACAGAGAAGTTCTCGCTCCCAAGATCCTCAATGACCTCCTGCTCCAGGCCACAGTACTTGAAAAATGTTTCAAACTCAGCGAAGGACTTGGAGTAGCGAGAGCTGATGTCTGACTGGGAGCGATGGAGACCTCTCCTCTTTACCTCCTTGACCTCTTCAGGAGGTGTACTCAGTTTTGAGGGTCTCTCATGCTCTTCTGTACATACCCCTGTCCCTTCAGTGCTCACAGGGATAGTCTGCACCGCTCCATGGTCGCTTGGCTCACGGTCACCATCTTTTGCTGAGAGAGGCTCACTGCTCTCGGTGGCTGCGATGTCCTCCATGACTCTGGGCAACGCAGGGGAAGCCAACTGCTTCTCCTTTATGGACCCATGGAAGATCCTCCTCACCAAGTTCCCCCGTGAGCTGTCCTGGCTCTGACCTCTCCCGAGCTCACATTTCTGACGGTAGATCACCAGGGAATCCGGCCGCATCTGCCTCTTGGTGCTGCGCCGGGCGATGGGGGGGCCGTGCTGCAGGGGGGCTGGGCAGGAGCCATGCCCAGCCGTGCCCAGCTCCGGGGGCTTCGCGCCCGCGCCTCTGCCCAGCTCCCTGCTCGCTGCCCTGCTCTGCACGGAACAGGTCTCGCTGCTGCTCTCCGAGGCTGAGCTGAGCGCGATGACGGGATCCTGCGTGGTGCCGATGACCTGCTGGCTCTTTACGTACTTGGCCTTATCGGCGGCCAGTCTCTCCACGGCACTTTTCCTGCCCGGCTTGCCGGCCTCCAGCTGCCTGCGGAGGTACTCGGGCCCCTTGTTGAGGAGCCGCAGGGGGAGGGAGGAGTGCAGGTCGGAGATGGCGTGCATTCCCACGGCCCGGGAGAGTTCAGCTGGCATAGCAATTTCAGGGACGCGGATCCTGCTTCCAGTCCCGAGAGGGAAGTGTGATAAGAAAATAAAAATAAAAAATAAAAAAGGGAAAAAAGTAAAATCACGGTGTAGGACAACCCAGGCGCGCAGGCGGCGGCGGCGCGCTCCGAGGGCCGCGCTCCCCGCTCCCCGCACCGTCGGGGCGCCGCGTGTCCCGCCCGCCCGGGCACAGCCAATCCCGGCCGGCAGGAAGGGAGGGAGGGAAGGAGGGAAGGAGGCAGGAGCCGCCCCTGGGGGGCACAGCGGCCCGGCCCCCGCTGGCTCCCGCGGCGCTGGGGCGGCGGGGGCTCCGGGGCAGGGCGTTGCGGTGGGCGCGGGGCGCCTGCTCCGACGCCGGGGCACTCGGAGGGTCTGCTCCCCTCAGAAGCGGCCTGTCCCGGGCCGCCGCCTGGGAACCGGCCGCCGCTTGAGGGCCTGACCCGGCAGACCCCAGCGCATCTTCCCCTTCGCGGGGCACCACCTTGCCCCGCTCCTTTCGCGGCCCTTACGCGGTGCGTTCACCCCCGCGGGTTTCACTGCCCGGGGGCTGCGCTCCGGCGGCAAACCTTGGAATGATCGGGAAAGGACGGGACGGGCTTCCAGAGCACAGCGGCCGAGCAGAGTCCGGGCACGCCGGGCGGGCAGCACAGATGAGCCTCCAGCTGTGCCTCCAGCTGTGCCCCCAGCTGTGCCGGCGGCATCCTGCCCTTCCCGGGGCAGCGGCAGCAGCAGGGGCGCGCTTGTCCCTGGGCCACTGCTGTGCTGCGGCTGTGCACGGGTAAAGTGTAAAGTGCAGTGGAATGGCATCAGTCTGAACTGCGTGTCGCAAATCTTTGCCCTTCAGAAACGTAGGGCAGAATTCCCATCTGGGGCTGGCAGTTCTGGATAGGCAGGACAGAGCCATTGGCTGTAATGTAAACTCCCGAAAATTAGACTTGTAAGTCGTAGATAATCACCTGGGGCAGTTCAACTCGTGATCTCATGTGAGATGCACTGTAATAACTGAATTATAGATAACTTTTGTTCCAATAGAGGAAACAAAAGCCAGTTTATATCTGCAGGTTTTTTCATGCATATTTTTTACTGGTTTGGCTTGGTTTTAGTTTGTCTGTTACTTCTAGGGGAATACTAGAATGCTTTTGTGGTGATTGGCTCATACTTCATCTTTACTGTCAATAAATTGTAGCCAACAAGTTTAGAAAGGAAGAGATGAGCCTCCCTGTCCTCATTGAAGTTTCAGGGTACACCACTTTGCTACCAGCAAGGTTCTCACTGTGTCGAGTTTGGGCTAGCTCTTCAGTGAAGACCTTAGAAACACACAAAACAGATATATTATCTTGCCAACATGGTTCTACTAATGGTTTCCCCTAATTTTACATCATCTTTGTTTCTAGACATGTAGGTCTGAACTCCAGAAGCCCTATAACACAAACAATTGCCTGTTCACAGCAAGAATCCCAGATATGATGCTTGCCTAAATCATGTCTGAAATTTGTAACATACCTTGAGATCACTTAGAGTGAAATTCTTGTTGATATGTAGAATGGGTGCAGGTCTTTGAGAAATAACTTTTTTTTTTTCTTTCACAGGTGTACAAGGAGAGCTGGTTCACATAACAACTTACCTAAAATCAATATTCTTGAAAACTGAGAGAATAATTAAATTTTAAGAGCAGTTAATTACTAGGGAACTCTTTCCTGTTAAAGTGGTTCATACACAGATGTGTAAGAGTGTAGTTAATATCATTACATATTCAAATGCTTCATGGGATGCTGGGCATATAGAGAAGACTGATGTTTTTTGACAGTTATTCTGAGCAATAAGCTGATAGACATAATGAATTTAGTAATGAGAGACTAAGGTTTAATTCCCATATTGACAAATCTGCCTTAATTTTTCCTTCAACATTTTCCTTGGTGTTCTATGGCACTGAATAATGTAATAGCACATATTCACATTTCTCCATGCATTTTATTTTGTGTTTGTTCCAAATTCTAGTGTCTTGTAGAAGCTTTAAAAACTTGCAAAAATAAAAAATTAATGGGGTCTTATTAAACAACTACAATTCATTTCTTTATCAAATCTGTTCGTTCACTCTCTGCAATATTATGTAGTTTTTCTCAGTGGACAATAGCTTTGTGTTTAGAGTTGATATACAATACCAATTTTAAAACATTGGTTTGATGGGAAAAAAAGGTTCAAAACATTAAAAAAAATGATATATTTTCCTTTCTCTTAAAATGTCCTTGGCTTTAAATGCATGTCTGAAAGACTTTTGATGGTATATTTTCATTTTTCAGTGTTTTTTGTCCTTGTCTCACTGACAGAAGTAGATGTGAGTTTTGATTTTCCATGAAGTGCATGTCACAAGAAATTTCTCACAAAAAATTGCAACAGCAATTTCCAGCTGGCTCTCCAGATATGTGAGATACTTTTCCCTGAGAATCTTGGGTGATGACAACAACATTTAAAGGGAAGAAGAGTCTTTCTGGGGTCAGAAAACATTGCAAGCAGCAAAATTCTGTCTCCCTTTCACAAGGTACATCAATATAGCAGCTGCACAGTTAAGTGGTATTTTAAATATATTTAGGTCACATATTTTAAAACTTAAATCCTTTTTAGTTTAAAATATGAATTTCTGATTTGAAATACTTATACTTGTATTTCTTGGAATTAGCTCTTACATTTTTGGATACACCCTTATGGTATTTAAAGAAGAGGGAGCTGTTGCATTTCTTCCTTCTGGAAAGCAGAGAGAAAGTGTATTATGAGAGTCCCAAGCAAACCACCTTTGCCCCTGTCCCAGAACCAGCTTGCAGATAATAAAAAGGAAATAAAAATGGGTGCAGCAGCACTAAGCCTGAGCTGTCACAAAGACTTTTTCCCACGGAAGCAGAGTCCTGCAAAACACCTTTGAGTCAGCTGGCATTTAAAGTTATCATGAAACACAAAGCAGTTGAATTTTATGTAGGGTAAGAAAAACCACTTCTCACTGAGTTTTTATTAATAAGGGATGTTTTCAGAGCACAGCTAGAGTCTGAGCCAGAGGAAAGTCAGAAGCAGGACTGGTACAATGGCACTGCAAGCAAACAGTGCAATGTGTGCAAAGCTTAGGTCATTGCTGTCACTGCTCCCACCGCATTGCCAGTGTCAGTGACACTCTGATTTATAGTGATCAAAGGGCAAAAATGAAGTGGTGGCAGTGGGAGGTAAAGGCAAGGAGGAAAGAAGAGAAAGGGGAGCTCAAGCCCTAACAGAAATAGGACACTCCCATTTTGGAGACCGCCAGAACAACTGTGTCCCAGCCAGGACTGAGGTTTCTGCCCCTCAGCTCTCAGTGCTGAGTGCAGGTGTTGCAGCTCCCATCAGGGGGTGATTCACTTCCACCGTGACACTGAGTGGTGCCACCGAGTGTCCTCTTTGCTGCACTGGGGAGATGTAAAGCAGCCACAACACACAAATGAACAGTTTCCAAACAGCTGTCTCCAGTGGAGAAACTTTAGGCCTTTCAACATGAAATCAGTGACTGTACTGATTCTCTCAGATTCACAAAATGGAAGATATAGGCATGCCTGTACATCTTCAGGCATGAATTTTAAGACTCAGGGCTTGAGAGCTGTATGGCAGAAGCAAACCCACATCACTTGTATGTCATCTTTTGGCCTCTCCCACCACTGCCAGATTGCTTAGCATCCTTTTGACCATTGTGATTTTGGGTTTTTTACTTTATTACACAGCTTGGCATCTTAATCAGAAAACATCTTCCTCCTAAAACCAATCCAGCTTGCTTGCAATTGTCATTAGTGGGCTTCCTTTTTTGAAAATTCACCCCAGGTGTACCACTTTCCAGGCTGAACAACCATGATGGATCTCAACAGGAGTGTGTAATTTACATCACAGGGATTCATGGCAACATATGGGGAGCCTTATTAGAACAAAGAGCAGAAGAAAAGTGATGGAATATCACAGTGAAAGCAAGAGATGAAAGGGAGAACAAATGCAACATGCATTACATGCAACAGGCAGTTACAATGGGGAACGTGCTAGCCATAGCTAGCCATGCTTCTTTCCCTTTTTATGCCTTCTTGTCTGTGCAGCACATCTGAGCCTACACTAATTCCTTTTTCATACACCTGTCATGTGCCTAAAATGTAAAAATAAAATCCAACCCAGGTTTGGTGCCTAATATATTTAAGTGTGTGTTAAAATATTGAGATTGAATATTTTGATATGAAAGGGCTGATATGTTTATTATGCTGTCTGATCAAATTCACTGAATAATTTGGAAAGGAGGGGAAGAGCCAGACTTTTCACAGTAAAATACAGCTATGATGCTGTAAAGGAAATAAGAAATTGAACTCCCAGAAAAACTCTGTTTGATCCTGAAAGGGATTCCTTGAATTTTAATTTGAGATACTTCATGAAGGAATGTGTGTTAGATGTGTTAAAATAAACTTTGCACTCAGAAAAAGGTTCTTACTGTTGCTTCTGTCGGGTATGAGTTGGATAAATGTTCCCACAGTGTTCCCCATAGGCTTAGACATAGCTTGCAGTTGTAAAACTGCCTCTCAGTGGTTGCAACACCCTTTACCAGCCTACCAAACTCACAGTCACTTCACCCAACACAGGGATGGGTCAGGGTACTTCTTAAATACTTTATGAATTTTATAGGCAGCATTGCTACAATCATCAGCATTTTTATCCACAGTTTACCTCTGTAAAGATCCTGCTAGCCTAGTCTCATGTATAGTTAGCTTTGATCATAGAAAAGCCCTTTCACCTAATCTAAAGCTAAAACCCATAAAGGTTTAAAGCCATCCTTGATGTTTTAGGGAACTTCTAGCATCTGTGTGTCACCTCTTTGCTGTCTGCTTGCCTGGCAGATGACTAGAACAATCAGGGCAAAGCTTTTGCTGCTGCTGTGCCAAGGCAATACATGTCTATCTGTGGGCCTAAGCAGGTGAGAAATAGTGCATTCCACTGTGTATTCACACACAGGCAGATTAGGAAGTACATGAAAAGTCACTGATTATTGAACTTCTGACAGAGAATTGCCTGTTGTCTGTTACATATAAGTTACATCATGGCAGTTGGGGTACTCACCTGGCATGTGTGAGAGACAATCTTCCCCTCCCAGATTTGCAGCAAACTTTCAAAACTGGATTTCTTGCTTCCCAACACTGTAGTCATAATGTGGGTCTGTAGTTTATTGTCACTCAGATTCTGTTGCTGAAAACATGTCTATTTTGCTTGTCTAATTAGAAATTTACTAAGGCAATGGTCAGAAGACATTAATTCTATAATCTAGTGTGCATACACCTAGGAATTTCATGGATTTTTAGTTACTCTTGCAAAGTGGAAGGATTTATCAGGGAAGGTTGAAAAAGTCTCACCTTCAATGCTGTTTAAAGTGTTCACTGGAGATGTGCCTTCAAGTCATGGAATGGTATCTGAAAACTTCATCTCTTCCACCATACTTGCTGACATGCTGCTATAAGCTCTGCCAGTCTCATTTTCAATGATACAGGCTTGAGCGTAGAAATCAAACAAATAATGTTCATATTTGAAAATCCCAGTGATGCATAGGAACCAAACAACACCCAGAGCAGACTTCTGAAAGTCCTACCTGCTTATGCAGGTATTGCCCCATTCAAACACTGACTGCTGTAAATCCCATTCCCTATTGGTCTTAATCATTTTCTGTAGAGTGTATTAAATGTTTTACAGTAAGTGGTGAGTCACTAAACTCAAAATGTTTCTATTAAGATAGAAATTTTGTCACATTTTCCTTGAGAGAATGCCCATCACAGAGCTCTTTCTATATGTAACTGAAAAAATTTGTCCAACACTAGCATGGACACAGCTCCTAATGTTTGAAGAAACCCATCTGTCAAACACCAAATCACTGGAAATATCACCAAAGGAGCACAGTATCAGAACTTGGAATGCATGGATATGTATAACATGTGAAGTCTGTCATCTTCTATCTAAGGTTTTAATACCAAATTGGATGAGATCATGGTATGTCTTTCCCAAGGATTTCTTGAAGTCTCTCTAAAGATACAGCTAGCAGTCGTTCATTCCTTCTTATCAAGTGATTGCAAATTTAAGTCTCTGTTCTTATGAAATCTATGGAGGAATGACCAGTGTTTTATCTGCACTTCCTATGTAATAATTTGGGTCGTGGTCTCTCTAGCAGGGTCATTGGCAAGTGAAGTCTGCGTGTTACCTTTCCACAAAAGGAGCCAGTGCTTTTCATTGCTGAGATACCTTGTGGTTTTCTATGATTTTTCAGTGCTTAGAATCTTTCCCAGATCCCTAAGGATGTGGGTTTGCAGTTCAGTTCTTGATGGACATGTGATAATTAAAGAAGACTTTAATTGTATCCCTGTTGGGATACAGGCTGTCTAAGGACTCCAAAGGGTGATTGGTTTTCCTGTTTAGGCACAAGAAATTTGCAAATATAGGAAAACTGATAAATGTGCTTGCATGTATTAATGCATCTTTTTTGCTTCCCCTTTCTAAGTATTTTCAGGTTTCCTTCAGTTTGCCGATGCAAGAGCTCCTTTCAGAGTTTAGATGGGAAAATGAATTAACTTATCAAGACAGTTGCCCTGCCGAGGACAAACGTTTACATTTAATAGTCATCAGTCACTATACCTCTGAAATTGTGGTGGTTTGTCCTGTCACTTTCTAAAGGACTCTTGTACAGTTCAGGCATAAAAGGCAAATATCTTCCAAGCTCAAAAGGGAACCTGCACCCTCCCCTGTCTGTATGTACAGAGGAGATAGATAGGCTGTGTCTTCTTAGCCCGGCTTTGGGAATCAGCACAGGCTATTGGCTATTTCCAGCTATCCTATTTGGCTAACAAGGAAGTTAAATAGTGTAGATGTTGTCAAATCACATCTGGTTTAGTCTTGAGATCAGAGAATAAATCTGAGCCCACAGATACAATTCTGAATCCTCACTACAAATTTAATTAATTGTCTGTTTGACATGCAGCAGTTCTATGTACAGACTAAATGTGAGTTTGACTGAGTCTATTCCATAATTTTCAGCTTTGGTTTGGGAATATGAATAACTTTCTGTTACACTAGAGAGTTGTGTTTTAACTAAGCTGGGCAACATCTGTGTTGCAAGTGGGTTCTCTGACACAGTTGTTTATGTGCTGAAATCTAGCCTTGTCTTGCCCTTTGCATTTCAGAGTCCTTCTAAATGCACCCCAGCATGGCCTGAGCTCCACATAATAACAGAAGAACATTCACAATACTCTTGTGATGACCTGACTACAAACTCTTGATGTACATGAATTTATCTTGAAGGTCAAAACAGATTTCTTCTAATCTGATTGACTCCAAAGATTAAATAACATCTTGGATAAAGAGAGTAAAATAGCTTAGCTGTATCATTACATCAATTCCAAAGCTATACAAAACAAATAAACACAAGCCCCAGTATTTAAGCTTCATTAAGTTTATGTTGCACAGATACATTAAACAAAGTTACAGATTCAGTAAGATCTTATCATGCTGATGCAGCAGCTGCTCTGGACAGGATCACACAGTTATTCTAATTTGCAGGTTTTTCTAGGAAACAATAGTCCAGACCTCTTCCATGAACAGGTCCACCCCTGCCCTGCAAACTTTAGGTCAGGTGCTAGAAGATGCTAAATCCCAGCTGAAAAAGAAGATTCAATGAGCAGAAAAGGGCTGGAGATTTTAGTAATTCATCCCATATGACTATTCAGTGTCCATCCAGTAATTTACCTGTCAGAAAATGTTTTTCTACCAATTCCTTGTTATTTCCCTTTTTTCACAAGTACAACTGGTACAGACACACATACCAGTACAGCTGATAATTTATGGCACCCTCTCTATAAACTAACCTATATGTTTAAGTCTTTCTAAGACAACTTTTAAATACAAATATAAAAGAGGAAAAGCTTCCTGGATTTCTGAAGTAGATGCCAGGGCCATTTGGGCTTTACTAGAGCCTGAGTTGTGAGATGGTGGACTAAACTAAGGGGTGGGTAGTGACCTGATCAGTGTGAGGGGTGAGGGAGGGAAGATGAGCACTCATTTCCACACTGCCTTTGCTTTGGAGCCTCCAGTCACCCTTCTCCAGAACAGGCAGGTCCCCTAGTTGCTGCTCAGAGAGGTTCCACCCCCAGAGCCACTCCAAAGGGATACATGGAGACAGCTCCCCCAGGTCTGGTTCCTTATGCCCTTGGTCTCCTTCACCCTACACCCTCAGGCAATGAGACAAATAAGGCAAAAACACTAATAGTTGATAATATGATATTTTTGAACACCTATTTAATTTCCATTCTTAATGTGACCCATTCATTTAGTTTTTCTATATAGATTTCAGGCTTCTGTTTTGTGTATTTAACTTTTCTGTAAATTGCCTACAACACTGTTAAGCATAAAATAAAAGAATTCTAGCAATATTAAAATCAACTGATATACAAATAAATGTCATATGACATTTACTTAATGTCTAAAGTACTTATTTATCCCCACTGAAAGTGAGACTTCACTGGAGAGAAAAACAACTTCAGTTTATAGTTCTTCGGCTTTGAATAGGGAGTCTCTATTATTTTAATACCAGCTGAACTTAGAGGGAGCCTGTAATGTAAGCCTGATAGAACTAATTTCTTGTTCTTAAACAGTAACTGCAGATAGTATTTTAGATTTTTTTAGATTAGTATTTTAGAATTGCCGATAGTATTTTAAATTTCTCCTAGAAAATTGCTTCCATTACCCCATCTGCTAAACACACCAAAAAACCCCTCCCCCCCTAAAAAACCACCTTTAAATATTTTAATGATTAGACTGTTGTGGGTTTTTTTCTCTTTCACATGAGATTAGCTCAGTTGGTTAGAACATGGTGCTAATAACACCAAAGTCATAGGTTCAATCCCTGAATGAGTCATTCACTTAAGAGTTCGAATCAGTGATTCTTCTGCATCCATTCCAACTAGAATACTCTGTGATTCTTTGAAAGTATTTGATTATTCTAATGTTCTGTTCAGGATCTCTGTCAAAAATTTGTTAAAGAGAAGAAAGTAAGGATTAACACACAAATTCAAGTCATGCAGTATGTTGTAGAATGAAAGTTAGTTGAAATCCTTGTTCCTTTGGTTTAAAACTGGTACTAAGTAATGAATGAACAGATAATCTGGTAATTCAGTTTCTAGATTCTGGCATTCTAGATTACCAGGGGAAAAAAATATTTCCAAACCACCATAATTATTAAGTTTTCTAGTCTGGGGTTTTGTGTACTGTGTATGGTTCTCCCAGTAACCCCAAATACAGAACAAATTTTATCCATCCAATTTTGTAGTCTTGAGCATTCAGCCCAGACTGAACTAAAGCTGTTTTCCAGGAAGTGAAAGCTGTGTGCAGCCAGGCACTGGAACACGGGGTCACATGAGATAGGAGTCTCCTCTTGGGCTTCCTGGTGCCCCTGTGCAGGGTGCTGACCCTCAGCACCAGCCACAGTCAGCCCTGGCTCATGGTGAGGGATGATGGAGCAGTGTTTGGATTAGCACATCTCTTGTCCGAAGCTAAACCCATCTGAGGCTGGAAGAGCAAAGCCCAGCCATTGCAGGTATTTTGTGGAATGGGGTCAGCTCTTCAGGGGGAAGAGCGGGACCCTGCATTCGCCAGAGCCCCTGCAATCCCAGCCCTGGCTCTGGCTTCATGTGTTTCATGTGGCGCCTGGAGCTGACCCTTATCTGATTTCAGGAGAGACAACATTTGCTGAACCATTTGTGAATCACTTGACACTTGCACAGACTTGTTGAGAAACCAAAGTCATCTGCCAGACCACAGTGTTCCTGGCTTTTCTTTCCTTCCTTCATGAGACTGCTGCTTCAGCCAACTGAAATTATATGAGCATGGCAGAGGGGAAGAGATAGGCTAAGATGGTGAAAAATATTTGTGTTTTTGTAGGTTTCCATGCAAAAATGAAGGCTTTCTATGTATCAGTGAAGCTATAAACAGCTCTAGTTCCTACTGGCTTCAGTCAGAGATAAGGACACGAAGCATCAGCCAAGTTTGTTTGCTTAGAGATACAATCACTCAAGAAATAAAAATAACTTGCATCCTGTCAAGTTAGTCAAAGACATCAGTGCTCAATGAACCTTTACAAAGGCTTTTGAAAGGAGATAAATAGTGTAAAGAGCTTAACTTATTACTTAACTAATTGTATTTTATTTTTAAATAATTTAAAGTGAATGAATAAGTAAAATATAATTTAATATTTATTTAGCCTTTTTAGAAGCTTAAAAGTACTGTGGACAAAATATGCACACATTAGTTTGCTGTTGTCTTATTTGAGAGGCTTATGTTTTGTTAATACTGTCTAGGCATTTCTAACACTGAATATGTAAATGGATACAACATCAGAGTGTGAGGTTGCATCTCTGAGCTTCAGTGTCAGAGCTTTGCCTTTTATGCTCCTATACAATTCTTTGAAAAGGCTGACATTATGCATTGGTCACTAAGCTGCCTTATTATGTTTTAAAAGATTTTAGAGATCAAAAAAGGATGATTAGCAAGGATATCAGCTATCAAAATCAATTTCGAACTCCATACTGCTCTACAGAGCAAGGAGGAAAAAAAAAAAAGCACAAAATCTTTCCTTTTCTAGACGAGAAATAGATATAATAGGCAATGTTTTTAATGAACACTCAAATCTTTTTACACATAATTCTGAATGGTGGCACTTCCAAATCCTTCTCCTAGCAGAGCTGTTACCTAGTAAGGGTCTTGCGTTTCTAGCTGGTGAGTATAAATACAGCACTACTACAGCTCATCCCTTGGAAGGCACCTCAGGAAGGCTGTGGTCTACATCTGCCTCTCCCTCACCTTCCTATCAGGGCTTACCATCCTCCAAAGCCAGCACTGACCTCTTCAGTAAAGAATGCATTTTCCTCCATATGATTATGAATTTTCCTTCTGTTGGAAACTGAAGTGCCATTTATATGAACAATATTTGTCCTGCTTCATGCTGATGGTTTAACTAACAGCCCTAGTGTATACTGCACAGGTCTGAAGCCTGGCCCCACAGCATGGAGCTCTTTGTGGCTCAACATGAGAAAGGCTAGCAAAGCACATGGAAATGGTTGGGGGCTGTGTTCTCTAGTACAGCAGCAGCAAGGGTTTGCTTTCTTTGGCAGCAAGGCACAGCTGAGTTGCTCAGTGGAGCTCTGTGTGGCTAGAGGTAAGGAGTATTAGATTACTGGCAAGGTCATTGGACTAAAGCTTTGCTCTGGGGAAGGCTGAAATGCATTTACCTACACAATGTGGTTGGTATTTTATCTTAGTGCACACAGGGCCTGCTGTCCATCTTTTCCACTCCCTTCTCCAGCAGCTCCCCCCCTGTGTTATCATTCTCCCTCGCTTCCCACTGTCTCTCCCTCACTGCTGTCTTTGGCCAAGCATTCAGCAGCCTGCAGGGGAGGTGGCCTCTCTAATCACATTTGTGCTAATTGGGGCCTGATGAGAGGCATTTGCTTTCCCCTCCGTGCTGATGGCTCCCCAGCTGGGGCCCTGGCTGGCTCTGCTCTTTCCCTGTGTTTTGGCTGTTCCAGGAGGACAGCAGATGCTCCCTGCTCTGCCACAGAGAACAGCTGGCTGCTATCCCTGCCATGACACAAACCAGCTTGTGCACCGTGCCACCGAGCCAGGACACTTGGAGTCCTCCACCAGCATCCTGCTCCTCAGGAAGAGCCCCATGCTGCAAAATCATAATTTTCTCTCACAGAAAAAAACAAAACAGTTGTGTCTTGGTCTCAGTGTTTAAAGCAGGAACCCTCCAAGGACACATAGCATCTCTATTGAAAAATGTGCACACATAAGTGCAAAGATTACCGTGAAAATGTGTTGATTTTCAATTTTTTTTATTTTAAAGAGTAATTAACATAGCTTCTGAAGAGAGCCATATCTGATGGCTAAGGGCAAGGCAGGACCTCGTGCACATAGAGCTCAGTTACAGAGGTAACCCACTAGAGTTTCTATATTGGTTTTTATTCAATTCAGTCATGGGATTTTCTACCCAGTCTCCTGATCATCTCCTTTTACTGCACCTTGGTTTGTACTTCTGTGTGATGTCAGATTTCTGGGATGGGATCCTATTTGCTAGAAGTACCAGAGCATCCTACATCCCAGTTATTGCCAGGCAGTCGATGGGAGCTGGTCCAGCCTGGGTAGCAGGTTGGTGGATGGGCTTCCCTTGGGCTGTGCTGTCTGCTGACCTCACCCACATGTCCCCCAGAGCAGCCAGATCTGGCATGATTTTGCCCAAGATGGTAACAAGGACCTGATCTCCAGCCTCTTATTTCTGATGGCCCAACAGAGCTTGTGCCCCTTTTCCTGGCTGTGGACACGTGTTTCTGTGTGTGTACTGCAGAGGGAGAACATCCTCAGGGCCTTGCCAGACACTGCAGCAGTATTCTTCTGGAAGCAGGATGCTGCCAGGGACTCCACACTCCCTACAGCTGCAATCCAGTTCATCCTCCTGGTGGTTTCTTCACTCCTAGTTTAAAAACAATTTGTGGGAAATTTTGACTTCATTGTAAGAAGTCACTGAAGTTTTGGGGTTTTTTTGCTTACAAGCAGAAGAATGCTAAGCTGGTGGCCTTTAGTTTGTAGAGCAGGTTGCAGCCATTTGGTCTGTGGTCACTGAGGACACTCACACAGAGACCCTGACAGCTCGGAGACTTTAAATGGGGCCTGATCCCACCTTTCTTACAAGCCAGCAGAAACAATGAGTTTTTGTCAAGTATGAGTTCTTCTGAGCATGGGGATGGGAAAAGAGAAAAAACTGTTATTTGAATTTTTTTAATCTTAAAATATTGCAAGTGCCTTTAATCATTATATCACTTAACTGCATCAAAGAAACTGCGATTAGTAGAAGGAACTGAAAACTCCTGAACACCGTTTCCTTTGAGCTGTTTATCCATGTAGTTGCTGAAATGCAACCAGCAGAAATAGCATCTGACTTCTGCAAAGCCCACTTAAGGTGTATTATGTTGTCCAGGCAGATCAGTAAACTAGCTCTTTCTGATCAGGAGCTGTGTGTTTCACCTTAAATCTTCAAAACCTGGCCTTTTATCTGAGGGGAGAAACTCTCACTTAGTCCACTTTGTCCACTTCTCCATTGTGCCCACAGTAAGCCTTCCACTCAGGAGAGCTGGAAGTCCTATGATCAATACCTTTTTAAAGACCTACTATGTATCCATATGCACTCTGTGGCTGGATTCCTTTCACCTAACAGTACCAGTGGGGTTCAGCAAAGGACAGCATGCTGTGTCCCCATGAGTGTCCCCATGTAGGTGCCATGAGCCTAAACTGTGCCCATGGCCGGAGGAGGTCTAGTCAACACAATCACTCAACAGTTGTGTGGGTCACCCTAAAGCTCACCTGAGTTCAGATGCTCAGATGCAGACTTCTGCATCATTTGAGCTGCCTGAGTATCAACCCCTGGGATGTCCAGCTGCTATCTGGAAGGAAAATGGTGCTCTCCAGGATATGTGCCATGTTTGATGGCACCATGATGCCACTTTATACATCCTATTGTGACTCAAATGACACCAGATGTCTATGCATAGGGAACTCAGTTTCCTTGTAACATCAGCATTACAGACTTCTATATTCTAACTGGCCCTTCTGTATTCCCTCTCTGTTCCCCTGCTGCTTGCTGGTGACACGTCTTTTATTTCACAATGAATACTTGTAATACTTCTTTTACTGCATTAGGACTGCCCAGGTCATGGGCTTCCATGCTAACTGCTGCAGCTATTCCTGGGAATGTCTGCTCTAGGAGGGAGCAGCCTGCAGAGGATGATGGGTGGAGCTCAGGTGTTGTGTGGAAAAGGCTCTCGAGTCACAGCTTGTTCCCACACCACTGCTCCTGTCATCTGACTACACTTTGCCCTTTGGTCAGGACTTTTGGCAGTTTTGTAATATGTCCTTGGCTGATACTGTGGCCAAGTTCACCCAGGGTGTGGCATGGGCAGGATTAGTGCACTCCTGCCTAAATTTCTACAGAAACAATGTTCAGAGAAGGTAAATTTCAGCAAACAGCCATAATGATAGTATAATAGCCATTGTTTTGGTTTTTTGTTTTGTTTTGTTTTGTTTTATACTGAATTATCCTGAGTTTAAAACAGAAGCACTGACAATTACACAGTCTTGCAGCCTGTGGACTCTGTCAATATTAAAATAATCATCTACACTTTTCTCTACCACACGTTTTCAGCTATGGCTGACCAGCTTGGAAATCCTTTAGAGTGTTTTTTGCTCTAAGGGTCCCATGCCTGCATGGGAAAGGTATTCTATAGAAAACCAAGATGTGAATTCGCAGTGCCAGTAGCAACATAAGGGTTTCTCCATTTGAACAGCCTTGTTCCCTTTCCTGGTCACATCTAAACTGATGGTCAGTGGTCCCTTGCTCTCCCTGTCCATGCTTGGTTGGGGCAGACACGGAACTATTTCTGTTCTGGAAGTCGTGTAACTCTATTGCTGCAGCATGGAGCACGAACTGAGGTGCTGACCTGTGCTGACATGCCCTGTGAACTTCGTGCACATTGACTTCATTCAAATTCCAAAATTCACTAAGCTAAATCAGACAAAGAACTTTTTGAACAAATTGTTGACCTAAGAGTCAGCACAATGAATCATTCTGTACCATCTTCTCATAAAGAGAGGTCCTAGGAGGAGATCTCCAGACTCTGTGTTTCTGGAAGACTCCTGCCACTCTGCTTAGCTGTCAATGAGATAAAAAAGTACTTGCATAAAAAAAACTCCCTAACAACTGCAGTTTGGGAATTTTAAAAGATCACACTCTTCCTGGGAACACCAAGAAGACACTTTGTTCAGTGGCTATATCATAAAAATGAAGGGGTTGAGGACTCTTATTTAAACTTTCTTCATAACCAATTCATCCACAGCCAGCTGTTTGCAGATGTGAAAAATGACTTGAGATACTAGTTTTGCTTTGTGAGACCGTGATGGTGGTTCTGACGGAGCAGTTTGTGCTCCTGTGCCTTGGCTTGTGGAAGGCTTAGAATCCGAATCTTGCTGTTTATTCTGGTTATACATATAGATAATACCCTGGCAGTACAGATGGGACTCGGTCTTCTGGCTGTGTCCACTGTCAAGACTTAAATTTCTGCCTTCTGGTGAAAGGCTTTTTTTTTCCCAGCTGCTTACTACTTACAACTCAGTGTGTTGATGAGACAGGTTGAAGAGGAGAAGCCACCTTGGATGCAGCAGGGCTGCTCATGCAATGTTCTGCCTTTTTTTGGTTTGCTTATATGTCTAATAGGGCTGGGCTCTAATACAAGGATGGACTGCAGTTGCCTGCTTACACTAAGCGTGCATACAGTAAATGATTATTTTACATTTGGCCTTAAGCTCAGCCTTTTTTTCCCCAGGCTAATGTTCCTCATACTCCCAAAACTCTTTCAGAAGTCCATATCATACAGACTAGAATATCTTATATGTTATGTAGAATACATTACATCTTGCTTCCTTGAGCTACTATTTTGTTTCCACCTTCACAATTTCACTCTGTATTTTTTCCATCCTGAGAAATTGTATATTTTAACAGCAAACAAATCAACAAAATACAAAACCACAATCAAAAAAATAGCTGATGCTTTATGTTTGGCTACTTGTTAGCTGAGCTTCAAAATGAAATGCTAATGGTCCCAAAGTGCCATCAGAATAGTGTGGGAGATTTTTCCCCCATACTGTTCCATTTTCAATCCTTCATAGCTCTTTGAATTTAGGTCTACTGGTTGAGATAATCCCGTGGAAAATGGAGGATATTTGGATAGTAAAAAGCACAGGTAATTAATGTCTATAAGGACATCCTGAGTGACTATACACAAGAAAGTACAGAGTGCCAGGACTGTCAGTTTGCTAATTGTGGCCAGGATTATTAATGACATTCTTTGGACCGTTAACTACTCTTTTCTTTAGCTGAAGCCTAACTAGATGATAAGACCACCAAGACTCCATTTATTCTTCTTCCTACATATGAAGGCAATTTGTGCCTTTAAACAGTGTGCAGACACATAAAATCAGATAGTGATGTCAGATATTTAAAAATATTTTCCATTTTCTCCTCGAATATGCTGAAAATTGATGTATAATGTCACCCATAATTAAGTAGGAAGGAAACTAGGGTGTTTTCTCTGCCAAATTCATAGTTGAGGTATATAATGCTGGTATAAGGTTCACATAAGTGACCTGCTGTGTGAAAGCAGAAGGCTTAATTTAGTGAGCACAGGAGAAGGGTGGGTTGTAGCAGCAGATGAAAATGGGTGTATTAAAATCATATGAAGGACAATACTTGGTGAGATGAAAATCCAAGTATCCCAGTATTCTCCCAGTGGTAGGGTCCCATAATAGATGCTTAACACACTCAGGAATTCTCTGGTATAGGCACACTTGTTTTCATTAAGGCACAGGCTGTCTGTATTGTGCTTCTCCTTAACTGTCTCATCCTGTGCTCATCATGCATCTTTCTCTAGACTGGAGGAATATTTTGAAATGAAATTTTGAGAAATTCTCCTGAATTGCACTCATGAGCAAAATTATAATAAAAGTGGGGGAAATCCCAGTGTGAGAGCAGATGAGAAACACATAACAACAAAGATAGCTTTTAGGAAAAGTCTCAAAGAATGGGAATCAAGATGCAGAAGGCAAGGTCTTCAAGCAGTGGAATGCAGGATGGCAGGGGTTTGACATTAACATAGAATTCCACCAAAATCTGGCATTTCCGATGAGATGTCTTAGCCTGGGGCTTTAGTGAAACTTGTATAAGTAGAGCATGAAATCTCTGTGGCAGAGGTAACATCTGTGTTTATTGGCTGTTTTCTATGGCTAGCATTTGTGAGTCTGTGGTACTCAGCACTGATTTTTGGGATGTGACTGGACAGTGGGGCTGTTGTAGAAATTTACAAACAATTCATAAAGGAAAGGAGCAGCAGAGGAAAGATGTTAAAATAACAACCTAGCTGCTGTTTATTTCATACATCTACAAAGAGTACATATCATAAAATATCAATGTGTTACTTCTGCAATGACATCAGGGTCATAAAAGTTGAAGGATTATATGAAACTAGAAATAACTTTGAGAATGGCAAATGGAACAATAACTGTGTCTAGCAGATACCATAATCTTAATCTTTCAATTTTTAAATTGCCTGAAATCATCAGTTTCTACACCTCTTAGATAAAAAACTAGCTTAGATGACTCAAACTATATTTACATGACATGGAGTACATCTGGGAAAAGGTCGATGACAACAGAAGGTACCACTGCATCTTGCTTCAGTGTTTCTCAGACCCTATACAGAGTACCAAATTGTGCCAATACACAATGATGCAAAGGCTGAGGAGCCCCTGTCTTCCTGCTACTGTCTTTTACTTGTCACCTGTAGCACTTCTTCACCCTCCAGAAGTGGTACCATTACACAGGGAGAAAAAGGTGGTTTTATCCACTGAATCAAACTAACCTATTCTAAATTATATGGGAATTTTTTTAGAGGCTACTGGAACATTTATAATCTCTGCACTCATCTGAGTGTGGAAAATGTTTCCAGATACATCTCACTGGTTGGTGGGGTCTCCAAAGTGAATTGTGCTAGGAGGAGTATGGTTCTTTCTATGTAGTTTCTGGTTTTCTTCTACTTAGTGGGATATAACTTTCTGACACACATTTGGGGCTTGGTATTATATTGAAAAATCAGACTTCAAGGTCAGCTGAAAATTCTCACTGCTAAAAGGAGGGGGTTTTGTACATTGGTACACCAGATGCTTTGCTCTCCTACACACAAAAAAAATTATACTCTCACTTGAATGAGTGTGCATGCTCCAAATGTAATAGCTGTCCCTGAAATAATAAATGCACTTAAATTATGTCTTGAGTATGGTGTCATTGACTTCAGCAGGGCAGTTCATGTAATTAAAATTAAACAGGTATAGGCACTTTCACAGGTTGCTGTCATCAGGACATCATTACATGCCCCCAGGAACTCTACAGCTCAGTGAGATCAGCTTTCTTTTGCATAAATAAATAAAAGTTTCAGGATTAAAAAATGTTTTCAAAGAAGGATAAGAGAGCAACATGACAGGAAACAGATTTTCCACCTTGACTGACAGGTGTTGGAGAGTGAAGAGTGCTGGCATGGGCTTGTTACAGGGGCTCAAGGTCTGCAGTCCTGGCATGGAGCTGCTGCTGTGGTTCTGTTTCAGAGGGTCCTGCAGAGCTCTGTGAGCACAGACTGCATTGCCTGGCCCGGGGTTGAGGCAGCCTGGACAACTTATTGATAACCAGGGCTGCAGTGGTCCTGAGCCTGGCTTCTGTTTTGTTGGCACCTTTACTTTTGACTAGAGGTTTCAGAAGCCTGGGATTCAGTTGTGTCCTGACTCACAAGATGTAGCATCCTTTCCTTTGATGATTTCTCTACTCCGTATTCTGCATTCCCCAATGCACAGAGTTTTAAGAAAAATTAAAGGAAGAGTCCTCCTTCTTCTCAATTATTTTGTATGAATTGATAGCATATTCATTAAAATTTAGGGCCAAAATCATGGCCTGTGTCAGCAATTAATTTGGGTCAGCACAGAGTGAGCTCTTGTATAGCTTTTCTATAGTGGTGGACTTGGCAGTGCAGTGTTCATGGTTGGACTCAATCTCAAGGGTCCTTTCCAACCTAAATGTTGCTGGGATTCTATACAATCAGGTTAAATGCAGATACTCTGGCTTACAAAAATGTTATTATTTGCTACAGGTCAGTTTGTTCGAAAATTTGTCCTAATTGTGGTAGTGCATAAAAGAGAGAACAAAGCTTTAGAGATACAGGGACAAGGCCAAAACGTTGTCGTTAACATGGGCCAAGTAGACTTTCTTAATGATCTTTACAATGAAAAGGAGACAGACTTCAGTGGAAGCTGATTGTTCTGCTGAAGGTGATAAAGGATGTCCCACATGTCTGAAAGCCTTGTATTCAAATTTATGGGTTCCTCTACCACTGCATTTTCTGTGTAGCCAAAACATTATCGAGTAATTAGTTAAAATACCTAAATTCTACTTTTTGAAAGAGTAAACAAGATTCAAAACTGACATTTGAGCAGTGCATCGAATACAAACCTTGATGTGGTTTGAACAGACATGAGCATTATTGGATGTACCCTGTTCAATGCATTGTTTTGACAGCTTATCCCTTGGAGTCTGAATGAGTTGTAACTCTTTTATACCGAGGCTTCTTCCTCAGCTGTTGCCTTAAGGGAATGAAAGATTGGTTTGTAACAGTGGATGGGGAGCTGAAGGTCGGGAGTAAATTCTGTTTACTAAAACATATTCTGGTGCTTAATCTAATGCTGGCTGAGCTCACTCACACAGCAAAGTTTAGAGAAAGAAAGGAGAAAAACCTTGGCAACTTCATTAAAATGATTGGTGGTATGTGCAGGAAAAGAAGAGAAGGACAAAGAAAGGTCCTGCTAGTACAAGAAGGGTAAATACTGGAGAAGATGAATTTTACTTTCAAAATAATAACTGTGTTCTGGTCAAGTACGCCCATAAATCTGTAATATAGCCTAGGGTTTCAGAATGAAAACTTTTTTACTTCCTGAAATAAACTTTTGAGAATATTTCCAGAGATCTTTTTAAGAATCCAATGCAGGAAAAACAGGATTGGTATGTACAAATTTATTCAGCAAACTGAAATTGTATTTTTCATCCCTCATTCAATTTATTTATTTGTAAAGATCTTTCTAACACCAATAAATTGTTATTCAGTACCACACGTTACATTTTTTTTCAGGATTGTCCACTGACCTGAAAAGAGTATTGTCCATTAAAACACCTATTTGGAGACATGATGCAAGACTGTTTCCATTGTTTAACATAGGAGGCTTTGAGTTTAATTGGTTGAGTCTTTAGAAATATGGTACGGGTTATTTCATACTTTTCTATTAACACAGTGTGGTTTTATAATTTTATGAGCATAGTGATCCCAAAAAGTTCAGTGTGCGAGGGACCAGGGACACCATCCTTAGAAATACGCTGTATAGAAAGTACCTGTGGAGAGGGTCTCTGCCTTCTCCCAGCAGCACACGGGCACAGTGTTTGTCTTGCACTCTCAGAGCCCCATCCAGCACTGATGCCAGCCCCTGGCAGATTTGGTTCCTGGCTGCCCTGCCGAGCCAGTGTGCAGCCTCCTGCCACTGTCCTGATGTCTACTAATTGATAGAATCAGAGTTACACATTGCTGTGGGGAAGTTTTTCAACTGCTTTTTGGTCAAATTGTAGGTGACACAGATCCTGACATATTTAGCATGAGGGGAAATGACTGCCAGGTCTGTCGAGAGGCTGCTTTGTAATTGCTCTCACCGAAGCATTGTTATTATCACTAATAAGAGGGCTGGAGCTGAGAAACAGCACTCATGTTTGGGAGCTGGATGTGCAAGGGGAAATGGAATAAGTAAGGAGATGTCAACGGTTGTCAGCACCCAGACTCTCCAGGGGTGAAAATACAGGAGATGGAATGTTAATTGCTTTCCTGGAAGATGCCTTCTAATGTGGGAATTGCTCATATGAGTATTCTGCAGTCCTACAAACTTTATTTGAAATTCAAAACAAGCTTTTCTCATCAGTGCATACCAGCCAGAGTGACTTTTAATTTCATGTTACCCTACAGACTTCCACCAAATGTTAATAAGTGATTGTACACAGCACGGGTGTTTGAAGAAGCCACCACAGAAAAGGTTGCAGAACCATGTTGTGCTATAATTTGTATTGAGATAGTGTCCTGGGATCTAAAATTAATTTGTATTTTTGCAGTTTGTTTTCTGTGTGCTTTGCATTTTAAACTATTTTTATATACAAATCCTTCACTGCCTCAGCAGGTCACAATTATTTAATCTCTGTGGTATGGAGGGAGAAGAGATAAAGAGTGGCTGCCCAGCCGTGTGTGCACCTGCAGGTCAGGGTGCTGGTGACTGAGATGAAACAGGAGGATGTTTGGAGCCAGCTGTCTTAGGCTCTCTGTAGATACCTGATGGCAGACAGTAAGTGAGATAAGAAATTCATAGTTGAAAGATGAGGTAATCCATGAAAAAAAGAAGAAATTCACTCCAGATGACACCAAGTGTAATGCAGGACCCACTGTACATAGTAGTGCCTTTTCAGCAGCACACACACAAACCACAGCTGGTACAAGGGGCTGCCCCTCTTTGCCCCTTTGGTTTTCTGCCTGATGGTATCAGCGGCAGAGATCTACCTGTGCTTTGGGGTTCAGAGCCCACCGCTCACACCTGGGCCAGCAAGGCTGAAATGAGTGCAGCTAGCTGTGAAAAGGACTTTGAAAGGCACAAGTGTCCCTTGTGCTCTGCTGCCACTGCGCTTGGGTGGGCAGGAGCTCCTGGCAGCACCCAACTCTCCTTGCCTTCCTCACTTTGCCAGCTCCTGGAGGAGCTGTTGCTGCACTGAGGGCAGAGTGAGACATCCCCCTGCCCTGCAGCATCCCCACTCCTGCAACCATCCCACACTGCTGCAGCTTTCAAAGTCGCTCTGCTTTGATGGATTAAAACCTAGTAATAATTTACTGATCCGTGAAGCCTGATATTTCATATGGGAAATAAAAGAGACATTCGCAGGATTATGCACTCCCACCATCTTATATCATCAGTCTGCCCTCTGGATTTTTTCAGGTAGCAACTATATTGGGATTGTGTAGTGCATAGAAAACAGGAATTTGAAACCAAGTGAGGCTTTCAAATGCTAAATTTGAAAACAGAAATGACCATACAATACCATGCAATTTTTCCTGATTTTCATATTCCAAATTAAATAACAGGGATGGAAACAAGTTCATTTCCCTTTTCAGACACTTCAAATTATGTTTGCCAGCAGAAGTCACAATCATACCTTTGACCTTTTTTTTTTAAAAATGATATTGCAAAGAATTATATTATTTATCATTTAGGCTAATGTTTAGTCTGCCTAATTCATACACAGAACTCTAGAGTCTCAGGAGAAAGAAATTAGAATAATGTAAAAATGCAGCACACGTCAAGACATCTTGAAAGAGATGGAAAGCCTTAAATGCTGTTTTAAAAATAGTTTTTATCCAGAAAATCGAGGAATTTTGAATTAAGCAGCCTTAGAAGATTTTAAAGTTCTACCTATTCCGTTAAAAGCATAGTTTTCATGTGAATTATTGCCTATACAATGTAGATCCTTATTTTTCAAATAAGTTTACATCAGAAATGCATTAACATCTAAATTTGAGCACAAAAGAATTTCTTATTTGTGGAAGTATGTTTTTACCAAAACTAAAATAGTAGACACCAGTTTACTAATTATATTTCTGCCAAAATTTGAATGTCCAAGCCTTGCTCAAACTGGAGTCTTTTATTGCTGCCAAGAATCCATAATCAGGAAAAGGAGTCTCTCACCTATCTGAGCATTTTTGCAATGACCAAGTGTCTCGTGTGACAAACAGGTGGCAGTGAGCAGGGGAGCTGAAGACTGGAGAACAGTACAACAGTCTGAGTCAAATAGATCACTGGCTGCAAGACAGACCATAGAATAAAAGCTGCCCACTCAGTAATTTATGTAATGATGGTAAAACTACTTTGATTTTTGCAATGATGGTAAAACTACCTTGGTTGTATTTCTTATCAGTCTCAGTTTTTGTTGTGTCTTCTTTTTATGTATATTCTATATTTGCTTTAATATATATTCTAGTCTTTTGTTTTTCTCTCTGACAGCATGACAATATTATTTCACTTTCAGAAAAGGTCAAACCAGCTTTTTTTGTCTGAAATCCTAAACAAGAATCCCCAGTCACTCTGCAAGCTGGTACCTCCCCCATGCATTGCAGTAGGTTATTAGCCCCAGAAACTAGTGGTAGACATCTCAATTTCAATATTGTAACCAGTTGCTGCACAGGTCATTTTACCACATTCCTGCTACAGGCTGTTTGAACCAGAACTCACTCCTGGGTTAATTACTGAAGGAGAAGAATCGGATGAAAATGCCTCTGCTCTGTGTCCATGGCAGTTGACAGAGGGCAAGAAGCCTCAGGATCCTTTCTCCCTGCACATCCAGCTGGTGCGTGGAGGAGAGCTGGGGTGGGATTCTGGGCTGTACCAATGCAGGAGTTTGACACCTTGGATGTCCATAATTATCACCACGGATCACTGAACTGGCCAGCACATGCAAAACCCACACCAGCGCATGGCATAAACTGTCTTTTGTCATGCTGGTGTTTGGGGAGATGGGGACTTTGATGGAATGGAGGGTGAGTGTGTCACACTGAGAAACAGACATAAAAGGAGGGACTGTTCAGGAGAGATTATGCTAGAAGGAAGGGAGGGGCAAGACCCTGCTCTTGGGGGCACATCAGGTAGTAGGAAACAAGGGTATGGGAAATGACACTGGCAAAACTATTCATTTTAGTATATTTGAACTTTAACCAACTACTGACCTTGAAAACTAGTTACAAGACTTTTGAAGTAGTTATTGGAAAGATGCAAGAGGCAATAGAGATTTCCTAAAGAGGAAGCAGGTGAGTAGACACCCAGAGCCTTTCCTTTTGAGAGTGGCCTAGCCAGCCCCTGGACATGGTGAATGAAAGGCTGGCAATAAACACAGAACAAACGATACTTCTCATCTCCAGGGCTTTAATTTTGCATATACCAGGCTGTTTAAGAAGATATCACGGCCTCTGGAAGGAAGCAATAGCAAACTTTAAACTCCAACGAGGAGATCTTTCTTTTCTGTCAGAGAAAAGGGCAACTTAATTACCCTGTTCTGCTTTGCTCAGCCATCGTGGCGCTCCTGCTGAATACAAAGTGCTGAGCAGGAGTGAGGGCTTAATAGAAGAACTAGCACTGGGCTGATTCACTCTGTTTTGAGAAATGACTTATTATTTAGTTGTTGGTGTTAGTTTTTTCCATTAGCTCTAAGGAGAGAAGTAAACAATATTTTTCTGACGCACCCAATCAGTCCTCCCTCAAAATGCACAGCTCCTCAGGTCTTAACTTGAGATGTTTTTACGGTGGGGTTGCAGGCATTTTAACTGCCCTGCTGCCCCTTTGCCTATGGCCAGTCTTTGATGCTATTGAGACTTTACTGGGCCTAAAAGTTTCTATTTTAATGACCAAAGGCTCGCTGGTTATATCATTAATCTTCTATGTACCTTCCACCCCATTTTCTTCCCTGTGCAAAGACTTTGTAAACTCTTGTAATTATTTAAAAATTGCAAAATTAGTGATTTTCAAATCATTGTGTCTGTAGTTAATTTTCCAAAATGTACTTTTCCATGCTTTGTGAATTTTTGTCTTTTTCTTGGTCCTTTTTTTGTGTGTTTGAGGGGGAGGGCTTGTTGTTGTTTTGGTTTGGTTTTGGGTTTTGGTTAGTGGTTTTATGTGGTTTCTTTTTTGAAGGATTTTAGGTAGAATTTTCTTTGTCATTAAGTCTTTTATGCAGAAATTATAAACCAGATTCTTCTTGCAGCACGTCCCAAATAGTGTGAATGACTGCTATAGAGATTCAGCCTTTTAAAGAGAAATTGTACAATATTATCAATGGACATGTTGTCTGAAAAGCTAACTTTTAAATTTTTAAATTAAAAAAAATAGAAGGATCTTAGTCTGCTATTATTGTTTTTCACCTATTCATAAATAATGTTAATCTTCATAAGTTTATCTAATTCTACCATGGACGTTTTGTTATCAAAGGGAAAAAAGAAAACAGAAGTCCTTTATGCATGACAAAGAGCCATTTACAGAAGACCATTTTCTTAATATCACTGAAATTTCAGATGGGGAAGTTGAATCACTTACAAAAGGAATTCTGATGTCAGTATTGTAAAAATATTCATTTTTCTAGTGGTGAAGGCTCATAAACATGCAAGTTCTTAAAGCTTTTCTACCATCAGACTAAAACCTGTGAAGAACTCCTGGACCGAGGTACTTATTTATTATTCTTCCCTTTTGACATTTTATGACCCCACACTGACTAGATGAGTAATTCTATCAGTGCTAACTCTAACCAGATAATCAAACAAAGTGTGAATAAAAACATTGCCACTGTGGGACAACATCCCCTCAGAGGCCTAACTTACACTTCCCTTCCTCTGAACCCTTCTTCTGGCTCTCATCTCTGTCCTCCACATCCTGTTACCACAAAAAACATACAGCCTGACAATTCTGGGGAATAATCTCTTATGAGAACAATTTCTGTATTTGAAAGAAGCAGATAAGCTTTCAGGAACCCAAGTCCTTCTTTGGACATAAAATTGAAGCCCTGAGTTCGAGAGGTAAATCCTAGCTACTTTCTTATTAATTAGATGTGTAAATCATTTAAGACAGCTGAGAGTGGCTGGCCAGCTTGAGCCTCAGGAATAGCATGGGGAATGCTAGATAAGATAAGAAGGTGATTATCACTTACTCGGGAAAAAAATAACAGGTAATGCATTGCCTAAGGAGGAGGAGAAGGTTGATGGGAGGAGGGAGGAGAGATTCCACAATGCTCCATTAAAAATGTTCCACTTGAAAGTCTGTTGACTCCCATTTTTATGGATTAGAGTTCCTACCATCATCTTTTTTGTGTTTTGTTTACTTTGTAAGGAACACCACAAAAGAGGAAGCAGTGAAACAGAATAAGAAAGCACTTCTGCTCTGTGGCCTCAGGGTTGGAAAGCCATGCTCCTCTAGGCCAGGACTCAAAAAGGATATGCAGCACCTAAAAAGTAGAGACAGAACACTACACTGGAGAAGAAAAAGGAAAAAAAATTTGGCTGTGGAATGAGTCATTGTTTGAGGTGGAATCAGCTCCACAGCTGGGCAGCTGAAGGATGAAGTACTTTGATTTTCAGTTATGAAAATGTCTCACAGAGCTCTTTTATATGACACTGGATGCGTGTACCTGAAGGAGAATTGCCAATAACAGCTAAACAGGAAAGAGGAAAAATCTTTATAAGAAAATAGATATAATAAAGATTATGAAGATGTATCTTCTTACTAAGAAACCATTATTGTAGGGAGGCTCTAAGTGAGATAAACAGTAAGACAGCTTGCTCATTACAGCACACTGTGCATTGTATATCATAATAACTGCACTGTACTGACATTCCAGCGCTTCCAAGAAGCTTTACATTGTTGTTTCTCTTATTTTCTCAGTAGGCTCCTGATTCAGGGACAAGATCATCCTGTGCCAATAGAGATTCAAGCACACGATCCTTGAAATGATTTGGCTAGTTACAGTGCTGTGGAATGTCTTCTCACAATAATTTCTATTCTATAGTTTGTCTTCTGACTGTAAATAAAAGCCATTAACAAGCCTTATGAGTCAACTTTGGCATAGCTCTATTTACAACACAACTCTCTATATGGAGATTGTCTGATTATGCTTTATATTCTGACATTTAGAAAAGCATATTCTGAGCTTTATATTCTGAGCATTTAAAAAGCTCCTTAAGCACAAAGCACAATAGCACGGACTAATTTACTGTTGTTTGAAGAAGACTTTCAAACAGCTCTCCAGATGCCTCTGAAGTGAGTATTGACAGTTTGTCTGCTGGTGTGAAAGCTAGAGGATGGTGATGCCCAGTGTCCCGAGACCTCCTCAGTATGTGGGATCAGCCTACTTCCATCAATCCACATGAGACTTGGCTTTTTCCATGCTATGTGAGTTATTTGTAACTCCAAGGAATGTTATGTTCAATGACCAGAGGCAGAGGCAGTAGATAAAATTTTAGAAATTTCATCTGTACCTCACTCAAGTGCGAAAAATGCCCTAAAACAAAGTTAGCTTTACAAAAAGAGAGTTGTCCTGCGATATCTCATATCTGAGGATATTTCTCCAGCTCCTCTGGAGTTTCCATGTCCTTTATTGTCTCAGGGGTATTTCACAATAATAGGAATCTTCCAGCAAGAGTCTGATTAGTGCCAGAGATTCAACAGAGAAGTGGACTGAATATCAGATCCTGGGCTGTGCAGCTTTCTGCAGTATCAAAGAATTTTAAGTCTACAGAGAAAACCTCCTTCTCCCTGCCAGCAGACCTAGGACTGAGTTTCATGACTCCTGCAGCCATTATCACCCCATTCCCTCTAAAGCTTTGCCCTGTGCCTTAGCATCTCTACCCATCAGAACAAGTAAGACCCCCCAGCTCCTGCTTGGTTAAAACCCTTCCTTGCTCCCCATTCCAGACTGAAGGCTCTTCTCCAGAGAACAGACTGCACTACATCAACACAGACTCACTGGGAACAATTGTCTTCACCCAATGTGAATTGGTTGGTGGACATGAATCTCACAGCCACCGTGGGTCATTCTGGCCCAGGGACTCTTGCTTTGGGAATTTAACCTGGTCCTAAGCAACGCCCAAATGGGAGCTGTGCCTCTCAGCCACTTCTTGCCTGAGAATTGTGCACCAAAGGATCATCAAGAGTGTGAAACTTTTACAGCAAAAAGGAAAAAGGGAAAAGCAGAGTTTTCTTCAGCAGTGTAGTCCTACACAAAGTCTTCTAGTGGTGTTTGAACTGATCCAAGCTGGTCTTTTACTCACAGGGTATTTGACAAGAACTACAGCTCTTGAGCCAGTCCCAGCTGGAGCCACTTGGCACTCTGCTCTCAGCTGTGGCAGGTGTTAATGCCACCTTTGGCTGGCATTATTCCCAGAAATACCCAGGGAGTACAAGTGACACTGAAGAGACACAATATTTATGTTATATGTTTTTCCCCAAATGTTTTGGTTCTTAAACTGTATCTGCTAGAGCCTCCAAAGCTGTCATGGACCCTAAAGTTATTTCTCTATCACAGAAAACTCTACTGCTCATAAACTACTGAGTTTTAGTGGGGTCATTAGTCACTTTCTGGAAGAACACAGTTCAGTAAAGTGCACTAGGACACAAAAAATATTTCTGACAAAAGACACCAGCATGAAGGGTGATTCAGCCACAGGAGGATTACAGTAAATTACAAAGCAACCTGGAAAGCTGACAGCAGGGATGAACACAGGAAAGCAAATGTGATTTTATATAATAGGAACTTGATATATGAAGGGAAATTAAGATGAAGTTTAGAAAATGATGACTGGGCATAATCAAGCTACATCCATCTCATTAAAGCAAGTTTATTTTCAGCTCGTTACTTTGATATAACTTTCTTATGTTTTCATGCTATATCTTTAGTCTTTGATGAAGGAAGCTGAATAAAACTGTCCATCAAAGAAGGTTTATTTTACTCATCTTTTGAGATAAATGAGCCATATTTACACTCCAACAGTAGGGGATCTTTCCCGCAATACCATGACCTGGAGGATTTTCTAGCCTGCAGTAACTGCAGATGCATGCCTGAGGCTGCCTCCTCTGCACCTACTGCCTGTGGCTGCTGCAGGGGCAGATCAGGGCATCCTGGCAGCTCCTCCAGATGCAAGAACACAAAATGCACCAGGACTGAAAAGAAGGGCAGGAGCGAAGGCTGTGCCTGTGCACATCAGGAGCGCATCAAGGAGAGTGGCTTGGGATAAGAAAGTCTCTCATCTCCTTCATGTGGTTATCACACTGTGGGTCACTCCATGAATCTTACCTACTTTCCCAGAAAACTACTATCAAAAAGGCTTTGCTCTTTGAAAGCTAAAGAAAAGAACCGGGTGCAGAGACTGAAAAGTCTTTGTTGCAGAAGGTGTAAGAAGTGGGCTCAAGTCTCACCAGGGAGTTTGCTTACAGAGGAAACACTAAAAACTCTCTTCATCTGAGTGACAATTCAGTAAGATGAGAGAACACTGAAAACCCCACATTTTGTGGATACAAAGCAGGTATGTGTTTCCTTCAGTTGTGGGAAGTAAGTCTACACCTTTTACTAGGTACTCTATTCACCTTTTACTGGGTACTCTATTTAGATGCTCTAAAAGAGGATTTTAATAGAGATTTACACATGGCTGAAAATCTGGTCTATTTGGCCAAATACTTTTAAACAGAACTCCTCCTGCTATTACTGAGAATGCCATTACCAAGAATAAGAAAATTTGCTTTAGCCCAGAATCAGCCATCACTCAACTGCTTTTACACAGTTCCAGGTGAATGGAGGGGAATTGGGTGGTCTCCAGTGGCTCTTGTGAATTTGGAAATCTGTTTGGCTAATAGTGCATGGATATAGCAACATCAATCACAGTATTATACCTATGCACATGTGCTTGGAAAAAAACACTGTCAGGATGTTTCTTTGTCCCTATGTATATTTAATAATAATACATTCCCTCCTGAGCTGCCTGCAGAGCAATGTGCTGTTGGATTAAAGCTACAAAACATGCAGACATCAGCAATATATTGGTTTCTGGCAGCAAGGGTTTGTTGCACCTTGTTAGTAAAGAATTTCATTTTCAGCCCAGTACACTGAGTGCAGGATGGGCTGGCCCCTCAGGCTTTAAATTAACATTTTAAATGAGACAGAAGCATTCCAGGGAAAAGAAATTACCTGAAAATCACACATCTTCTGGCATATAATTCTACTCCATAATTTTGACACCTGAATTAAATCAAATTTGTATCTCTATTCCTATTTCAGAAGGATATTTTTCTAGGTTTTTGGTGTAGGAATGAAGGACCAGAGGAAAGAGATATGCAAACAAAAACCAGAGAGGACTTCCATTTGCACATAACAAACACATTATAAATACCAATTCAAAACCAGGGTTCAGTAATTATGCTAGAATAATCACCAGAAGTTGGAGACAAAAACAGAGCCTCGAACACTGATCCAAACGTTTAACAAGATGAAAATTTCAAAATCTGAATTCTTTTACATTTCAGAAATTGTGTACTGAGAAATTTGAAATGAAAATAGATGATTTCTTAAACCTGCAAATTTACTGAAGATAAGGTGGAAAGTAATTGTTTAATAATCATTACTTCCCAGGTTTCCTTGTTATTCTTTCCTTTAAGCAAAGGAAAAACAGATGAATCAGTGCAACTGTAGGGATTTTATAATATTTGTATGCGCTATTCCTTGGGAGGACTCATGGCACAACGAGTAAATTTTCCATTGTCAAGGTTTTGCACAGACTATGTCCTTCCACATTAAAATAGCATGTCTGAAGATTAATGTGCAACAAAAAAGTTCAATTACAGACAAGGCTTTAATGACATTGTTCACAGGGCTTTAATTTTTTATCAACTCTGATTTTGGGGCCAAAAATGGCATCTGCCATTTTAGAAACACACAAATGACAGAGCACTTTAAAGGAAGACAGTCTCTGTTGTTAAACAAAAGGATAATTTAATTTTACTGGAATAAAGGGGGAATAAAAAGAAGTAGGATCTACAATCATCTAGGCCTCATGAAGAGTGAAACCCAAATATAACCCAAACAGCTTCATATTGTTTCAATCTTGGTGAAAACAAACATTTTAAGGATTTTAGATTTCCATACCATTTGAAAATGCAGGCTTGTGCCAGTTCTGTATTCCACATTCGCCCTTTGCTGTTATCTCATATCTTTCTGTAGCATGAATTCTGATGTGGCCAGAGTGATGAAATTCAGCTGATAAAACAGAGAATTCTGTCCCTGACTTTCAGCCTTCCTAACATTGGGTGCTGGAGCTACTGATCAACAGAAAAAGTAATTTATTTACATAATAGATTTTGGCATGAACAGTGGTCACAGTGCTTGTCATGATTTTCATTCCCACTTAATATTCCTTTGGGAAATGAGCAGTGACACAGTACAAGGTGGGAAAGGATGTTGATTCTAGTATATGTTCACACAAAATAATTTGGCTCTGCAAAAGTTATCAATCCAAGTTCCAACTTTATAACATGACATCACAGTATGAATATATTTTTTAATTCCACTTTGGTAAGAGCTTACTAGTGGATTGCCTAGGACAGATCCACACTTAGCCTGAATGAATGGCCATGGGGAATTGTATTATTTTCAAAGAAATTTTAGTCCTTATAATGAGAAATATGGGGAAAAGTCAACCACTTTAAAATGCTACTGCACTACCAAGGTTCCTTTCTCTGCATATTCTGAATACTCAGGATTTCAGACTAAGGAGGTGTTGAAATCACTTGTGCTGACTTGGGCATCACTTGGGAAAAGTGAGGGTTTACTTGGGAAAGATGGCAGCAGAGGGCAGGAGAGTGAGGCCAGGACCTCAATCCAGAAAACTTGCTTTTCAGATGTTTTAGCTGCAGCTGCAGGTGAACTTAATTGAAATGGTGATTGTTCACTACTTCTCGTGAGTCTCCCCAGAATTTCAGGGATGTATTTTGGAGGTTACTTCAATGCAAGTAAAACATGTGGGAAAATGTAATGGTGTGTCCATTAAAAAAAATATGAGAAGCATTGCAAAGCCTGGTTTGATTTTATGCAGTGTAAGCATACATTTCTGTAACTCTTCCTCAAATCCTGATACAGTAATTCTTCACGTAAGTTAGAATTTATTTTCTTCTTGCTTCATGTGATTAATCTTTTAGTGAAAGAAGAGGAAAAAAAAAAAAAAAAGGTTTCTTTCCACATTGATTATCATCCAAAATCTTAGCTCTATGACGCAGATGAATTACCACGAGCTTTATTTGTAGATGCACGGTCTTGGCGAGCACAGCAGGATGTGAGAAGCTCAAGGTCAAACAGTGAGGCAGCACTGAAGGAGAAAACATGCCCTGCTCATCCTGATTCCTGTTCCAGCACCTCTCTGCTGGTTCATCATCCAAATTAGTGTGGGCACAAAGAGAAGGCTTAAGAAATATGCCAAAAATCAGTGTACCTGGGCAGATGATAGAAAGCAGAGGAGAATGTACCATGTCTTTGAATGTCCCCCGCTGCCCAAAGGTAGGCTTATTTATCTCTGGCTCTGCCAGTTCTGTCGCTTTTTTGTGTAACCTGTTCTTAAAAAACAACACTGGCAATCCCCTCCCTGCATTAGGCAACCTTTCCTGGGAACTGGCCTGTATATCCCAGGTCTCCAGATTTGCCTTTCATTGCAACAGTTCTGGGGAATTGCCATTCACATGCTGACTTGTTGTGGCTAGTCTTGATAGAACTCCACAAGATAAGGCATTGTGTGGGCTGCTGCCATCCAGGGCATTTTGTCCCTGGGTAAGGGCTGGGGCAGTGAGGGACCTTTTGCATTGGCTGGTGAAGGAGGGCTGTAAATTGTCAGTGCATGTAGAGGTTTGCAGATGTACACAAAATAGATTCTGGCAGCCACAGCCCTTCGGCAAAAGTTAGAAAGTGCTCTGGCCCAGATACAGAGCTGGGCTAATGGTGCTGTCGGTAGGCACAAGTCAGCAAAGAGTTTCAGGTGGTCTTCTGAGAGCAAGAGCCCCGGCAGCTTTGGAAGCAGAGGAAGGGCAGTCTCAGGAGTGGGCAGGGAATAGGAGGGAAACAAACTATTCAATAGTATGTAAATTTTAAGGTGCTACAATACAGAAATTATAGGGCTTTTTTTGAGAAAACCTAAGGGATGATTTTCAACCTTACAGCTCTTAGAGCAGAGAATAAAATATTAATACATAACATTTCTATTTCTTTTTTTATTGAGTCTAAGTGGGTGCTTTCTTAATACCAGCCCTTATACACCCAGTACTTATTCTGTCTAAATATCAGTACATCAGTTCATATCTGTAAATCAAGACCAACATGTGTCTCTGAGCCCATTAGCTATTCCTAGTGACTACATCCATTGTAATGAATACTATATTTTAATAATTGATGTTTCACATGCCCTATTTTTCTCTTCTTTGCACTGGGACCTTCTCCAAATGCATCTGAAGCATTCCTGGTAAATGGAAGGTAATGATGAAGTGAAACTACAATGTGATCTTTTCCCTTTTGTTGATGGTCAGAATTTACATGTTAAATTAGAGTCAAATTTCAGCTCAGTCACTGGATTCCTGCTACAATGCTATGGAATTGAGGTTTTGTGATACCTTCTCCAAATTCACTGGAAAGGAAATAATGAAACATTCATGTAAGTAAATTACAGCTCCACACCCTATTAGTCATAGAACTTGAAAGTAATTTGAAATCTTGAGTATATATGAATTATTGAACAATGAGTGAAAATGAAATAAAATGGGGACTGTAACTTGCACTTCCACCATTTGTGTAAATTGCTACTGTGGTACCTGTGTTCAGTAATTTCAGGGCAGTGTTGAAAGAGCAGCAGAAACCTGTAATGTTTAAAAACAGTAGGAGCCTTATTACATAGCAAAGCCAGAAGGCAGCTACAGATCAAAGATGAGAAAGGACATAAAAGGGAATGTGGATGGTTCCAGTTAGTCCCACCTGAGCTCATGCATAGGTTGAGTTCTACACCTCTTCTTGTTGCCCTCCTTCCATTTGGCTGGTGGAGAAGGACACATTAAAACATTTTGTTAAAGACAGCTGGGGCAAGCTGAGAACAAAAGTGCGCCCCAGCATCATCTCTGGAAGAACACATGAACTCTGTCCAATAGTTGCCATCTATGGGATGAAAGGGTGAAAGATTTTTTTATAATACAGGGATAGGCACTGCAGAATAGCTATATAGAGGTATATTCAGCTTTTAGAATAGGTGTATGTCTAATCTTGAATTTTGTAAAAGGTCTTTTTTCCTTGTATTTAGGTTTTTACATATTCCCAATTTTATGTGGCTATTACCTCAACAATTTTAGGACCCTTCTTAAAAATGTTCTCCTTTTCTTGGTCTGAAGATTTGAGTAGCAATTTTTTTTAACGTCCAACACCCAAGTCTCATTCAATTTTCTCAATTCCTCAGCACCTGTGCCCTCACTCATTAGCTCTTCCTGTATCCAACAGATTTCTCTTCTGGAATAATCTTTAATATGGGCTCTTTTTGTTGATCCTTCTAATTAATTTAACCCCACATGAGGCAAGACTAACTTCTGCAGCCTCCATTTTTCATGGTAGCATTATGTTTTAACAAGACCAGATACAAAACCTTTTTTTGCTTAGGAATGTGTTTCTCAATTGCAAACAAATTTCATGGCTATCAAACTAGGTAACTGATTTTCATGTCTTATTGATGTCTGGGAACTAAAAACCTTCCACTGTCATTTGTAATATTTATCTTCCTATATTTTTTATATCTTTTCTATAAGTAAAGTACTTAAGTACTTTTCTTAAGTAACCTTAAGGAATTTTTTTCTATGCCATCACCACTACTGTCAAGATTACAGCAGTCTGCTATTTCTCTTTTCTCATTACTATTTCATACTCAGACATCAAATCGTGATTGCTCTTTGATTGTTGTTTAGTTTTCTCTACAGTATTTGTTCTTATATTCTGCACAGTAGTTCAAATTCCCAGATTTCATTTTCTGGACTTCACAAACTTCTTGTATGTTAATTTCTCTGTTGTTTCTCACCGGTATCTCTTAGTTTCCTACCTGAAAACTCATTAACCATACCTTCTATCTGATGACTTTTGCAAGAGTCATTCTTTCTCCCAGTTCTGCTTCCTCTCTGCTCTCCCTTTCTTCTTTTTTATTTTTTTTCTTTCTGATCAATAGCTGGGGTCTCCAAGATCCTCTACCAATCTTCTCCCTTTAGTCCATAAATTAAATTCATAGTCATGCACAGACCTCACACACAGACTTTGATAGAGTTCAAGAGGAGTCCTTTCTCTACAAAAGCTTTCTGATATTTTCTAATGAAAAACTTTCTTCTACTATCAAACTTTGTGCTCTTTTAATATTTATTGTTTTGACATGTCATTTCATTAAATCCAGCCAAGCTTCAAATGTCTGTTCGTAAATGAGTTTTCTAACTCTGTCTATACCAGAACTGTCTCTTGGCTGTTTTCTCTGAGAGGATATGATCCTTCAGTTTAAAGAAAAACTTAAGCTGGCAAAAGGCAAAGCTGGAAAAGGCAGGAAAATTTTGCATTTGTAGTTAATTTTAGAATGAGCTGAAGAACCTTTTTGGCAAGTACAAGCTGTACTTTCATAATGGCCACACTGGCACAGCCTGTGTAGCACTGGAAGGGCCAAGTGGCAAGTTCTCTCTGCAGTCATGAAATGAGATACTGGCCCTTGTCTGCAAGGAGGCACATGAACCTCGGGTGCTGTTTGCTCTTTGTCACAGGAGACCTGTGTGAGAGGGCTCCGAGCAGCGCTTTGGAGACAGGCCAGGCAGCTTCGTTTGCCAGTCGAAATCAACCGTTCACAAACAGGTTAGTTTGTGCAAGTTATCTGGCACCCAGACAAAAGTCAGGCTGAGAGGAAATAGGAGTCCTTTGTGAATGTCTCACAAATAAGAAAAGAAACTAATTTAATCAAGCACTCTGGAAAACAGATAGTATGAGCAGTTTCAGTTTTAAGCTGGAGCAGTCTTACTGAACCAGCTGTAAGAATATGAATACAGATTTATATTTACTCAATGACCACTTGCTAGCTCTCTTTTGCAAAATTGTTGTGCCATTTTTTGATAGTTAATTAAGTCCTTTAGGTATCAGGGCTCCAGGAAGTGATAAGACAGCTTGTGAAAAGACAGCTTGGGTAGCTCAGGTGCTTGCTGCTTGGTAAAGTACTTGTAAGATACCTTTGGTCATTCCAGGTGAGACGGACTGCACATTGCCATGCATACAGTGGTTAGGTAGAGCTCTACCTTTCTTCAGGTCCAGGAGAAAAGGGGGAATCTTCTCCCTTTACCTGTGTGAATACAACACATGACTTCTTGATTTGTAACACAATTGAAAATTGAAATTTTGCACTTCCATGCACTTCCAGTGTGACTGAAAAAATAGATATAACACTGCTGATTAAAAGTATAATCTTAAAATTAAAAGTGCACCAGAGGTTTTACTCTCCAACTCACCAAGGACATTGATCAATGCTCAGCAAAGTCTCTTCATCTCACCTCTCACCTCACCTCTCACTGTCACCTCTGGAGAAATCACAGAATAACAGAGTAAGTATCTGGCTTCCTCCTTGTTTATGCTTTTAACCTCATTATGCAAGCCCAGGGAAGAAGCTGCAATGATGTAAGTAGGTAAATTAAAGACTGAGAACACTTCTGGTCTCTGTCCCTTCTCCTTTTTTTTTTTTTTTTTCCCACTCCCAAATTAAGAAAATGTATACCAGCATTTTAATGAGGATCAAGGGGTTAAACCAGAACATGACTTTTTAGACCTGAAATGGGACTTACCTTCCTGTTTTTTGTTCACCAGACTTTTATGATCTGAAATGAGGCTGTGGGAATTCAGTTTGCTTGCATGGGGCATAACATCTACAGCATGATTTTTTTCTGTTGTTATTTAATTTAGCACTGCAGAGCACCCACCAATTCTATTTGAGGCTCCATCAATGCTCTTAATGTTGCCGCTGTGGATAGGCTGTTTATTTCAACACACAGTCCTCAGAAGCTGATAAATTTAAAATGTTGATGCTAGTTTGAGATTACACCACCAGTGCTAAGCCAAAATAAGATCAAGATAAGTGGAGCCATTAAAAACATAGGGCATTACTGCTGGAAAAATTCTGTTTCCTCTTTCAGCTTTTATTTAAATGACAGCACATGCAGCTTACTGAAACTAGTAGATGGAGATGTTTTTCTTTTTTTTTTTTCTTCATTATTTGTTTTTATGATCAACATTTCACAAAGAATGAAAATGGTAGCAAAGGCCTTTTTCATTCCTTAGTTTTAATTTTCTGACACTGGACATGCCAGCACCTGTGTGTGAAGCAGTGCTCACCTCCCACCACACAATCCCAGAGGGGTGCAAGCCTCTACCTGCTCTCACTTAGTGCATGTGCTACCCAGACACTGGACACTGTTGATGGTGTGGAGTAGGGCAGGGCATGCAGTGGTGGTACATGACTCACTGCTGAGCCATCACATCAGCTGGTATTAGTTCTGACTAACCCATATCAATCCTATTTGATATATGCCTATTCAATTATATGAAAGAAGATGGGCATAGTGAAGATAATATGAAGAAAAGGAAGTATTGTGCAGACAGCAATGCTATGGGCCCTTGCTGTGACATACACAGTGCATAGTTGGTGCTGTAGGACCACCCTTATTTCACCTGTGCTATGCCAGGAAAGTTTCCCAGCTTTGTTCTGCAACCCCCACTGCAATTCCTGGCAGCACCTTGCTTTTATTGTGGTGAAATATCTCTTTACACAAAGTGCCCAGGGATACAATGGAACATTAGTCTCTACCAGGAGGCAAGTATTAAATACCATGCATGAAATAATAGTCAGCAGTACCCAAATGGATTCTCATGGGAGAGGGGAGAAGCGTTTCCCTGTTTCTCCAGTGCAGGTGTAGACACAGCAGTACCACCTTTCTGATTCTTCCTCCATAAAAATCCCCAAAAGCTAACCAGTTCCCTATTTTCTGGGAGAAGAACAGCCCTTTCCTCCTCTAAAAGGCATCTGATGCTTGCTGATGGCGGAATATCTAACTCAGTCAGTGACTGAAGCTTTGAAAGCAGCCCTTTTTGCCCTGGAAGTTAATTTAAAATGAGCTGCATTTTTGATGCTGTCAGAAAGCTTGGCTGGTTAGTCCTCAAAGGTTACGAACAACAAGAGAGAAGGGAGGGTTCCTGTTGTGCTATGGCAACTGTCACAAACTCGTGTACACATTAGCAAGATCAAACGTTTGCTCAGCCTGGGAAAGAGCAGGTAAACACCACACTAATCCCTCTGGAGCTGTGAGACACACGGGCTGCCAGGATGCTCGGCTTTCGTCAAGAGATGCAAGAAGTCAGTCAGTATTCATTTCTCTCCTTGCAGTTTATTTATTCAAGGTTTGTGCTTTGCAAGGCTGCCCCACTTGTTCCTTGTCATGCAGCTGCACTGACTGAAGTACAAGGGAGTGTAGCACAAAAGGAGAAGGAAGCTTCAAGAGGTCAGCTTTGCACTCGAAAAGCAGAGAGCAAGCTGATAGCAAGGTACCAGGGACCTGTAAGCCTTGCAGGCTGCAAGCTCTGCACTTCCTTAACAATCAGACCTATCTGGCTCCAGCAATATGCTCCCAACGAGCTGAACTGGGGGCTGAGGGTGCATTTATAGTAAGGGTAAAATGCCTTTGAGCGGATGTAGAAAGTACATCCATCATCATAAGTGATTTGATTCCTGAATCAGGGTTTCCCCATGGACACTTTCTTTCCTTTGGGATCCAGGCTCCAAAGGCTGGGTTTTGGTAGGATCCTGGAAAAGCTTAAAATTATATTGGTTAACTTGAGTGAGAAATGACCAAGGCTAGATTTATATCCTCCTTACAGTACTGAAAAAAGACTGTGAATCTCTACTAAAATCTGAGAGAGTACTACAGGCTGAGCAGAACACAAACATAAAACTGCGATTAGCCTTGCATGCTTAATTATTTTCAGACCATGTGAATTAAAGGAAAAAAAAACAACCTCTGAAACATTATTAGGTATTGAGGTGGCCATTCTCAGAGGTGCCTTCACTTTGAATCAAGCCAGGTGTGTACTATGGAGGAAAAAAAAGTCCTGAAGAACTGAAAAGGTGATACGAGATTCTGATGACACTGGAAAGCTGCTTCCTTGTTTGTCCAGATCCATCAACATCTAAGGAGCAGTGGTTTGGCTTAGCTACCTTGGAATATGTTAAGAGAGACTCATTTCCGTGTATATTGTTTAGGTTTTCTTTTAAGTGTCTTTCCAAATTTGTTTTTCTAAAGCCTTAATCAAAATTTTATAAGTAAGGAAAGATACATTTAGTAGAGACTACTGGGTGTTAGTGGTCGGTAAGGCCTGCTAAACCTGGAAGAAATGTTGCTTCCAGAAAATGAAGATGTTGATGTGAAAAAGTGTGTGCAGGGGGAGACCTGCCCCCTCTATCCATCCTGCTGAACCAGACAGACACACAGCCAGGGATGCAGGACAGGCAGTGGCAGTGGAGCTGTTGTCAAAGCTTAGTGGCCAGGAGATTTTGATAAGGTATAGAAGAAAACCAGGCTGCATTCCTGTGTCCTGCAATGTTTACAAGTGCTTCCTGAGACAACAGAGAGAAAAACTAATTTGGTTTTCTGAATCTGAAGGAGATGATATAGACACTACTTCACCCACAAAACCCAGGTGAAGATGCAAAATTACACATGCCCAGAGCTATGGAGATCTGGGCCATTCTGCACCTTCTGCATTGAAAAAACATCCTCAGCTGAGGGGCAATGGATAGAGGGGATAGTGAGGAAAACTCTTCCCTGTCTGAAACTAAGGGAGTTCTGAATTGGAAGTACAGGAATGCCTTTAAGTCGGTGAAATTTCTTAAACTGCATCAAAGACATTGATCAAAGTCCAAAATTTACTTTTCTTTCCTTGAATCCCATGGTCTGTTGCTTGTGTGGAAAAAATTATGGGTTTTGTGCTCTTAAGGGGAGGAGATAATGAAAAATTCAGAGGGTTCACAGCCTGTGGTAAGGTTGATAAACTGGCTTCTAATTAACTGCCAGTTCTGAGAGCAGGGAGTGAGTCTTCATGCTGCAACCTGTGACTGCAGTGAGCCTTGCTCTGCGGTGCTACAGCCACCTCACATGGTAAGAGGATGGTAGATGACTCAAAAAAAAAGCAAAAAAGCTTCAAAATTATTTTGGCTTATTTTTTACTTTAAAATGTGAAAGTTGCAACTGCAACTGACAAATTTTTAACTTTGTAAAAGGGACCTTAGGCTACAACTCTTTACCATTACTTCTGCTACAACTTGAATCCAAAGGTTTTCTGGAATAAAATGTCTTTAAACACCCTGAAAAATCAGTGATATATTCCTGATATGACAGGTAATCCAGTTTATATTTCACTGTTTACTTTGAAAGCAGGGAAAGCTTTGCTGTTACAAGATTTTTTTCTCACAGTTTTAACAGCAAGATGAATGTATGGCCCTTTGGGAATGTGACAGCTAAATTCTGTTTCACCGCTCTTTAAAATATTTTCTGCTTTCTCTCTGTTTAAGAAAAATCAAGGAATTATCAGGGATTTGCTTTTTCACTACAAATGCAAATGCACAGGATGACAGCTGAGCCTCACTGATTTAAGGCTTCACAGACCTGTCTTGTAAACAGTAATGGCATTTGAGTCATCTTGTCTACCTCCTCACAGCCACACAGAAAGTATTAAACGTTGGGAGGCAGGGGAACCCTTTGGTTTAAGATGTCCACAGCTGTCATGAAAGTTCAGTCTAACTTATAAGATTTATTGAGTTTGGAGACCTTTTTTATCTGTCTCCTACCTATATAAAATGAATAAAAAAACAGACAAGAAAGCTTCCTAATAAGGCAGTCTAGATCTGAAGAGCAAATTAAGGTCAATTCCTGAACAAAATTGAAGCGTGAGCTACTTTTCTTTTTCAAGTAGTTTTACTTATGTTAATAGCCACAGTTCCTTAGTTTATGAATAATGCATGTGTATGAGTCTCCACAAGACTTGAGCCTGCAGGTTACAAACTTGTATTAAGCACTGAGTGGCTTAAAAATACATTGGTAAAGAAGTACAGAACAACTTTATTTGGTGCTAAAGACAGTTGCAGTGGAACAGTTAATTATTGTGAATAAAGGTGGTTAAACAAACACCATCTACATAAGCAGAATGTAGTAAATATCTTCAATATGTCTTTAGCCTACTGTATTGCATATTATGCCTTCATTTTATGCAGGAAAATTTTAAGAAGGATATGGCTACATTCCTCCAAAGGAAAATGCACACACATTAAGCAGTATGTATCAGACAAAGGTTTTGGCAGAAGAATGATGACTCCAATTCAAAATCTTATTTATTTTCTCTTTATATCCACCTGTATGCTCTCTACACTTCTGAGCAAGGTGAGCCACAATTCTGGGGGCTTTGTTCTGGTGATGTTTTTTCAGTGGTGGCCATTCCTGGTGATTCCCACCACCTCAGTGACAAATGGAGAGCAGTGTCAGCCTCCCTGGTTCCCACTCCCCACCACTGATGTCTATTGGCATCATTCAGGATATTGACAAATATCCTGACAAAACAGTGTCTTCAACATGCATGAGGAGTCTCACCTGGAAATAGAATCCCAGGAGGTCCTGTCTTTATTTGATCCAAAGTTCTTCTGAAAGTGAAAGAGGCAGTTTGCAAGACCTGATGATCTCTTCCATTTTCCTCAGCAGTCAGTCCACAGTCACTCCTATCTGCTTGTAGGGTTTTCCCACCCATTGTTCTTCCGTCTGCTGCACACAGATCATGGAAGCAGGGGCTCAGCAGGAAGGCACAGCATGGAGGCAGAGGTCAGGCAGGGAAGGGAAAAAATAACGGAGAGTGAAGAATAATGAGGAGGGTTACATGTCAGGGAAGAAGAAAAAGCAGAGACTGTCAGAAGGTGGGAAGGGAATGTCCCAGGCTTGTGGAAAGCCTGTGAAGTTCCATCTGTCTCTACATGGACATGCTGAAAAGGAGGCTGAAATGGCATCTCCTCCATACCATGACTGCTGCGTATTTCAGCCATGACTCGGTGAGGGCCCTGCATCAAGTAATTTTGTTCTGCCTTAGCACACATTTGTTGAGTTCATTTGGAATAACTGACATGTGACAGACTGATCACACACTAAACCTCTCCAGGAAGAGCTGAATGAGTGTGTGTTTGTTTATTTGTTTTTTAATCCATATACCATATCTGTTACACACACTGTGCCAAAAAAGTATTTAGTACTGCACAACAGGATGTATGTTTTGGAATTAGTGAGTGAAAGAGGTCATCTGCACTTAGCAATGACAGGTTGCAGTGGATATAATCCAGTCCTTTGCACTCAAGAGTTTGTACTTTTGAAAGGCAGCCACACTCAGAACACCATTGTGACATTTCCAACAAGTAAAAAAAACCTTCACCCCAAAGACAGGTTGTTCCTGTGAGCCCAGTGAACTTGGGAGTATGAATACACATTCAAATAGCATTGCATGAAGCAATGCAGCTCCTTGGGTGAGAAGGCCATGGCATGGTGGAGGAGAAAGCAAGCTGGAAATTGTTTGTAGTCTCACCTCCACAAGCTTTTTTTAACCCTAGGTCCTTGCCATGAGTCAGGGGCTGAGGAACACTGCACCCACCAGCTGCAAAACCCCTGCCCTGGTGGGCCCAGCCAAAGGACCTCTGGTATTTTGCTCCATAATTTCTGCTGAAACCATTAGTTTTATCTCTTGTATTAGTCCTCTTTGTCTCAGTAGCCCAGTAAATATATCCCATTTTGTGCATCTTACACCACAAAAATTTGTCTCCTGCCAGTTGGTGCTGTTTCAGTTGTTCACCTGGCAATGTCTAAAAGCTCCCTTTGCCCTTGTGACCTGCTCTATTAAACAGTTGTCCCTGGACAGTAAGGGCAGGCTTTAATGACATTTGGATGCTTTCTGCTCTGAGTAAAGGATAAGACAGATATATCTGACAAATGATCAGGAGGGGTAGGAGGGATCTGTATGTGCTTGATCTCATTAACAACATGAAGTAAAGAATTGAGCTCTCCTGCCTGATTGCTATCAGGTTTAAAAGGTCAGGCTAGGGATGATGGCTGTGAAGGCGTTCAGAGACTTGAGGAGATTGTCATCAAATTGTAGGCATTGTTTTCCAGTGCCTGTTGTTTCATTTGCAGAGCAGGTATTAATGTATTCTTCCCCTTTGCTGGGTGCTTTGCTGACCCCTCTCCTCCCTCTGCACGTTACACAGACACAGACACGAGATGGGGGTGTGAGTGCGTGGCTCATTGGGGTAATGTTGGGAGACTGTCTCCACCACAGGTAGTTTTCTGACCTCAAGTAAATTGTATAGCCTTCTTCATCTAATCCTTCCTCTTTTAAACAGAATTTATATCTGCCCAGCATATTGCAACAGTATACCAAGATACCTAAACTGCCTTTTAACCCCTGTGAGACAGAGGTTATATTAATCCAAGTGAAGTGTGGCATTTATATACCTTAAGACTTCTTGGCTAGGTCTTTGATACATGACACTGCACTGAGTCATATAAATGCCCTTTGTTACCAGTGTTTTAATATTTTTCACTTTGGAACCCCTGAAATTTTTCAGAAAAGGTACAGACAGCTTCACAAATGTCCCAGATGTAGGTTGTATGTATGAGAATGTCCTTTCCTTAGCCAGCACTCCCTTCAGTTCACATACAGGTCAAACCCTCCTTCAGTAAGTGCATTATAATTGACAATCTTTCTTTTTGCTTGTGTTTTTTTCCAGTGAGCAATACATGACATTGAGGCAGTAAACATCGTAGCACAGGCAGAGAGAGGAAAAGAAACCCAGCGGGGGGGTCCTAGGTAATGTTAGTCATTTGAGGAGTCCATGGTGAGTCTGCCCAGCCACCTGCCTGGGGCTGTGTGTCCACACTCAGGGGAAGGCTGTGTACTCACAGTGCTGCCACACAGGCAAAGATGTGGGCACAATGCTTGTGTGCTTCTCCCCATACAATTTAGTGTCCCCAAGACACTAAATTGCATCACTGTGTGAATCTTGGATTATACTATCCATCTTTCCTTTCTGGAAGCATGTTTTCACTCAAATGTGATGTAAAGACTTTTTTTTTCTTTTTATCATCTACTTGATCTTTCTGTTGATGGGTCTGTTGCTTCTAACTCGGATGACATTCAGAGTTGTGCAAGTGCTTTGCAAACATGGGAGAAGATGAGTCTCTGCTTGAATGAGATTACAATCTTTGAAGGCAACAGCAAACACTGAACATGTGGATAACTCCTAAAAGCACATCTGAGAAAAGCTGGCTGAAAAAAAAAAAAAAAGTTATTAGGAGCAAAGTCTTAAAATTCCAAACATTTAAAAACAAATTAAATTCTCTGATTTGTCTTAAATTAGCTTTATTCTGTGTATTATTCTTTGTGCTTTCTTGTGAAGTATTGTCATAGTGTCTCAATGTCTTTTCCACTGATTTATCAGAGACTGTGATTTTAGCAGGTAAACATTTTAGTAGCTATTGTGGTAACTACATCAAAATATTGGATGAAAAACAATTAGCCACTCAACCCTTTTACAAAAGAAGAAAAATATTATTTTGTTGCAAGGAATTTTGTTTTGGGAAAAAGTACCTCTTGCCAAAGTAATTTATTGAGAAAAAGCCAACTGTCTTTTGTGGCTCATGTGTCTCAGAGAGCCTTCAGCCTGTGCAAGACAGAGCCTGGCCCTGAGGCATGAGGGCCAGTTCCATACTTTAACTGGAGCTGCTGCCAGGCAGCTGCTTGTACATTGCTCAGTGTTGGTGAGGCAGCTCCATGCCAACCATCCTCAGAGAGACCTTTCTTATTATAACCAAATCCTGTCTTTTTCCCCCTGCTGTGTATTCTGTGACATAGAGCACAATTTTTTCATGTGCATCACTTTATTTCCAGAAGGGAATTTACAGAGCAACTGTATACTTTCACATTGGGATTTAAGGCTCTGCCCAGCAAATTAAAATAGGTTAGGAAACTGGTTGTTGGCTTGGAGGTTGGGAAGCAGCTCAAACACTTTACACAGCACTTGACCTGCATCTCCTCAGCACCTCATCTTGGGTTCCTGTGCCACCATTATTATATTCTGGAAAGTTGGGTTTTTTTAGCTCAAAGTGCCTGAAAAAAAAATGTGATGGTTTTGTCAGCTAAATTTTTCCTGTGGTAGGATGGTGGTGGTTAGTTTGCAACACCTGCAGGGTAGCGCTGGCATGTGGAGGCATTCGTGGATGCAAATCCCAGCTTAAACTGGTGGACAGAGCAGAAGGAGACAGTCTGATGCAATCACAGCTATCCTGTCTGCTGGAACTGGGCCTCACCTGTGGCCTCTCCCAAACCTTTCTCCAGAAGGATTTGGGAAAATTTTATCTGGCATATAGCAAAATCCCACCTGGAAAAATGTTAACCAGTCACCAGACACATCCAAACACTGGATAATTGGAGGGCCACTGCTCAAACCTGCCTCCTGGCCTTGTGAGCTGTTGGTGGGGTTGCTGTGATGCCAGTGTTGAGGATCAGGATGTGACTGCTCTTGGCACCAGGCGTAGGCATGGATAAGGAAAAACTCAAAATGTCTTTCAATTGTCATTTATCTAATTATTTTTAAATTTCTCTTTTTTTTTTTTGTTGATATGTTTTTATCCATTGCATCTGATGTTTGTCTTTGAAAATGACCAATTTTCTTCATTTTGAGCCTTCCTGAGTGCTCAATTCTTTGCACCATTAGCCTGCAGGCAGCTTTTCCTCTTTGCTACTCTCTTATCTATAAGAAGATTATCAGTTGGCCAATGATTTTATTTTCTTATTCCTCTCAAGACATTTTTTCTGCTACTGTTTGACGCTGGGAAAGTGCTGCAGGATAAACTTGCTATCCTAACTTTGTATTACATTGGAAAAGGAATGGAGAATATGAACAATGAGTACCTTTCTGATAGAGAGACACTGGACCTCTCTCTAACAAGCCCTTGGCAAGAGCCTTTCATTCCTTTCACCTGTTCCACTGCAATCAGGGTGCTCGTTCTGCAGGGAGTTTTCTTGACCATGTGAGCCCCAGGAACGGTCTAGCACTGCTATGCCTTGCTGTGATGGATTTATATTAGCTGATGCTCTGCACTATTGCCCAGGACAGAGGATAACCAGGCAGTGTTTCTCATGCACCATTTAAATGATTTAAACACTTGGAAATTTACATTACCCTTCTTTTGATGAATTCCTCATCTGCATTCCAAAAAAGAGCCTCATTAGCTTAAGACTGAAGCATTATTTACCTACTATTTATTTCTCAATATTTTGCTATCCCTCAAGAGTATAATAATGCTTCCCACAGCATGAGCTGCCACCAGCGCTGCCCTGGTGAGCTGACAAATCTCAGGGACCCTGCTGCAAAGGAGACAGGGGCTTTGGAGGGTAAATGAGGGCAGTCTTAAGAGGATAATGTGGTGTTTGGTGATGCTTAGCCATAATGCAACAGAGGAAAGGAGGCTTTTTAAAAAGAACAGATTGAATAAATAAGACATTATTAGAAGATCCTTAGCCAACACACTTCTCATTATTATGAAACCTAAGATCAGTGTAATCCTTAAAAGGTTTTTGGTTTCTGTTTAGAAGCACCTGCCCCCTCTCATGGCACTGAAAGGTAATTTTCCCTAGAAGACAGATTCCGGTTTTCCTGTATCAGTGACAGTCTAACGCTGTATCTACATCTAGTGGATCTCCCACAACATTGCCACTGGCTTCAGTGTGGGTGCTGGGAGCATGCAGCTTTGCCCAGGAGAGTGAGGTGCCCTGGCTGTGCCTGCCTGGGAATGCCCTGGCCACACCAGCCTTTTTCCAGCCCATCAGTCAGCAGCGAAGTCTGATAAATCTGCAGCTATTCATGTTTACAAACTCTGACTCAAATAAATAGGTGTGGATGTCTCTGTGCAGAATAGCACCACAGGAGCTCACCTGAGCCTATGCAGTTATGCTGGTGAATTACTCTGGTTTTCTTGCATGTATCAGTGTTGGTACAGTTATTAGCTCAGTATCACCTCTGTGGTGCAGTTAATGTTCTCAGTGCCTTAATATGTGCACAGCAGGAAAGAGAAGACAGGAGGAGACAGAGGCAGTGCAGCTCAGCTTGATTCTTCTGTTTTATTTTTCAGAGACCATTACCATTAAACACCATTAGAAGATCTGTGTCCCACTCCTCACCTCTACCCTACCTACAGGTTCATCACTCTGGACATTTCTTGTTCCCCTTCTTACCTCTGTTTTCCACCCTACCCCAGTGTAGCTTAACTACTTATTCCATGGCTCTTTGGGGCTGGTACATCACAATGCATAGCTGGGGGGGCTTCAAACACGGACAGACAATTGTTCCTCAAGGTAAATTGTTGTTTGGATAATTGTTCCTCAATGTGAATGTACTACACAGCCACTACACGGAGTAGGTGCCATTCTGACTGTACCACACACCTATGGGAGGGGGCACAAACTCCCTTGTGCCAGCAAAGGCCAGCTCTGTCACTGCAGTGCAATACTTTCCTCTCTTGTGTCCCCCTCCTTGCTGCCTGTGCTCCCTGCTTGACCCTCCTGCTTCACATGTCAACCAGATGCATGTGACTGGCTTCACTCCATCTGTCCCCATGGTTCAGGAGAGCACCTCACCCTTGTCCCCCACTCTGCTGAGTAGGGATAGTGCTGCAGCCCTGGAGTAGCTCATCTCCCAAACACCTGCACTGCTGTTCCAGAGCCAGGGATGAGCTGCAGGACCTGCTAACTGCCCTATCCAAGATGTTCATCAGCATGGCCCAACTGCTTGCCAGAGCTGCAGTAGATGTCTTTGCCTGTTTGGATGGTGGCACAGGCTCTGCAGGGTGTGAAGAGTCCCTCTTTCTTGAGGGTCCTGCAGCAGTCAGGGCAGGCTTTACTAGAAGCAAAGCTGAAGGAAAAGATCTCAGGCAAACACAATCACCTGGCTGAGCAGTTTTTGTATCATTGTCAAATCCAGATGTTTAAACAGCAGGAGAAAGACTCTCAAAATCATGAGGCTGGCACAACCTTGGGATTTTGTTTAAAAGGCCCTTAGTGCCTTTCTTTTTGTTCCTGTGCATGTTCAGAAGAGGTTTTTAAGGTCTTTACTGCAGCCACCAGCCAACACTTGGCTGTTAAATTCAGACTGCATTTAAACTGTACTTCTTTAATGAAGTAATTCTCCTCCAAAGTTAAAAGCCAAGCTCCTTGTATAGGCGATCAAGAAAAGAGCTGGGGCTTCTGAATGATGCAGCAGTTGGTCCCATAAAAAACATTACCCCTCTCCAAAATCTTCTTTTCCTTCATGTGAGGCACTAAACAAAGGCACACAAGAACTCCCAGTGGGGGTCCAAGTAACTCCTTTGCATTGATTATATGGAAAATCCAGGTGCTGCCTTTAGAAGAAATGGATTTTTTTTTTTTTTAATGTTCATCTGCTGGAATTAGACTAGTAAGAAAATACTTGAAGATTCAGCATAGGCCTGCAGAGTAAAAGAAACTAGTAGATTCAGCAGCTTCAGATAATTGCTAAAGAATCTAATATTAAAGATAGCCAGAAAATATAAATTGCATTCTATGTTTACTTATAATTTGTGTTAGAATTATGTGACAGAAGTACAGTGTATAAGACACCTAAATATGATATAAAATTAAAAACCAAATTTGAATAATGAAGTTTAAAAAATGTAAAAATCTTGTATTTGAAATGAAAGAAGAAATGTATGTTTTAGGCCTTCTTTACCTGAGAATAAATTCTCTAAATTAACTAGGACCCAAAAAACTTTCTCCTTGGACACACAGTTATTTTATGATGGAAAACTGTTTTATTAAAAAAGAAGACCAAGTGTAATTTGTACCAATAAATAAAAAATCCTACAGCTATTATATGGCACAAGCAGAAGAGACTCATTAAATACAAAATGGCTTCAATACAAGGAACACTGAAGCAACTGCACTAATCTCCATCAAGGTCTCCTTTTCCCTCTCACAATTCCTGCAAGATAGATGTGGAATGGATGCATTCAGACAACAGGGAAATTATTAAGATGGTCCTTAACCAAATCCAAGGGGAACTATCACCGAACTCATTCACTATGGACAAGATAATGTGTTTATCATAAGCCCATTTGAGTGTAAAGAATTGTGCAAGTTCTCCAAAGGAGGAGTCCCTTTCCAATTCATCCTCTTAAGACATCAAAAGAACCCTCAACAGCAAATGAAACAAGTAAGCAACTATTCAAAACAAATGAGTCAGCCTCAAATACTGATCACAGGGGGAAAAAAAATCAGGTGTTGTTTTTCATGCACTTCTCCCCCTTTCCCTACCCACCGCTGCTCCAAACTCATGTGTTTGGCTGTAAATCTATAATTGTACGCCTTTGTTGATAAATCATGTTTGTCTGGAGTTGAAAGAGTTTTAAAGAAGTTCTTTGTCAATCAGTGTTATTAATGACATAGTTGTAAATCTCACTGTCATAGTATTGACTGAGTAAATAAGTACTTTATGACCTAAAGGAATATTTTCTCAGTGAGGAAACTGGTTTGAAGAAAATTGCCTAATCTTTTTTCCGTTATACCTCAAAGTCATGCATGCAGCTGGGCACCCATTCAAAGATGAACTCAGACTGTCTGTATCTCACAGGATCAGCAATGTGCAGATTTTCTAGATGTACCACTTAGCCTGAAGTCCAACAAATTGTTAAAAATGGATATGTTTTTTTATTGGAGTGGAAATAAAACTTTGTATTCTTCCCAGAATCCCTCTCTTTAAAATTTTTACTTTGCACATCTGTGCTTCCAAGTAAACTCTAGGGCTTGACTGGAAAGAGATCAGATTCAGCCATTAATTTCCCCTTCGTAAATCAGTATTTTCAGTAACCTGCCTCAGTTTCCTTTTCGGTAGAGTCACCCTCCGCACCACTCTTGGTGTGACGATTTGCTCATGTAAAGGCAGCAACAAGCCATGTGAAGGTGTCCCGGCTGTGGCAGGACGGGCAGAGGCAGCAGCAGGAATTTGTACTGGCAGCCAGGTCCAGCGAACCGCAGCTTCTCCCTCGACTCTGAGAGCCAGGCTGCTCCTCGGCACAGGATCCAGCAGATGGGAGCCTTCGCCCTCCGCCCCGGTGGGATCATTCCCCTTTGCCTTTGGTCCGCCCCGGTGGGATGATTCCCCTTTGCCTTTGCCCTCCGCCCCGGTGGGATCATTCCCCTTTGCCTTTGCCCTCCTCCCCGGTGGGATGATTCCCCTTCGCCTTTGCCCTCCGCCCCTGTGGGATGATTCCCCTTTGCCTTTGCTTCTCCCCGGTGGGATGATTCCCCTTTGCCTTTGCCCTCCGTCCCGGTGGGATCATTCCCCTTTGCCTTTGCCCTCCGCCCCTGTGGGATGATTCCCCTTTGCCTTTGCTTCTCCCCGGTGGGATGATTCCCCTTTGCCTTTGCGCTCCGCCCCGGTGGGATCATTCCCCTTTGCCTTTGCCCTCCGCCCCGGTGGGATCATTCCCTCCCCGTGCTGCTGTGGCGCCTCTGAGGTCCCCGTGTGCCCCGCTTGGGGCCGCGGCCGCTGCCGCTCGGAGCCGCCGCACGCCGAGGCCGCGCGTTGAGGGAGCCGCGCTGAGGGCACAGAGACGCCGCTGTGCTGACACTCGCTGGGCCCTCGGAGAAGCTTTTTGGTGGAACCCAGGTCGCTGCTTTAAAGCCGTGGGGTCTTAAACAATTCCTGGTCTAGTCCTTGACTGAGTGGAGAGCAGCAGAGCTGTTCAGTCCCTGCTTTGTCGGCACAGAGCTGTTCCTGCGGCGATGCCTGCAATGAATCTCAGCTGAGTGGCTCTCCCCCGCTCTCCCGCATCACTTCTTCCTCACCAACAAGCCCCACAAGCTGGAATGCTCCTGGCATCTTTGCATCCCTGTGCCATCGTGGCTGCTCAAGGGGGTGAGCAGAGTGCACCCACCTTTGCTGCTGGAGGCACCAGGCCTGCAACAGGGAATGGAGGTGTCTGGGCACTGAACGGGGCCTGGTGACCTTGTGTTGAGATCAGCTAAACAAATAAAGCCATCTTACCTCTTTTACAGAATCACACAATAATTTGAGATGCAAAGGTATCACTTCAAATCATCTGTCCGATCCTTGCAGTACTCAAGGTCAGACCCATCTTTGATATTAGATCACGCCACTCAGGGCCACATGTAGTCAAGTACTGATTATTTTCAAGGACAGAGATCCTACTAGAGATTTCAACAGGTTTTATGGATTTTATGCCTGATGAGAAATGATTCACAAGTTAATATATGCCCTTGGATCTCACGTAAGCAACTCTCAGCTCTTCTTGGGTAATTCCTTGCAGTACATGTGAGGGCATGCTTTTCCTTCCTGGAAGACAGCTGGACCCACAAGATACATGTTTGCTCAACTCTGTTTCTCAGTTAGGCTTCCTCTTTTTCCCTCTCCTCCCCTTAGCAAAGCCCTGTTTTAGTGAACTTCAGCAAGAAGTTCTTCAGCGAGAGCTTCAGTGAACTGTCCAGCAACAGAAGTTGCTTTTTCCAAAACCTTTCTGGTTTTGGAAAGCAGCTGGTACATTTGAAGTGCCACCAGAAACATAGCGAATATTAGCTGTACCTCTGAGAAGAGATTATTTTGCCCATGCTTGTTTTGCACGAGCAACACCATGGCCCTGCTATTGCCCTAACAATGACAGATGTATTCCTGAGGGCCAGATTCAATAAATCTGTCTGAGTTATCCTGAAATCAATTTTCTAGGTATTTTGTGACCTTGCATAAGGCCAAAATGATTTTTGTTTATTGAATTGAAATGTACCATGTTCTCTGGAAAGTAATTAAGGTATTATGCAATGTTAGTTGGCACTCCAAAACTTGCACAGGATGTTTTATAATTCAGTGTAATGATATGACATAATAGAGTAAATGATTTTGCTACTTTTTTTTTTATCCTACATATGAATAAGTGACAGATACTAACAAATTGATTGCACTTATTGAAAAAAAAAGCCTAGTCTCTTTTGTATACATGTACTGTGTGTGTAATTTATTTATTTGTTCTTTAATTCTAGGAATATATGTTAGAGAAATCATATTAAAGACAGACTTTATCCCAGATAAGATTTCTCTGTGTGTGTGATGGCATGTCCTCACTTCAGAGAGAATCAAGCACAACTTGAAAACAGACTGTGGAATAAGTTTTCATACAGAAAAATATCTTGTAAAATAATCTATTTTGACAAAGGGTAAAAAAGTGTATTCTGCTACTTTTTTAGAAATATAAAATTATTATTCACAATAAAGAGTTACCTGGTTTTCTTAAACTAGAACTATATTAATATCAAATTCTACTTATTTCAGTGTCTTGGAAAACTGTAAGGCTGGGTTGTGATGTTGACAGTGACAGAAGGCAAGATCTAAAAGCATCCTGGTATAAGAAGTCCCAGAATGGGGGGAGGAGAGGGGCATGACTTCAAAATGACTGCTTTCCAACAAGATAAAGAATGACATTTGGATTTTTAAAAAGTGTGCAGCACTTGCCAGACAAGATCTCTGCTTTTAAATTCTTACTGTGGAACTTTTCTCAATGAGAAGAAAAAAAAGTTCACCATCTCCATAGGCATAGACCTCAGGACTTGTTTCCTAGTTACTTGCACCATCCATAGTTTTGAAATAATTACCCACAGCTTTCTTCCAGAAGAAGAAGTAAGGGGAAGTTTATTAACTATCAACAATGTGGTTTCCTCCTTCTGTCTCCCACATGTTAGGCTGGCAGAGACTTCCCAAATTCCCAAAGTGTATTGGGAGCTGGTCTGTTATATGCTGTTTATTAAATAAATCCAGATTTTTTCTTTTTTTTACCAAAACAATTATTTTTTTTTTTATCAAAAGAGAGACACTGCCAGAATTATTGTGCTGTCTGACGACTACCTTATCCTAAAAACCTGCCTTAAGGGCCAAGTTCACAATTCTTCACCTAACAGAAATGCATCTGAGGTCAAAAACAAGTTTTGTGGTTTAGGGCTACATGATGGGTAGAGCCCTGGAGCAAAGCAGTAAATGTTTGTATTAATTACATGATAGTGTACAAAAGGAAGTATTTTTTATTGAAAAACCCCAAAAACCTCACAAACTCTAGCAATTAATCAGGACTATTTTGGAGGTGAAGTTGTATGCAGTTAAAGCAGTTTGTTGACAAAGTAAACAGTAGTTATTTTTATTTCACAGCTCCCTAACTCAGTAAATCTCCTAAAAATTATAAGGCAACAAAACTCTGGAAAGAATATATTTGTATTTCAATGGACAAAGGCATCAATATTACTTGACTTTGACAAATACTATAAAAATTCAGATTATACTTCTATTGCTCAGCTCCAAAAATCCAGTAGATTGACCATCACACTGTTTAAGGTTTTCTGTGGGCATCATGACTTGATTTAAACATTTGAGAATTAAACTATGAACTGTCAAAGGCAAAGCTAAAAATAAATGTTGCATATGTTTTGTCTCACAAGGGTGAGCAACTAATAGAAGAACAAAAGGTTATTGAGTAAATATAGATTTTTGGATGGAGGGAGTGGGTATAAAGGTTCAAGATATTTTAGTGCTTTTATGACAGACTGACACAAACATTAAGGAAGTTTGACCTATTGTGTATCCAAACTGCAACAAAAGGTGATTTATGGCTTATTTAAACTTGTGGTACTGAGGTGGAAGACATTCATCTCATTCTATGCATGCTTAGAATAAATCAAAACTGATTTGTGGATAGGACATTAAACTTGTTTTGTATAAAATTGAAGTTAAAAAAATATACCTGTGTTTTCTCAGACGACTCTCCCTAGTAAAAAATAACCAGTAGACTGGTTAAAGAAAGTGAAGGTCTTCCTTTTCCTACACAGCAAATATGAACAGCTGCTTGGCTTGAAATGTTTCCCTAAATATGAATAATGGCTCTGGATGAAGGGGTCAAAGTATGAAATAATCATCAGCATAGCACAGCCAAACTTTTGGCAGCGAATTATCCAAATCCCATTTAAACACATTTTCAGATCTGATCTTCCTTTTGTAGCAACAGTGAGCAGGGTGAAGCCAAAGGAAAAGAGAGCAGGATTTAATAGAAAAAAATAATGGGACTGTGCTTACAAGAACTCAGCTCAGAATATAATTTACTATAATATACTTGGATGCTGAAGAAGCATCTTGTGAAATACAATGGAAATAGCTGAAGGTGCTTCATGCACATAACAAATAACAGTTTGTAACAATCAAAATAGGGAAAAAAGGAATTTTTGTATTGAAATTTGATCTACTTTTCTCAAGGTTTCTAAAGTGAGCAGGACTTCACTGATCTCAGAACTTCACCTGCAGTAACTCTTACCTTCATGCATTGCTGTTTTATGGTTTAGAGTTTAACATAGTAAGAAGTTGAAGCCAACCCTGAAGTTACATGTTACCAGATTTATGTGTGAAAAACCACAGGCTTTTAGGTGTATGAGAGTTGAAGCACTTCCTCAAAACAGGTCATTGGGCCACAAATTTTGTGGAATTCACTAATCTTTGCCATGTCCATTTTGCAGTGCCCATCCAAAAGCATTCAAGATTTCATTTATTTTACTTTCATATATATGTATGTATATATTTTAGGACACAGTAAGGCTTAAAATAGCCAAACCCAGTGTTTCTATCTGGACATTCACAAATAGCACACACTTGAAGGCACAGGATTTTGTCTTTAATTGGACTGGTTTGAAAACGATGCAAAATTAAATGTCAGCATTGGCTTTGCTTTCCCAAGATGGATTCTGAAAGTGTCCATTCTGCTTCTTTCAGAGTTTCTTTGACCTTGGTAATAGATAATGTTCAATTAGGAAGTATTTACTAGGAAAAAGGACAAAGTTTTCTTTTAATTTTGTACTCTTTGGGGACATGAAAATTACACTGCGGTCAAGAAAAGAAATCCTAAGGCTTCTAATCTCTCTCAATAAATGCAATTCTGCTGAATTACTACCTCTCATATAACTGCTGCATTTGCCTGGCATGCACAGATTTACAGGTATTGTCCTCTGCCCAATTTCAATGCTCAGTAAAGCAGAGAAGGGATCTTGGTTTTAATCCAGCATAAATCCCTGGTTAGTTTTATAGGGCTATCTCAGGTAGGACACAAGGGGCAAATATAACTCCAGCATGTATCAGGACTCTGGAATGAACAGACCCTCAGGGGGGCTCAGAGCTATTTTGAAGACTTTGGGATTGCTTTTTCTGTCCTAGCATTGGCAAGCTTTCGGTTTTGCTTTGACTCCTGGACGAAAACGTTCGATTTGTACTTGGCTTTGAGTTAATAAATATTTGGGATCTGACTCTTGAAGTAAAAGAAAAGTTAAAATTGCCTACCCTATAGAGACAAAAAGGATGAATGCTTCTCAGGAAAACATATGGGGATTGTTTCAGCTGAATTATTACCAAATCTCTCTATCAGACTTTACCTCTCTTTGCTTTGCTACAGCACCAGGGCTTTGCCTTTCTGCAGGGAGGCCAGTGGGTGCAAGAGGACCCTGCTTTAGTGCCAGGGTCTTCCAAAGCACAGGAAGTGATTTGAGAGGAATGGGAGAGAAGGAGCGGTTATGAGGAGTACCATGATTTCAGCATCCTGGTTGTCTCTCATGGAAAAGCTGGAGGCAGAAAGGACAGAGGGAGACACTTTGGTCTCTAGCAAGCCCAGGCTGTCTTTGATGTCTGGATACATTGTTAGCTGGTTTGGGTTTTTTTGTTTTGTTTTTTTTTTTTTTTAAAGCTTTTTCTACAATGTCAAATATGTATCCTATTTGGCAGCGGAGTGTGAGGAATGAGCCACTGCTCTTTGACAGTAGAGGGTGTCAAACTGCTACAGTCAGAGTAGTCTTCACACTGATGCACATAACAGGAATATTCTGTGGAGGGCCAAAAAATTGTGCTGAATCCAAAATTGTAATGTTGAGGAAATGTCCCATCTTCCTGCAGGGATATGGAAGTAGTGTGTGTAAGGTGACACAATCTTTAAGCCTTTGTTTTCATGCAGCTTAAATCCAGAACAGATATTCAATCTGGGAGTTTATTATGACTCATTGAATATATAAATAAACACAAATATATATATATATATATATATATATATATATAGAGAGAGAGAGAGAGAGAGAGAGAGAGAGAGAGAGAGAGAGGGAGAGAGCTCTGTGAATAAGAAAGCATATTTCCATTCTCATAGCCTCTGAGGAAAAGGAAATGAAATAAGAAACAAATAAGAAAAGGAAAGGTAGCCCCCACAGATATCTGCAGTCCCTGCACTGCCAAGGAGCTGATCAGAATGCTCAGATGTTGAGAGGCGTTATTGTGAGTGAGATAAGATTGTATCTTGCCTTGATCGTCTCATGTCTGAGATGACAATCCAAACGTTCTCTGAAACAATACTTTCGGAACTAGTCTTCCAAACTGATGATATTCTTGTATTACCTCGCACCTAACTGAATTAAAATGCATTTTGTGGAACTTGAAATACTTGACTCTATAGTTTCAATTCCTATACACCAGATATATATTCATAGTATTTACAACCTTGCCAATTTTTTTTAATTTGCAAATGCACCAGCAGGGATTTTATGTCATCTAAGTCATGTGAACATCTTTAAATAAAGAACTGATAACCTGTTGGCAACTGTCTGACTATTGGACACCTCTTCATCAACAGTTAATTTTCTGGGATCTGCCACTGCAGGCAAAATGTCTTTTGTTTATATGATGTGTGTTCTGTAATGCAAACATTTTGGTTAAAAAACTGTGCTGCAGTGAAAAATATGTAAAAATACTGTTCTGTACAAGAAAATTATATTGCAAAAATTAGTCGTTTTCTCCATAACAACCTGCTGTACCAAAAAAAAAAAAAAAAAAAAAAAAGATAAGACCCTTTCACTGGCTTTGCCTTCTGTGAATCCATGTTGGCTGTCCTGAGTGATATTTTCAGATTTAATTGTTTGCTGATAGAATCCAAAGTGATGAGTTTCAGTATATTACCTGCAGTGGCAATACTCCATTCTTTTTGAATACCTTCAGTTTTTCAAATTTTCTCCAATTGGGCTTCAGGGCTTCAGAGATTCTCCTGAAGATGCTGAGAGAAGCAAAGGGAATGATTGCCATAAGCTTCCAAAACTCAACTGCACAAGACCCTGAGCAACCTGATTTAAGTTTGGAGTTGACTTGCTTGAGCAGAGGATGGGTCCAGGAGTAGACCTCCAGAGGTCTACTCTAACCTAGATTTTCCTATAAATCTATATTATATTTTATATCACAAATGTTGGTAAATAAATATCCCCCCAAGAGAGGAGATAAAGGAAATAATCATATAGCTGTGTCATATTGCAAGAATTTACTCAGATTATCTTAAATCTATAATCCATTAATTTTTGAGTGATAAACCTAGCATCTTTAGAATTTTCATGTATTTTTTGTACAAGGTGTTTCTTGACTGTTCTGAGTAGGTAATGAGAATTAACATGCTGGTATGGAAGATTTCAGAGGGAGAAGAAAATCACAATGCTGACATCAGTAAAACTTTTCACTGTTTCATCTGTTGGTGGAACTAAAAAGGTTTCTAAGAACCTTTTGCTCAAAATTAGTATGTAATTGTATGTCATGACACTTGATGGGGAGGCAGTGGACTTAAACCTCTCCTTTGTCAGAAAGTGTAATAAACTGGGGGCAGCTTGAATAGCTAAGTTCCTCTCAGTTGAAGGCATACATATATACACAAAATCCATCAACAAAACACAGCACAGCTTGTTGCAGAACATCAGTGCTACAGGAATGCCATCACCTTGGAGTACTGAGCTAGAGAGGTGGTGATCCTGCCTTAGCTCCTTAGCTACATTTTCCCTCAGGAATGAATTCAGAATTTCAATTTTATAATAACTGCAATGAATCAGTTTCTTTGCAGCTGTATCTGAAAGAAGTACAGTGCCTTTTATTTTTAGATGCATTAAAATCAATTTCTTGTGATTAGTGCTTCTCATTTTCTGAACTTCCTGCTTTCTGAGCAAATGGCAATTAGTTTGCTAAGAATACCCAAGTGTTAAAGTTCGAAAAGCTCTGATGTAAAGTTCTGCTTCCATTCATCTACAGCCATTTTTTTTTAATCTGGATTTCAAGACTGACTCCAGTCATGCACCTGTTTGACTCAAGCTGGAGGATCTGACAGAGCATTAACCTTTGAAACACTGTTTTTAAACAAAAAGGGACTGAGTGGGATTTTGCATGCTCTGTAGGAACCTTCCAGCCACCAGTGACTCCTGCAGCAGAAACCCCCACTATAACACTGAAATCTGCCCCAAGGAGCTATAAGGAAGAGCAATTTCATTTGGTGCATATTGAAATGGCTGGTTTACTTTTCTAAGCTAACCCATGTATGAATTTTTAGCACAACTCTATTTAAAGGAATCACAGAATCCTATGTACCGAGTTGGAAGAAAGCTAAGGGGATCATCAAAGGCCTACTCCTGGCTAGTGACTGGTCAGCTTATTCTTTCCTGCACTTGTTTACATGTGGCCCATAAAATGGTGTACCAGAGACACTTTAAGTCACTAGTGATGGCACTGAATGGACCCCTTGGGCTCCAGAAGCTGAGGACGCACTGGGTGTGTGCATACCAGCCCAATCAATGGGCTCTAGATGCAAGTGAACTCATTGCAAAGTTGGTAATCATGCACTGAGTTGTCAAAATAGGGCTTCTGTCTTAAAAATATGTAGGGGGCAGAAGGTTATCCTAATAGATCTGAGTTTATCCTAATCACAGAGCCCCTCACTGCTCCCTTGACCACTTTGTCTCATTAGCTAGAGAATTGTCTGAGTCATCCTGTTGTTTTCAAGGCAAAATCAGCTTGCAAGGCAGAACCTTTCCCTTCCTCCCAGGAGGATGTCTGCATGCATATCCATTTTAACGTTAGTCATCACCTTACTTTTTTAAATCTAATCAAATTCATTTTTCATTGTTTTACCTGACTAGGTTTTTAATGGATCTTGCAAAATGATGTCTGGATTTGCCATCTATGTTCTCTCCAAATATTTGTGCTAACAATGGACAGATTGTACCAGGTAACAATAATGTTATTACAGTTACAAGCCCTTTCTATCTCCTCTTCACAACCAGTGCAAAAACTTTACAAAATATTGTTCCTGTTTTCCCAATCTCATTGAAAATGTTGAAAAGTGTGTTTCTTCCTAGTTATCTTTGCTGCCAAAATGAATTCTCAGCTTGAAAACCACAGCCTCAACAGTACTGCATCTCCCATATTCTTTGTGTCTGCTCATCTGAGTACCATCAAAGCCTTCATCACTGTACTCCTAACACTATCTTCTGCCCTGAAATGCTGGTCTGGCTTCCAGACTCCACAGACCTCATTTCTTGTCATCCCAGGTCCTGCCCTACAGTGTTAAGCTTTCAGACATGATTGCTATTCAGAGCAGAGCTTGGGTTGGGAGCCAAACTAGCACTTAGGCAGCTTTCAGATACCTAAATTGCAAGATGTGAATCACAAATCTTCCTTCCTTTCTCGTCCTTCCCCTCTACTCAAACCCCCCTATTACTGAAGACACCCAAGATGACCCTGCAGCCTCCAGAGGACTCATTACTCTTCTTCAGTTCTGCAAATGCCCTGAACCATCCCATCTCTGCAGCTCTGCATCTATCTTTGGACCGTCTCCCAGTGCAGATCTTCTCCTATATAATTTTTTGGCAGGCCCCACACCAAGAGAATTAGGCACCTAGGCAGATACTTGGATGAAGAGAGGTAATGTGTCCTGTTATCATTACCATTTGGTGGCTCACAAATTTTTCTGTCGTAACCTCACTTTCAGTTGCAGTTTATGACCTGGGTGCTTCCCTCAAAGAGGGGACCATTAATATTTTCCAGCACCTGAAATGGCTCACATCAGCAGCCACAGCTTCCCAAACTGTGTTCTAACCACAGCCCTAGGTTAGGGAGACTTCTGCTAGCTCTCTTCTCTCTCCTGTGGGAGTTGTGCTCCTTACTGGAAAGAGAAAAAAGCATCTTCAGCTCTGTTTTTTGCTCCATAACCAGACACTTAGGAAACTCCCTCTGGAGGTCAGAGATGTGGATTTGACCCTGCTTATTTGCCCTCCACTCCAAGCAAAAAAGGGAGGCCAGAGATTGAAACGTTTATTCATCGGCCATGGTTAAAACCATTAGGCTATTAAGTAAATATGGGGACCAATACTTTCCAGACTGCTGAACAGTCCCCATACTCTACATCAATGAGTGAACCAATCCATATTCCCTTCAGGGATAAGATATCACACCACCCAACTTGCTGTCATCTGCCTACTTCCCCAAATCTATGCCTTCACCCCAATTTCAGCATTGACAATTTCTGCCTTGTTTCAACTGATGTGATTTAGGGAGTAGAAAGGATGAATGGCCTTTATTTCACAATAAACTGCCATTTCACAAAGGGATATGGCTGGATTCCATTTCCATTATCTAGTTTGACCATTATCTGACATTTCAGATGGAACTGATTCATTGAAATTATATTACCTCAGCACTCAGTGGTTACTCACTGCCTTCAATAGGAAATTGTTCAGATAATCCATTCGGGCATCATTTAAAAGGGATATGTAGAGTACTCCTGCAAGTAACGCAAGCAGCACTGGATCAGCATGGCTAATGGCACAAAATGGGAGGCAAAGTCTGGTTGAAAAGGGTTGAAAAAGTAACAATTTATTTGAGAGGATTATCAGAAACACGCTGCAGTGTTCTTGAAACTAATCCTATTGATTTCCCTTTCTTTTGATCTGTAGTGTTTTTTCTATGTCAGGCAAGCTGGAGTGTGCTTCAGGTTCAGTTCATTCTTATTACTTCATTTATCTATATTCTACAGAGTCCCACACAGAGAAGTTAATATTTTATTTATCTGGAGAATATTTTATATTTATTATCCCATAACAGCCTTTTCTACCACTGCAGTAATGAAAGTTCTATCAGCAGTACCATTATGAACAGATGAGTCTCATTTTTAAAAATGTAGTTGCAAAAATATGGTTTCAGTTCAGACTTTATACTGAACTTAGCCATCAGAGGGCAATTGTTTTTTCTTAACAGTATTTTTATGAAGATATTTGAGAAAGGACAAAACTAAACTCTGAGGAATTACAGAAGTAGTGTTGCAAAAGAGGCTTTTCTACAGTAAGATAAAAACTGAGCAGAGGCATCTATGAATACCAAAATTGGGTACTAGAAGAAATGGGTCAGACCATCTTCATGCCTAGTCAGTGAAGAATGCTATTGAGGTAACTGAGAGCATCTAAATGCAACTTTGCACTTAGGAGATCCTTAAAATCACATTTTAGTCCTTTTTTATTTTCAAACTCTGTAATGAAGGTGTAATCTGCACATCCTAAAAGCTTAATATTAATGGACATACTTGCACAGGGAGTGTCTAAACTCTGAAAGCCTTGCTAAAACACATGGACTCGCATAAACATTTCTTGATCTTTTCAGATTAAGTTTTAGCGTGTTTGTGGGAGTTTTATTGTTTGGCTATTCAAATTTAAAACAGACCTAATCTTCTCATGCTCATTATAGAAATTAAAAATTTGGTCACTGATGGTAATCACAAAACTATAAAACCAACATGTAGTTTGGGTGAGATTTTTGTCGATATCCTCTCTTTGGTATTAGTAATTTTAGGTTTTTCAAACACAATTTGAAATCCTTTATGAAACCCTTCTCTTATCTTCTGTGGGCCATTTTGAATCAGATCTTACCAAGTGAGAAATATTACCATGGGCTAGACCAAAATTATTAGAACTGGAAAAAATGGTCCATGTATGCAGAGGCATCATAATGGTTACTTTTTGGCCTTAAGATCTAAAGAAAAGTACAGTCAAAGAGTGTTTAGGGAAATATAAGTAGTAAAACTCTGTATTGATCTGCAGTAAGAAAAGAGGAGAAGACAAAACCTTTTTTTTTTCAAAATTGCAAATTGGTGAATTTTGCCAATAACTGTTAATTTGCCAATTACTTCACCTGAAAGTAGATCTTAGAAGAAAAATCATGGTTTTACAAGGAATAATTATAGAGGTTTATGATTATAAATATTAAACCTGAATGTTTATGAAGCAGAATAGTTTGTTATAAATTAGTAAAAATAAAGTACTAAAAGTATTAAAATTAGGGCTCTTATTGTAAGTGGAAAAGTTGCTCTTGGTTTCATTGGTTTTCCCAGCTTCTCATTGAAACTGCTGTGATAATGTGTCTCAAGACATGTGCACTGTAACTGCTGCAACTACAACATAACCAAAGACTAAATGCTCTCCAGAGCAATGTTCAGCTACCAGGGGAGGCACTGAAACAAATTCAGACTCACTGAAGCTCAGCTGCCCTGAAGTGGAGGGTGCCAGTGGGGAGGAGTGCAGCTCACTGCTGCTGGCTGCGCCTGGAGGGGCTGCCAGTGGCCAGGGGCTGTGGGGCTTTCCTTTCCAGCACAAAGTGATCCTAACTATCTTTCAAGCAGTTACCTGTCTCACTTTAAGTGGGAGGAAAAAATTCTGCAATGGGAGAGCTTTGGGGAGCAAAAGGTGGAGAAACTCTGCCAGGCAGGACATCTAGGGCAGGTCGGAGACAGGGCCTGGGAAGGCCAGATGTGAGCAGTGCCTGGGAAGCTGGTTTGAGGGAATTCAGGTGTTGGGTGTTGTCGGGCTAGGAGCTTGGGATTTGGCATGAAGTTAGAGGTTTCTAGCACAGTAGTGGAGGGAGCAAGGATAAAAGGTTTTAAGAGGTCACTATGAGAAAAGGTACTCCTAGCAAGGAATACTAGAGGTAAGCAAAGGTATAAACCACTGAAGCATTTCTCTCCCTTGTCCTTAGCTCCCATCCTCTTTTTTTCTGTTCTCTGGCATATATAAACCACATTTTTAAAAACTTAAATACACTTGGAATAAGGGATGAACTGATCCTTAATTTTCAAAATATTTTGATGGTATTTGTCTTGACTCTTTGACATAACAGGTTCTTACCGGCCTAGAAGAAAGATCAGGTTTTGGACTAAGGATAAGGAGAAATACTTTTTGCAACTGTCAGGAGAAGTCTCTGAAAACCAGTGGATTTTGTACCGTTCAACATGTTCAGAATCATCCCAGAATAACAACATTGTTAGAAAGGTGAAGTTTGTAGTGGATAAGAAATTATCCAGTGGGTTCAAAATTAAAATTGAATGCAGAATGCTACTGAAGGAGTTCAGAATACTGAATGGCAAAATCACAGATTAACTTCAATGTCATTAAATGCAAAGGAATTCACATGGGAAGAAGTATTCACAACTGTACATGAATAGTGATGGATGCTAAATGAGCTGCTGCTCAGAAAATGAAGTTTTGGAGCTGTTGTGGCTTGTTCTCCTGAGACATCAGCCCAGTCCTTAGCTTTGGTTGCAAAGACACAAGTGCTTATTTGGCTCTATTAGAAAAGAATGAAACAGAGAATTTAATTATGTCACTCCTGAACTTGGAATTCTTTATGCGTTTCTTGTCATGCCTTCTCAGGAAGAATATTGCAGAACGAGGCTCATCCACCTCCTAGATGACCTTCACCATTCATTTGTTCTGGACATAATAAATGTTCAAATACTTGGGAAGCCATTGCTTCCCTTGTGCAAAAGAAATTATCTCCTCCATCACTGTCTGTTGGAGAAGAGGAAGCCATCCCACTTCGCCTCTTCCCTGCAAAGTTCAGGAATGCTCATGTCAAGTCAAACTCACAGTCTGAAGTAGGTAAATCTAGAGGTAAAAAGTACTGTTTGTTTAGATGTGCTGATTAAGTAAAGCAGCAATGACCTTGAGCTTAGTTCTTCCACAACTTGTTTTTTGCTCTGGTTAAAGGTAATACATGGTATACTCCCTTTTTAACCTTTGGGGTCATCACATTTTTAGCAATGAGCAAGTTTTATTATCATGAAAGCACGATTCTCTTTTTCTGAGCCTGGCAAATGACTTGAAGCTGGCTACCATGATAACAGCATCTGAATTCCTTTTAAGTGATTACAAGACTATGCAGGTCTGAGGTCTTGGTAGCCCAGTACTATCAGGGAAGAGGGATCTCCTCTCTTCACACCATCCCAGACCCAAGCACATTCCTCCCTCCTCTGAATGTAAGATAGGCACCCCCTCCCCATAAATCTCATCAAAACCAAGGTGCAGGACAGTTTCTGATGGATCCAGGAGTTTCTTCAAGAAAATAATTGACATAGGAACATCTGCATTGGAAGCAATCCACATGAAAGTGACATTATATTTTTCTATCTTTCAGCCTTAATTTTAGGTTTAGTAGTCACCTATAAAATGTGATTCCTGTTCAAATAAATTCCTGCCTATGTGAAAGAGTATCAATAAAACTCTGATTGACCATACTAAATAATTCACTTGGAAATAAGGTATGGGGACAAGCTGGAATATGGTTGTAAAAGGACTGTGAAGTCAGTATCAATGGCAAGCCTATATCCCCATTTGTACATATAGTTATAGAGGTAACAACTCTTGTAATTTTATCTTAGTTTTCTTGATATATAATAGCTTTTTTAAACCTCAGCTATGGAAGTCATAGGGTTGTGGGGAAAAAAAAAACCCAAACCAACCCAACACTTATTAAAACCCAGAAATTTTTAAGACTCATGCCTTAAGAGGAAAACCAGAAAATATAACCAAAACTCTAAAAATAGCAGAAAGCAAACAAACAAACTTCCGCAAACTCCTGATTAGTAAAAGTCCACTAGTTAATTTGAACATGTTATTTTTGGTGCATGGCTTGACTTGAAATTTTGGGGCTGAGAGAAATCCAAAAAGAAAACTTTTGGACATAACCCAAGCTCACCTGACTGAGTAGTAGAAACTTCCACCAGATCAGAATTAACTTATTTAAAACTTATTTCTTATCTCATGCTGGATACATGAATTGCAAGGCAGAAAATGTATTGCACATATCAGAACAATGGTTAGGAAAATGCTACTGACTGAACATCAGATTTGCTAAGTACAGTTAGGCCAAAAGCAATCCAGTATCTCCAGATCATGTCTGGATTATCAGAGATCCCTCCACAGTACTACAACACATAACCTCCTGCCTGCAATATATAAAATCAGGTGAATGAGCACAATTCATCCTTGGTCAAAATTCTTGGAGTACTATATAATTACAGTAAGGGAGTAGAACTCAGCAGGAACATTAAATGACATAAAATGTAATTACTATGCTCAGGCTATATGGTGTGCAGCACATGCTTCCTATTTGATATCTGTTCAAGAAAATTTGCCTCCAAAGTCCACTTTAAATGTAAACAAGACATGATGATTTCACTGTGGAAAGCTCTTGCAGTGGCTGGTGCAGGATGAAAAATATCTCAAGAAGTTCTGCAACAAGATGTGTCTCTAACTCCTCTTTTGGGTCTAGGTTTCTAACTCTTCTCTTGTATCTACTGACCAGATATTTTACAGATACTTTCTGGGTGACAAGAAAGCTTCCTGTTATGATTTTTGGTGTTGGGACTTCTGAATACTAAAACCAGACATGTTTTGAATAGAATATATTCAGGGTGGGTGAACTAGTTCTTGCTGACTAGGCTTACCAAAAACATTTTTAAAACAAGCAGTAACCACAAGTGTTTTTCCAAAAATAACATGAAGAAAATCATGTACTCACATGCCTTGCAAGATGAAATCACGGATTGAAATCGGGCCCCAAGGCCACAGGGTTTTCCACCTTTGTTACACTTGAAATTTAGTTGTGATTTTGTATCACATGTATATTTTTAGCAGAGGGAGATTAGAAGTCTAAATGCCACTTTTGGTGTCATTTCAATAGTTATGAACCTTGGATGGGTACTCTCTGAATTTCCCATACATGCAGGCAATAAAATTCTAGTGTGCAAATGTAAAAACCCCTTTGTTCCCATATTTATATATCTGTCTTATTTGAAACTGTAGATATATGAAACATCTAAATGGAAGATCATTTGTTCCTTGAAGCCAGTTCTGATGAGAAAGACAGGATTTAGGTTACTGTATGGCCCTAAATTCACTAGCTGGTACTCATTTTTAGAGGATGCTCTGGAAAAATATTGCCTGTATTTTATCTTCTTCTAAGTTTGTTTTTTGTCTTAGTTTTGTTTTCTTCTTTTATTGTTTGCAAGGCAGACTCTCTGCTGTTTGACAGGCATGAAATGGTATGGAACAAAGATACCAGTAATTGTGGGGAAGAACAAACCATTCCATTTGCTGGCAAAGCAAAAAAATACACCCCTTTAAAAAAGAAAAAAAAAAAAAAAGAAAGAATGGCAAGCTTCATAAGCTGGCATTTATTTTACATGTTACTGATCAAGGGTAAGTCAGTGGGAATTGTCTGCCTGTCACAAGTTAAAAAGAAGTAAGAAAATAAGATCTGCAGGGCAAAATATATGTCATATAGCCATTCTAGCTGAAGCACGGTATGGAATAGAAAGGGTTGAAGGTTCTAAGCAAGTTGTAAATTCTTTGTCATCGAATTATTTGCTGCAATCAGTCTTCCATCACATGAATTCAGGGGATTGCATGTGATTGGTGTGAATGTTCTGCCTATAAGGTCATAAAGACTTGAGCCGTTTTCCTCTGGAGATTTTGATGGGAACTGAGCAATTCTTAGGATGCCTCACCCCATGAAATGTGCTAATGGGAAACTAAAAGGTGTTAGCAGCTCCCCAAAGCCAAAAAGAAAAATTCAGTCATTCTTGGCAATGCTCCAAGGCAATCCCTTTTGAATTAACCTGTGCCATCTTCAATCTCATTAGGAATTAGGGACTCACAGATTCTTGTCAACATTAATATCACAAAGGGAGAAGTAGCCTCTCCACAAAAAGCAGAAGAAATTACTGCAAAAGAAATATTTGAGGCCAAACTCTGCACCTAGTTACTCTTTGGTAATGTTATTGCAGATTCATGCTGAGGAATGATATGTGGAAAATGGCTCATCTTGGTTAAATAACAGTGGCCTGATTTTCAAGGCTGTGCAGTGGTTTTCAGCTACAGGAGTTTAATACTTCTGCAAAGGAATGCCCCAGTTCTCCATAGTATCCTTTCATTTGGAGTTGTATTTCTTTTCTTGTACATTTTCCCCCCAAATTATCTTTTCCTTTGAAGTTTTTTACATGGAAAAAAATAAAGCTGCTTAATGAAATTTTTCGTATGATATTGCCATTTGCATGGTGAATTTGGGACTGAAAGAATAATCGAATCTGTCAGTGTTGCAATCAGGTGTAAAGGCACTACATTGCTGTGTCTTTGATCCCAGATCATCTGCAGTCTCACAGTGGCATGGCTGACTTTGCCTATAAAAAGGCACTTAAGATTTGAGGATTTGTGAAGTGAAGCTGCAGCACTGGAAGGGCCACATGGTGAAACAGAGGAAAGGCAACAGTTGTAAGGGATAAGGTGTGGGGGCTTGCTTGAGGTTTGATAATTTTTTTAAATTATGGACTATATATAACACTCTAGTTTTTGCACAGTGTTTTGAAGTGGTGATTTAGTAAGGCCTTAGTAATATGGATGTCAAATTGAAAAGAAAAGCAGCCACTATAGATAGAAGCAACTGTAGTTAAGATCAATTTCCTTTGGATTGAAATATTTTTCTCTTTAAATATAGAGGTGGTGTCAAGTTATTATGAGATTTGTGGTGAAATGTGAAAACATTTTAAATTTACATTTATTTGACGTCATTAAAATTCAGAATCATAATTACTAGACTTGCAAGAGACTGGAGGAGGTCATCTAGTCTATCTACCTCTCCCCATGGATATTTCTGTCAAGCCACCTCTAATCATGCAGGCTTCACAAACCTCCACACAATCAGTCCTTCACTACTGTGATGATTAAGAAAAGAAATTCCTAATGGTAAATGTAATTTTTTCTTGCTACCTCTTCAGCACATTATAGAGTCATAAGCTCATATAATGGTTTGTGTTGGAAGGACCTTAAAGACCATCCAGCTCTGACCCCTCTGCCATGAGCAGGGACACCTTCCAGCAGATCAAGTTGCTCAAAGCCCCATCCAACCTGGCCTGGTGCACATCTAGGGATGGGGCATCCGTAACTACTCTGGGCAACCATTCAAGGGCCTCACCACCCTCACAGTAAAAAAATTCTCTCCAATATCTAGTCTAAACCTGCCTTCATTCACTTTGAAGCCATTCATTACATGCCCTTGTGAAAAGTCTCTCTCCAGCTCTCTTGTACCCTCTCTCCAGTACCCTTTGATACTGGAAGGTCCTCTAAGGTCTTCCCAGAGTCTTCTCCTTTCCAGGCTGAACAACCCCAAGTGTCTCAGCCTGTCTGCACAGGAGAGGTGCTCCAGCTCTGTGATCAACTTTAAAAACCTCCTCTGGTCTTTCTCTAACAGGTCCACATTATTTTATCATCTTCTGTGTTAGGGACCCCAAAGCTGGATGCAGTGCTCCAGGTGGGGTTTCACGAGAGCAGAGTAGAGGGACAGAATCACCTCCTTTGACCTAATGATTATGATTCTTCTTTACAATAATTTTTTGCATCTTCTTATCTCAAGTAGTCTATTTTTTTTTCACAGGGCAGAAGTTTCCATGATTTTTATCATTCTCATTGTTTTTCTCTCAACCATCTCCATTGAAGGCATATCTCCAAGTGCAGCAGTCAAAATTCTAGATGGGGCCTTAATGATTTTTTGGAGGTGAGTCCTTTGTTCAAACAGGAGTTTGAGCAGTTCTCCTGCAATAGCAAGACACCCCTGTCTCAGCCTGTGAGCTGCTGTACACCCTGTTCTGCTTTTTCTGGACTGCTGCACATTGCCCCATTTGTAGAGCTGGTTATTTCTGCCTCAGCTGAGGACCTAAAATTTGTCTTCAGGACTTACACAAACACTTTTCAGATGGTACAAGTCCCCAGGGTTGGATGCTTAGTTCACAGGTAGCATTATGCCCAAAGCCATAGAAATTTGGAAATTAGTTTTTGAAAAATGCTTATTGAATTTGTTGGTGAAGGGCAGAAGGGAGGCAATGCCAAAATGTGTAACAATAAGAGTTGTGTTTTTCCTTTATTCAGCTGAAATGTCAAAATTCCTCCTTGAAATACGACTTGTGTCCAGCAGTACCTCCTCCTCCTTGGTGGGTTTTCACACACACCACAGCACAGGGTATGTGGTATTTCACCTCGCTCTGACCATGCTTAAAGTGAAGTGTTTACTTTGATGTAAGGTAGGAAATAATGCTTGTGCTAAAATAAGGCAACATGGGCAGTACTTTGGCTTGTATGGGCAACCACTGCAAGCACCCTCTGCCATCGCTGCTTTTGTAAGCATGATGGGAAATGAGATGCCGCAGGAACTCCAAAAGTCAGAGGCCAAAATGACACAGGGCTTTCTGTGAGCAAACAGCCAGAAAACCAGTCTGTTTGCTGTATAGGTAAGAGCTACAATTTCCCCCATGTTGTGCTCATTTACTTTATCATTTTCACTTACATTTCATAGATTATGATAATTTTATATTGGTGTTCAAGATAAGGAAAAGTAGCTGACTTCATAGCTGTGCTCATGTGATTATTCTTATTTGCAGGTGCTAAAATACCATAAAGTTTCCTGAGACAAGGTTTTCTCTTCTAATAACACCCTATTAAAATAGCCCTTAATTTTGTAGATTTCTTTTCTTCTTTTTATGCTTCCTTTCATTAAATAACTATACAAAAACTGAATGCATCAATTTTTAATCAGTATATTATGTATGTTTTTAATGCCACAACTCTGCTGCATTGCTCACTATTTTTTCATTGCAACACCTATTTAAATACTAAATACAATTTTCTTAATGTACAACCAGGAAAACTTTTGGGATAAAATACTTGAATCATTTCATCCTGAATTATGTCCAGGAGATAAAAGTGTAAGACAGAATGAAAGAGCAAGGTGTGAACTTGTTCAATGTTTCAAAATAAGAACACTTTTTGATTAGTAAGTAGAAGACTGGGGAGTTCTGGGGAGGAGAAGAAACCCTCCAGCTGTCTTCAGGTGTCTTTGACTACCTGTTGCCAGAGTGACAACTGCAAATGCCTGGTGATCTTTTCAAACCACTCTCCAGGAGCTGGCAACAAAAAGTTGGTGAGTGCATCTCAGGCTTTTCACATAATCCCATTTTTACACTGGGTACACACAAATACTTTCCAGTAATCTCCCTCATTAACACAAATGTGCGTGTTGTTTGTTGGATGCACGTGTGTTGGAGACTTGAGAATTTCACTTCTCTGCTCTGGAATCTTTCATGACTGCCCAAACTCACAACTCAGGTCTTTTCATGTCTCCTGGGAATATATAGATGTTGAAATCAGTACAGCCCAACCCACACACTCCCCTGCATATGCATTCCACCATCTTCTCCCTCAGTGATTGGTAACTCAGCTTCCATATCAATCAGGCCCATAACTCTGGCTTTCTTTGACTACTTTGGATCCATGCATTCATACTGATTTTGTCCCTGAATTCTTGTGAGTCTGTCTGCATCTGTTAAGATAGAGCTTTTCTGTCCATCCAGCCAGACAAGATTTTCATTCAGGTTCCTACTGTCTTTTAGCAACTGCAACGTTGTCATCTCTAATGCATTAGTGACATGTTTCCATAGCCTTCCTCACTCAGCCAAAAATTATAGTCTTAATTATCTGCTCTTTGTATTTTAAACACTTTCTTTCTCCTGTGATGCCAGCAGAGCCCACCATATCAGGATTCCCTAGAAATACCCTCAAACATTCCCTGTTGCTCATTAAACACCTCCTGAGTGTTGCCCCAGGGACAAGCGGGTGACCTGCCAGTGTTACCAGCAGCAGAACATGCAGCTGTGGGGCTGACACCTTGAAGGCTTCAAAGGTTATTGGGTGAAACTGGCATTTTTTTCCTCTGTTTATAGAGCACTTAGAGCAGCTGGGTCCACTTTTGTGGTTGAGTTCTTATTTCTATTACAGCACAAAAAGTCACTACTATTATTAATTACAGTGTCCGAAGGTAATGGTGGCACAAGAGCTGTAGACCAGAGTCATGCTTTGTATATACTCTTGCAATATTTGTTGTTTACAGTAAATCTATGATGTTTACAGTAAATCCACACATATGGAAATGAGTAGCTTTGATTTCCTATGGTTCACCCCATGCCTGCTTCTTCCCACACATCTACTGTATTGTTTTGTTTCCATTTGATACATAAATAATACAAGAACTATATTAAATTGCTCTAGTTTTGTCTACCTAGACTTAAATTTGTCAGAGAAGAAGTAAAAGTTTTGCTCCAGGAGTGCTAAATAAGCACAAGCAATAATAGATAAATAAGCAATAGCTGAATTACCAGTGAAGGATAAGGAAGACAAGTTAAAAGGGAGCCAAACTTGTGCCATTCCAATAGACTGAACAGATCACTGAAGTAGTCAAGACAGTAACAGTTCAGGAATGAGTTAATGTATTCTGCAGAAAGTTCCCAGATTTCCTAACCTTGAAAATAAATCTTGAGATGCAGGTGTTTTTCTGGCAGAGAAGGCAGTGCTGGTGTAGCAGCAATAGCAGCACTTACCTGGATTTACTGGTGGAGCATGTTTGTGGTTTACAGCCTCTCTTCTGTAAGCACAAATCCTCTGAGACCTTTTTTGTTGTTGCTTTTCTTTCTTACTTCTTTCTTACTTTGTTCTCACTTTCATTTTTATATTGAACCTCTTTTCCATTTGGGAGGGCTTTAAAAGATTCCAAGTATTTTTCATTTTCATAGGGAAAAAGCAAGTTGACTAATACAGTCCATGCCAAAAAAGATCCCTCCTTTTAGTCTGTTTAGGGAGTCCAAGGAAACACTAGACACCAATGTGTAGATGATACCAGTTTTTATACAGCACAGTTTATATTATTGCACTATAAAGGCAGATGATCAAAATGGTGACCTGTCACATCTGCCTTTGAAAATCATCCCCACAGGCCTTCTGTTTGGCAAAGGCAGCATCTTAGCTGAAGCTCTTAGCTCATGCTGTGAGGGCAGTGCTCTGCTTTCTTCTAGGCCCTCTTTAGGTACTGGTAGGTGCCCTAAGGCCTCCTGGAACCTTCCCTTCTCCAGGCAAACCCTCCCAGCTCTCCCAGCCAGTCCTCACAGGGAATGCTGTATTATAGTGGTGGTATCATCAGGCAGCCATGGCACTGGAGCGGCTGTGCTGGTCTCACCTGGACTGGTTTCAGAAGGTAAGAACAGACCAGTTCCCACAGTCACCACCCCAAGAAACTTAGACAAAAGTCAGACTAGATTTAAAACTGGGCACAGCTGCTGGGCTGGTGGTCCTGGCTGCTGCTGCACCCTGTGCCCAGCCCTAGGGACTCCTATAGCACCAAGTGCCTTGGAGAAAGTAAAGAAGGGCATGAGGCAGGCAAGTTTCCGTGGAAAAGTAATTTCATACAAGAAATAGAAACTGAGAAATTTTCAGAGGGACTAAAGGAAAAGGAATTTTCCCTGTTAGTGGAGGAGCTGCTGGATGGGCCCTAAGTCACCTCCAAAGGGGGACACCAACCACCTGGCAGGTCTGATGGAGCTCTGGAGCAAACCTATTACTGGTGCCTGAGCAGCTCATTATGCTCCAAGTTTCCTAATTTTCAGTATGGAAAAATTTCACCTCTGAAATTGAAGGACTGAATGTATAAACACATTTTTGAAAGCCATAATTTTCTAGCTAGCAGAAATACACCATGTCTTTAGCATGAGGACTTGCCTGCTGTAAAATGTCTTGGTTTATATTTAAACCAGCCCTGGTGTTCAGTGACATCTAGGGACTGCCTTCGAGAATTGCATTGCCTGGGAACGACAGCATCCATGTGTCTCCTTCCGACTGCAGCTGGGAGTTTGAACCCTAGACCATCACCTCCAGCTGCAGTGGTCATTGCTCAAGTCTGCAGACAGACATTTCCATCTTCACAGTGACTGAGAAATGCAATAATCATAACCTGTGGAAACAGATAAATATGTCGGCTCTAGCCATGCTGAGGCACAACTTTATATTTTCAGTGAAACATTCTGAACTGCTTAAATATTGCAGGTTTTCATCTGAATATAAAGTTTGTGCTCACCCCTCCACTAGGCCCCATGACCAGCAGGAGATTTGTTTACTTAAAACACAGTAAATATAAGGGGGTGCCAGCAGTGTGTTCTTGGTCACATTTTAAAGTATCTAAGTTATGAACTGTTACAGTATTATTTGTTAAGAAACAAGATTCCTGTTGAATTTTTTTCCTATTTAACAACTGTAAGTAAATAAACATCAGTTAATTCATAAGCAGCATCCCTCTTCTTTCAATCCCACTTTTGAGAGTCAGGAAAGCTACTTTTAATTCAATTTACTTTTCAAGTTCTTGCTGTTGATATTTCTAGGCATTAGCCATGTGGGAAGCAACTGCTGACTTGGAGGAACAGGGTGCCATCTGTGCTTGGCATGGGAGTGCAGGAGCATCAGGGCATGGGCACCACAGGTTCTGGGGGCTGTCAGTGCCTTCCTGAAACAGGCTGCTGAGGGGGACAACAGGAACAGGGCACAGTATGTTCCAAACTAAAGCAAGTCTACTAAAAATTCCTCCCTTTCTTCCACCAAATCTCTTTGGGATTACAGAAAAAAAAACCCAGATACCAAAGGAGTCACACTGTTCTGCACAAAAAATACTCTGGAGGTTTAGTTCTCATGACAGGATTCATTCAAAATCAGGATCACTTTGTTAAGAAGCCAGTTGGTCTGTAAAGGCAAACAAGTCCATGCTTTTTGGACTGAACAGCAGCATGAGCCATTGTGGAATCATGGGACTTCACACTGTCACTGCAATTGTGCTGGCAGCACCTGCAAACCCTGGTAACAAACCCAAGGCTGTTCCTGCTAGGAAGTCTGCTAGTTAAATAGAGAGAAAGGCACAATAGGACCTTGTAGTCTAGGGTCCCAGAGCAGGCTCTGTGTAAGAGCACTAAGCCTGTTCTGGCTATTCCCCTTCCCAATTTATTGAGGAATGTCAGAGTATTCCAGTGGTTCTCAGCTACCTCAGCTGTGGAAGAGTCTCCTCCAGGATGTGACTTGGATGTGTTGTGGATGGTCTTTCCTCTGGTTGTCAAAGGAGCTCAGCTGAGATGATGTGTACGCTGGTACTTTGGGCTCCAAAAAAATGGGGGTGAACTTTGACCTACATTTCTGGTGTGGCAACCTCAATCAGTTCTGCTGAAAGTTCATTTCTCAGTAAGACACGCACTGAGGAGTGGTGGAGTGTGACATGCTTACTTGTTTATTTGCTTTATTTTTAAACTCAGATGTGTTTTTTTTTGATATTGTCTGTAACATTACGCTGTTGGGAGGGATCCCAGTGCCTTTCATTCCTTGAGGTTTTTGGATCTGTGATTACTCTGCTGGTTGCTGGAAAGCATTTACTGCACTTGCTTATGACAAGAAAGCAATTTGTGCTGTTACAAACATACTGCTAATGAAATAACCCTGTTGTGTTTTGAATTTCGTGTCGCACATCTTCACAGGAATGTCCCTGGTTTGAGTGTGCGCCAGGCAGACCTGGCAATGCTGCCCAGCCCTGAGCAGGGCTTACACCACAGGTCCATGTGTTGTCACCCCCTTTGTTGTCCTCCTGCTCCACTGACAGCCTCACTGAGACAGTGGCTCTCACACCAGCCCACGTTCCACACAGTCATGGCTCCTGCACCTTCCTGAGGGAAGCAGCATTTTCCTGATTGACCTTGGAATGGGGGGGGGAAGGGCATGAGGCTGCAGACACCAGTCCACGTGCCCTTGTCCTGCTGTTTGGTGGTCACTTGAGGTTCCATCTCTTCACCTTTCTGCCATCTGTTTCATATAGGCTTTTCTCATATTAATTACTAACCTACTTATTTGCTTATGAATAGGATAAATTAAGTTTCTCCCTGGAGAAATCAAATGCTTCCAATCTGTGGTTCCTTCAGAGAGGAACTTGTGCCCGGGCTCAACAGAAATAATTGCCTTTGCCCCAGCGTAATGACAAAGAGATAAGCAATCTCTGTGGCCCAGCAGTTTAGTGGATCCATCTTCCCTTCCTAACAGCTGGATTAGAGGCTTTGTGCTCCCAGGCTCTGCAATAGTTTCCATCTCTCAGAGAATACAAATAATTGCTAAGAACAAACCATGCTATCACAGTTGTCATATATTTCTTGGTTGAGTTATCAGCAAGAACTTATCTATTATCCAGGGCTTATTGTTTTGGCACCTTTGGGAGACTTACATGAAACACAATGAATATAAATCACATTGCATTTTGACAGTATCTTAAGATTTATGGAGAAACTAAAGAGAAAACAGAATCATTTTGTATGTGGAAAAGATGGGAAAATTGTTGATTCAAAACGCAGTTAGAATGGTTTCAGTCTGGTAGAACAATGAGAGATAAGTTTACCTTCAGATGCATGGAATACTGGCAGTCAGCTGAAAGTAGTAAAGGATTTTTAAGCAGCTTCACTGAAGTCAATGGGGGGGCAGGGATAGAAGCATTTTTTTACCTCCAAAGTCATGGGTAGACTCACAGAGAATGCTTTCGAAAATCCTGCCAATAATTTGTACTCTTCGTAAGAAGTTAACAGTCACAAGGATGTCTTTTCTGTTTGATTTTTGAGGAAAAATGTTTGCCACCATAACAGCAGGAACATATGAAATACAGGGCAGCCTTATTACAAGCACAAACCTCTGTTTGACCCAGAGAACCTGATGCTATAACACCACTGACATTTTCCATGAAAAATCCTTGATCTCTAATCTCTCTCGTATAGATTCTTCATGCCCTCCTAGGTTCTGTAATATGCCAATAACCATCAAGGTGATTCTCAGAGCATGGAAGTGAGTGACCTAAGCTTATAACTTTATTCAGCCCACCTGAGTCCTAGGCAAATCTTTCACCTTCAAATCAGATGGGAAATGCCTTGTGGCAGAAGATTCTACTTCTGTTGTCCCAACAGAAAAAGAACAAGTTGGCTGTCAGTCTTGCCCCTGGCTGCTCTCTCAGCTCCAGATGCTGGTCTCAGGAAAACCATCTCTGATGGCAGCACAAATCTGCACTCTCAGGAAGACACATCTTGTTCTTACATTGTTACTCCAGTAAGATGTCACCTAGAATACCAGGTTGATGCATTCTGATGAATTCAAATTTGATTCCCACTGAAAAAATGCCACTGTGATAAAACCTAGTTTGAAACAAATTGAATTGCCATGAGCTGGATTAATGCCTGGTTTGATCAAAATTGCCCTTAAAATAAAATGAAAATATTTCCGCCTCAAAATAGGTAATTTTATTAGGTCAGCCATAAACTTTCATTAACCCAAATTTTAGAGGTCAGCCACTAAACCAAGTTATTAATTATACATGTAGAAATAATTCCTAATTTTTAAAATAGTGGCAAAATAGAGTTCAATGTGAAAAGCAGAATGAACAGAGACTGATTAGGAAATTACTAGAAAAACAAAATCATTAGAAACAAATGTCTTAAAGAGGTGATTGTCACAGAAAAACACAGTGAAAAATGACAGGTCCCAAAGAAAGAAATGATACTGATAAAATTTTAAACATATATACTTTTATTTTCTGTCTTCAAGAATACTGATGATCAGCAATAGAAAAGGCAGCATTAGGGATTTCTGACTGAGCACACATGGAAGCACAGGCAGTACCAAGTACAGGACTTCAAGCCCCACTACAACAACTTGCTCAGAGGATTTTGTGCTGTGTGAAGCAAGTACTTTAGAAACACAAGACAAAAGTTCCTTCAAGAAGAGATGGCGACTGATGGTTCATTTAGTGTGCTATGCAACCAGATCTTTGATCATCATTAACAGAAGGCCTCTAAAGGATAGATTTGAACATCAAATATCACTTTGCCTACTTAATGGCAGTTCTATTTACAAGATTATTTCCATTATTTTCACTATTTTAAAATCTTAAGGTGTTATAGGAACTAAGATCTAGGCTTCTAGGCTTCCTTTTTCATGAAAGATGGGAAGATGGGACCAGATGAACTTTCAAGGTCTTTTCCAGCCTGGGCTGTTCTGTGATTCTGCTATTCTGTGAAAATATTTCTCTCTCTTTTTTTTTTTTTTTTTTTTTTTTTTTTTTTTTTTTTTTGGAGGTTCAGTTTATAGGTACTATTAAAATAATTAAATTCTTCCAAAATGATGTAAAGATCCTGGCTGTGTGTCTGCACAGGTGAAATCAACTTAGCATATGGGATAAATAACCCTTCTTTGTGTCTGAGGTAGAAGAAGCAAATGTGAAGTTAAGAAAGATCAACAAACTCAGATAGGCTGAGAACAGAACAACAGCTCTGAGTTTAATTTAATTTTTTAATGAATGAGACTATTTGAAAAAAAGGAGTAGAGTGGTAAAGGATTTAGAAGAGGACAGAGATCATTAGTCCTAGTGTAATAAAGAGAAAGACATTTGTGGAAGAGAAGATTAAGATGAAGTGTTTCTATTGTCTACAAAGCAAGTGGAATGCTGAATTTTAAAGTTCAGTTTTTAAAGGGGAACAGAGTTCAAAGCTCAAACTTTATGAAAAATATTCTCCCAATGCTAACCTGATCTTGATGTATTTTAGTGAGGATGTGTGCACACTGTTGAATGCAGCTTGGTTAGTTGTGTCCTGATAGCACTATTCTCCACTCGATGCCTGGGTGAGGCATAGTGCATTGAGAAGAGGACCAGTGAACTCTCTATCTCCTCCTTAGCTCTGTTGGCAAGGGACACTTACTGTGATGGCTGCAGAGTGGTGTTGACTTCAGATTTCAGCACTTAACAGGAATCATTTTGCATCTCAAAATACAGCATATTTTCCTACGGTTTTTGTCCTTCTCATGTCTCCAGTCTGCTAGGGCTGTAACAATACACAAAAAAAATCCCCTGAAACAAGCAAACAAACAAATCTCTTATCAACCAACCAAAACAACCAAATTATAGTAAGATCTTTAATGTTTTATCTTAAAGACAGTAAATGCAAATATTCAGATACAGCCACCAACTTCTGGTTCTTCTCAGGCACAATGAAATGTGATTTCTCCTATGTATGAGACTTCTTTAGCTTCTGGCACAGTTACATGAAATTTTGAGAGTTTTCTGGCGAGCTTTGCAGCTTTAAATGTGGGTACATGACCTTCTCCTCATAAATAACTTACATTTTTAGCAGCAGCAGAAGCCCAAGTGAGAAACTTGCTCTCAGAGGCTGCCACACTGTGCTGGTGGTCACTAAAGCTCTGCAAGATGTTTCAGCTGTGGTACAGTGGGGTAAAAACTGCTTCTTGCTTTGTGCTGACCTTCTGAAAAAAAATATTTTTGCTGTTTAGATCCATCTGATAGTCTTGTCTGGTGGAATCTACTGTGCACCATCTCTACTAAAGGCAATGATAGGCATCAATGTCTGAAAAGTGCCTGTGGTAAATACCTCTCATAGTCAGCCCTCACATCTTAAACTGAGGTCATTACACATTTCACCCCACAGATGTAGCTCCAGCTTTATGTGCTCCCTTTTCCTCTGCCCCTCACTGCACAAAGAGCTCAGGCACATGTGGGAATGTTGCCCTGGCAGGCAGGCACTGTTGTTACCCTGCATTGTCCCTGCAGCCCCAGTGCTGGAGAGTTGGCCTCAGGTGAGCATCTCCAGGCATTCAATCCCTCCTGTTCTTCACCCAAGTCAGCGTAGCCTTAGGCACCTTGGAGAAAAGGAAATGGATGTCAACCTTTGGCAGGTGTTGTCAGGATCATCAGCATCTCACTACATCGTTGAGGCATTGCAAAGAGGACACAGAAGGAACTTGGTTCTATCCTGACACATTTGGCTTGTGCCTAGAGAATAAAATAATTAAATTCCTTAAAAACAAACCTTAATCTAAGACACTCGTATGCATTTTTTTTAAGAGGAAAAGCATATTTCTAACCCTTTTTATTAACAGTGTTAGCTACAATGACTTCATGGCCATTTGTTAAACTCAGTGTAACTTATGCATCCTATAGAGACTGGGCACCTGTTTAAATAACCAAATCTTTCTTCTTTTCCACTACACAGCACTAAACACGATCTATGTAAAATTTGAGAGAAATAGAAACCAAAATTAAAACTTTTATTTTATTTTTAAAAGAAGAGTTTCTCAGAGGGCAAAAAACTCAATCAAACTTAAGTAACATGTTTTCAGGGTGAGCTATGCACTTCTGGGACAAACACAGCCCATTTGTTCATCACATCAGAAAATCTTCCTTGTGGTACAAACACCATAAATTTTAAGAAGCTGATGCCTTTTATTTACCCATGCCTACACTAAAGAGTTTTTTCAGTATTTTTCACACATTTACCTACATTAAACTGTGGTCGCAACTAATTCTCCTTAATTTTAGGGTATCAACTGAGTTAAGAACCTAATGGCTTAAGGTGCTGTGAGACCACTAAAACTGTTCTCTAGATATGTTCATTTCCTTGTGAGGCCATGGAGGGGTCAGACACAAGCACAAGCAAAGCTGGAGAGCTTTGGTTCAGTGTTGAAGCTTCCTTGGAGGAAGGGACGGGGGTTGAATGTTTTTGCTCTTCTACAATAAAGTTTTCCTTTGAGACTCCTGATTAACTCAGTCATTGACAGCAGAGAGTGTTTTCCTTCTTTTGCTGATTGGAGCAATCAATTTCATGTGGCCCTGGAGGAACAACCAATACATAAATATTTGTTTTCCTTCTTTACCTCCCTAAGAACCGGACTTCTCATATCTGCTGGAAAGGAATATGGAATGGGGAGAAAGGGGGGAAATTCAAGTGTATGCAGTATTCTAAAGATTTGTTATGTTCCTTGTAACTTGACTCTCTTCAGATTAAATAAAAGGCTACAATCTTTTGTTGAATGTGGTGCATACCAGCCTGGAAACTTGTAACCTTTATTCAGGCTATGAATCAGATTGCGAAAGCTGATGTTCACATAACTAAACATTTTCCAAGACAAATGCCATCCGTGGCTGCTGCCTGCCTCAGCTTGCTGTGCTGGAGGTGATATTCATAGCACTGAGCCCAGGAGGGGCTTGGAGGAAACATACTTCCCAGCAGCTGAGGATAGCAATAAGAGTATTTCATGTCATAAGCTGTAGTGTTGGAGCCTTAGCCCTCTAAAAGAAGGGAACTGTGGAGAATTTATGTGATATTTGGTCCACTACCTTCTTTCTCTGTGGCCTGCATTTCCTTCCAGTTATAAAAATTACCCAAGAATGGAATAGCAGTGGAGCATTACCAGAGCTTTCCATCTGGTGTGGGGAGGTTTGGGTCTCCTTGTCGACAGTCTCGTGTTCTGGGAGCAGTGTAAACTGTGCCTCAGGAGCTGTCGGCAAAGCCTCTCCAGATATATCTGTGATTCAGGCATGTGATACAAGATTGCAAATGCAGTCCTGATGCTTTGGTGCTTCTCTGTGTCCATCGTTCCTGCCTATTCCCAGATACTGGGACGCTCGTTCTTCACATTCCTTATTCTTGTTGAGGGGGCAGGATGCAAGTACTTGGGGTGCAGTTGTCTGCCTGAACCATGCTTTAAACTGAGGTCATTTGAGTTAGAGCTAGGTAAATAAACTGGCTGAGGCTGCTAAAATGTCCTTTAAATATTTGTTTACTTACTGCATTCCAGTGGTGTGGCTTACACACTATCACATCTACTTTTGTCAGTACAGGAAGAAAAGAAAACCATTCTTCTCTGCACTTAGAGTTTGGAAGCCAAGTATCTGTCTGGAACCATCTTGAGTGGCCGATTTATAGACATCCAGAAATACACATTTATAAAGAAGAGGCAGAAAGTCCCAACAACACACATTAAATTGGGGATTGCTGCAGTGCCTTAAAAAGCAGATACACAACACAAAACAAAATAATCTAGAAGATGTTAATAGTAAGTTTTTTATCTGTTCTCTTAGAAGTAATTGTTTTCCTTAACTAAAAAAGGGTAAGGACGATCCAGTATCTTACTAGGTATCAAGTTTACCTGTTTGAACACTATTTTTATGGTATTTATGTTAGAGTTTACATATCCTTCCAAGTACAACTATTTTTCTCCCAAAAATGCAGTCTTTTGGCAGCCATCTCACACAACTTCATGAGATGGTGTACGTGAACATAAATTCTACTCTTAAAATGAAGTGGCTCATCATCTTTCAATGGGAAGTTATGGTAGAAAACAGTAAGAACTGACCTATGGATATGAACATTACTGACTGCAAGATGGCAGACAGTCTTAAATAGTTCACCACAGTTCAGCCAGAGGCATTAGATGATCCCAGAACACTGAGAGAACTGGCACACGGAGCTAAAAGTCTGGTAGGAACCATTATAAATACACCCATCACATTGACTGTGGTAGCTTTTGACTAGAGAATAATAAACTTCCAAGCTATATTTAATGAAAGAAAAACATAAGTCAGGCATCTAAGGATCCATTTGTCAGTGTTGATGATTTCTGAACAATTTTGAAGAAAAACATAAGTAGAGATGTGGAAGAAATGCAACAATACTTACCAAATATGGATTCTGCAAGGCTTATCTGACAACTTTTGTGCTCAGCTATTCCTGGGTAAGGGGGGTGAACCAGACCCAAACCATTCGGACTTGTCTGAAGCACGCCTTTGGTCGTGGCCCACATGAGAACTGAACTGGGATGGAGAAGATGGGAAAAATGGAAAGCAATCATCAGGAAATACTTCATCAGGAAAAAATGAGGTGTTGCTTCAAGCGGGTATCCATGGAGTGGAAAAGTGTTTTTTTTCTTTTACAGAGGTTGTTGTGAGATGGGGCTAATTTAATATTTTAGTTGATAAGTCTTCCCACACCAAATGGGTACTCACAAAAATAGCTAAAACCAGCAGGGAGTAAAGGTAGAAGTGTTTTCAGAAGTAGCATGCTATAAGGATTAGGCACTGAGAGGTCCCCAGGGTTCTGATGGTAAAGTATATGACTTCGAAAAGTCCAAATGCATGTTTTCTTTCATGCCAAACTGTGCTTAAAAATGTAGTTTTGCTGAATGAATTTGAGTTCTATTATACATTTACCTGCTGTTCTGCTTTCCTTCTTCAGCACTGAGTTTTTCTCTTTTTCAGTTTCTGAGTGTTTTGAAGTGATTCTCTTGAAAATCATTGGAAAGGAAGACAAAAAAAACCACCCCAAAACCATAAAGAAATAAGAGGAAAAGCTCTTGTTTTAAGATAGCAGCAAAACCAGGTAACTGACTCATTGACTCTTCCTTTGCATTTTGGCAGGATTATGCAAACTGTTTTTAAGATTTAAGGCAGATTCATTCTGGAAAAGGTAGCTCCTACACAGGGTTTCAGACAGCTTGACAGGATAATGTATTTTCACTGATGCATTGCAAAAAAACCCTCAACATGGATCATTAGCCGAGTTTTGCAGGGTAAGGGCGCCAGCGAGCTCTGCTGCACACTTCCAGCTTGCACATGGGCTTAGCAGCAGCTTGTGCTTAATGGGAGCTTGCAGGGGGAGTGCTGCCACATCGTCCAGCTCTCATGGAACACAGTTCCTGGACCTCAGTTGTGGGAAAACCAGTTTTTGGGGGTACCCACAGGCAGTCAGGAGGATTACACTAATCAGTGCCAGTGCAGGGGACAAGATCTGAGTCTCTTATTGAAGAACGTGCCCGGGAAGAATCAAGGGGGTGTGTTTCCTGACGGGGATTTTTTTAAGGGCAACTCGCCAAGCATTTCAGCAGCTAATTATATTGGGAGTTTATTTTTTGAAGTGTTTATAAGTGATCCAAAAAGAGGGAGGTTTGATTCTTCCACTTGACATGTGCCAAATATAATTGGAATGATCACACACTGGTCAGTCTGTGAACAAATTGGATTTGCAATTTTGGCAATCACCCGTCTTTTGAAAAGCACTCTGGAAATCAAGATGGTTTGTTTCACGCAATGCTGACAGTTTGTGGACAAAAAAAAAAAAAAAAAAAGAGTAGAAAAATAAGCACTTTCTTGCTAAACAAATAAGATAGATCTAGGATGAAATTTGAATCTTTTGAAGTTGATGGCAAAATTCCCATTGGCCACAATTTCACCCCACATCTTTTAGCAGTGAACATAGTAGTTCCTAGATCTGAAAAAAAAAAAAAACAAAAAAAAAAAACTATGAAAAGTAATCTGGTAAGTTAGCTTCTCTCCTTGCAATGATTACCAACTGTGTATTATCAAACTGACATTGTTCTTCTATAAAACCTCTCATTACAGAAATTAGGAATTGAGGGGAGGGAAGTCAATATTTTCTTTAGGTCAATAACATAATGGCAAGGGAAATGTCTAAAAGTGCTTAAAACAAAGGCTGAGGACTTTTTCTGTTATATCTTCAATATTCTTGGCCATCTGGTCCCTTCACTTTGTCAGTCTGTCATTCTGAAAATCTGGTTTAAGGTCATTTTTTTCTAGCAATTTCCTTACTTTTATTCCTTGTATACTCTCCTAAATCATCTTTATGATTCCTTTTTAAAGTCTGTGGAGATTGCTATTTAAAAAACTAAGAGGAGAAATGAAGAAATAAGAAACAATTTCTTGTTTTAAATATTGATATTTTATTTGTTGCACTTATTTATGATTGAAATTAATATATTTTAATTTTTTATTATTTTAAATTTGATGATTCTTAAAATATATTAATTAGAAATTAAAAATTACAAGATTAAAAACTGGGGGGCGGATTAAACTATTTATTTTGGCCCCTAATTCAGCAAAGAAACCTAATTCCCCATTAAGCGTAAACTTTCATTGAAGCCCAATGTGACTTTAACCTCTTATATGTATTTCTCAATAAAAATTGAATATATCTATAGATTTTTCACCTGTAGAGCATCAGACTGTGAATTTTAAGATTGCCACTGCCCCTATCAAGTAACATTTACTCTAGGTTTTTCTGCTATCACCTCAGCTCTTTTGACTTTAGTGGCAGCAAAATAAATTGCTTTAGTTACTTCTCTCTGTGTTGGATTATTTTCTAATTCAGACTTTCAGTTTCAATGAGTATAAGAGTTTTTTTCAATGTGAAAGTGGATTAAAATTGCTTTCAAAACAGTTTATTAACCCAACTGGCTAAGCAGAACCTCCATCTATCAAAAGCCAAGTTTGCTTGCGATTGCTTGGTTGCTGCCACTGGCGAAGTTTAGCCCATCCGAGAGCAGGAATCCCACTGAAATGGACTGAGCCATCAGAGCTCTGCATTTTTGAAAGTCAGCCAAACTATACTCAAAATGTACTTCTTTCATGAATACTCTCCCTACTGTATATTATTTCCTCAGTAAATTTTATTCCATAATATGAGGTACAGATGCTCACTTAATGATCAGATAAACATAAAAATGTAGAAGCAGATTAAAATCTGTGGAACTCATACTAATAGTAGCATTTTAACATTTTATGAACTTGCAGAAAGGGCCGCCAGGTCATATAAATAAATGACTTATGTTGAATTTCTGTAGTCATAGAATCACCTGAGATGTCAAGATACTCTCTGCTTCTTTGCAAAAAAAAATCTGGGTAGCTTGGTGCAGCCCCTGTATCACAGTAGCGATGTGCACACAAATATCTAAGAACAAAAGTATTGATGACCATCTTTGTCCCCTTCTTGTCTGTACGCTGGATTTTGTATTGAGCTAAAAAGTGTATTTTTCTTTGATTCTGCTGAGTTGATGCCCAAAATCAAGGGGGAAAACAAACATTCCTGGACAGCAAATGAAAAGAAATAGGTGTTTTTACTTGCTTCTGGTGGATTTCAGAAATCACATGCATTGGGGATAGGTGTGCAGGGGCCAAAAGAAGAGCTGCTCCACTGAGTTTTGCATGGTCAATTGCTGCTCACTGCTGAATGCTTCTGACTGCTGCTGCCGCCATTCCTGCTGCACACTCACCCTGCCCAGCACTCGGGGTGGCTCTTAACAATCCACAGGAAGGAAAGAAAGTTCTTCTATCAAAAATCACAAACTGTTTTGCCTATGACAGCATTTTTCTTGAGAGGGCTTTCAATTTTTAACCATTTTTTCTGGCTTCACAGAACACCACAGGTTTCTGTGTGGGGGGCCTTGTCAATATTTGTGCTGTGCCAATTATAGGCTTAACTCAAAAGAACAACAGACATCTATTCCATTAATCCTTAGTTTATGGTAGCAAATGGATTATTCAGTTCTTCTGCCATCTTCCTCCAAAGTTGCTAAAGCTGACTCCCAAAATAAAATGAGGCTGACGCATGAACCACAAAACATTTCAATTAGTTAATTGGTGGTACCAGTATTCTGATATAAACATTTTTACACTCTCTATTCTACATCTTCTTCCCAAGGTCATGCCTTCCCTTAACTTGTCTAACCTCTCATTTTCTCACACGTTCTAGTGTTGTCTGGCAGTGCCACTGAAGCAGACTGATGGGACCATGTTAACTTGTTAGATGTTATTAACCCTCTTTATTTATCTGGAATCACAAGATCTTCTTCCAAGAGTGACTTATCCCTTATTCCTTTCTCTGTGTCTGGCAAAACCTGGGCTTTGACTCTTCCTGCTCTATGTGCATGAGAAACTGTCAGGGCAGTAATGTCTTTTATGTCTCACAGACACTTCCAAAGAAGCCTTGCTCAGCTTCTCATACTGCCCCAAGGACATTTATTTCATTTTGAATGTACACAGTTTTAGGAAAAAAAAAACAAAAAAACAAACAAAAACCCAAACATAAGAGGATGGTAAACACAGATCCCCTTGAGCTAGTACAGAGCCCATTGATACTCCTGCTGATATCAATGGTTTCTTTTAATCTGTGATTTTCTTGGGGCTGTGGCTGCTGTAAGCCTATGGCTGTTGACACATTAGCCAGTAGCTCTGTAATTCAAATATCCTTTACTTTATCCTAAACTCTTCAAATACATTCAATGAGGCAGCTAATTTCTTAACAGAAGAATGTCCCTAGGCATTCAATATAAAGCTCTCTAAAGTTAATTCCTATTGATTTCAAGAGCAATTGGATCAAACCTTTTTAGCATATAAGGTGTTTTAATATAGGTTTCTTTTTGGGTTGTTTTCATTTTAGTGTTTACTGAAGGACAACATTAAAAGCAGCAAAAATGAGACCTTTTTTATTGCCTTTTCTTTCTCTTGCCTTTTTTTTTTTCTGTTGGCAATGAGAACCTTCGATTTGGTATTTATTATTCATGTGATACTTCTTTCCACAGATGTTTCAAATTAGATAGGATAGGATATCTGTGTGTTCTCATCAGCAAACAGGCAGCACCCAAACTTGCCAAACGAGAAAGTGCATTTGCTTGGCCTGGTCTCCTGCTGGCTTTGCACCTAGTAAGAACAAACTGTGGCCATTTTTTAATGCCTCTAAGAGAGACCCATTTGCTGCCTGTTTGCTTTAGTGTAAGTCAGGCAGGTGCTTAGGCAACAGTGCCTTTCTGAAAAAAAAATGGCATGAAGGCAACAGAACCTTGCACAGAATTCTGCTCTGATGTGAAGGAGAGCTGCTGCTTTTACCACTCTTCCCCCACCATGTTCCCACAGAAAGGATGCTATTTTTTAACCTTTTTTTCCCCTTTCCCACGTTCTTACTGTTTTTTGATAACATACGTATAATTGTGAAAATATAAAGGGGTCAAAGGTTTGCTTTTGGAGTGGTAGATGCCCAGGACAGCTGGGGTTCATCCAAGACAGCAAGCTTTAGGATACAGCTTCAGTTATTGTGTGGGCACAAACCAATATAACAAATAATTTTCTTTGACTTTCTTTAATGCCATGGAGACCACAGGGAGCTCAGCTTGTCACCGTGCTGTCCCTTTAAGGAAGGCACCAGCCCAAACCCACTGCTCATAAGCGGTAAGCTGAGCAGGCTGCCAAGATACCAACACAGAGAGTCTAACAGGAGTGGCTAATAAATAGGTTTCCTTCTCTCAAACATGCCCATGTGCAATTCCTTCCATTTATTAGTCCTTGCAGTGTTTTGAACACGGGGTGTTCCTCACCTTGCACATGGGGAAAAGTGAGTGGCAAGGCTAGCTCAGCCAAGAAATTGTATCCAGCAAGTGGCAGACTGGGGAGCTGGATGGACACAAATGCGCAGCTTCTTTTCTCTCTGTCTGTTGCTTTGCCATTTTCCCAGCCTGGCAGCCTGGTCCTTGATAACTTATGTTTGCAAAAATGTGAGATCAAAACTTCATCTTCCTTTTTAATGAGATGGTGCTTGATTCCATGTTACATCTCTAATATGAAAGCTGCATAAAACATCTGAATTTGGGATCATAAAAGACAAGGTTTTCAGACTTAGAGAACAAACTTACCTCTGCGTAGAGAAGGCATAATTTTAATAGGGGTTACTTACATTTCTGCATTGACCTTAGAAAATCACTTTATTCTTACTCATGGGGAGAATTTTTCTCTGCTGGTTCACTCCTTGGCCTCCTTCTGAGTACACAAATCTGGAAATTTGTTACGGGTACAAAATATACTTTTACAATAGAAAGCAACATTATTTGGTTCGGTTCAGTTTTGGTCTTATGGGGTAACACCGGTGAAGGAAATATACCCAGGCACCCAAGTTAAATCAGTCCTACATCATATCTATACCCTGAGTTATATTTGGCAATGTACAAATATGTTAAAAGTCATGGGAAGTGAACAGACCTTGAAAAAATATGGACCCTCCAAATGTTGATATCATTGCTGTAAACTTTTTCATTGCTCTGGTATTTGGAGTACTCTACACTGTTTAATTTGAGCTATTAACATTCCAAATGAAAGTAGCAAGAACTCCACCATGAGTTTATCTTTCTTTGACTAATCTTAACATGCGCCCAAGTCTCTGTCTCGCTTTCCAAGAACCACATGGTACGGTTATATTTCAGAAGCATGTTATCTGTGCTGTCTGCTTTAGCTGTTTTACTGACACTGCCCAAGTGGCTCCCCTGGAAGCACTTACCTCTCTCCAGTGACTATGGAGTGAGTTTGCTCTTCTAATTTTTCTCTTCTGAATCAGAGCAAAATTAGATCTTACAGTAGACTAAACGAAAATATGCCTATAAGTCCACCAGTGTCAAGTTATAGTTTTGATCCTTTAAATCTTATTCATGCAAGAAAATCAGCTGTGCTGTTTGTAGAGTGGAAGAGTAGCAAAGCTGTGTTCTTAAAGGTCACAAGACCAGGGCTTTAGAACTTCTATGGCTTTTGCTCCACTCAGCCTTAAAATTCCCATGCTCAGCCCCCTCCCTCCATTGCTGTATTTAGCCAATTTTTAAGTAATATTCCCAGCACAATATAATCCTAAACTTCAAAGAGGGCTTTTTTTTTTTTTTTTTTACAGCTGTAGTAAAAGCACAGTTATGAAAATAAATGTCAGCTAATAATATAATGATGATGGAAAGGGCAAGACACAATATAATCCAATCAAAGAGGTTCACTCTGGCGTTACTTCTTCACCAAAGACCACATATGGATACACACACGTGCAGAGGCACTCACTGAACCTCTGCACAGGATCTACCCCTAGCTTACCCAGTCCCTCCACTTTATTACTGACTGATACAGTAAAGCCTTTTGGCATTAACCTAAAAAACTGCAGCAAGTATTTACGAAAAGATACTGAAGAACAGGATTTGAAAGAATCTTCTTTCTCTGCAACCACAGTTCCAGGTGGCTTCCATGTGTTTTCCTTTAACATTAAAATCTGACATGTCAGTGCATTTTCTTTACTACAGACAATTACTAGGCTGATGTATTGTTAGTGTTAGAAGAAATAATGCCAGGTGAAGAAAAAAGGGAAGTACTGTGATTATAGAGCACCCATTTACAGCTTATGGTATCTCTGCTGCACAATTATTCTTCAAGGATTTCTATCCCTTCTTATTACAATAGCTTGAAATAAGTTTGTTTTCTGTGAAAGGCCATGAAATCCACAAACACAAACATAAGGGAAATATGTATGAAAATTACAGATACACTGCAGGGTGAAAAACCATGGGGGACAGTAGAAGAAAAGTCTCAGGGGGCTGGAACACCTGAACAATACTTGAAGAAGAATTTTTTTTGTCAATCTAAACAGTTCCTATTTCAAAGACTTTTAAAAATGGGCAATTCTTGTGGAAGGGAGTGTTTTGTGGAAAAATTCCATTCTGTTGAAAAAATTACTTTTGGCAAAAACAAAATCCACAGCTGTGATTTAAAGAAGCAGAGGATACCACATATGAAGAAGAACAGCATTCCCCTTTCAGCACCCAGAAACTGGGACATTGGCCTCCATACACTTCTCAATATTATGCAAGGACAGTCCCTTGCTGTCATCATTTCATTTATGTAGGTTTGCACATGGTATGTGATAGCTGATTGTCTGGGGTGCTGCTCAGTAAAATGTCACACAGGGAAAGTTTTGCACCTCTGGAAGCATGTGTGGGGTGAAGACACATCTAGCTCAGGTACTCAGAGTGTCTGCTGGCCTCACCTGTTGAACTAAAAAACTGTTTAAAATATACCATCATTTCAAATAAAGTTAATTCTGACCCAAAAGAAAAATATGTAATATTCTCATAATATTTTATAATATTTTATAATATTTATTTATAATTCATTGATCTCAGAAGAAGTTGGTCATCAAATTCGTCTTAGCAGTAGAAAGTAGTGGGATGCTCACAGTATTTTACACAGTTAAGCAAATTGAAAGGTTTTGTAGTGAGAAAAAGATAAAGACAACTCTAGACAACTTTACAGAGTTAAGTACAAGTACTAGGTTTTAAAGGGAAGATGCCTTTTTTCAGGATGGCAGCCATGTTATACAGGTGTTTCCCCAAAATAAGAACACAAGGCTCAAGAGGACTGTACAAAATGCCCTGGGGAAGGTTGAAGTGAATGCTTCATGGCTGCTTGAGAGGACATGGGAAGTGCAGTGAAAGAAAGGACAAAGGAAAAAGAAAAACTGTAGCCAGGCAATCCGACAAGCACACAGACAGCACTACAGACAGGCTTTGCAGGACATACAAACAGAGAATAAAGATTCAGGTAGGAGAGAGGAATAAATATTTCTTGATTTTTTTAACCATTCACTGCATGTATCTCTGATAAGGGACTTGAAGAAAGTCAATTTTGCATGACTGGTCATAGGTTCTTGGATGAAGGGATATTTCTTTGTGTAAAATACATCTGAATTTATCTTGCCAAGTCATCTGGAAGAACCCATGGGATTCAGTTCATTAATTCATATTAAAATGTGATGATATTCTTTGCTAGGAAAGGGTGAGAATTCAGATTCACCATGGAACCCTGGTTGCTTTCAAAAGCTTTCATTTATCATGCATTGTTTCCTTTGATTTTTAGGTTTCAAGTAACACTCCAGAGGAAGAATTCCCTTTTCTTTCCTTCTTCCAAAAATTACTAAGGGATGTAATATCTATTGAGAAGCCAAGGCACCAGGAGGGATTAACCATGTTTTTCATGCTTTCTGTTGATTCTACTTATTGCACCATGTAAATTAGTATAAATAAGGGTCTGAAGGAATGATTCTATCATGAAAGGTAGGATCTATACTCAGTTCCCCATGCACAAAGAAAATACTTTAATTTTTAAACTTTAATAATAGGAAAAGATCTTGGCTGTTCAGTAAAGAGTGAAGTTCTCTAGTTTTTGAGCAGTGCACAGCACCATTACAGAAAGCAGGCAGGCACCCCTGATGAACTGTTTCCAGGAGGAAGTGTAGAAAATGGTCTTGAGAAGGACCTGGAAATTTCACTGTCTTCCAGGAAATCTGTTGGGAAAATCTTCAACAATTTTGGAAATAAATTCTGATGTGTTGCCCCGTCCAAAATCACCTCTGCATTAAAGACAGTGGCAATGCTCCTCTGGATGTCAGGGGCTATCAGGTAAAGGTGTGACTGTTGATACTGAAGATAGTGCTACATGATTAATTTTGTGCTAAGACAGGTCAGAGCAGATTTGTTAAGATGTTTTAATTGCTCAGCTGCCATTGAACTAAGTAGGGGCAGACAATGCAGTAATTCTCTTCTGAAATATCTGCATCAGATTAGTTGATCCTAAAGCTATTCTATAAATCCTGGTGATCAACTAATACTTTTGATCCCTTAAACTGATCATGTTTCTGTGTTTAATTGAAGCAGCAGCCTCTAACACACAATGATTTTTTCATCCAAGGTTACATGTTTGTCATCTGCTAACATTTGTGATTTTTGGTTTAACTTTTGCTACCTGCAGAAAACTTTTAAAAACAAGCATGCAGAATCTATGGAAATTATGCATTTATTTAGACATTTCAGAAATTCAAGGCTTATTACTCTGCTGACTCCATTAACCTTTACTTACTTCACAGACTACACAGTTCAGACACCTATTCTGGTTTTCAGGGCAGCTTATAAGATACTTTCACTAAAATCCAGAAGGGAACTCTCCATCTATCTTGGAGGTGCATGACTTGCTTTAAAAGCTGCCTGGGATTTGCAAGGGAAGAATGACTTTTTTATCTCTGTGACAGAAATCCCAGCTGACAGCCCTGTTTACGCTACAGAAAATAATGACTTCTGACAGCCTCAAGGACCACCCGGTGGGTTATTTACATTTGAAACATTTGAAATCAACTCTGTTTAGATAATGTTTCAGTTTTGAATCTGGCTTGCCTGCACATGTTGCTTGTAGGCTTTATTAAAGCTAGTACATCTCATTGGAACTGTAATCAATAATGTCCCAGTTTCATACTGCCAGCCAGGATCTATTAGTGTGGAACTGCTGAGTTACATGGTAAACAATTTGTTCATTTGGATTTCAGAGCCCAGTTGTTAAGGGCAAACTCTTCATGTTTAAGAAAACTGGCATTTTTAAAATATAAAAGAATTAATCTTTTTATTCTAACATCATCCTCAGGAGAAGTATATAAATACAATTTTTTTATGTTATAACATGTAAAAATAAAGATATTCCAGATTACCTGAGTTTCTTAGGCTTGGACTTTACACTGTTTTTAGATACCATCAACAAGTAATATTATTAAATTAAGATAACCTATTTAACAATATATGATTTAAACAGGTTTAATAAATAACAACTTTTCATGAGATGTGTATTTTCTTCAGTTTAGGAAGTTCTCTTTCCAGCTCTTTGTTTTGCCAAGAATATTTCAAAACTGATCAAAAAAGAATAACTTGAAGGGTGTTAAATTACTCTAACCCAGTTCTCTGAATACAAAGTTAGATAGATACATATTTTTAACCAGCATTTGTCTTAGTACCTAAAAAGGCAATGATGAAATAATCAGATAGCTTGAGTGTGCCAAAATGATCACATAAGATTAATGTCCCATATTAATTCATATTAACAAAGTAGATATGAACTTATATTGCTGTTAATTATATCTTTCCCTTTCTGAGATTTTTCATTCCTCATTCGCAGTATCAGTGATCCATAGCTTCAGTTCACATTCCAGTTTGCAAACATTGGTTAATAGGATATGAAATTGTGTCTCCTTCCTTAATTTAGCAGGTCATGGAGAAAAAATCGTACTTATTTTTAAAATGCAAGTATAAAGGATTTATAAACAGAGTTCATCCTGAGGGATTCACTACAAAATGACATTAGGAGGGCAGTCTCACGAAACAAGTTAATCTTCTGTGCTGCAGACTGCAGAAAGCACTCTAGAAGGCACTTCATTCAACCTACCTCTTTTAACTGACTGCTTTGGAAAAACAGACATCCAACCTGGGAGGACTCCTGAACATTTGTGAACAGGTACCTGGAAGCCAATGGCACAAACCTAGGTGTATGTTCAAAAAACAAAATTGCTCTTTGAATGATGTGTTGGTTGGTGCTGAATATGCTTTCCTTCTACTTCAGGGCTAAGTGCAAGATGCTGCACCTGGATCAGGGAAATTCCAAGCACAAGTACAGGTTGGGCAAAGAATGGCCTGAGAGCAGCCGCAGGGAAGAGGATTTGGGGGGTTGAGTAAAAAGCTCATTGTGGCCAAGCAATGTCACTAGCAGCCCAGGGAGACACAGGCATCCTGAGTTCATTCAAAAGCAGCATGGCCAGCAGTTTTTGAGAGGTGGTTCTACCCCTTTACTTGGCTCTTGTGAGACCCCACCTGGAGTCTGTGCCCACCTCTGGGGCCCCAACATATGAAAGACATGGATCTGCTGGAGTAAGTCCAAAGGAGGGCCGATAAAATTATCAGGGCTGGAGAATCTCTCCTAGAAAGACAGGCTTTGAGAGAGTTGGGGTTGTTCAGCCTGGAGAAGGCTCCAGGGAGATCTCAGAGCAGCTTCCAGTGCCGGCTCAAGGGAGCCTGCAAGAGAACTGGAGAGGAGCTTTTTACATGGGCACGCAGTGATAGAACGAAGAATAAGCTGAAGGAGAGTAGGTTTAAATTAGGTATTAGCAATAAATTCTTCACTGTGAGTGTGGCAAGGCACTGGAACAGGTTGCCCAGAGGAGTTTGGCTGCCGCATCCCTAGAAGTGTTCTAAGACAGATTGGATGGAGCTTTGAGCAACCTGGTCTAGTGGACAGTATCCCACCCTATGGCAGGGGTTTGGAACTAGATGATCTTCAAGGTCCCTTCCAACCCAACCCATTATATGATTCCACTTTTGTTTTTTAGAATTTATCATTCCACTTTTGTTTTATAGCATTTATAGCATGCAATGAATGCCATGCTATAGAAGGGTACCTCTGTCCATCAGAAGGTGAAGCCCTGCTACAAGAGGAAATTCTTCATGTCATGAAATACTCCAATTTAAGCTAAGGTAATGTTCCAAACCTTAAGAAGGCAAAGCAAGAAGTTAGCCGTAGAATTTTACTTTTTATATAGTAAATTTTTTTTTTTTTCTGCAATCAAAAGAGCAACTGTGACTGGAAATCTTGCAAATGAAACACAGTTTCCTTTGACTGCCATAATTATGACTAGACTCTAAGGGATCTATAGGAAAAGATGCTGCCACTCTGAGCAGGAAACTGCCAAGCTCAGGGCTGCTTCAGAGCTTAGGTTGTAACAGGCTTTAAATACGTGAGATTACTTTTTAAAGGACAGAAGCAACTGACCAGAAAAACACATAGATGGTACATAGCAAAAAACTCTTAGCATGGAATGATGCAAAGCAAGTATCCTTTCTGGTAAGAATGTGAGCTACTGGAAACCTACATAAAGAGAACGTATTGCTTGGGAGTGTGATGGCCACAGAGAAAACACTGATTGGATTGTTTTCAGAGGCTTATAAATAAAATTATAACAGAGATTATCAATAATCTCTGTTTTACACTGTAATTTGATCAGCAGTATGACTCCTAGTGAAGCCAGGAGAGTAATGTAGATTTTAAGTAAATGTAGCACCATTTAACATTTAGTATACCTCAAGCTACCAAAAGAATCCCACTGATGTAAAATCAGCTGGAACAGGCCCAAGTATTTTCAGCATTCCCAGAAGGAAATAAGGGAAATAAGTCTGAAAAGCATGAAATCAGATATGCAGAAGGAGTGATCCAAAACACATCAAATACAATCTTCAGCTGCAAAATCTTAAAACAGCTTGGCCTTGTTCACATTTGTAAGAATCTGATGGCTGACACGAAACCAATTACAATGAGAGATTGATGTTTTGAATTTCTGGCTTAACTGTGGCCTTAATTTTGACATCAGATATGACAGAAGGAAATTGGGAAAATTAAAATACAAGACACACTAAAGGGAATACAAGACTGAGAGCAAGTAATAGCCTGAGACAGGTTTTAGAAGGTAACGGGCAGATCTAGTTTCTACAAAAAATGAGAGCCACAGAAAGTTTGAGACAAATTGGACCCAGTATTTTAACAGACATCACCTCTGTTTCAAAATAGTTCATTTTGACCCAGATTTCTGCAGTTGATAAAATATTACACAATGGCACCTATTTAACTGACTTGATACTTTAGTAATCAAAAATGTCTCCCAACGAGCTGGAACTGTCAATCTGTGATAATACTTTTGCATCCAGGTGCTTTATTTATTTCCATCAAGAGCACCATCTAAATTTATTGTGAGGCATAAACTCACATTTAGTTGGCATGAAATTAGAATCTAAAAAATTTTAAACTCTTGGAGAAAATTATTTGGTTAGCATTTGCATTTGGAAAATAAAATTAAAATGTCTGAAAGCAGAAAAGGCACTGCAATATTGTGAAAACAGAATGTTCAGAAACTCAGAAGTCTAATAATGTTTGTTGTGGACCATATATCTGTTTTGACAGAACAACCATTTTCATTTACAGGAATGATGTGAGAATTCAGGCTGCTAAAACCAGGTAACTAGCCCTTTTTTTTTTTTTTCCTCCCAAATTGTCAGTGTGGTACCATGGTTAGCATTACTCAGATGCTTAGAGGGAGGCCGCAGAAAGGTTACATTTCATTTCCTTGGAAACTGTCAAACACAGTCCTCAGGCATTCAGCAGGTCAGATAGTAATTGGCCACACATAGCACAGGAATAGCACAAGACTGGAGAAGGATACACAGGTGGAAAAGAAGGAAGGAGAAGAAACTCTTTGCTTCAAAATGTCTTAAACCATAAAATTACTTTATTGCTTTTGTGAATGGAATTAATTGTATTCAGGTAGTCCATGGAAACACTTCATTTGGCTAGAACACCCTTCATGCTCATATTACCACTGCAGACAGTGTCCTCAGGCTGGACAAGCAAAGCAGCTCCTCAGTCTCCAGCAAGGCAGGTCTTCATGTGGCATTTGGCTCCCCCAGGCTCTGCCCAGGCTGCTTTCTGTGCTTGTAAGAGACACTCCTGTATAAAACAAATTCTCAAGCCAAAGGCTAGAAATGGGCATATAAGCATGTTAGGAGTATTTGCCTCTTTCAGAATGTCAAATGGAATGTGAATCTTCTCAGGTAAAAAGCTCAAGACCCGCTGGAGAGAACTCCAAAGTGGTGCTACCTACAAGATTTATAAAGGCAGATGCAAAGGCTCATCTTAGCAATGCAGATATCAGAATTCCTCTGCAGTCTGCAATTATCAGAATTTTTATTTTTACTGTCAAAAACCAGACACAGGTAAAGAATTACAGAATGGAAAGCCGATACAGAATATGTGAATATCAATCTAGCACAAGCATTACCACACATTAGTTTATACACTCCTGACATTTCAGGAACTATTTGCACTTAATATTGGATTAAATTAACTAAAAATCTTTTCCAAAGAATGAAGCTTACAATTTCTTTTTATTTGTTTTTCTTACATTAGTTATGGCATGGGAAAAGCCCAAGAGGTTTTCTTTGTAGTATTTCTAATTCAATTAAGAGCAAGAACCAATTAAAAAGTCAAATGATTTCCCATGAACTTTTAGACTGAAGTGTTGGATAAATTTAGATCCTCAATGAAACCTAATTTGATTTCAAAATGTTCTGGCCAAGTATTTCAGAAATGGATGCTTATAGGTAGGATGCTGTGTCTATGTTTTTAGGTAATAAAGAAGAAAGATGCAACTTTCAAAAGTTCTCTGCATCTAAGTACCCTTAATAAATCAACATGAACAGGTCACGTTTAGCTCCCTTTGCATCAGACAATGATTTTAAAGATAAATTGCAAACATAAACAACTTTTTTGTCTTTCTTATGATCCTAGGCACAGGCTATGTATAGAATTAACAGAAATGTATGCAGAATGGACTTGAGTCTCTGAAACTTGATTTGATCTGTAAAAATCTGACTTCATAATTTAACACAGCTCCAAAATAACCATCCTGTGTGGGGAAGCGGGGGGTGGGGATGTGGGTGTGTGGGTGTGCATACAGAAAGAGTGAAACAGAACACTTAATCAGGAAAGACCAGCTGAGAAGTTTTTCTGAAAGGTTCAGTAAAGAGGAGTGTTTGGCCTGATATGAGAAGGGAGATTGATTACATGTTCACTTGTTGCTGAAGACCTGGAGATATTAGCCATGATGGAACTTTACAGCTGCACATAACAGAAATATTTCTAGGTCTGCAATGGCCTCCAAGAAAAAAAACACAACAAATGGAGGTGAAAAGCTTTTCAATTATACTTATTATCAAAGTAACTTTTAAAATAATGAGTTAAAGTACTACTAAAAGAACAGTTTTTTGTTTGTTTTTTTTATTTTATGTATCATAAAGAATAGAATCTGAACACTGTCTGTGGTTTTGGCCACATATTTAAAGTATCACAAACAAACATAAAGGGATAAAATTACATAAGCTGCCAAAGGTATGTTAGGGATCACAGAATCTCAGACGGTCAGGTAGGAAGGAACCACAGTGAGTCCTCTGTTCAGTCTGGAAAACAGCAGACTGAGGGGAGACCTCACTAAAGTCTATGACTTCCTGATGAGGGGAAGAGGAGATCCTGATCTCTTCTCTGTGGTGACCAGTGACAGGACCCAAGGGAATGGCCTGAAGCTGTGTCAGGGAAGTTTGGGTTGAATATTAGAGATTCTTCACCCAGAGGGTGTTTGGGCACTGGAACAGCCTCCCCAGGGAATTGTTCACAACACCAAGCCTCACAGAGCTCAAGAAGCTTGAACAGAGTTTGGACACTGCTCTTGGGCAGTCTTGGGGATGGCGCTGTGCAGGCACAGGAGTTATTCTCGATGATCTTTGTGGGTCCCTTCCAACTAAACTGATTCTGTGATTCTGTGATCTGGCCCAAGTTCCCTTTTCAAGCAGGGTCATCCTAGAGCATATTACACAGGATTCCACAGCCTCTCTGGACAATCTGATCCAGTGCTCAGTCACCTGCACAGTAAAGAAATTCTTTCTGATGTTCAGGTGGAACTTCCTGTGCATCAGTTTCTGTCTCTTGTCCTATTGCTTGGCACCACTGAGCAGAGCCTGGAAACATCCTCTGAGACCCTCCCTTCAGATACTGACAGACATTGATGAGGTCCCCTCTCAGTCATCTCTTCTAGAGGCTGAACAGGCCCAGCTCCCTCAGCCTTTCCTCATAAAAGAGATGTTCCAGTCCCTTAATCATCTTTGTAGCCCTCCATTGGACCCGCTCCAGGTGCTCCATGTGTCTCTTGCCCTGAGGAGCCCAGAACTGGACACAGCATTCCAGATGTGCCTCACCAGGGCTGAGTAGAAGGACAGCATCACCTCCTGTGACTTGCTGGCAAAGCTCTTCCCAATGCACCCCAGGATACATTTGGCCTTCTTGGCCACACGGACACATTGCTGCTTCGTGAGCAGCTTGCTGTCCACCAGGACCCCCAGGTCCTTCTCCACGGAGCTGCTTCGAGCAGACCAGCCCCCAGCCTTGATGGTGCATGGGGTTGTTTCTCCCCAGCTAAAGAACCCTGCACTTGCCTTTGTTGAATTTCACAGTTCTCTCCAACCCATCAAGGTCCTTCTGAAGGGCTGCACAGCCCTCTGGGGTTCCAGCCACTCCTCACAGATTTGTGTTGTCAGTGATTTTGCTGAGGATGCATCTGCCCCTTCATCCAAGTCAGTAACAAATAAATTTTGGTAAATTAAAAAATTCTGAGCTCAGTATTGAAGCTTGGGGAACACCACTCATGACAGGCCTCCAACTAGTGGTGGCTCCAACTAGTGGTGGCTCCCCATGGCACTCATTACAACCCTTTGGGATTTGCTGTTTAGCCAGTTCTCAGTAAACTGAAAAAGACTTTAAAACAATTTTTTTAAATCTCTGAAACCATAAATACTATTTTAGATAGTTAATTAAAGTGGATGCAATAATTAAAATGGATGTGGAAGAAAGATCTTTTGATAATAGTTGCATAAAGTTTTTGTGTTGAACACAGAGCACATAGTCCAAACTATGACACTTCAGGAATCACCTTGCTCAAAATAAAGTCCATGAGGACTGACAGGAAACTGAGCTGCCATATATAAATATAATCACAAAATAAATATGGAAAGTACTTGTACTGTATGTAGAGAAATTACTGTTGTCTGATTAACTGTTTCAACAATAAAAATAGTTGTTTTAAATCCTGAAGGTAACTGCTTATAAAACTGCTTATCTAACCTGCTCAACACGCAGCAGAAGTGCTTCCCCTGCAATCTCTACCTTTTACTAAGTATTCTCTTGAGGGAATCCAATGGCTCCATAATTGATTTTTTCTCTTTCAGTACAGATTCCCATTGATTTGGTGCTGCAGACATCTATCCTCCCTACCCCCACTAACAGCTGAATACCAGGCACCTCATAACTCATTCAATACATTGTGCCAGATGCACCATCTTCTTCACTATCTATCTTCTGGATCTGGTCAGGCATCCTGTAGCAAAGAAACACAGACATGGATTTTCATTGATGGAAACCTCTCTTACCAGAACATGTGTCTCATGGGCGACTCTGTGTATCTCTAGGTTTTTGTTCCCAGACCTACTTGCAGAGAACATGAGATACAACCACTGTTCCTTACAGAGCTCTTCGTTTACAGAAATGTGCAGACTGCCTTTTACTGTAAAGAGTTTTTACTGGAAAAGCACTTTTGGAATTAGCCTGAGCCCACTGATATGAACTGATCCAGCCTGTGTCAATGACATTTGGAATCAGGCAGTAGAGTTCTGTAGTGATTCAAGGTCTGTTTTTGACAACCAATGACTTTTCTTGCATTAGGCTAATTTGCTGAATCTTCTCTTTCCTACGTTACATTTAAATGAAGTAAGACACATTCCAGTCATAAGATATCCTTTCCATTTAATATTTCCCCTTCAAATGCAGCTTGGATTTAGTAATTAATCAGTGATATCCTTCAGAGTCTACAGACTATCATGAACACTGAGATTAGACAATCCTCATTTTTCCCCAAACTCAGCTAAGACATCCAAGAAACTGAATTTACATAAACAATAGAAAGATTTTGCTGTGCAAGTTCATAAATTCTGACAGTTTCATGAAAGAAGACACTTGAGATGAGTTAAGAAGCTTTAACAACTCTACATAAAGGCAAGTATACTGGCTGAAAAAGCAGCCAGCATTCTGGAAATGACTAATGAAGTATTACAGCAAAATTCTGCTAGTGGATGCTTGAGCTTATGCTGTATAACTAAAGTGCAGCAACAGGATATCATGAACGCAGAAGTTATTCTTTGTGAATATGTGACAATATCTAGCTTCTGGGACTATCACACTATTATAAATCCTGATCACTGAGTCCTGATGGTGGCTTATTTGGTGTTTTCTGGCTTAAGAAGCAATAGATACTGTGGTTGTGGTATTTTATGAAAATCCCTTTGCTAGGATTTTCTTCTCCTGAGAAGCTGAAGGGCCTCAGCTTCAAGTGTAAACAATTTGTTATCTGCTGCTGTGGAATGCAGCAGGTGCTTCCTCGATTGGTCAATGTGGGATGTTTCTACTTGGTGGCCAATCGAGGAGGCAGCAGCTCTCGGACTCTCTGGGAGTCACAGCACTTTGTTATTCATTCCTTTCTATTCCTGTCTCGCCTTCTGATGAATCTCTCTCTCTGTTCTTTGTAGTATAGTTATAGTGTGGTCTTTTTTAATATAATATATATCATAATATAATAAACCAGCCTTCTGAAATGGAGTCAAGATCTCTCCTTCCCTTCACCAAGTCCTAACTGCCCAGAAGACCCATGGTAATAAATGGTGACCCCAGATGTGGCAATAAGATACAGTCTGTCAAAGACAGGTAAGCAGAGAACCTACTTTCTCACCTGAAATTGGCAGATGCTACAACAGTCCTTCTAAAGGCGTATATTAGCAGCATATATTTCCACTGCAGCTTTATGAGGCTGCATAACTCTTTCCCACTAGCTGGAAAATATTTACTAAAAAAACACATGCATGCAAGCAGTATGGATGTGTTTGGTGGTGGTATCTATTTGAAGACAGATTTCTGCCTAAATTATGAAGCAAAGCACTGAAAGGTTGGAAACACATTTGATTATGGTTTCAGTCTCTTCTGTGTCATTTTGAGGTTTTTTTATCAAAATGTCTTTTGGCCCAGTCTGAAAGAAATCCAGAAACTGTTGTCAATGAGTAGAAATAAAGAATGCCAAGTCTTCATCTACACTAGGCTTAGCCTTACCATTCTGATGGGACAACTTAAAGGTAAAGATTACCGGATAGCTTAGTGGATCATAACAGAGCAACTATAACTTGGTTGCTGGAAAGGTCACACATACTAAATTTCTGGTCCTCATAGAAGAAACAAGGACATTTTCAAGTGGGGAAAAGCTGAGACCGATGGAGGATAATTATCATCTTTCGTAATAACTCCAAATAAGAGGCAAATCCAGCAGATTCAGCATTGGGAAGGGAACTAATCTGGTTCTAAAAAACATAAAGTCTCCTTCTCACCTCTGCTCTGATTTGTCACATCAACTTTAAAGGCAGCATCTGTATCTTAAAATGAAGTTGATTTACAAATATATTCAAAACAAATTTGAAATCTGAGAATCATACTATCTCATTATATGAGGTACATAGTATAGTGCTATACATTACTATCACATCTATCCTTCTTAAATATCTTCCCTATCTTATTATTATAATTATACTCTAATTACTCTGTAGTTTAGTTTATGATGCTCTTTTCTTAAAGATTAAACATTCAAAAAGTTTTAAATTGGAAGAAGCAGGAAGAATTGAAGCTCACCTGTGAACAAGAAATTTCTCTATCTTGTGGAGAGAGAGATCTGTGGAACAAGTTCCTACAGGAATCAAGGATAAGCCTCTATGTTTTCTGAGGTACTAATCATGCATTTTACCAAACAAACTTTTAGAAGTGCTTAAATTCTCCAAAGGTGATGGCAATATAGGACAAGCTATCAGAGAAGCTGAACTGCTTAACTGTCACAGAGTTGTTTTCAAAAAGGTCTTTGTGTGTCTCACAATAAGAAAAATTACAGACCAGACCTAAAGTAGCTACTAAAAAACTGCAATATCTAGAGTGACTTTTAAAACCAAGTAGGAAGACGCTTTTAACTGCTGTACCTGTGGAAAAACATCTGTATTTACTAAGTAAAGAACTCAGACCTGGTTTGAAGCAAAGTTAAGAGCATTTATTAAGGAAAGAGACCATAAATTACAATTTAATAGAAATAAACTTCTTTTTTTTCAGTATATATAATTCTAAACTGTTTCAAATTTTTTTCCTCATGTAAAAAATTAATCCATATAGCAAGACAGAATTGAAATTATACACAAATTGGATTACTTTTTGGGGCAACTTGCTCAAAAATAAAACTCTCATAAATTGAGTATCACCTACTGTTTACTTAAGAAATAAATGTAGGGGAAAGTTATGGTCATACAAAGCACTTACTCTTTTTTGTTAGAATAGTATTGATCTAAAATCTCATTTTAATAAAATATGAAAAGTTAAAATATATTTTTCAGTGTAAATATATTACTGCCTCAACATTTTATTCTGTACAAATTTAGTTGTTACTTATGGCAACATAATTGGCTGGAAAGATGCCAGTTTTTCCTCCTATTCTTCCTTCCCACCAATCAAACTGGGAATTTGTTTTAGTTGTCACTGTGATTCTGTCTCCAGCTTTGAAAGTCAAGTCACCTGGCTGTTGTCCTTCAAATGAATAAAGTGCTGTCACTTCAACTGGATCACTCCGAGAGTCATCTGAAATTCAAGAAATTAAATAAAAAGGAAATTACTAAAAGGAGATTCCTAGTGTCAGCACACACACTAAGTTCTTAAATAGAATATTCTTAGATGACAGTAGAAAAGGGTGACAAAAACACTAAAATAATCTATATGGGCATATTAACCACTGATGAAAATCCCCTCCGTTTCCACTATAATCTTAGGTAAATGAAATTTGAATTCCATCCTATCAGTGCAGTCTATTTAATAAAATAATACTCTATACAAAGTAAAGATCAGCCAGTTTTCTGTATGTCTCATATGGTCAAAGACAGTGGGAACAAAGGTGATGTATTGAGGAAAGCACAAACATTTCCTGAATGGCTGCTATCAGAGCCACTGCTCAGGTTTGAGTTTTGGTTTGTGTTCTCTGCAACAGCTTCTTCATGGGAACTGCAAAACTCAAAGGAAAAAATTTGATTTTTTAATCAAAACTCAGGATATAGGATGGCAAAATACAAAATATCCACAGCACTTCCCCTCTTGTTCCATAGGTTTTGCAGTGCCTGGAATTTTGGTGTATCTCAGATGTTAAACAGAACACACAGAATGTGCCAGTGGAATGAACTGATTATGGTTTGATGTACTGGAAGTGACTTGGTTTGTATAGGGGTATTTTTGCCCACATATACAAATGGCTTTTATTCACTTTGCACCAGTCTCTTACATAACTCTTTCAGTCCTCAGCTGGGGTTGGAATCATGCCATGAGGCTTCTAAACTAATTTTAAAACTATCAAAATCTTGGATACTATTATCCACCCTCCATTCCTGTAGAAAATTTTTAGCCAATATTTATTATTTAGCCAATGTTTATTACCACTGAACTTTAAATCTGAGTATCTTCAATTTAACAATAATTATGTTTTCTCTCAATTCCTTTTACTGTCTGAGCTATAGGAGGTAGTTGCTTTAGATTAATGTTGATTTAGAAAACACTTAAATCTCTCACAAGAGTGAATCTAAAATTGAAAAATGGAAGCTGCAATGGAAAATTAGTTAAGAGGAAGTAATGTTTACACAGTCAGGTAGAGAGATTTCAGGATATATTGCTCATATGGACATGATGGCTGCATAAAGGTTCAAGCATGTTAGATTAAAGGCTTTTAGAATTAGCTGCACCTTCTTGCTGTCAAAACTGTTGCAAAAGGGGAAACCCAACCTCTCACTAGTTTACACAATGCAAGCAGAGAGCTAGAAAGTGTGGTGAGAGAAGCACTGATACAACTTTTTTTTGTTGTTTTTTTTGCAGTCTGTCTTCAGCAACTGGTCCCCACAGATTTTTTCCTTCTGGTTGCTTTTATAATTTCAAAAGGAAGAGGAAAAATTTTTTTCCCTAAGGCTCACAAACACAAACTGTAGCTGAACAGGACAGAGAAGAACAATGGACCACAAATGTATGCGTAAAGAGCACAGGGTTTTTCCCCCACATCTGTCAATATTCTGTTCATTCTACAGGTGAGTGCTTTCTCTTCATGATCTGCAGTTTTAGCAATCACAAAAGACTAATAGAAAATTATTTGTCCATGATCTGGGAGAGATTTGATTGCAGAGAAGTGTTTCTTGATCACACAGTATCTCTCTCCTGATATGTAAAGTCATGATTGAAAGTCATAAAACACTATTTCTTTTACTGTGAAAATAAACCCAAATTTATCGGGTTCATATCTCCACCAGTTACTCCTACCAAAAAGGCAGATTTCAGCTTTTCTAAATAGCTCTTTTACTGTCACATCTGAAACCCTGACAGACTGAATATTCAGCAATCACAAAATTTTCCTCCAAGAATTCAAGCATTTGATGCAGTTGGGAAGATATGATGGGCCCTCATGCACAGTGTAGTTAGAAGCCAGATACTTTTATTGAGGAAATCATAGAAAAAGTATGAAGTAAAACATCAATTTTTTACTCCTAGCGTTAACTGAAGAATAGTCAGAAAATACTGTGGCCCAGGACTCTTTAGGTGCTATGGCATGAAAACAGTTATGACTTAGTTCCATATAAAAAGGGGGAAGGGGTGTATTTTACCCCTGTAAAATACACATTCAGGGAGCACATATGGGTTAACTGCATTTATATGCTACAGTGAAGGCAAAAATTTCCTATGCTTTGAGTTCTTAAGCCTATGTGTTTTTATCATGTAAATGAATAATCATTCAAAGAGAATTGGAGTTTTTATATATTTAAAACTGCCCAAAATATATATGGAAAAAGTAGGTATTTGACAGAGCAAAAGAAGAGATTGAAAATGCTAAAAGTAAGGTGAGAGATTATTTTCATTCCATTCAAAAAAGAGCTGTCAAGACCACTATGATATGCTGAACTCATCACAATAGTAAGTTACCACCTCCATGGCTGAACCTGCATTAAGACTATAATTCCTCTTACACAAACTGCTGAGTATTCTGAAACTGGCTGTGTAAAAGTAGGAGGAAAAATGAAAGGAAACATGACACAAATTAGAGCTTGAAAAGGTGGAAAAAACCATCCATATGTGAGATATCAAAGGGTAGGAGTGTATTCAATGCACCACAACCATGCCTCCAATTATTGATTGCTCTCTCATATGAACAAAACTGTTTTATGCGTTTCTCTTCTCATTTTTGTCCCTATACATCTTGTCCCTTTTGTCCCTATGCATCTTTCCAAACATAAAGAGAACTCAATGCACTACAGATGAATATGTACACTCAGTTCTGTGTCCTTGCCCCTTTAGCTACCTGCAATCATTTAAAAGCATTTTGTAGCTTTATTCCTGTCAGCTCTTTCATAGCCATTTCTACTTAATTTTCCCTAGCAGCCTTTTCCCATACTATAGTTCTGTTTCATCTTATTTCTCATAAAAATTCCAATTCAGTAGTTTTGTAGCACAATGCAGACAGAATGCATATTTCTTGCCTCCAGAGAAATATGAGTTCAGCATCCCTTCATATTTATATGGATCATCCTAACAATAAGGTACCTTAAATGAATGCACTGTTACAAATCTACTACACAGATTATAAGGAGGATCTATTCTGTGTTCTTATTTCCCAATTTCAGTTTTCATAGAAGGATTTTAAATAAAATTGTTATATTCCACATGAAGATCACTGAATGCATAGAAAGAAATGACATTTGCAGCTCACACAAGATGGTGCTACAGTGCTACATACAGCATATGATACTAAGATCACTGAGATTCGTGAGTATGCACACTGCAAGAAAAACAAACTACATTGTGGAAAATCCTTATTTGTTATTGCTATTTGAATACACACTTCCACAAACACAGTGGTCAAAACAGAAATAGAGAAATTTTGGTTGAGGCCAATTATTACAGTAGCCAGCATTCAATACGCCAGCATACACAGGTATGGCATGTGTTTGATTATAAACGTCTCTGACCACAATATCCTTCCAGTTTATTTATCTTTACATGCCATAATGATTTGAAGATTTTGTGAAGGACCACTGCTACGGATAAAAGACTTAGTGGGGTATTAACTAGAGTGAATTTATTGCCTCTTGGGTATGCTACATTACAGCCCCACAGTGAATGTAAAAGCAATAAAACTATTTTTAATTATGGCACATTTATCGTGTAATAAAAGCATTTTATATGAAGCTGCTGTGGAACAGATACATTGCCTACACTTCTGTGACTCAGTTAAGGGTGCCAGTTTTTGGCTACAAGGCCTGCTGGCACAGACTGGCCACAGACATACCAGCAAACACTGACCAGAGAGATGAGCCACATGCAAACTGTCTGCTGGTTCCTATACTGGAGTAACAACTAAACCACATCTTGGAATTATTTGGGAAAGTGCAAGGTGAGAATAATGCCAAGGCATTTTCCAACAACACCACCACATAAGTAAATGAGCTACAGGGCTTGGGCCCATGCCTTCACGCTGTTTAATTTACTAGTAGATACAGTAGCCAGTAGTTTCACATTCTAATGTGAGCTTATAAAATATTAGTAAAGCCATAGGCTGTTTCTAACTCTTGTTTTTAGAGAAGAACAGGCATTTGTCATAATTTTGGTCTGAGCTTATGATACTTTCAAAACCCAGCTCTAAGTTGGAACACAGAATAGTTGGAACACAGTTCAGCTGTGGGCCCCAGATTTAATTTTACTGGCACAGATGCATATATCACCCAGCCATCAGCCTGATGCTGAATATCTTGCAGAAGATGTGCTGCTTTTGGCCATGGACACAGCAATAAAACCGAAATAAGTTTCATGTACTTGAGGTTAGTGGTGAGATTGCTAAACATCCACTTATCAAATTGCACTAATTGTCAGTAATTTGAGAGTAATTTGTCAATAATTTCACTCTCTGCCCCCTCAGTAGGATGTGAAAGAAAAAACTGTAGGGCTAAAAGTAAGAAAACTCATGGACTCACAAGTTGGGATAAAAACATTAAAATAATTTAAATAAAATAATATGTTAAATTAAAATGTAAGGAAAAGGAAAATAACAAGAAGAGAGAGAAATAAAACCCAAGAAAAGCAGGCGATGCAAATGAGCAGCAATTGCTCACCACTACCCAAATTATGCTCAGCCTGTTCCCAAGCAGTGGCCCCCTAGGCAGCTTTCCCCCAGTTTTATATACTGAGTGTCACTCTGTGGGATATCCCTTTACCCAGTTGAGGTCAGCTGTCCAAGCTGTAATAGAATTGTTATTGCTTAAATGGAGACCTAGAAAACTAAGCAACCACATGGACCTTGTTTGTGCAGAAGTAAGATAAAACCAACAAACAGACCAAATGATGGAAAACAACTAACAGATTAGGCAGATGCAAAAATCTATGCTTTTGAAAACAAACATATCAAGTATCAGAAAGGTTTAGTATACTAGTCCACTGTTCAGAGGCATTGAAAGGATCAGGCACTGCTCATAGGTTTAGTATGAGAGATGTAACAGTGAATAGAAAAATATTATTTCTTTACCCATTATGTGCTTTTGCTTGGAAAGGGTTAGTATTGAGTTTATAATCAGAGTACAGGAAAGAATCCAAAGTAGGATAAAGAACTACGTCAATTACTGGGCCCATTGCAAATCTGAGTAAAAAACGATAGTTAGTGCCATTAACAATGAAAACTTAACAGGAAATTTTAATGCCAACCTTAGAAAATGGTCTGAAAAATACCACCTGGTAAGACACCACTGTGAGTGTAAATACTATGTGGATCCATTTACTGGTTACACTAAAATAACTGGAAGGATGTTTGCCCCAAATATCATATTAAAAAGGAAGACTATTATCAGGCCCCAACCAAACACGTTAAAGTGGAAGACAACCATTGGTATAATTCAACAGCTATAGCTGAGCCTATGGAAAGAAGGCAAACTGTATCCTAAGCTGCATTAGGCAAAGTACTGACAACAGATCAAGGGAGATGATCTCCTTTATTCAGCAATGGCATGGGCCACACCTGGGGTGCAGTCTAATTCTGAGCTTCTCAGTACAAGAGAAACATGGACATGCAGGAGACAATCCAGCAAAGGGCCATATGGAAGCTGCTATTGGAGCATCTCTCCTATGCAGAAAGGCTGAGAGAGCCTAGGGAAGAAAAGGCTTATCAGTGTCTATAGATATCTGAAGGGACAGTAAAAACAGGGTGGAGCCAGGCTCTTGCCAGTGATGCCCAGAGACATGGGCAATGGGCATGTACTGAAACACAGGGAAGTGCTGACTGAACATCAGGAAACACTTTTTTACCCTAAGGGTGACTGAACAGATTTCCCAGAGAGGTGATGGAGTTTCATCCTTGGAGGTATTCAAAAGACATGGACCTGATCCTGCTTGAGCAAGGAGATTGGACCAGATGACATCTAGAGGCCCTTTTTAACCTCATCCATTACACAATTTGGTGAAAAACTTCAAAGAGACTTTTGAAATAAAGTTATCTGTAAGTATAAAAGCAGCATGAAAATTTGTAATTGTAGGGAGTTTGGACTGAAACTGCTGTAATCAAAACCCAATTTGATACTAATGAAACTCACACTGTTAGCATCATCTGATGATCAGGCCTGACAGAGCAGACTTCTTAACAGACACTGACTAGCCTGTATCCAGCCAGGGGAGTGCCAGCATGGAGCACACCTAGTAGAGACTCCCATCTCTCTGAGTATGTGACCCTGCAGAGCTTTCTTGTCAACATATGGATCAGTGTGTTGTAAGGAGCTGCAATGGCACACAAACAAATCAGTTTAGCCTAGAACTGACAGAGCAACTCCTAAATCAGAGTTTAGTAAAATAAAGGGCTGAAGAGAAAGATTCATTGGTGCATGAGCAATATGAGAAATGCGATGAGGCAGTAAAGGACAAGAGTAAGTATTATCTTATACAGGTATGCCAGCATTTGCTGTGTTCCTCAACTGACAGAGCTAGATGTAAAAACTAAAAGGTAACATCGGCTCCGTGGAGGACAAGTGAAGAACATAAAAGAGAAAAAATTACCTTATGGCTTATTCTGACCCATGTGAGTCACTGCATTACAGTCAAAGCCAGCTTTAAGGGAAGAACTAAACTCACAGTATTGTATCCAGAAAGTAATAGCTATTCAGCTTCTGCACTCACTGTTTCTAGAGGTCTTACAGTCTCTTCCTCCTTTATAATGCCTTCAATAAACCTTGAAATGAAGGGGGGATCTGTCAGGGAGTGCTTTTGGGTCTGTTTGAGCTCAACAAGCCTCAAGGTTTATTGAGTTTTATTTCAGGAAGGATTTGGGTAGGGACTACAAAACCCAGAGAGATACATTTTATGCTGGATGCAGCATATTATACATTAGAATAAGAAATGCAAGGGGTTGGCAAAGGAAATGGCATGCAGTACATGCTGAAGGCATCAGCGTAACTACTAATGACAAGGAGAGCTTTCTCAAGCAGTGTGAGGGCTCATGATAGGAGAAACTAAAGATCTAAATTTCTGACTTGAGAAATGCAGCAGCATTGTGCCCTGATGATGACTAAAGGCAGGCAAAGAAATGCTTAAAGTTCAACTTTGAAGTAGGTAGGTAAATCACTAAGTTAAATCTGTGATACTAACAAGATTGAGAGGAAAGCTAGATCTGTCGGAGGGTGCTTTAGGTTCTGTCTGAGCTCAAAGACATACTTAACATGAGAGCCAGTGGGGGAATGTAAAAGATGGACAAAATTATAGGGCAGGAAATTAACTTTGAAGCAAGAACTGAATCTAGATGAGAGCAAAGAAATATTGAATTTACAAAGGTCAGACAGAAGGATGTTGCAACAATTGAATCATAATTGGACAAAAACATGGACAAAAGCGGAGACAGAAAGAAAAGGTTGCTTCTCTAAAGTGGTATCCAGAGAACATCTAGAGGTCTCATTGCTCCTATAGTGAAAGTGGGAACTTCTAAAAAAATTCAAGTTGAAGAACACATGAGCTCTGCAGTGATCACCAAGACAAAGTTTAAGATTCTATTTGACAATTTCATCTTGAATTCTTAATTAGTTAACAAAAGAATATCTGAGTAAAGGAGAAACGGAAATAGTTCTTTGCAGAAAATATTATCTAGCAAATTAAAAGCAGCAAAGAACAGCTAGCTGGGAAAACTTAGCAGAAAAAGAGAGGGCTGAATAAGGAAGACTTCTCAGTGAGACACCCAAAATATAAATGTAAAGGTGATTACAGACATAGCCCAGCAACAGAATTCAGGGATCTCAAGTATTACCAAAGGAAACAGAAGATGAATATTAATCTATCAGAAGGATGGAATGCAATTTCTAAAAGGTGGTCGTACACAGGTCAGCAGAGACTTGGAAGTAACACTTACATTTACATCAGTGAATGGTTCCTTGCCATGTTATTGAACTTGATGACTGCAAATCAGAGTCCAGGTTCCAATGCCCAATCACACTGGCATTATTGATGCTGATAAATTAGCAAAGACTAATTTATCAGCATAGATAGAGCCAATGGCTTGAACAGGGAGCAAGAGAAACTCTTTTAAAGAAGGTGAAGCACACTACTGAAGAAGCCCAAAACAAGAAAAAAGAAGATTAGATAACAGCAATATGATCAACCTTGGACTTCATAAGATGAAGGATGAGAAAATACTGCAGAGAGATATTGTGAGCTGGAGGGTTAAAAAGAAGCAACTAGGGACAGAGATAGAGAGAGGGGAAATAAAACAGTAAGAATCTTCTACATCTGTGAGAGCTCTCAAGTTTAGAGAAGGTATGAACTGAGAATGAGTGAAACTATCATATCTGCATCAGTATCCTCCTGAAAGTAAACAGTATGAACTAGTAAAAGAAGACAGACACTGGCTAGGACCTGAAGCATGGTCTCGTAATGCAAGGCCTCCATACAGGTGAGACCAGCAGCTCATAAATGAAGCACATTCTCCGAGACCTAGGTCAGAGTCTGGTATGTTGCCAGACAATATACCACTTTTTTTGCCGCTTCTCTTTTTACCCCATTAGTTATCTGGGAAGATTATTTCACAGTGTATTTCCCTGGTTCCTAAGATAACTTTCTTAATGTCTAGCTCCAAGTGATTCAGTACTGGCATACTTTTTTTTTCCCCATCTTTTTGTTCAACATTGGCCTTTGGCTGAAACCTTTCTTGACAATTATATGCTTGACTTATGCTTTTATAGTCAAAACCCATTTTTTCACACCTTCAGACTGTTACACTAAAAATAAGATAGCTACCGCATCTCAGGGACTCCTTACTCCACTCATTCACTCATTGAACTTCTTTTCCACATCTATTCAGATTAACCTATTTCTTCTTGGAGATGAATAAATAGAATATTATCATTAGGTAAAGGGCCTGTAGTAACTGACCTTTCACATTACCATTAAAAAAAGAATTGTTTAAATGGAAGGTTGAAGGAACAGAAGGAACAGAGAACTTTGTGGAGATCATGGATTTATATATGAATGTGAAAACTGTAATTAGAAAAAAAAATTGTGATGAATCAGCACATGAGACTGTCAGAACAGTTTTTTCTAATGAGGAGATAACCATGAATGAAGAAATCAGCAAATGAAAAATAGAAGGGAAAGGAGAGCAGAGAACACTGGAGGAACTGGAAGCCACAGAAAGGTGAAGTACAAGAACAGAAGCAGTACTAGTGATGTAGCAAAGCCACTCTTGTAGCTGAAGGCTGAGCTAAGAGTAAAATATGTGATAAAGCTAGACAACACAGAGCTAAGGGGTCAAATCCATTCAGAAGAATCTTAGTGGAGCTACAGAAATTAATAACAAAGATCATGAAATCAAGGGAATGTGTACATAATTTAAAGAAACTTAAATATATAGAGATATTTTGAAAATTAATGGATGTATTCCATATCCCAGAACTCTAAACCCAGAGTAAAATTAGAATTCAACATAATACAGTACTGAATACAGATAATACCAACTAGTTTGACAATCATCAATTGAACAAAAAGTCATTGGTTCCATAAACTGCTTTAATATTAGTGGGTTTTCAAAGGAAAGAAGTCTATTTGTGCAATAATGGAATCTATTTTAAGGTTAAAAAAAAAGGAAAAAAAACCCCAAAACAAAACAAACAAACAAACAACAACAACAACAAAAAAAAAAAAGCAGCTAGCAAACAGAAGACTAGAGGGATGCAAAGTTTAAGAGGGAAGATAAAGATGTCTTTGTGATTAGTGCCTTGATCTGTTCCCTGGCCATAAGAAATACTAGTACATGAAGTAAATGGTGCAGCTGTTTCAAAGAGACGAAAACTGACCTGTCAATATTAATTTAGAAAATACTTAAGAACAGCATTAATCAGGTTAAAGTCAAAGCATTAATTATGTACCAGACCAGTGATAAAGAGAGAGAAATTGGATGGCGCGTTGCCTGATACAACACTAATTCTGTGTCGCTCTTTTCACCAAAAAGGTATGAAGCTGAAACTACCAAAGCCTCAGTGATACAGTACTTTTTTCAAGAATGAGACAAGTCCAACAGCTTGGCTGCCTATGATCAGTCATGGGAGCATCTACCTTTTACTGTATCCAAACTTACCCCCTTTTCTTTATACTTAAAGTGTATTTCTGAACTATTATGTAGAAGAGCAGCTGAACAAGAGATTTTATTTCTTAGGTGAATTGCATCAGGGACAGTCAAAGAAATATTGGAAGGGAACTGAGAAGGAGCTGGGGCAGAAAGATGTAGGGCTTAGTGCTGGGGTTTTGAGGAAACCACTAATTATTCTAACAAACCTGTTTCCTGAAAGCTGTTCAGTCCTTTAATGCTAAGGATTGCATACCTTATCTCACTATTACATTTTGTAATTGCTCTAAAAAAATTTAAAACAGGAAAGAATACTAGTTTACAGAATACTAGAATACTAGTTTTACTAGAATACTGGTTCAAAATATATGAATTATAGTAGTCTTGATCATAATAAATCTGATAAGTCGCACTCTGAATTATAAGAAAGAAAAAATTGAAGCTACTTTTTTGATATTCTAAAACCAATCTACATCTGTTGATAATCTGAAAGCAAAGTTGTGTCCGTTTCTGAAAGAATACATGTATGCAACTAAATTTGTCTCCTTAGAAACAAAGCAATGGAAACAATTTCATTAATGTTATAACAGTCAAATTTTCACAGAATAACTCTGAAAGCATTGAAAAAGATACTCTCATATGTAAAGAAATAAAGATTAAAAAGTACAGAACTGTACATTTATTACTACATGCACATATAAAAAATTAATCTCTTTTACAACTATTTTTTCCACTCATGACTTTAGAAAGCAATCAAAATGATCAAAACTGCAACTGAAAATAGTATTCACTTATTTAAATAGAAAATACATTGTTTGAAATGGGTGTGACTACCATTATCTTCTCAAATTTAAAAACCTCTTGCATATATTACATAATACTTTTATGAAAAAGGACTGGGTCATTTACTTCCTGGAATGTAAACAAAGAAAGAAAAATTCCAAAGGCATGAAATATTTAAACAACACTACCTCAAAATGTCCCCTTTATGACCACATACAATGATGAGAACATGACAAAGGCAGTATCTCATTCCATCTGACTTTTCGAAAATTGGCATTTTGAAGATTAAGACATCATTAAGTGTCGTTCACTGAATTTGTATACTTTTTAATATTTTATGGTTGAAGAAGTTTAATGCAAATAATAGTCCATGTTCTGCTGATGTCTGAATTTCAAAGTTTTACCATGTGTAAGTGGTTTCTAACAAACTTAGGTAGCATCAGCTTTGGCTCAAAGTTGCAGCTCAGAGCCACAAAGGTGATGTAGCAGCTCAGAGCCACAAAGGTGATGAATTCACGTTCACAGTTAGGATGCACTAAAGTTAAGTCAAATTACTGCATTATCTAAGTTACAATGTCATGATAAGCAGAAATAGAACACATTACAATGTTGAAATTCACTTATTGGGCCCTTATTGGGCAATGTCCATTCTCAGGCTTTACCATTCACTATGTCTAAAGGCCTGAATAGGCCTAAAACAGCAGCATCTTGGGAAAGTGGCAAATGATCTGTTTAAAAACTTATGAAGGAAAGGTGGTAACGAAAGTTAGAGAAAGGATGAAAGAAAGGGCCATATCAATTACTACACAGAGAATAAGAGGTCAGTAAATTAAAAGGTTTTATGGCTTTCTTCTATTGTGACAAGGCAAAACACCAGCCAGACAGGACTGGGTAAAATGGACTAAAGAAGAACCATACTGTAGTGTATTATACACTGTGACTCAGAAATTAACTTTTCAACTCCTCTATGGCAACAAAATATTATGCATTCTAAAGGCTACTTAGAAAAAGTGTTCAAGCAGCTCCCATTTAGTAAGAAAAATAGTAGCCCAACTGTATCCTAAAGACTAAAAGCCATTAAAATAATTTCAGTTCTTGAATCACACCAGGATACAGATAAACTCTTTTCTCTACCCAATGTGCTCATTTTCCATATTCTTAGCTCTCACCTCTCAGCTTTTAGCTTAAGAAAAAAAGGGGGTTATTTCAGCTTCTAGAGCAGAACAGATGTATACTTACTTACAAATTTAATTTTAGTTGTTTCCGGACAAATAACAAATCAAGTGTTTGTTCAACCAAGCCTTAAAAGTGAAATCTCAAATGTCCGATTCACATTAAACTACTAATTTCCTTAATGGCCTTTTTAATTTTGTTTTTTAAATGTAGTCTTACCTCAAAAAAAACCCTCTGCATATACAAAACAATAACCTCAGATCTCACTGAACAGATGTTTGGGAAGGCCTAAATATGCACAGTAGACTTGACATTTTACATCTACAGGTACTAATCTGCTATAATCAGATATATTCTGTACAGATACTTGAAGTATGTCATATGCCACCATTGATCCAAATAATCTCCAATAATACTCATCTGATCAAAAGTCAGGAGACATGATATGCAGCAAATCACTCTCAGAACAAATAATATCTTGCTTAGCTGTTTCTTTGCCAATAATTCTGGCTTGTTTTGGGCAAGTAAACAAAATCACCTTTCTCTACTTTCTGAAAAAAAGCTTCTTAAGATACTCAAGTATTTAAATTCAATATTGAAGCCTGCAAATAATCAGTTCTTCATGACTAAGAAAATGAGGGTGGACTTTTTGCATTAAGTGAGCTTCACTGTCCCTGGGGTAAAACTACTCTTTAAATGCCCCACAAATGCCAATTTGTGCCCAGTTAAACAAACCTGGTCTGAGGAGGGATAGAAGGCATAAGTTGCATTACTCTAGTCTACATTCACTTATGGGCAAAGAATTGTTTTATACGTAGAACACCTGAAGGCTGTTTTGTTACAGCAGCTATAGCTTTAAGGCAATTTCAAAATCAAAGAATGACTTGGCTTGGCTTGGACCTGAAATCCAGATAAATGGCATCTGTAACTCTTCCCTTGTCCACTCCATCACAGTCACTCCATCATGGAAGTTGGTTGAGTTGGTCAGGCAGGACTTGCCTCTGGTGGAGCCGGGCTGGCTGTCTCAAATCACCCCCCTGACTCCCTGTACTTTAGTTCAGCTTGTAGGAGGATCTGTTCCATGACCTTCCCAGGCACAGAGGTGAAGGTTGCAGTGTAGTTCCAGGGGCCCTCCTTTCCACCCTTTTTAAAGATGTGTACAATGTTTTCCTTTTCCTAGTAACCTAGGAAATGTATTCAAGGTACAATGATAATCTAAAGGAAGGCCTGTATCATTCCAGGAACTACTCTCTTTAATGTGTTTCAGTACTAAATGTACACCCAAGTTCTTGAAAGGAAAGCAAAACCAGATGTTAAGCCCTCTTCCACTTCCATGAGGACTGCCTCAGCAAACCCTATTTTTGGTTTAGTTGCAGTACTAGATGTTATGTATTACTGTAACTGGGTACTTTGTCCAGGTTTCCAGTGTTAAAAAGCCCTCCAGTTGATTTTCAGAATAACTTGTGGTTATTAATGGTTATTAACCACATTCTCCATTAACAAAGAAACGATGGCCAGAAAAAACTATTCAAGGCAAAGTTAGCCATAGAAGTTCCATATAAGATGCAAGACCCTCAGTTTTGCAGAAAAGCCTCAACAGATAAAAAGTTCATCATCAGCAGCAAATCTGTATGCACGGAATGAAGATATTATACCCAGCATAATAAGAGACTCACAAAACCCAGGAGAAGGCTTATGTATTTTTTGACCTCTTCTATATAAGCTAGGAATGGATCATTTCAAAGCAGATTCCATATCACCAACTTGAGTTGTTACTGAACAGTGTCATGTCTAGCAAACAAAACTGGTGATTGAAACAGACCTGACTATATTTAAAGTTTAAGTCACTGTGCAAATTTAGCTCACTCAGTATGAAACGTATTTCGCTGGTTTTGAGTTTCTGGCCTACTGGGGAACATGCTGGCTCATCATCTTCATCTGCTGATGGAATGTTTTCTATCTTTGTTTCAGCACACTCAGCTTTTGCATTAAAGAAGTGCCTTTTTTGTTAAGCATCTGTGGATGTATTTGATATTTAGGATACAAAAAAAGCCCTACCTCCTGCTTGCAAGAGTCAATTCCATCGCAGTACTTTTGCTGATTACTTTTTGGATTTTTCTGACATTTCCAAAAACAATTAGATTTTCATTCAAAGTGAAAAGGTCAAATAAACCAAAGCAATATCAAGGGCTTTATCGTGCTCAACATGACATTAATGCAAATAATGCCTGTGCTGAAATATACTGCAAAAGCTGAGCTGCAATCCTAAGCATAGCCTTCAAGCATGAAGCAAAGTAGAGTGACAAGAACTGAGCTCTGTTTTATTCAGGTCAAACTGATGATTTAGGAATGATCTGGGACTCTTTTATGTTGCCAAGCTTCTCCATGTTTCCTCTACTCATACCGAGTTAGTATCTCAATCTCAATACACTGTCTCTGCATTTTGATTCTCAAATCTCTGTATAGTCAGCTTCAAAATTTCTGCCAAGGGTATTATTGGCACATAATCTGGTTCACTTGATAGAAGTCTTAGCTTTTACAAAGGTCTGGGAAACAATCCACAGCCTCTAGAAAAAAAACCAAAGAGTAGTAAATGTATTCTATACAGTTTCTGCCAGTTTCTTAGGGTAATGCTTTGTGAAATACTGATTGAATTTTTTTTTTCTTTGCATGGAGAAATTCTTCTCTGCACTGGCTAGAAAAATGGTTAAAATACCAAAATTATATGAGACAAAGACTAGCTTATATGGAAACATACTAAATAATAATACTGTACAAGGCCCCATTTGAAGGTCTGTTACAATCCTTATCATCAGTGTTTAAAACTGGTTGAAAGCAAAGTGAATCAAGAACAGAAAGCCTGTTTTCAAGGCAAAATGGAAATGAGCTTTGCAGAATAAAACAAATTAAAGATGTGACTACTACTGTGCAAAGGAATCAGACAGAAAAGTAATTTTGCTAGAGAACTAGAAAGCATGAGAAAAGAATAATTAATCTTGATTAAAAAAATATATAGATGAAAATGAGAAGGAGTTTCAAGTCATGAAAGATTCAGAAACTGCTTTCTGTAAAGGGAACAACTGAGTATCTTCTGTTTTAACACAAAGTCTAGCACTTTCATGATAACATTTATATCATATGAACACCTGGAATATATAGAAACTTGTTAACTTTAGCTGCACTAAGGGACATAGGGGCTGTTGAAATCGATGTTGGGATTTCTTCTTGCCATAATTACTAATTCTCATTGCTTTTATGTTCCTTCAGCAGCAGTACAGCCATTATTAATTCTACCTACACCACAGGTTTAATCAACTTATAATTTCAAAAGGTATTCAATCAGTGTTCCCTTCCTGTGCCAAATGGTGACTCAAGTAATTGTACTTCCACTTACAGTATCCCATGGCACAATCCTGTAATCATTTCACCACAGTTTAAACTGGTAGGCGAAAGGCAGATTGCCCCATTCATTACAGAACAGCTTCAGCAAGAGCTAGAAATGGCACAGAGGCATAAACTAGAGCCTAAACTGATCAGAGCAAATTCTGCAACCTGCAACATCCACCATCACATGGATGAAGCATCTTGGACAACCATTATCATCCACAGTGTGCTGATATCAAACTCTGCAGCTAAGCACAACCAAACTTTGCAGAATACTCATTACATCAGCCTAGTCAATTTTGATAAAGTTCTTGAAATGAAAAAGCAAACAGTATCACAATTTTCAGTTCAAATTTAAGAGTGGTATTAACAGTATTCTTCATACATATGCTTTTAAGTCAAGTGAAATATTGGCTGTATAGATGTTTTTGAAAAGAAAACACTAACAGTAATCACATCCCTTGGTTCAAGCATGAGGAAATTCAGGCTTGTAGACGGGATTCAGCCACTGGCTCAAATTTGTCCAATGTACAACATATGTGAAGGCAGATTTTTCCCTCAACAGTATCTCCAAACTTACTCTGCTGTCTCAACCTCAGATTCTGTCTCATCCTTCTGTAGCTGCTGACAAAATGCAGAAATGTCAGGAGTAGAGAAGACACAGTCTAAACCTTATGGCAGAGACCAATACTTCAAATTGTGGACCAGAGTAAGCTTTCCCATTATATTTTTCTTACAGAGAAGTTTTCTATTTTCCTATTTTAATCCTCTTTTGACACCTTCCTTGCTACATAGCAAAGGAGCTGCTAAAAACACAAAAATGCAACACTTAGAGAAAAGGGGGAAGAGGGGTGCAAGTCTCACTGTGTATGAAAAAATTAACACTTCCTTTTCATAAGAGTAGAGGTCACTTCTAACTAAGCTTCTTCAAGAAAAAAACAACTGGAAAAAGAATATTTGAAGGTTACCTAATATGGCAAAAATTGTTAATGAGAAAGACAAACCAAATTAAATATAACCAGAGAAGTCTCAATGCAAACCTTGTCAGACCTCTCCATGAAAAGGTAAGATGTTCCTTGAAACCTTGTCTTTTTGTAGAAGTGAAAAGCATTATTACATCATTTCTAGAACAGTTTTTTGTTGTACTAGTTTAGCTTACATTTGTGTCTGGTTTATTTCTTTTTATTTTCTATGGCCTCCTGTTTTTTATTCAAGGACTGACAGTGTTTCTACAGAAGGTGAATGACCTTCTTGGTTCAATCAGAAATATCCAGCTGGCTGATCTGCATGATGTAACACTGAACCAGCACAGCCAGGGTAGATGCAGGACTCCAGGTCCCTCCATGACTGAGAATATATCACATTCTGGGGAACCATGATTTTACTACTCATGGGAAAATACATTTGAAGTGGGTGTTCCAACAGGGTGAAAAATAATAGTTTCCAAGAGAAAAGAAAGTCTTCCCTCAGAATTTAGTACAAAGTGGATGTTCTTGTCCCTACTATGAGGATGGATTTGTAAAGCATCAGCCCAGAGACCTGCATTTCTTACAGTAGTGTTAGCTTTTGTCTCAAGTCAGTAAAGCACAGGGCATTTCATCGCACTCTGGAGAGAAATCCTGTATATCTGTCACTTCCTTGAGGTAGTCAAAACTTCTGGTTGGCTTCAAGAACTATAAATGAAGCAGAAGTTCCCATACTCCCAAAGGCTTTTCTGGATAACAGACAGGAAAGCAATTTAAGCTTGCTTTAGTCCTACTGCTTGAACAACACAGAAGAAAATACTATCTAAAGCACTACACAGCTTTGAAACAACACTTGAAGGATGTATTCCAGATGATAAAGCATTAATCTGTATTTGTTACAATGCCTTCAGAAAAGACTTCAATCTATTCTGTTTAACATTTATATACTCCTGTGAATAATTTCATGTTTTAATTCTGTGAATCAGAATTATCACCTCAGTGGTGCTTTAAACTTAAAAAAATATGCATAGATTGCACTGAAATTTTTCTGTGCTTTAGCTCTAATTTCACAATTTTTATTCCAAGCCATTAAAAAATGCCAGGAAAAAAATATTTTTTACCCATGCCAGAGTAGCTGGTTCATACTTAGCACAACAGCTCTCTGCCCACGCATGCACACGTACATCAGAAAGACCCCAATTTCATTCTAGCATGTCTGACCTCAATCTCTCTGTGCCTTGTTGTATTTTGAGTTAGCAGATTATATGCATAAAGCTATTTGTTTCAGTATGACCAGTGAAGGCCTGCATGCTGCATATTTTCCTCTCAGCTTGCCACAATATAAGCCATAAGCAGCTTGATTATCTGACTTATCACATTCATAGTAGTAATAGTACAATCCTAGTAAAAGTGAATCAGGGATAAAAATAGTCTCAAAAATAATTTCCTGGGATTTCCTGGGTTTCGTTAGTATTAAGAAAGAGCTCATAATAGCAAGAAAATTAATACTGTGGGGGACCACCAGATGGATGTTTTACTTTTCTAGTAACTAAATATAAACATGTCACAAGTCTTGCCATGGAAAACACAAAAATAGACCAAGCTCAGCTAAAACTCTTAAAAAAACCAAAAACACCCATACTTTAGTTTACCAAATTAGTAGACAATGTTATGAAAGATTATGGTAGAAACATTATATGTGTCACTTTGTAAGATTTTTCTAAAACAAATACCTATTTGTCACACTGAGCTTATTGATTTTATAGTTTATAATCTGCTAAGAGTTTTTCATCAAATTATAGTATTGAAGGAACAGATTACTGCACAGCTTAATGAGGGTTCTTCCTTACTATAGTTCTACTTGATCCTTCAGCAAATCTCTTCCTTTCTTGGAAAAGGAGTAATTCATAAACTGAAGAATAAAAAGTGGCTTTTTTTCCAACGTCAGATACACAGTGCATATCCACAACATCTAAAGGAGTATGTACACATCTGATTTTATCGTGTTTTCATGAATGATTTAATTTCCAGTTCAAAAGTAAAATGCATTTTTCCCCTCACTGTGAACCACAGAGTCTTCCTCCATCCTTAAAAACAAGAGGTTCTGGACTCCTCCACTGCAGGTCTATGCAGATATCAGATACAAAAAAAAACCATTTTATTATCTTAAATAAAAGTTAAAAGCTTTTGATTCAATTTTACTACAGTTCAAGTTGGCAAATGAAAACCTCAGAACGATTAAACCATTTTAAATCATCTTGATCCGGAAAAGACAGAAAGAAGCACATAATGAAATATGTACAATATCCTAGGAAGGCAGACTCAACGTACATGTTTTCTAACAACAAAGGAAAAGCAAAAATTCACGTATTATACTGAGAAAAGGTTAGTCTGAGACCATAGAGATAGCTGATTTTGTTTGTTTGAAAACTCATGAAATATTTTAACTTTCCTGTGGTGGTGCTTAGTCTTAATTGAAATAAAAATGCCCAAGTCAAAAGTCACTCATCAAGAGGAGATTTGGGCACACTTACATTTCTCTTGCAGCACAGTTGTTAGATTTTTTTGTCAGTGGGCATATCTAAACATGGAACTGCACAGTGAATACAAACAGTTGCATGTTAGATTTCCAGTTAAATCTGAGTTCCAAAATAGTACTGGTTTTGTTAAACCTAAGTTGAGAAATACATATATTAAAAAATAAAGTGATTGCTTAAATACATATTTACCAAAGCAAGCCTATTTTAAAGTTGCAATAACATAGAGTGATGCTCTCTTTCAGCAGTTCTAACTAAAAATTCCATTTTTTCATTACACTGTGCTAAAAAAGCTCAGCACCACACATAAGTAGAGGTACTAATTAATGCAGAGACTGCTAGAATGGTGTCCATGTTCCAGCTTATATTTTCTTTTCCAAGCTTGATCAATATTATCCTAGAGAGCAGTACCTTTCAAAATAACAAGACAAGTCAGATGTAAACTGAACTGCAGAACAGGTATGCAAGTAAAACAAGTGAAACAGAAGCTGAAATCACAACAAAAAAAAAAAAAAAAAAAAGCTTTTTACCTCAGAAGAGGCCTATGAATTCTTAGTCCATACAATTATTTTGGCTTAGTTAAAACATTTGTAACTGGCCACAAAAAAATCCATAATGTACTAACAAAGGCAAATTCACATACAGACTCTCAATTTTCCTTGACAAAATACACTTCAGGAGGCATGAAAATCTGCCTTGGAATTCTCTTGGGAAGCAGATTTTCACAGACCTACTGAACCATCTGGCATTCATAGATTACCAAAAGAAACACTGAGATCATCCCTGAAATTACAGAGAAGTGGGCCAGGCCTGATTCCTGGAGAACTGTACCCATGAAAAGCAGCAGCTCTGATACATTTAGTTAACACAAACTGAATTTACCACCTCATGGTACTACCTAATCAAAAAGGGTTGATATTGCCTCAATTTTTTTTAAATATAGATAAGGAACACTCAAGAAAGTTTAAATAAATAAATAAATAAATAATAGAAAATATGACTGGAGTTTAGTGCAAATTCATTAGAGCTTTTAGGAGCCCAAATCTTACTGATCTCAGTGAGCTCACAGCTCAGAATTTGGTATTTTTATTATTACTTAAAATTTGAGAGGAAAGAGAAAATTACTTTTGACAAAGCTCATCAATCTGCTTGGCAATCAAAAGAAAGATGAAGGAAGACCAAAAAGTGATTTGATTACAGCACAAGGGTCTCAAAGAGAACAAGAGGGGAACAAAAAAAAAAAAGCTCCCCTGCGTAGCAAAGGGCTCTTTAATATAGTGAAGAAAGCCACAACAAATACTGTCTAAAAGCTTCAGACAAATTCATGTAGGAAGGCATGAATGTTTAATAATGAGGTTGACAAATCACTCAAATCATCATTGAAAAAGGGTTGTTTTTTTTTTAAAAACAGTGACAATTTCTCATCTGCCTCCATATCCCCATCAGTAGGTTTGATATAGCACTTCTTTCATATGCAAGAATATAAATATATGCCTATTGGGACAATATTATTGGGACAAAAATTTATTTTATTTTCAAAGTGAAAGGTTTCTGCTGAAAAAACCTAGTCAAAATTCATATTTTGGCTTTTTTTTTACTTTTACTGTAATCACGTTGGGGTGTGTTGATTTTATGCACAATAGGTAAAAAGTTCAATGGCTGCAGATAATTTACTGCATTCAAAAATCTAAAGAAGAGGGTAAATATTTTTCTCAAGGCAAAATTTTAAAATATTTAGTAATTCTGGAAGGTAAGAAAGACTGTTTCTGTAAGTAAACAAACAAAAAAAAAGCTTAAATATTCAGGCTTCACAGCTACAAGTTCCTATGAGTTTCTTAAGCAAGTCACCTGACCCCTTAAAAATGCAGACAGCATCATTACTTTCTCCAAATTATCATAAAATACTCACATTGTTATCAAAAAAAGCTGCTTTTGTGTTCAATATGAATATTTGGTCTTACAGTATTGTAAGAATTTAAATGCATGGTGAGATTTGATAATTGTGAAGAATAGTGAAAGCACACTGCTTGGAAGGAAGAAATTTCTTCCATTTTCATCCCCATTCCTGTCTCAAGTCTGTTTCCTGATTGTTTCAGCACCTTGGCAAGTTCAAGTGATTCTTTTCCAAACATGTGAAAGAACATTTTCTGATAAACTGAGCTCAAGAAAAAGCGAAAAATACCTGACTTCTGATTTCAACAACTGCCTGTTATTCTCACCAACATTCACCTCCTATTCTCACCAGTTCTCACCAACATTCACCTCAACCCAGGCACAACTTTACTCGCAGATCACTGCTCCTGCTGCTACCAGTTCAGCTGGGGAACCACATCACTGTAACATTTTCAGAATTGTATACTATTCAGCACACTGTTAGGAGGGTAGGCAGGAAGCAATAATTTAGTTACATTTTTGGTTACTTGCTGCTCCAGGGCAGAACTCCAAGCAGAAAATCTACAAATCAAAACACGAATGAAAATTTAATATCTAGGATTAGATATTCCAGTGTGACAAACTATGAACCTAATGTATCTAAAAAAATGGTCCTAATGAAATAAACTCCTGAGTCTACAATGTCCAAGTAGTCATCAAAGAATCGTGGGTTGTTTGTATTACAGACGTGGTAAAGACGTCCAAAGAATCATCCATCCAGAAAAAGAAAATGCTGTGGTAATAAATCTTGGAAGGGCCAGTAAGTCCTTTTAGTAGATTTTACAACAAAGAGGGGAGAAGTAGAAAAATGAAATGCAAATGCCTAATTCTAGTAAAGGAGAAGGCATGAAGTTTCATGCTCATAAGCAAATCAAATTTCTTTATTTAGTGAGTCTTCAGAAAAATGTCTACCAGTGTAGAAAATTCATACTTCACTGAATCACAATAACTGTAGCAGCTGCTAGTTTGTTGTGATTTTTTGTTGCGGTTGTTTTGGGGTTTTATTTCCCAAAATTGTATAAGTGCAATTTTTAACTGCATCTAAATAAAATGTGTGGTATTCCCAAGTTTCTGGAAACATTTAAAACACTGCTGAAGCTCATTTTACAACTAAATGCATTACCTTAAGCATTATTCAGTTACATGAAAACAATCTCCTTGCAACTGAGTACAAGTATCACGTTATCAGTTTAGAAAATAATGTTTTTCATTTATCATTTTCTTGCATTTGAGAAAGGTTATATTACATTACTTATCTATATAATTCAAGTACACAGAAAATAATTAAAAATGTTTCATCCACAAGTCTATCTCTTATCTAATGAGAAGAGTTAATATTTCAACCTTTCTACTACTTGTATAACTGCTGCAAAACCAAATGCTGGTAACACAATGCCAAGTTGCCCCTTCCCCAACTAAAGGCCTTGTTACTTGCAACCCAGATAAGCTTGTTGCTGAACATCAAAACCTACCTCCACCCATTAGCCATTATACCTAACACAAAGCTTCCTAAAGATAAGATTCGTTCACTCTTCTATTGCTTATCTATATGTATTTTTTTTAAACTAGAATGACACAAAAAATTTTGCATATGTCTTCTACAGATCACTGTAGAAGAACATCTGCTGCAGCAACTACTCCTGCAATAAAGATTGACATGTATGTGCTATAGCTGCTAGGCAGCTCTGTTGAAATAATTTGGACTATAAATAGGCAGAAACAGATCATTGACAGGAGATATGGCCTTATGGCTCTTTCTTTTTCATCCCCCAGCATTAATATACTCTTGTGAAAGGGACTGTGACTCTTGACTTCAACCTTAATTGCCCTCTGAGAGAAGAAAAAAAGCTTTAGCCTTTAGAAACATAGAGTATTTCTGTGGATTCAGAAAGCATTTGAACTGTTACCTATGGAAATGTAATCTGCATCAGAAAGCCAAATATACCATGCCATCACTTAAACAAGATCCTACTGCGCCCACCCCCTGCATTCCTAAAAAAAAAAAACTTGTATATTTTGAGAAACTGCTAGAAATTCCCAGTAGCAGACTGAGTCTATATCTTCAAAGAATCTTGAAAGCCATTTAACAGATGGCTCTGGAATATTTTTACCTTGTCACTTGCACCATAGAAGAACACTCCCTTGAATATAGCAAATGTATGCAAACTTTAGAAACCTGTTCTCAGTTGGTCAGGGCTTTGGTAAGACTGGGAAAGCTTAGTTTTAATGGCCAGAAGACCAGTTCTTCTCCCTTGGATGACAGCTATTGGGTACAGACCACTAGAGTCCTCCTTTTCCCTATACAAGTCATATAACACAGTAACAAATCTTGATTCTCAGGAAGTCTCTAATCTGCAGAAGTCACATCGACAGCTCAGCTTAAGATACTCCTATGTTGGCCCCTTCAACAGACACACATACCAAGAACATGAAGAGAAGATATAAAAAAGAATGTAAAGACAAAGATAGATAATTTGTCTTAATTTTTAGTGAAAAGCTCTATTTACACTTTGCCTGAAATAGACTTCTCATTGTGTTCTATTAACAAACTCAGTTTTAGCTCTATTTGCAGAAGTAAAAAAGAGGTATTTTGTTTAATTTGATTTTCAAGTGAGCATGCAATACATGAAAATATAAGTACATATACATTATATATATAGATATATATATAAAATATATATAATATATACATATATATACACATATAAAATATGGAATGCAAATAATGCTCCTGTTAAGAGTTGAAAGTGCTTTAAACATAAGAGAATCAATAGTAATATCTTTAGTGTCTTTAGTGTAAAACAGAATTATTTCAGTTCAAAAACCTGAAGAAGCCATGTAAATTGCTGTTTATGCCAGCATAATCAGGTATCATCTGTGGAAGCACTTAAAAAATTAAAACAGCAATTATAGTACATTGCATAAGGACTTGGACTGAAGCTTGTTATATCAGCTTCCCTCTTCATTGCAATTAGGTGGTAGCATAAAACAATTTTACTACTTCAAGTGCATTTTTCAAGCTCACAGAATAAAACAAAACTTGGGCTGCTCAGAAAGAGAATGTCATCGTTAGAATGTAAAGCCAGGGAATAAGATTAATGTTTATGAAATATTTTCAGGAGATCATACAAGACCTAATCTCTTTTTAACACATGGACAATAAAGAAAAATACCAGTGGCCAGATATTTTTGCATATCTTTCAAAGTACTTTTAAGACTTCTCAGATTCTACACTGTATTAATAGAATAAGTGTAAGCTTAGTACTTACCCCCAGATGCATAATCATTGGGAAGTTCAGGATAAAGTTTGTTTGTATTCTTTTTAGCTGAAAGAGAAAGAAAAAAATAGCAACTTATATGACATGTTAATGTATATTGTCATATTTTGTATACTGCTCTTCTGATACAAGTTCAATACTTATTAAGTGATTAGTTAACTAAGAATCAGTGCAGAAGGAAGAAATACAGACTATATCTCACATCCTTAACCAGAGAATTAAGTTAACAAGAGGAGCTGCACAGTAAAGCCTCACTTTAAATGAAAGCACTTTGTTAAGACAAACTGTTAAAGAGACAAAATTCTGCCTCTTCTGTTCTACTGTAACACTTCTAATGATTAAAAGATATTGACAACCTAAAGAGAAACTATGATTTCTAGAAGCCAGAAGTTTCTAGAACTTGGACCAGCAGTTTCTAGGTCTGTTATTTTTACTAAGAAATTTCATTGTACTGTGAGGCTCCTATGTATCCAGTAACTATGAATATTTCCTTTGAATTATTACATGATTCTGTAACTATAAAAACACTGTTTCTATAGCAAATCTGTCAGAGAGAAAAGGTTTGTTAATATAAAATAAAAAAACAAGTCCTTTAGTCCTTATCAGTCATGGCACTACATCAACATGCTTTTAGTGTTTGTCCAAGGAAGAGTATTTAATAAATGTTTTTATAGAGTCAGCTGCTATAATAACTGCATAGTATTAATTAGCTTTAATGCTCTAATTTTACAAAGATAATTAATTAGCCATTAAAAAAAGTTTTTACCCGGTGGTGTAGGTCTAACAGTGGGTTTAGGCGGCTCTGGTCTGGTTGATGGTCTAGCAGGTCGGTCATTTACCTAAAGTACATAAATATTTTAAAAACATAGCATCACATCTGGATATAGATTGTGACTTCAGAACCTAGAAGTATGTCAAGTTACACTGAAAAAAAAATTAAAAGTACTCTTACTCCACTGAACTTGTAAGAACTCAAAAAGCATACTAAACACTAATGACATTTACATGACACTGAAGTAAATCATCATGGGTTTGACAAAGCTGAAAGTAAATGCTTGTCTACCAGTAACATCAACATCTGTAAGAAATATCTTCTACAGTCCCAGTATTACATTAGAAATGTGATTGTTTGAATGGGAGACAGAAAAGTTAGAAAACTAAGAGTGTCCAATTTCAAATTAACTTGACTAAAAATACTTGATTAAACGTTCCTAATCATCACCTTGGATTTGATAATACACAATTACAAAACAAGGATACACTTTGTTATTCTGGAAGATGCAAAGTAAACCCAGCAACATTCTTGCCCCCAAGAGCCTAGCAGGGAAATACTTGAACAAATGTTCCATGTGCAGTAAATGACAAGTGTTATGCCTTCAGTCATCCAACAGAGAAGTTAAAAATGACACATGAACATCAGCACTGACACTGACTAGGAACAGCTTAGGAACAGGGAAAGCCTATGTGAAAAAGAAGCACACAAACCCTTCTTTGTTCCCTTACAGATTTTCCTGGATTATTTTTTTGTTCTTCATTTTCATACACTTCAGTGAAGGATGCTAGAATTTCATAAAGATCATCTGCTTGAGCAGGGAAAGGCACGTCACCAAGCAGGATGGCACTAGCCCGAATGTCCTGCCCATAAAACCTGGTACAAAAAAAAATCAAGATTGCAGGTATTTGATTATTATTACATTTCAACTTCTAGATTAATTAATTTTGTGTAAATGCTCCCTATCTCCATCCCTAGCCCTGCATTTTTCCTACTGATCATATACTGAGAAATGACAGAACTATTTCAAAGCTGTAAATTTGGAAAACTGACCACAGCCCCCATTTTCCTGCACCACTTGGGAGGAGGAGGTAGGGAAGCTGTGATTGAAGTGGAGCCCACTAAGATGGAAGGTGTGTGGGGAAAAGGTGCTGCTTTCCAGATTTGCTCTTATTTCTCATTATCCTATTCTCTTATTTATTGAAAATAAAATAAACTAATTTCCCCTTGATGAGGTTGGAGTTTTTTTGACTGAAATAGCAACTGGTAAGTGATCTCACTGCCTTTATGTCAACTTATGAGTTTATTATCATACTTCTCTCATTCTTTTGAGGAGGGGGAGTGACAAAGGAACTGGGCTGGCATGTGGTAGCTACCTAAGGTCAACTTGCCACAGATAAATAATCCCTAAACATTTAGCATCATCTCAATACCCATTTCAAGATGTCTAAATTGAAGAAACCCTTGTCCCTCAAATTCTAAACTAACATAGTGTGTTTTCACAAAAACCACTTTTCCCAAAGTGAACGTATCCTAGTTAATTCTGTCACTCTGCTTTCACTGAACCTTTTAGATACGAAGAGAGCTTACTTGCGATTTGTTTCTTTCCTTTCAATTAAACAGGTTCCTTCCAGAGATACGCCTGCGAACAGCCCTCGAGATTTGCAGTATGTATAGACAGCAGCAGAGCTTCTCAGGGCAACATCCCCTTCTAAGTTTCTAGAAGGAAAAGGTTTTGGCTGATATTCTTCAACACAGTTTTGTAGCATGAACAGCAATTGTCTTTTTCTTTTAATCCTTCATTTTATTTTTACCTTTTTTTCAGACAGAAGCACAGAAAAACTTTGCCTCATATGAATGCTCCCCATTAGGTCTGTGAGAGACTGGACTGTTCATGGTTTATTACTCAAAACAATCAAGGAGGCTCCAGGGCGATTTGTTGAGGCCGGGTTTACATCCTTGGAGGAGAGGTGAATTTGGGTGTGCAGTGAGATTCACACAAGACAGAGGGGGAGGCTGCAAGCCAGACTTTCAGGCTGACGAGGCAAATCCTGCAAGGCAGGATGGCACCATTTATCATGGTAATTGTTATCCCTGACACAACTCCCAACCCCTCACTGGGGGAAGGTCTGATGGGGCATCACTGACTCAATGCACTGACAAGAGAGGCAGCTGTCATGTCTGAGAAGGGATCATAAACCATCAAAGACCCCCAAAGCACCCTCAGACTGATTCCTGAGGCTTTGCACCAAAGGACAGAATGTGATGCAAAGGGATGCAATATATGAGAGCCTGTGGCAAGAGACACTGACAAACTTCACAACCAAGGGAGGTACCTGGGTGTTCCCAACTAGCCAACATATCCATTGAACAGGCATCCACTGAACTCTAAGCTTCATGGAACCCTCATCACCAAGCAGACCAGAAGAGATCAACAGGACACTGTTGGGATCCACAGAGAGGTGATATTTTCTACTCAATCTGTCTTTCTCTCACTTTTTCTCTCCCCTCTTCCTCTTTTTCTATTTTTTTTTCTCTCTCCCCCTCACTCACATTTACTGTTAAATAAAATCCATACTATTGACTTCAGCATATGGTCTCACTTGCATCTTATTTGGGCAGAGGCATCTCTCCAATAATTTTTATAACTGGATCTTAAAAGCCTCCTCTGAAAACTATTAAGCCACACTTTAATCACATTTTAAAATGATCTGATTATGTTTGGACTGGTGACTGAAACTCTTTGCAATATTTTCAAATCCTCCCAGACTTTATGGTCAGCCCAAACACTTCAAGTAAGGCCTTACTGAACCTCAACAGATTTGGAAGATTACAGTATTTGTCCTTCACAGGATCACATAATATTTTAGGTTTAAAGACAGTCATCTCAAAATGGATCAACGTCATCAAATTGAAAGAAGGTTGCTCTGGACTTTGTCCAGCCAGTTTTTGAAGAATTCTAAGGATATAACTCTACAGACACTCTAAGCAACTCAATTTTATTAATGTCAATTTTTTTTTTCTCATATCCAGTCAGAACCCTCCTTGTTTTGATATATGACTACTACCTCTCATTGTCTTGCCATGTACCCCTGTAAAGAACTGGGGTCTGTCTTCTTGGTGATGCTCTGTTGGGAATGCAGCCTCAGAAGGTCTTCTCTCATCCAGGTTCAATAAGCTGAGCTCCCCCAGCCTCATCATTCACATGCTGCATTTACCTGGCCATTTAGGTAGTGGTTCACTGCACACAGGTTTATAAACAACAGGGCTAAAACGCCACACAATATTTTAGGCACACTCTACAAAATGTCAAGTAAAGGGAAACAATCACTTCCCATGCCTACTGGTTACAGTCCTGTTGGTGCAACCCCCTACACTGTTCACTGCTCTTTCTGTCAGGAATCAACTGCTGGCTTAGCCCCACTGGCCACCAGGATCCCAGCACCTTCTCTGTAGGGAAGCTGCTCAGCCTGATAGGGGGTTCATCCAACCAGGAGTGCAGAACTTTGCACTCGTCCTTGATAATTTCACAGTGTTTCATGCAGGATCTTTACACTCTCTAGGTCCATTGCTCTGAATGGTGGCCCTAACCTGAAATGCATTGGCCACAAACGCTGGTTTGGAGTCATCCTCAAAATTAAAGGGGATATTTTGCAACTGCTCCTCCAGGTCACTGGTAAAAATACCAAGCAGGAGAAGTCCTAGAAGAGTCTTCTGAGGAGATTCTAAAGAAATCTGGCTTCAGACTTCAACATAAACCATTTACCACTGCTCTTCTAACACGATCATCCATTCTTCACCTGTTTGCTTGTCTTCCCACCCTGACACCTATGTCCCAGCTTGGACACAGAGATGTTGCAGGGCAGTGTACTGAATGGCTTTGTAGGGTAGATGATATTCAGTGCCCTTCCCTGATCCACAGATCTCTCTCTCTCTTCTGTGCAATAATTATCATCCTTTTATTTTGTTAGAAAAGATTAAAATCCAGCAGTAAAAACTTCATCATCAAAAAAAAGAGTAGCCATAAGGAGGCACATATTCCATAAGCAGTGTCTGAGGTAGCTGGGCTTGGTTATCCTGGAGAAGACTTAGGGAAAACCTAACAGCAGGCTTCAAATACCTAGAGAGAGGTAATCAAGAGTATGAAGCCAAGCTCTTAAAACCAGCGTATGGAGGAAGAATAAAATACTATTGACATAAATAGAATGAAGAAATACTTTGACTAGAGGTAAGGCAGGAGAGCTGAACAGTAGAGCAGGTTGCCCAGAGAACCAAGCAGTCTCCTTCATTGGGGATTTTCAACTGGAAAAAGGGACTGAGCAACCTGATCTGAAGCCCTAACAGACCTGGGTTTGAGCAGGAGGTTGGAGTAGCAGTCTTACAAGACTCATTTCCAAGCAAAATTATTCAGTGATTATTTTACCTCATCCTTCAAAGTAAACAGGCGTAACCACTTAAAGGTTTAAAAGCAATTATTTGGTGTAGTTTTCATTTACTGTTGGGCAGATCTGTGCTGACAGAAAGCACAGACCCATATGTTACTAAAAATCATAGTTCTATCAGGCACAGAAGCACCTGTGCTCTTCATTGAGCCTAGCCGAACAGTATCCTGCAAAAAGAGAGCAAATCTCAGAACACTTTCCTTCCACCAATAAATTACTTAATCAGGAAAGAAGATAAAAAGGAAAAAAAAAGTGATTGGCAAGAACAATATGGCCCAGTCAGCACACAGGTTGCCCAGGTTGTTCTGTAACATGTAAAAAAAATGCCACATCAATGTAGCCTTTAAAAATTATCTTCCATATATGCCTTATTAGGAAAACATATTACCCACCTCCCCAGAGGTCCAATTGCCACAGTAAGATTTCCTCCAAGTGTAAGATTTCCTCCTTTGGCAAAAGCTTCTACTGCTCTTTCATGATTCAGTATAATCACTAAGTCTGAGACCTATAAAATATCAAGTAAAAGCACTACACTTTTTAAGAAGAAAGAACAGTTGCACAGGAGATGAACTTCCTTTCTTGTAAAGGATTATTTTCAAACAGCTTCCATTACAAAGTTGATTCTTTTTCTGCAAGGTATTTTGAATGAAAAATCCTTTCAACTACTTTTTAAATCAAATTTGATTGATTTTTTTCAAAATGCTGATATGGTCAGTATGTGAGAAACAAAAGCTATAAGAGAAACTCTATGTTAATTCAAAATTCCTAATTGACAACTTCTTATTTTCCATGGCTTATACAATTATGAAGGCACATTTTCAGATGTGAATAATTTTGATCTTTCAATAATTAAACTAATAAAGGCAAGACAGAACTTACTAAACAAAAATTCCTATCCAAAGAATAAAAAGCAAAAAGGATACAGGTACGATTGACAGAACTTTTTTTTTCATGACAGGAGTTTTATATTTCTGTGTGCATATATATGAATTAGTAATTAACTTTTTAAGACTTGAACATGAGATGTAGTCAGTTGCTTCAAGAACCTATTAAACCTAATAATTGAAGAGATAGCAATATCCCCAAGGACTACTGCACCTGATCTTTCATCTGATGAACTTGACTGAAAGCCAGGTTCAAGAAAAAAACTTTCAACTTACCCCAAATTCCAAACTGTGACAGCAGGGAATACAAGAGGAAATACCAGATTATTTGCAAAACAAGGCTGGCCTAGAAGTATTACACACAGCATAAGAGAGGTCTTTTGTTATTAGCCCCCTGGTAACCTCCACCCCATCCCAAACAAAAGATGGCTACAGGAGCAGTTTGTGAATCATCCCGGGATGGAGGGAGAACATCTGTTAGGATACTGCTTCCTCCTCTTACCCATTAAGAGGATGAATCCATTGTTGAAGATAAACTAATCCATAGTGAGAAAGCCTTCAAGGAAAGCATTTATATAAATTTTAAAAATGGTCCTTAATTTGAAGTACCAAGTCACTCTGACTTCTGAAACGTGATCTCCATCTTGTTTTTTAAAAACTTCCATAAGCATCACTACAACTATGTCAAATATAATCTCTCCTACAGGAATAAATTTCACCTAGTTTCTAAAACATCTAAGTTAGTATAGGATTAGAAGAATGCTGAAATGGGACTGTAGACTCCTAAGTCACTAAGGTACTTCTGAGTAACATATATTTTCGAGAAGAAATAAAAAAGATTGTGTTATAATAACATCAGTAAGGGAACAGCATTTTGGAAGCTGACTAAAATTTCAAATGAAGGGCACAGTATTACTCAGAGAAAAAAACCCTCTCACAAATAGCTTCTGTATTGAAATTATTTGATTCAGTATCAATAGGAAATGTCTACATTATCTAAAATATCAGGTGGGGAGGATTAAAAGAAAATTTTCATAGATTAATCAAAACACATGAAGAGACTTAAAAGGAAAAAAAAAACCAAAAACAAATGAACCCCACAATGAAACTAACTCTGGGGCTCAAACTGAACACTTTTTAATGCATTCAGATCCTGTAGTCATGAAAACCAATGAAAATCCCTTATAAAAATTAATGATTTTGTATTCACATCGTCCTTTAAAAAGTGCATGCAATAATGCCTGAGATCACACAGTGAACAAGGAGGAGAGAATAAAATACTGATCTATTGCTCAGTATGTGAGTGCTAGCTGACTGCCTGCCAGGACAGGGATAGCTGGCTAGCTGTAGATGTACTGGGGGCTGCCATGGATCACCCAGATCATCTATACATGGATTCTCCTGAAGAGCAGAATGTCCATTGCAAGAGACCTTGTAGGCAGCGTATTATTACTCTGATTTTCTTTGGGAATCAGCAGAACAAAAGCTAAACAGAGAGAAGGATGAGTCTGGAGGCTAGCATGGGGAAATAGAGAAAAGATGAAAACATACAAGAGTGAAAGAGCTGTGAGGAAGAAGAAATGGGAAGCAGAGGCAGAATGCTGTTAGGGCTCAGCTCACCAGGGTTTCTCTGAATATGATGGGAGTCCTGTCCTTAAGCATTTCTGCTGCCTGGAACTGGCTCCTTTTCTGCAGTATTCCTTCAGGAGAGGTATCACCAGTTTTGGTGCTTTCAAACTGAAGGGCCATGTCAGTAACCACAAGTGTGAGAGGGAAATGTGTGGAATACAGTAACATTAAGTGGAGTCCATTCTACTCCAGTTCTTTACACTGTTTCTTGCCAGATGGAGTCCCTGTGCCCTTTAGCAAAGCATTTGACATACTATTAAGTATAGGATGTTTTTTCAATTAACTTCAATTGTCTTATATGGGAACACTGACAGGGAGCTCTCCGTAAGTGAAAAATTCAGTCTGCTAGAAGTGAGAAATCAAGGAAATTAGTGTCATGTCACTTTGTTTCGTCTAAATGTTTTCTAACAATTTGACTGATGGGATCAAAACCCCTCTTTTGTTTATCTTGCATAAATGGATTTCATAATAATATTTTTGTACATGAAAGTAGATTCTACTATCTCACTAACATTTAGATCTTTGTGAATGCATTTTAATTTCTTGCAAAAAAAGCTACCAACAAGTACTTCAAATGCAAATCCATACCTCAATTCCAATTTCAAATCCACCACCAAGACCAGCAATTCCTATTGCAGAGGGAGCAGACCAGGCTGTTGTGTAAAACAAGATAAATTTACAGAATTTTAACCATATATTACAAGAAATACTCACTTCATTATTACAGTTGAAAATGCTAACAAATTCTCTATTTAAAACTATGTTCAAAACCACTATAATAGAATCATAACTGTCATGCTTTATCCTACATGAAAGGATTTAAGAAATACAAACCCTCACAATCTAAACAATTCCTTCTTTAAAATTATTTATCATATACTTCTTCATAATATAATCAATTTTTCTAATGAATTTTATACTATGTACTTTTATATTTCATTATTTTCCACAAAGATACTGAAAGATATACATTTGGTCAAACAAAGGTACAAAGATTTGAAAACAGCTTTCACACCAAACACTGTCACCTACTTGCCTGACTCATCACACATCTCCTGTTTTATGCTGTGAAAAGAATAATGAAAAAAATATGTTTATCTTTTTTAATTAACTTCTCATGAAGTACAAAAGGAAAATATCCACTTACTTCCATTAGGAAGACGGGCTAATACAATTCCACTTCCACCTCGAGCGGTCACCAAAAATCCAGCTTTGATAACAGACAAAACTGCAAGGCCTTTGGCTTTAGCTATTACATGAGCTGAAACAGCAAAATCATTTATTCAAGACCTTGTAAGAGAAGTTCTAAGAGAAGGAGAAGACAAAACTCACTATTTAACAAATATGAACACAAGAGTCAAATAATTGAAGCAAAAGCTGAAACAAAACTGTTGAACTAACAGTTAGAAGTTCAACTGTTGAACTAACAAAACAAAAAAAGTTGAACTAATAATGATACCTCCACCACAGTGAACTGCAAACCCAGCTGCAGGTCACATTAGCCTGTGACAATCTATACACTGCCGAACTGCTCCACCTGTCCTGATTCGCTTGTACAGAATTAGTTTGTTTAGTGCCACACAGTTTATGTGTGAGTACCCTTGGCAAGATAAACCGAAAACAGGCAGTGAATAGCTGACAACCATGTCTCCACAAATTTTTGGAGGAGCCCAAATTTAAATTGCAGCAACACAGAGCAGCCTAACAAGCTTGTATCATTAGACAGTGTTAGTGGCAAATACTGATGTGTCATCATCCTGCAAATCTTATTGCAGACCTTCCAGAACATAACAGTAAAGGATTTAAAACCACAACAGCAACATCAGGTGGAGGAAGACACTAAGAGAAACACAGAGTAACAACTGCAAAAATGAAGAGGACTGCAGCAAATAAGAGTGCTGAACCAGTATCAAAAGGAAAAATCACCCTGATTTCTTTGCTTCAGCTTATTTTCATCTAGCTAGTTCTAATCAACACAGATATTCAAGAGCTAGAGCTACTAGTCCAGGTTCTCTCTTAAGAACATACATTTACAGGATTGAGCATAAGACAGTCCATCCATCCTGGGGGAAGCCTTCCAATGCAGGTACCTTGTAGCAGTAAACATTTAAAAGATTTTTCCCAGTAAGTAGCAGCTGCCAAGAATACAGCAAACTGAAACCCTTTACTTCCAAAATATTTTCAGAGAAGTTATGGCACCCAAAATTTTCATTCATCTCTAAGTCATGGTCAGTGGAAACAGAGGGAATTGGTAAAGACAGCATGACTGCAACACAGGGAGTGCTGAAGGTTTTAGCTGAATCAAAGCATTTTCTTTACTCACGTGGTATGATTTTATCTGGTCCATTTCTGGAAGTTATTTCTGTAAATTCTCGTAGTATTTTAGCTGCCTTTTTAGCTTCTGACTTCAGGTTGGAAGGTATAGGGTTGTTCACTGTAAAACATGAAAGAAATACATTATGGTCAGTTTAGGATATCTTGTATGAAAAAACCAGTATCATTTGTATGGGAAAAGTGATTCTCTACAAATAAAGAGTAAATCAAATCAAACAGGTGAATATAAGAAGTCATCTTCTGCATCAGATCCACATTTTGTTTCTGACAGTTTTAACTGAAGACTCCACTTAATAAAACACACAAGCCTGATTCTTTTATGTAATCTCTTTCTCTTGCACGTGTTCAGAATAAACACTAGTGTCGCCCTGGTTCTTCTAGATTCTCTAAGCCTTCTGATATTTACATTCTTGTAACAAACTTCTCACACAGTTTCTGTAAACAACTTATTGTTTTGCATTCTTTTATGGAAGAAGAGACATTTGATGGACTGTTGGTTTGTCCTGTGTCATTGGAGAGGTAGCATGTTCCCCCTCCAATCCAGTGTCACCTTTGGAAATCTATAAATCTTGCAGTCAGAAATTAAACTTCCCTTTTTTCTCACCTTGAGAACAATGGTGTGCACGTCATGTTGTTTTGTGCCCTATAGCAACACACTAGTCACAGCAAGGGTGTTTGAGACACATCCTTAGTTGTTCCTGTCACTATTTATTCATAAGTTTATTGCACACAAATTTGTCTAATGCCTTTTCAAATCTGCTGATACTCCTGTCCTTCAAACAGTAGAACAACAGGCAACTGCTGACTCATGAACCCTAAAAGTTTCACATCTCTTCAGGACGCTTCTCTTACAGAGCTAAACATGTGGCATGTTCTGAAAGTGAAGAAAATTCAGTTTCAGACCAAGAAATTTCCTTTGGAGATCTACTTCCCGTTGAAGTTCTTACCAGTATTTTCTTTCCAATGTGATCTAACATAAGCCCCTCATGTATTTCAACTGAGGAAAAAGCACAGATTACAGATAAGTTATGTTTACTTTATAAAGCTGCAGAGTACTGTAGCAAACACACAAAATCTTGAAATCTACCCTCCAAACTGACAAGATCGTAAAGTCTACAGAAGTGTGTTTATTCCATTTTGATCCACCAGATCTGTTGTCATTAGTCAATGACTAGACAGAATCAAGTATTATAAATTAGTATTCTCCAACATGATAAATACCATTTTATGTAGGAATAGTAATGTTTCACCTGTAGATTTGCAAAAAGAAGCCCTGGTGCAGTTAAAGAGATAAGAGTAAGTCTTGATTGTTACATCTACTAAAATCCCTCAGAGTTACCTAAATTATTCTTGTTTTCCTGTCTGAACATAACAATGCTATTTCCAAGTCTAGCAGAACCAAACTGTCCAACTAACACATAAATATATTACCAGATCAAAGATGCATCTAGTCTCATGTCATATCTCTGAAAAAATTAGTGACAGCTTTCCCATAAAATTCTACTGTTCCTAAATTCACAAACATTTAAAAAACACTCTGCATAGAGAAACAACATTCAGTCAAAAGTGGATTATTTTTTTTAATTGGCATTCCTTGAACATTCATTCAACTCTTTACTCCGGACAACATTCACACCTAAAACCAAGAAGGCGAGGACTAAATACATTTTGAGATTACATCAATGAAGCTTAGAGAGCAATTCAGCTCAGATCAAGTGAAGCACATAGCAGCAAGTCAGCCAGGTTTCTGTCCAGGCTCCCTTGGCTAGAATATGATACACCTCCATTTTTCAAAGAGAAGAATATTCCTCTGGCATGTTCTACAGGCAAGAAGGAAGATTCCAAGAACGAGAGAGATTTTGAAAGCTGAATGTCTGGATTAGTGTCCCCTGAGGCAGCTTGAAGAAACATTTTGCTTTGGTGAGGATGCGGCAGGTACAACCTTGGAGAGTTTGAAGGGACATCAGTCATCAGAAGACTGCAGAAATATCAGCCTCTCTGGGAACAAAAGAAAATGTATAGAATGTGACAGACTCTAAACCACACAGAGGTTATCAGAGTAGAAATATTAATTCTATCTCCGAATAATCTCCTCTCTTTTCAGAAAATTAAGATTATAGTCAAGACCCGGAGTGTAAAAGGATAGGAGAAGGTGAAGCTCTAAGGGCTCAGGATATTCTGAAAAGTTCTTGGCTTGTTAATTTTCTCTGACTGTTACAGTACTAAAATTGTCAAACTGCTTCAGGAGTTTTGAACATGCATTTCTTCTGTGGTTGGAAGGCTTCCCCAGGCTGGAACCTGGCTACATGGCAAGAGAGGAGGCCAGTGTAGCTCAAATAAAACATGAACTCACAACTGCTTTTGGTAGATTAACAAACTGGGGTGAAGCAAATGTCTCTTTTACTTCTGTTGCTTGTACTTCACACTGCATTTTCAAGGTCAGAGGGCAAACATAACCAGCATGTTGTAAGAGAAAAATAAGATTTCTGATTTTGTATGCAGATAAATTGAGGTAGTCCAAAAAAGCATATTGCAACACCATTCTGCTCAAGAAGGCACAAAGAATAAACCTAGCATATAATTTGTAACTAATAATTAACAGTAATACACAGTGCATGTCCATTTGCAAAATCAGGTGAACACTTCTATATGTAGGTTTTCACTTAAGATACTTTGCAAGTCTAGAGGTCTCAAGTTTGGGAAGGGTCACATACCCAGTCTACCCAAACCACACATTTAATGGTACTTAATTTTTCACATGGTTCAGTAAGATTAGACTGTGGTAAAATGGACAGTTATGTGCCTAACCATGCAGGACTTCTAGCAAAGTGATCAAGATAATGAAAATAAGACCTGTACACTGGAGATGAAAAACACTGGGGAGATGAAAACACTGGGGAGTTAAAAAACATTACTGATCAAAAGCAAGCATTATGCAGCTTCTAGATTAGAGAAATACAATAAACTTCTGTGCTCTTCTCTAACTCTTCTTCCTTGTTTACACATGCATTCCTTCCCTCCCTTTGCTTCTCTTTGGCTAATCTCAGAATTTGGAAAACATCTCCAATTATTCTTCCTACTACTAGGAAAAAAAAAACAACAAAACAGTTCATATTTCATACAGATTAGAAGAGAAATCCCTTAGCTAAATCCATTGAGAAAATGAGATGTTTTCAGACCTGAAAGTCTGCAAACAGGAATAACAGAGTGGGAAAAAATATAAAATCACAATACAGTTTTTGTGAGCATTTTCAGATTTCAGATTCAGAATTGCTTAGAAAGATTTGATGGTTACCAGAAAACACTGTGTGCATGCCACTGTGCACATAGGAGCTGCTATTTAATTGAAGACAATTCAAAGCTGAACTTCAGGAGTCAGCAAAAGTAATACTGTTACTACCTCACTGTTCCTTCAACTCTCAATACATAACTAGTTACTCTGAGCAACCTGCTCGAGTCAGAAGTGTTCCTGCCTATTGCAGGAGGGGTTGGATTAGTTGTCCTTTTTCCTTTCAGCCCAAACCATTCTATGACTTTCCTGCACTATGATTCCAAAAACTGTATTTTAAAATACAAATTTTGCACAGAAAAATAGCATTATTAAGCAAATTAAAAAATAGGTATTTCCACTCTAACTTTCTAGAAGGATTTTTTGGTTTTTTTTTTCTTTTTTTTGTGTGTGTGCGTGTTTTTGGTTTGTTTTTTGTTGTTTTTTGGGTTTTTTTTCCTGTAGTTTTTGGGTTTTGTTTGTGTTTTTTTGGCTTTTTGGGTGGGTTTTTTTTTTTTTTGGGCTGCATGGTGTGGAGTGGTGTGGGGTACCTTTATCACCAGGGAATGGAGAAACTGGAGAAACATCTAGCTGTTCTCTGCAACAGCAAGCACAGGAAAGCTTAACTTCCCATCCTCAAACCAACATCAGAAACTTCATTTTCTTTCTGTATTACTTGTTTCCCACATCATTATTTCTTCTGCATTCCTTGGGTAGCTATTTCTTCTGCATTCTTTAGGTAGTTACAGGAATTCACTCCTCCATTATCCCTTGCTTTTTCCCTTCCTGCCACAGACTAAAGTAATGCAGGATTATTTTTCTGAACTAGAAACAGCAGGTGGATTTGACAACAGCATTCTGCCAGTTACTTTGCATGTGGCTAGACTTGTGCACTTTCAGAGGCTAAGAAATGGGTGACATTTTGAAAGCAGAAGAGAAGTACAGAGAGGAGAAAAAAGGGAAGAAAAAAAGAAAGAGGCTGAACATGCTATCAACTGAAGAGCTCAAAGCTACATCTTGTAGAGAAGGACTGCAAGTAAGATTTTAATTTAGACAGTAGCAAGTATAAAAATTAAAGTAACATTAATTGGCAAGCAAAAATGGCACAGAGAAGTTTTAACAATGGGCAGGATGAATAAGCCACCTGATTAAACACTTTCATGCTGTAAACCAACACAGTTACTCAAAGTGGACCATACAATCCTTTCCCCAGTGGATCACTTTGAGTTGCTTTATTTACTTCCATAACTTCGTCTTGATACTAAGGAACTGGCAGGATGCCTACAGGAACCTTGAGGAACTGACAACCTGTTTAAAAAAAAACCAAACCCAAACAAATCCACACCCTGACCTCAATTATGTATAATATGATGCCTGATAAGGCCTGGGTGGACTCCCATTTTGGTGAATGCTAGAACCACAGCAGAAGAAATATGGTATTTTTATCACTGAGGAAAGGGGGAAGCTTGGCTCTCCCTCTTGGGTTATGTCACACTCAGGATTTTGTCAACAGAGTTCAGGATTGTGTAAGGGCAGAGTCAACAATCAACACTAAAAAGGCAGTTTAATGGTTCGATATATAGTGTATATATAGTATGGCTGAGGCCTGACTCATACCATTTAATTTTAGATCAATCAATTTCATAAAACTTTGCCCAAAGACAAAGAAAAAAACAAAACCAAACCTAGTAAATAAAAAATAGCACAAATATGTCAGACAATTTGAAACTATTCACTTAAAAAAAAAGAAAAGGACACAGAGGTTTGCACTGTGGTGCAATGGTGGCATCTGTCCCAAAATACAATAGAAATAAAAGAAATATTAGAGCGAAGGCAGAAGAGTAAATTCTTTCTTCTATTTATTTTAATCACTCTGTAAACAGACCAAATTGTAAGCGGGATTTCTGTGACCTCAAAAATTATTTCAGCTTCTGTTCATCTATCAAATTATCCTCTTCTCCCTCAAGCTTGCCTTAGGATTCAGTTTGTAAAATTAGTTCCTTAGAAATTAATTTAATATCACAAGTCTATTGAAAAAATCATATAGACACATCTGCTTTTTAACAAAAATACTGTATGAAATATTTAGACATAAGCAGAATTTCCGTGTTCTGTTTACCCCATCAATAACATACGTAATAACCCTGTAGCAGTGTCTTCACTATTAGCTTTTAAGTATGCATATCTAATTGTCTGGTTTGTATTCAAGCATTGCTCAGGAAAGAGGCAACCAGGAGCAATAAGACAATAATATCTATCAGGAGGATACACTGACTGATGGATTTGGAATGCCGTGACCAGAGAACGCTCAGCAGGGAGCAAGCTTCATTTGCACTTCTGCTTGTTGTTGAAAGGAGAAGATATTGAGCATATGTGAGTCAGCAACACAAACCCCATGGGGGAATATCACACCAAAATTGATTAACTGCTTAATTTGTAAGCTGATGAGGCAAGTGCGTCAGCCTTTAATTTACATTCTGACTAACAGTAATAATTTGCTGGCTGAACATTTGGTGAAATTATCTGAGCAAGGTGCATTAAAGAATAAATAAAGCCTTTTTACTTAAAAGCTATAACTAATTCTGATACAATCAAAATTATGCTGAATATGAACAGATGAAATAGAGCCTAGTGGCATTAAGAGAACCCAAACATCAAAAGTACAGTTTCAAAGAAGAGATGACAAAGGGGAGACAAAGACACACATGCAGATTTCACACATATGCTGCCCATGTATGTTTGAGTTTTGAAGTACTTGGTGAAAAGTGGTTTTTGTGGGTTTCTCTGGCTACAAAAAGAAGAAAAACAATGACAAATACCTCTATGAGCCTCATTCAGTCTTTGCTTTCACTTCACTAAAAAGTACAGAAACAGCACAAGAATACATTAAGGCACAGTGGATTTGCAAATACGCATGGTTACATCAGGAACATCGATGCTAAAAGGCTTGTATGAATAGAGAACGTTCAAAATTATGTACATCCATAAACATGAAAATTTGCATAGTTAAGAAAAGTTAAAGAACAACATTTTAATGGGAAGGAGAAACCTGAAAAACAAGACTGTGCAGCACTGGAAAAGGGCCTAAACAAGAAATTTCAATTTGGCACTACAATTAAAGAGATTAATGCAATTTTGGTTCCACATATGTGTAACAACACGATACTGTGGTAGCCAGCTCCAGCCTTGGCATTCATCTGGTACCTGGAATTCCTCGAACAGCATGCCAGATGTGCATCGTAAGCATTTTGCCCAGCCCAAGAAAATGTGATGCAATACAGAGATGTGGATGATGAGCAGCAGCCTACGCTAAACATGGCTCTGTGAGTCTCTCTCCATTTACGATCTCCAACACTTGAAGCCAGTGATTGAGAGCAAAGAATCCAGGTTAACGAAATGTCAAGAAAAGATCTGTGGAGTTCAAGGAAATAGAGGAATAAGTTAAAAAGAAACCTACAGGAAAAGGATGTTAAAAAATAAAGGCAGTAACGACCCCCTTTAGTTGAAATCCAGCTGACTACTATTGTTAGAGCCTGAGCTCCTTACTCCCGGTTTGGAACCAACAGCAACAAGCAGATGCTGTTTCCTCCGGATTCCATGGACCACGAACAAGGAAAGACTCAGACTGTACACTCTGAACATCCTGCTTATGGTATAGGCAAGGAGTCTATGAAAGCAATAGCAGGGAATGGGAAAGCATTACTGACACAATGGGCAAGGTTGTACAATTCTGACATACACACCTTGAGAACAGCAGGGGAGACAGGAGTGTAAGGCAATGGAAGTAGAGCTGAAAAGCAGAAAACAGGGTCTCTCTACAGTGGAGTTTTGTACTATGCTCATGTATTTCTACTATGATCTTTATCACTTGGATTCCTGAAGTTTTACCAGCTTCCATGCTTCACTGCTCATCAACAACACTGGTGTGCGAAATCAGTGATCTGTCAGTGACAGTACGAGTTATGGCAGGCTGCAAGTACTACAGCAAGCACTACACGGCCTGGCAGAGTGTCAGCTGAGCTGCACTGGAAGACTCTAATGTGTGCTTTCACAACCCTAATGGTTTTTATACTGTGAATAAATGTAACTACACTTTTCTCCTTCCCCACCCTGGATTACAAGTTGTTTACTGGATGGCATTGCATTAAACTGGTGCTGGTAGTGGTGAGAGAGGCAGAACAGACCAGGTCGGTCTGCAGAACCTGCAGCTGACAGCATAGAGAAATTAAGGAGTTGGAAGTATTTTAAGGTTTACATAAGACAGATGGAAATATATTCTGTCCAAACACTCTGGTGAGAGGAAGTAAAAAAGTGCTTGAAAATAAAGCTGAAAATGAAAAAAAAAACCAACCAAACCCACTCTTACCCATGTTAAAACCAGCCTGTTTTTCCTTGTTTTACCTGCAATAACCTGCTAAAGTTAGCTGCTGATGACAGCCTGTACCCAGGAAAAACCTCATGAGCATAGTGAAGTTACAACTAAATTCAGCCTTCAAGAACTCAAATATGCAAAAGGAATGACACATAACAGCAGATATCACCTTCTCTAAAAGGAAAACAACCCAAAAGTCTATATTTCAAAGAGGAGAATCTCACAGACATTGCTATCAATATAAAAAGCTGAGATATTTACAGTATTTTGAAGAGCTTCTTGATGAAGAACACTATAATTAGAAATTATAATAATATTTGTGATTATATTTCCACAATTATATTTCCACAATTACATATATTTATACATTTAAATCACAGCAATTTGTGTGGAGGGGGAAATAACAAATGCCATTAATACTTCCAAAAACCTTTACATAAACTTGCACTACATCTGTATGGTCACTGCAGGACAGCTAGGTCAGACAATGAGAAGTAACACAGACATCTGTGTTTGGACTTTGGCATGCAAATACACAATATGAAATCAACCCAAAAGACAAAGAATCACAAGTCTTTACTGGGAAAAGAGTAATTTCAAACACAGGAGGCCTTTCATTGATAGAAATGAAAGATAATGGAGATAGATTATTAGATTTCTTTTTTTTTTCTCATCTCTAGAAGTCTGTAGGTTTGAGTTTCTGAGTTTTTGTGTGTGTGTGTGTTCTTGGGGGGTTTTTAAATATATTACTATGAGTTATGAAAATTAAAATACTTCTGTTGTAACTCTAAACCTGGAGAGGCAAGCTGCCTCACCCCAACCTGCATGAGCACTATGTTTACCATTAGCTAATACTCTGAGTAACTCTTCACAGCCTTTATTAGATAGTCATTGAATGGTTTCTGTTGGAAAGGACCTGAAAGATCATCCAGTTCCAGCCCCCTGTAATGGGCAGGGACACTTTCTCCTAGACCGGGCTGCTCAAAGCCCCACCCGATGTGGCTGCGGACACTTCCACAGAGCAGGCATCCACAGCTCCTCTGGGCAACCTGTTTCCAGTGCCACACCACCCTCACAGTAAAGAATATCCTAACATCCAATTTAAATCTTCCTTCTTTTAATTTAAAATTGCTACCCCTTGTTCTGTCACTATCTGTCTGTGTAAAAAGTCACCTTTTAGGCATCACCTCTCTCCCTGGAGTTGTCTCTTCTCCGTGCTGAACAAACCCAGCTTTCTCAGCCTGTCTCTACAGGAGAGAGGCTTCATCCCTTTGATCGTCTCTGTTGCCCTCCTCTGAATGTGCTCCAACAGGTCCACATTTGCTTTGTGCTAAGAACTCCAGAGCTGGAAGCAGCACTCCAGGTAGGGTCAGGTCACATGAGAGCAGAGCAGAGGTGCAGAATCCTGTCCCTTGCCCTGCTGCCCATGCTGCTCTGGATGCATACCCAGGGTGCAGCTGGGTTTTCTGGACTGCAGGAGCACATTGCCACATTGCCAACTCCTGTCCAGCATTTGTCTGCCAGAACCTCCAAGTCGTTCTCAGCAGTGCTGCTCTCAATGAGTTTCTCTCCCAGTCTGTTTTTGTATCTGGGATTGCCTTGACCCAAGTGCAGCACCTTGTACTTGGACTTATTGAACTTGATGAGGTTCTCATTGTAGCACTTCTCCAGCTTGTCGAGGTCCCTCTCGATGGCATCCCATCCTTCTGCTGTATCAATGGCACTGCTCAGCTTCATGTCATCAGCAAACTTGCTGAGGATTAACACTGAATGTAGGTTTAAGGCTTTGTGCTATGACTTTCTTAAAGGAGTAAGTAAACTTCATAGTTAAGTTTTTAGGCTGTTGTCCTCTAGGCACAAGTATTTTGTAAACTCAGGCTTACAGAGATATGAATTGAGATGTTAGCTGATGACCTTTTGGAAAGCAAAGCAAAATTTATTTGAAATGCCATAATTATATAAAATAACACATCCAAAATAAGCTTAGGCTTTGCACAGGCTATCTGATATAAATTATATGGTATGGAATGTGATAAAAGTAATAATCCTTGTTAGCTATATCAGTGTGACTCTTGTCATGTATAGTGTCCAAAAGCATAAAAGATTTTTTGTCAGCTCTAGTGTTTACAAGCTGCCTTTTCAAATCTTGCAACCAATTATGCATGCACTTCTAGATCATGGGAGCTCAATATTTTTCACATGAAATATTCATTTTGTTAATGGTAAAATAATCCTACAACGTGTAAAAAATCCATGCCCCATTTCCTCATAGCACTATTTTTGTAACTTTTCTCCACTGAGAGGAGAGAACTTAACTCATTCAAACACAAATTTGATCACTTTGTAACTTTATGTGGTATCAGACCTCAGTCCCATGTTGAATTAACCATTTCCTTGAGAAAAGTCAAGGCAAAAAAGCCCTGTAACACAGTCTCCTGCATTGTCAAAAGCACTTGATGAGTTGGGTTCCCAGCAGATTTTGTACTGAAGTCAGCTTGCAGAAAATTCTAATTAGGGATGTAGAATTTCCTCTCATCTCCTATTCTGATGAAAGCTGGAATACATGAGGGTAAAATGAAAGTGACAAAGCTGAAAAATGTACTTTAAAGAAAAATGTGTTTCCCTTGTAGATGCAAGATGTTTCAACTAGGTGATGTTCCTTATTTCTAAGGAACTGTGGCATGTGAAGACAGCTGATACCTGCCTGAGGCACAGAGGATTTGTTCCAAAAAGTACATTAGACACCTGTTCAGCTGCACAGGAGGCAGAGTAGTGGAATACCTGTAGCTAAAAGTCTTCAAAAATTCTTATAACTTTTAGCAATTGCAAGAATACTAAAATCCCAAGCTCACAGTTCTACAACCAAGCTGTAGCCTTTGCACTAGAAGAAAGGATAAACCCAAGTGGCATGAGGAAGAAATCACTTCATTTGTGCAAAAAGAATCATAAAACATCACCTTCAAGAATATAGAGATGACAGTGATGTGCTCTAAATCACGCGCAAAAGGCAGAGCTGTGCTGGGGGTTGTCTGAGACTCACATGTGAACTCAAGCAAGAATTTGTGCTACAAGAGGCAGGCTTTGGCTCAAAACATGCCACCACACCCATCCACCTACACCCATGCTCCAGGATGCTGTCCACTTGAAACCCTTTTAGCAAGTCTTTCATATACGCTTATAATACGTTGGATGTATAAACAAATGGCACCAAAGAGGTCCTACCCAACAAGTAAGATAAGTAGCATGACTGAAGCTAACTAAGACAGAGCTACAAATTCAGTTCTACCTGTCTTGTGTCATCTTCATACAGGAGTTGGTATGATTTGTAAGATTTAGACAGCAAAGTAAGAGGAAAATCCAAAAGGGAATCTTAATTTTGACTTGTTAACTTTATTTTAATAATGAAGAATAAACTTCAAGGCAACCCAAGCAGATTAACATTATTACCCTTTGCACATGAAAGCTTTAACTAAAACAAGGCTATTTTTATACAAAAATCCAAGACAAACATCTTGTTTATCTTCTCACCAAGGACCAAAGTACAGAGAGAATAAAAATGTAAAATGAAACCCAGATGTACAGTACACAATAGCCCTCTATGCTACCATGAAAAAATACTAAACAAAATACAGACTCTGCAAATTTCCCAATGAATACTTGACACTTCTGTCAAGAAAACTGTCACCATCATTCTTCTTTTCTCATTTCCACACTTCATAGATGTCCTAATTCACTAAGTGCATGAATCAAATCTAAGTCACCAATTCTCACAACTAGTTAATTCCTACATTTAATCACACAAGAAACATTTCTTCAAGCTAAAAGAACTAAACCTTTAAAAACTGAAGGTGCTTGATATTTATTAATCAAGAATTAGAAGAACCCTAGTTCTTCCTAAGTTTTTTAATTATCTTGTTCACAAGAGAGTTTCTTCTCCACTAAGTCATACAGGTTATCCTTCATAACAGCCCTGCATTACAGGATCTTTTACAAAAATGCAATAACTGTTTCAAAAGCTCCCAAAATATGGAGAGCTTATTACACCAGAAAGAGTAATTCTTAATGGTGAGAAACCATGACACAATGGACAACAGTGAATTCTGTCACAGTCCATTTCAAAGGTATGAAGTTGCCATTAGATGAAGAAGGTAAAATTTGTGTCTCTCTTCCACTGCTGAGGGCTGAAAATGGCAGAATCATTTAGGTTGGAAAACACCTCTGAGATCATCAAGTCCAACCTCAGACCAACCACCACTTTGTCAGCTAGACCACAGCCATAAGTGTCACGTCCAGTTTTTCCTTGAACACCTTTAGGGATGGTGACTCCACCACCTCCTTGGGCAGCCTGTTCCAATGCTTGGCAATCCCTTCAATTAAGACTGTGGAATAATGCTTAAGGATGCTCCCCAGTCCCCTCCCAAAGACAGGGAAACATAAAAGACTTTGTCTCAAAATTACAGCTAGGCATGTGCCTACATGTGACGTACACAGCTACAAACATGGGGTTTTATAGGAACTCCAGGACGCCCTTTCAAAGCACTCGCTTCTACACAGAGCCTCACCCTGCCCAACCCACAAACACAGCAACGGGGTTGGAGGGGCTAATCCGCTTCCAATGTTGACACCACGAGGGTCTGCATGTGACAGAAAGCAGGACTGAAGGCATTCTGCACTGCTCAGCTACATGATATAGTAGAGCCACATGTGAGAATGCCACAACTGACTCATCTCGCCCTCCTCTGCCAAGGCCGTGTCTGACAAGTAAGCAGAGCCCTGGCCCCTGCCTGGATCCACCACCTCACACCCCAACACCTGGGAGATGGCCTGACACCAGCAGCATGCTGCAGGCACCGGGGACAAAAACCACGTTGCTGATTACCAATCACTTCCACTGCAAAGTCAAATAACTAGATAATTTTTAAAATCACGGTGGTACAATTGTATTTACAAAATAAGCAGTGGATGCAGGATAGCATTTCAAGCTGCATAAAAGGAAATGTGCAGTTTGCTTCATTCCACAGAAAACATTACATAAGCTTTTCAGCTTTCATTTGCAAGTCACAGATTTGGCACAAAATTAAGAATCTGGCACTTTTTATTTAACCTCCAAGCTGCTGCATTTTGACCAGAAGACCAGCCAAGCAAGTTTTTAAAAAGCAGCAGAGGAATCCAGTCCTGGCCACACCCTGCCGTGGCGGGGCTGCATCTGCTGGTGTTACAAAACCCAGCCAGGTACATGGATACAATGTACAAGACAGCCTAGCAGAAAAAATAGAAATAAATACGCACAAAAGCTTAAAACATTATATAATTAAAAATATAAATATCAAAATTTATGTGCATATACATTCATATAGATATATCTTACAATACATAGTAGGGATACATAACCTATCTATATTAAACATAGATATAAAATACAACTAAATAAAACGAACTAAAAGCCAGACGCTCGAGCTGCCCTAGAAAGCGAAGCACCCCTGTGCTCACTTTCACCAGCAACCTGGCGAGGCCAGAGCCGCATTCGACGCTTCTTAGATTTTTACGTGGAGGACGCAGCACATGCTGCGACCCCAAGCGAGAGGGGGCCGCGATGTGCCAGCGCTGCCCTGCCCGCGGTGGACGAGCGCGTTCGCTCCGCCCGCGGGGTGCGGGGGCGGCTCCGTGCCCGCCGCGGCCGCCCCGCTGAGGAGCCCCCCCGGGCCCGCGGGCCCCTCACTCCGACCCCGCTCAGGAGCCAGCCCACCGGGCCCGCGGGATCCTCACTCCGGCCCCGCGGGATCCTCACTCCTGCCCCCGCGGATACTCACTCCTGCCCGGGCCGGGGCTCCCCCGCTCCCCCTCGCTTCCTCTGCTCCTGCCGCCGCTGCCGCCGCAGCCTCACTGGGCGGCGCAGAGGCGGCCCCGCCGAGCCGCGCACCTGCCGCAGGTGAGGCGGGCGGGGCAGGGGCGGTTGCGAGGCGCCCGCTCCCCTTCCCGGCAACGGCTCCTCGGCGGCACCGGCACGGCACGGCACGGCACGGCACGGCACTGCACTGCACTGCACTGCACTGCACTGCACTGCACTGCACTGCACTGCCCGGCCCGGTCCCATCCCTCCCTCCCCGCTGTCCCGGGCACGTTCCATACTTCGCTCCTTCCCCCCCCCCCCCCCCCCCCCCCTCAAAACAGGCAAGTCCCACGGCCGCCTATAACAGGTGATGCCGTAAAGTGAGGCGCGGGCGGTGCGACAGCCGCGAGGTCCTCGGAGCGAAGATGGCGGCGGGAGAGGCGAAGTCGGTGCTGTTCGTGTGCCTGGGTGAGCGGGGCGAGGGACACCGCTCCCCCGCCGCTCCCGCGCCGCTCCCGCCCTTCCTCGGCCCAGGGCACCGGCGGGGCGGGGTGGGGTGGGGTGGGGTGGGGTGGGGCGGGAGCGCGGTGAGGCGAGGGCCGGCACCGGCGGAAGTGCGGGACCTGCCGCGGTGCTGCAGGCGTGCCGCCCTCGGACGGTTCCGCGGGTTTGCCGTGTTGGGGAGGGCCGGAGTAGTCGCCAGGAAGGGAGACAGAATGGGGAATACACCTGCGACCTTTTTGTGATAGGAACCACGAGGGAGGGCTTAACGTTGAGGGCGGCAGAGCCCTGGAACAGGTTACCCGGGGTGGTCGTGGAATCTCGTTCTCTGAAGACGTTCCAAAGCCACATGGGCGCGTTCCTGTGTAACCTGCTCCAGGCGACCCTGCTTCGACAGGGGCATTGGACTAGATAATGTCCAGAGGTCCCTTCTAACCCTAATGGTTCTGTGATTCTATGAAATCAGTAGGAAATAGTGAAGGAAGTGAAATGCAGTGTTGACAAACGTGAAGCTTGTGTGTGTGGGAAGGCAGCCCTTAAATATGCGCAAACCAGCTCTGACCTAAGGCTGCTGCTTGGGGCAGCACGGAGAGGTGGCTTTGAACAGCTTTCTGAGATGGGTTGTGCAGCACTTGGCTTTGGGAACAGCAGGATGGGAACAGGGAGCCTGCCCACAGGCTTGCTGTTGGGAGCACCTGACCCAGGAAAGGGAGAGAAAACCACAGTGAGAACCACTGAAGTTAATGTAAGAGCTGCTGTAAAGAGAAGGAAAAGAAGGGTAGGACTTTAAGTACAAAAAAGAACTTAGTGGAGGCTGATCTGTTGTGATCTAAAAATGAAATTCTTGATCTGGTATGGAATGAGAATGAAAAGAATAAGATTTTTTGAAAGGCTATCAAAATGAAGAAATAAGAAACTTTATTTTATTGATATTTTGTATGGTTAAGTTGTAAATCTTGTCATGCAAAGTCCCAGAAAACAGAGGTGTAGATGGGATCAGAAATCACCTGAATGCTTTTCTGGAGTTTAGGACAATCAATTACTGGTATACAAGGTAATCACAAATAAAGCTGACCTGACTACATAGATTACAGAGCCATGCCCCATTTTGTACATGCTTTCTCTAAACTTCTGCCTTCTTCAGGCCATAACAAGCTGGCTGGCTCTCTGCTCTGGTCTAGGAGGGCTGTTAACATTATCTGCTTCCTAGCCCCTCTAATCTTACCTATGTGCTGTGAACCCCTGGCAGTTTGCCAGGTTTGTTGCAAAACCCTTAGTTAATGTTTGGGCTTTTTGCTGACTGTTTTTTTTGTTGTTGTTGTAATAGGAGATGTGCTGATTAGTTGAATAGCAAAATAAGAGTTTAGTTTTCTGAAATATGTTCTGATGTTTACCTTTGAGTAAAATCAACCCCTAATAATAATCCAGAGAAAACATCCTTTAGTAAGGGATTATCAGTTGGTGTGTGTTTAGAAGCTAGTGGTCTCTACAGATGTTTTTGTATAAAAATCTTAATTAATACGAATCCTCCTTCCCAAACATGATGTTCTAAGGACAGTGGTAATCACCATCCCTATGTGCTGAAGGGTGAGCCAGTGGAGAAGAAGACTGGTCTGGCTAAACAGGCAGTTCTGGCTGGAACTGAAGGAAGAAAAGAGCTTTGGAAAAAGGGACAGGCAACTCAGGAGGACTAAAGGATGTCATGGAGTTACGCAGGGAGAAAAATTAGAAGGTCCAAAACCCAGCTAGAACTTAAAGTGTTTACTGCCATAAAAGACACAAGAAAATATTTTTATAAATACATCAGCAGCAAAAGGAGGGCTAAGTAGAATCTCCGTCTTTATTGGATGCAGGAAGAAACAGTGACAAAGGATGAGGAAGAGGCTGAGGTGTTTAATGCCTTCTTTGCCTCAGTCTTGAACACAGACCAGTTGTCTCTGTGTACCAGCTCCCTGAGGTGGAAAACAGGGATGGGCAGTAGTATGGCAGATTCACAGAACAGAATCACAGATTCACTAAGCTTGGAAAAGACTTCCAAGATCATCAAGTCCAATCTTTGACCAAACACCAATCTGTCAACTAAACCATAGCACTAAGTGCCATATCCAGTTGGTTCTTGAGCACTTCAGGGGCAAGGACTCCCTCACCCTGCTGGGCAGCTCCTTTCAATTCTTAACCACGCTTTCAGTGAAAAATTTCCTCCTGCTGTCCAACCCAAACCTCCCCTGGTGCAGCCTGAGTCCGTTTCCTCTTCTTCTCTTACGAGTGGCCTGGGAAGAGACCAACTCCTGCCTGTCTGCAGTCTCCTTTCAGGTATTGTAGAGAGCAGTAAGGTCTCCCTGAGCCTCCTTTCCTCCAGCTTAAACAACCCTGCCTCCCTCAGCTGCTTCTCACAGGACTTGTGTTCCAGACCCTTCAGCAGCCTTGGTGCCCTTCTCTGCACACACTGCAGCACCTCAGTGTCTTGTAGTGAGGGGCCAGAGCTGAAGGTAAGATGGGGTTTGGCCTCACCAGTACTGAGTACAGGGGGACAATCGCTGTTCAATCTCTGGTCCTGCTGGCCCCATTCTGTTCTATTGCTGATACAGGCCAGCATGTCACTGGTCTGCTCGGCCGCGTGGGCACACTGCTCTCAGCTGGGTGTCAGCCAGCACCTCCAGGCCTTTTCTGCCAGGCTGCTTTCCAGCCATGTTTCCTGCACTGAGGGAGCTGCTGGCAGTGCTCACTGAGCCACTTTCAATCATTTACCATCAGTCCTGGTCAGCTGGGAAGGTTGTGGTTGGCTGGAGGTTGGCAAATGTGACACTCATCTACAAGAATGTTTGAAAGAATGACCTGGGGAACTGCAGGCCTGCCTGCCTGCCTGGTGTTTGTGCCAGGAAAGGTCATAGAGCAGATGATCATGAGTGCCATCATGTGGCACAGGACAACCAGGACATCAGGCCCAACCAGGATGGGTTTAGGAAAGGCTTGAACAACCTGATCTTCTATGACCAGGTGACCTGCCTTGTGGATGAGAAAAAGAGGTAGGTTGTCTACCTGGACTTCACTATAACCTTTAACACCATTTCCCACAGCACTCTCCTGGAAAAACTGGCTACTTAGGGCTTGGATGGGTGCACTGTTTCCTGGGTAAAAAACTGGATGTGTGAGCCCAAAGTAGTGGTGAATGGATTTACACCCAGCTGACAGCTGGTCATGAGTAGTGGTTCCCCAGGGCTCAGTGTTGGGATCAGTCCTGTTTAATATCTTAATCAGTAATCTGGACGAGGGGATTGAGGGCTGCTGTAGTCAGTTCACAGACACCACCAAGCTGAGTGGGAGTGTTGATCTGGAGAGTAGAAAGGCTCTGCAGAGTGAGCTTTACAGGCTGGGTCGAATCCAACAATACGAGATTCAACCATACCAAGTGCTGGGTCCTGCCCTTGGATCACACCACCCCCTGCAGTGCTGCAGGCTGAGGGCAGAGTGGCTGGAAAGCTGCCCTGTGGAAAAGGAGCTGGGGGTGCTCCTTGACCACAGCTGAATGTGAGCCAGCTGTGTGCCCAGGTGGCCAGGAAGGCCAATGTCATCCTGGACTGTGTCAGCAATAGTGTGGCCAGCAGGACCAGGGCAGGGATTGTCCCCCTATGCTCAGCATTGGTGAGACTGCATCTCAAGTGTTGTGTCCAGTTCTGAGCCCCTCAATCAAGAAAAACATTGAAGTGCTGGCGTGTGTCCAGAGAAGGGCACCAAAGCTGGTGAAAGGTCTGGAGCACAAGTCTGAAGGACACCTGTGGGAGCTGGGGTTGTTTAGTCTTGAGAGAAGTTGGTTTAGGAGAGACCTTACCACTCTCTACAATACCTAAAATAAGTTAACAGAGACAAGATGAGAGAAAATGGCCCTAAGTTGTTCCAGGCAAGGTTTAAATTGGTTATTAGGAAAAATTTCATCACAAAGGGGTTGTCAAGCATTGGAAGGCACCGCCCAGAGAAGTAGTTGAGGCTGCATGGGTATTTAACAGATGCGTAGACGTGGTGCTTAAGAACATGAGTTAGTGGGGCTCTTGGCAGTGCTAAGTTAACAGTCAGATGTGATCTTCAGGGTCTTTTCCAACCTAAACTGTTCCGTGATTTTGTGAAACAATTCATACGTGTGGTTGTGTAAGCCCACAGTGGTGATTTGCACTATAACCATGTTCTAATGCTGGATCTCTTTCTAGTGTAACATAATTGTTTATATTAATTAATTATTAGGCCTGAGGAAAGAGTGCACAAGTACCAATCAGTACCAATGTTAATAGGATGGATTATGTTAATAAAATGTTGTAAATAGCTTTTAAATTTCCTCTTCTGTGTTAGTGGGTTATGAAAAAAACCTTAGTGATATGCGGTGTGAAAAGCTAATTGACATGATAAGCACTTCTTTATTTTTTTTTCCAGTGAAATATACTCTTCTCAGTTAAATTTTGTAGGCAGCTTGTTTCTTGTTCCTGCTTTAAGATTGCTTAATTTTTTTTGGTTATTTTTCAAGAGTGATACTTTTTTCCTCCTAAATTTTACGAGGAATAATAGCTGAGATTATTGCTGAAAAGAGTACTAAACAGATTTCTAGAACTGCATTTAACTGTAGTGTTGGTTAATGCAGTACATTAATTTTAAAGTTTGCCACACCTACTGAGAGTGGATTCCAGAAAGGTCACTTCTTCGTGAAAAACTACATTTTCTTTCTACATTGTTTTGAAAGAAACCTATTATTTAAATATGTATTGATTGTGTTCTTTGTTTGTAATGAAATAAGCAGATAGTCATTACACAACAAAACACAATCTAGTTAATGTGCATAACTACATTAATGATAAGGGTTCCTTATCACGGAGAAATAATTGAAATACCCAGCAACATATGTAATTACAGCATATGAAAAGGCACCAGAAGATATTATTTTTTCATTTAAGCAAAGAAAGAATTAAAAGTGTAGGTGAATCAAAATGCAGTTTGCTCATTTTACACTTACATAGCTCATGTAATTAATAGTTGAGCTCCAGAAATGGGCTTAATATGTTGCTATGTTATGTAAGTCTGCCTCTTTCTCTCTGATGATTTCTCCACTATAACACAGCAAGTTGACTGGGCATCTTAGACCAGGCACTGGCTTTCTGATCTCCTCCAGACATGGAGGAGCAGTTGCAAGATGGGTGTACTGTTGGGCAAAGTGGATTTGGCTAGATCTTCAGATGATTAATGCTTGTTGTGAATCTCTGAGTATGACTATTGTCCCTGGGCATCTAGACTGCATAAAATCACTTTTGAAATGGCAACTAACTTAGTGGGTATGAGGGCATTAGATGACAGTTACAGAGAGATTTGAGTTTCTTGGTTCAGGTGTCACAATTCATTGTGTGGGTTTGGATATAGCCAAATACTAGGTTTCATGGGACAAAATGCTATTTATAGCTGCAGAACAGGAAAGCAATAGGTTGGGTAATACATTGAAGAAGTGATGAAAAACAGTTGCTGTGATGAGGATTCTTGGCATGTTGACAAAAAGAAATGTCTTGTTTTAATAAAGAGAATGCTAGATAAATATAAGGAAAATGACTTTTCTTCTATGTGGTATTGGTAATATAGCTGTAAGAATACAGTGTTTTATTTAATCTGAGTTTCAAAATGATGCAGAAGTATTAGGGGGTTGAAAGCATGGTTGTAAAAGTAATCTTGGAATTGAAAAACAAGATCTGTGCTTAAAATATGTTAAGGGTCTGATTGTTGTAACTAGGTGCTTATGTGCTGAAAACTTCTGTTTTCCTTATAAATCTTTGGGTTTATTAGAAAAACATGATGTACCAGCAGTTGAATAATTATTCTCGCTGCAGGGAAGGTTTTTTGAGACACGCGCATACATGCACATGAATGCAAAAACCAGGGAATCTGAACTGAAATCTGTGCCTTGAATGTTTCCTCACAAAAGTAATTGAATGCTGAGTGTGACAAGATGGGAAGAACTAGGACTTGTGATGAAGTTCTGACAGGAATTTGAGTACAGAACATAATAAAGTGACCAGTCCGTTTTAAACACTTATGAAGGGGACCTGATGAGTGGTGTAAAGGATGGGAAGCATCATTCCAGTGGCTTGGATTAAGTGACCATTCATGGAAACATAAGTAGAATAAAAATCAGGTTTTTGCATGTGAGAGGATGAAAACTTGTAAAACTTTTGTTACTAACAGCAGACAGCAAAAGAAAGGAACAAAGGAAAAGCATTTGTTTGCATTTGGGAAAACTCTGAAAGAAGTAGAGAGCTGAATAAGGAACATTTAAGATACAAAACCACTTTAGAGACTAAGTGATTGGATCAGCATAGTCAGAGATGGGCAATGGAACTGAGCATGAAATGGAGTCAAGTTCTCTCTCCTGCCAGTAGAAGCAGAGCTTCCATTTCTGTCTGGGGTGGGTCAACGATTAGTGCAGAGATGGGAGTAAGAACTCAAAAAATTAGATGTTGGCTTAGGTCACTGTCACTGGAAGCCTTGTGCTTAGAAAATGAATGTGAAAACATGACTTCTTAAAAGTGATTGACAAATGGTTCCAGTACTGATTCTGTGATTGAAATCTCTTGTCCTTGAATCACTGTATGTGGAGATGTTTTGTAGGATTAATTTCAGTAGGTGGACTCTGGCTACCTTGGGCGCTAGTTTTCTATGATTGAAAATGTCACTACAACTTAAAGAACTTGATATGCAAAACATGAAGGGAGGAGATGGAGATTTTGAGAACTTGAATACTGCTGCCTTCTACATAAAGCCAGCATGATCAGATCAGTTGGAAATACAACAAAGAAGGGAACACTAGAGGAGGATAGGTAGTGAAGGTAATATGTGATAACATTTAAGGAAAATGGTTCAAGTCCAAGGAGGAAGGTAACTGCCCTATGATTATTTTTGTGAAATTTCTCCATTCTCCTAATACATCTGTCAGTCCATAACTTAGGAAATACTGTAAATCTGGGAAGATGCAGAGCCTGGAAAGACCAATATGGGATGTACAACTGTATCTAAAATGGATGGAAATTAGTGAGGAAAGTGACTGGAAAACAGGGATTAAGTTTGCATATGTTAGTGGGATAAGGTAGAGCTTTACATGAGTCTTGAGATGAGTGATAACAGTTGCAAGGAGTAGCATGGGTAAAAGTTGTTTAAGATGAAAATAATATTGCAGAGTATGTGGGGAAAAGAGCTTCTGTTAAGTCAGTTCTGTGATTCTGTCCATAGTTCCCCAGAATAGATTTAAATGCTGCTTTAAGTTCCCTAACAGTGTTAATACCTCTGCTAATATCTGGAGCGTGTCATCAGGGAAGATGTGAATTTTTAAGTCACAAACTGGGTTAAGTGTTGGTTTCAAAAGTGATACAACTGAAGTTTCTAGGTACTGCTAGAAGTGGTAGTTAATATGTTTAATCAAGGGTGATCATGGTGCTGTTCATTATGGCATTTTATATGATATCATTAAAGATTATATTTATGGCATTTATTTTAAGAAGTGAGCAAACTGTAGAAGAGTGAAAATTTGGAACAAGTTCAATCTATGTGAGCAGAAGGCTAAAGAAATGAAAAAAGCCATGAGGGATTTATTTCAAAACCACCATTTTGAAATTTTGGGAGTTAGTTAATGAATTACAAGGTCCAAGAATATTAATCATTGCTTTTTACTGAAATGTTGAGTGTGGTAATGAAGGTTACTGTTCATGCACAATTGTGTGGGATCATTCATACAGAGAGAAAATTTTGTTCAGGGAGAAATGGATGGCCTCCACAGCTGGTGTAATGGAAGCAGAATGTTTAGAAAAAAAGACTTAAAGACCACCTATTTGAAGTAACAAAGAAAGAGAGGGAATGGACAAATTAGGAGAAGGGGGTTATAATCATAAATTTGATACTCGTGAATGAGTCAGAGGTGACTGTAGAAGTTCTCAGGTTATTTTCAAAAACATTAAGTACATATTACAGACCCTTTTTTTTATTTACAAAAGAAATGGGAACAAACTTTTCCCGTAGTCTAATCTGTCGTTTTGTTTGTCAGTATTCAAGAAAAGTAAATTCAAATTAGAAGAAGTGCAGATCTGACTTAACTGGAGTGATTAGATAAGGTCAGTTAATTTCACGAAGAGACTGAGAGCTCTGTTTGTTTAGTTTAGCACAGCTATGCTTGGCAAGGGTTTTGAATCTGTTGAAGGAAAGACAGACTGATGTTAACCAAGATCAGATGAGCAGAGAGTTCCAGGAATACATACTAAGTTGAAACTGGAAGATCTTATGGTGCCACAGGAAATTAGTATCTGGAATAGCCTTTTAAGATAGATGATGCTTTTTAAAATGGAGCTTGATGTGATTGTAAGAGGAGTGATGCTGTATAGGCTTGCAATATCAAAGAATTTAGTTCATTGATATGAAGTTTATTTTCTGCCTTGTGCTGTATGTTACCATGTTTTGAAATTGTACTGTTTAATGCTTAACTCACTCAAAAACTGAGATTATTTTTTTTATTTTATTACCTTATTTTAACCATTTACATAATTAATAGTATTAACTTATTTTCTCACTTAACCACATAGGGAGCCCCAAAATTTTCCTGTTTTATTTTTCTTCTGAGACTGATTTCATTTCTGTGCATGAAATAAACTAATTCAACAATAGAATTAGTATATTTTCTCCTGGAATAAAATCTGATGACATCAGAACTCAGTTAATCTTTTGGCAAGGTCAGTTTTTCAGTGGTTAGCCTGTTCCTTTTGCCATTTAGTTGATTTGATATTCTCTAAATCTTTGATAGTCAATTTGTGTTGCTTCAGACCTTCACTTCCCTCTTTGTGATTTTTTTAGTTGATGAGTGACAACAAGTTATTAAATGCCCAGGTCATAGCAGCTTCTCTCTAGCAATGAAGTATCTACCTTGCTGTTTTGTTTAAAAATGAGATTAAGTGAAAATGTGAAAATTTCTTTTTGCTGATGGAAATTTAGCCTTGTTCATTGCTCTTTTTTTTTTTTTTTTTTGGTTTGGTTTTTTTCTTTGTTTTGTTTTGGTTTTTTTTGTTTTGGTTTTTTTTTACAGTTTGAGATTTGGAAAGAATTTAATCAGTAGTAGGAGAGTGATTAATTTAAGGGTACAAAGATGAGTTTTGCCATTTCTGGTGTTTTATACTTACCTGCTCAAAAATCAGAGATGAGCAAAGTTACACATTATGTTGATGGGAATGGAAGATTTTTGTGTATGAGTTACTGCAATCTGCATGACAAATCAAACATTATCAATATCCATCTAGTTACTGAAAGTTTCTCCAGGATGAAAAGGTAGAAAGAGCTAAAGTAATAGTTGAAAAGGCTTTTTCTTTTTGTTGAGACACGTCATTCTTTTCAAATACAAATTTCTGCATGCATTTTTAAGAGGTCTGCCATAGATTGTTACAGTTGTGGTTACAGTTTCAGAACAAATAAGCTGCAGATCCATTATTTTTAATTTTTTAATAGAGCTGTAATTCATTGATGAAATAGGTTCTTTTTGAAAATAAGGTCATCTCCAGTGGCTAGGGCAGTTGGAGGCCATTGGAAGGGAAGATTGTTAAGGTATTTTAAGAAATATCCTAACTGTTGGCTGGTTGACAGCATTTTAGCTTTGCCATGTGTTAGATTTTGTTCTTAATCCTCTGTATTTTGGGCAAAAAAAGTTCAGATTTTTTTTCTTGCTGTGATGTTTTTAGAGCTTGTATACTTGAATTCAGTTTTGGGGATTAGAATTGGTTTCTGGATGCTGCTGTTGATGAGGGCTCAGTTTGACCTGTAGTGACTTGACTTCAGTTAACAAGAGTGTTTTTACTGCAGGTTGTTCAGCCATTTCACTACATTTTCACAATGATGGTGGCTGTGTTTTGGACTTGTTCAGTACACCGGTGGATAGTACAGAATCCTGGAATGATTTGGGTGGGAGAAGATCATCAGCTAGGTCATCTCATCTGTTGCAATGTCTTGCCATAAGCAGAGATGCTTTCCACTAGACCAAGTTGCTCAAAACCCCATCCAGCCTGGTCTTGAACGTTTCCAGGGATGGAGCACCACAGTTTCTCTAGGCAGCCTGTTCCAATGTCTCACCACCCTCACTGTAAAAAAAAAAAAAAAAATCAGTTCTTGTTTATTCTTGTTCTCTGTTTCTGTTTAAAACTGTTGTCCCTTGTCCTATCACTACAGCCCCCTTTATATATAGAAAGCTTGAAGTAAGGTCAGATCTCCCCAGTCCTTTTCTTCAGATTGCACATCCTCAGTTCTCTCTCAGAGGTGCTCAGTCCTCAGATCATCTTTGTGGCCTTCGTTTGGACCCACTCCAAGAGCTCCATGTCTTTCTTGTGCTGGGTGCCCCAGAACTGGATGCGTTAGTCCAGGTGGGGTCTCATGAGAGCTGAGTAGAGGGGCAGAATCCCCTCCCTCCACCTGCTGGCCGTGCTGCTTCAGATACAGCCAAGGATATGATTGGCTTTCTGGGCTGCAGCTGCGCTCTGCTGGCTCCTGTCCAGCTTTTCACCCACCAGTGTCCCCAAGTCCTCCACTGGGCTCCTCTTACTCCCTTCATGCCACAGTCTCTACTGATATTGGAGATTGCCCCAACCCAGGCGCAGGATTCAGGGTTCTCACATACTCAATTTGCATTCTATTTCAGTAAATAAAAATCTTTAATCTGATCTGGGCTGAAAAAAACACACAATTACTGCTTTTTTGTTTTCAATAGTCTGAAAATTCACTTGAATCTCTTGTTTCTGTAGGAAACATCTGTCGCTCTCCAATAGCTGAAGCAGTTTTCAGAAAACTTGTAACTGATGAGAAGCTTGAACATAAGGTAAGCTATTGATTTCTGTTTCAAGAAATAACTGTCTCACAGTCAGTCAGAATATAAGCAGTGAGGAAAGAAAAATAAAAATATGAATTTGTTTTTCTGTAGTGGAGGATAGACAGTGCAGCGACATCTGCCTATGAAATAGGAAGCTCTCCTGACTATCGAGGACAGAATTGCATGAAGAAGCATGGCATTACCATGAATCATATTGCCAGGCAGGTACTGTACCTTAATTTTCTTTAAATCTGTATATGTATTTGTTTTGTTGTTACAGTGGAGGACAGACAGTGCCGCTGTTTCAGACTGGAACGTGGGGCGCTTCCCAGATTCAAGGGCTTTAAGTTGTCTAAGAAATCATGGCATTGAGACAGCACATAAAGCACGACAGGTAGAAGAGAGTATATTTTCTTCCTTATTCATACCCCTAACCATTGCAATCACAGAAGTCATTTGACCAATGCATGGTTAAGCATCAAGTAGTAAATAAATAGTCTGAGCATTTTTTTAAATGACTCCAGAGTGGCTTAACTCTTCTAATTGAGCTTAATGAGTTTTTTGTTATTAAGGTTCATTGGAAGTGTAAGTGGAAAGCATTGAACCAGTTTCTGCATTATAGAAAACTCCTGCCTCCAAATGTTTAGTATTTTGAGCATTTTAAAATGCTTTTTAAAAATGGACTTACTTTAGTAATCTGTGATGCATCCTTCAGCAAGGAATTGTGTATTTATTTAGCAGGTCCAAAAAGAAGTAGAATACCTCTTAATCCATTACAAAAAGCTTCTGCGCTTGCCTGTAGATGTTTTAAAAATATCTGGAGTGCAAAATTAGAATGAAAGCACTCAAATCCAAGATTAGTAGCACAGTTGGTGGTAACTTCAGAGCAAAACATACCCTTGAAGCATTCTAAAGTCAAAGGCAGGTTTGCCACTTAGTGAAGTCCTCTAAGTTTTACCTAAACTTATATGTTTTCATTAACAAAAGAACATGTATTTCCATACTGAATTCCAGAGAGATTGGAAGTAAATGTGTCTGCATCTATTTAAATCATTCAGACACTCATATAAATGCACATAATTTACTTCAGTTAACTATTCTCTGGATATAAGATATTCCTTTAGGGCTTGACCTTTACTTAGTTTGAGTTTACACCACTAGTTTTTGTATTGACCAAAAGATCAAGTAGTCTTGTTATTATCTTACATTTCTGTTCCCTTCAGAATTTTTCTAGACCTCACTGAGGTCATATTTACTTTCTTCACTTTTCAAAGACTACATGTTTAGATTTTTGACTTTGAAAAATAAATTCTCTCAATTAGTCAATTGCCCTCTGCTGACCTCTCCTGATGTTAATCTCTGTTTATGTGAAACAGAATTAAGCACAGCACCATTTCAGATTTTTCAATAATTTACTATTCTAATAATCACTGCAAAAGTCTGTTGAGATCTTTTCCTGTTACAACATCTGCATTTACTGTTTATCAGTTCTTACAAACATCATTATTTGTCAATATACAAGCTAAATGGTACTGAAATCATTCAGTCAGTGTTTCGGTCATCACAGTAGTGTGACATGTTTGTCTTCCTAGAAGATGCACCTTGGAAAGTTGAGAGCTGTTCATCTAGGTATTCCTAGAGTGGTTTATGAGCAGTTAAATTAAAACAAAGGACCCAAACCAAGTTGATCCTCTGTCTTGAAGCAAATCTTTGTATCTTCCTTTAGGAGAGAAGGAATGAAAACATTTTAATGAAGGCATTTGCTTATACGTTCTGGCAAACGAAAGAGATTTTTCAATCAGAAGTTCTTAAAATGTTACATATACAGGGAAAGAAAATTTTAAAAATGAGACAATAAAATGAAAGACTTAACAGGATGAAAATTTGTCTAAATCATTCCAGTACACATAGTTTCCTTTGTAAGGAAAATCTTCAAATCCCTGAACTGCAGGTAACTGTTTATTTTGCACTGATGTTAACAACGTAACTCCAAATTTATTTTTTTTTGTTTTCCTAAACTTCTGTCAGATGGTTGCTGTTGATTCTCTGAACTGCGGACCTGATATGGTCTTTTGGTACTTCTGAAAAAAGAGGTACTTGACAGTGTAGAACAGGACTTTTCAGAGTGGTCAGGTTAGTAAAAATGGAAGTGTATTTGCTTCACTTTTAGAGACAAACTTAAGGATAGAATTTTGTGTGACACTTGTTTCAGAACAGATTAAGGAAGATTTAATAACAGAAGCTGCAGAAATAGAGAGTAGGGATTTATCTTCTGTTGCCTTCGAAGTACTGTACAATTATCCTCTTCAGTCCTGTGGAAAATTGTTACCCACCCAATGAAAGGCACCTTCTGTCATGTAATTTTTTGCATAATTATGATAATCATGGATTTTAGCTTTTTTTAAAATTCAGTACTACAAGAATGGTTTATGTAAAAGAGAATATTAAATTGGTCGTGTCCTACCATCATGTACAGTGATATTCTAAGTTAAAAGTGAAGTATAAAAACAAATATATATATTTATATATAAAATAAAGTTGTTATCATTTTAGCTAATGGCAGGTTGCTGTATGAAATTCTCTAAGGTCTTATTCTTCATGCACAAGCCAGAAAGGTTTTAATAATTTTCACTTTTCTTCATGCTGAGGCAAAAATTGATTTTGATATGACTCATACCATGCATTTGCTTTAAATATGAAATTGAGATTAGAAGAAGGTTGTATTAAATACTGTTTCACAACTGGGTAAACTTGAGGTTTATTACCTCTCCATGGGTTTCAGCAGAAAATGAGATTTTCCTTCTGTAAATAAAGGGAAATGTTTCACTAATAATTTAATAATTGTTACATGCATTTTTAAAATGTAAAATTATTGTTATCTGCGTAGTTTCATCCAAAGTTGACTACTCTCCACTACACTTCTCAAAATGTATCTAAATTTTACATTCTCAATTTAATCCCCCAAAGTGCTAGTTTTAGTAGTTTTGAGGAGTACCTTCAGTTCACTGGAGATTGCTCAGTTAAAGCTTTTTTTTTTTTTTTTTAAGTGACTGTGTTATGGCTTAAAAGCACAAGCCAAAGGGTAACCTTGGTTTTAGGGCTGCATTTGCAACTGTATTAGTGGTGGTCATAGGGTAATAACTGTCACATTGTCAAGTGTTCTTAGTTTATTCTTCCATTTGTCTGTACAGCAAAGAAATGGTGCCCTCTTATTTTCACAGGGGCAAGTGTTCAGCTGTGTAGAGCAATCAGAAGCAGCTTGTAGAAGTCCTGATTAGATTTGCCAGGAAAACACAGCTATTTCCACTGCAAAATATTTTCATAGGTCAGAGGCACTGCATGAATACAGCAAATATTTTTACAGTGAAAATAAACAAGTCTGCATTAGTTTTCATCATTAACCCTTTCTTTTCATGTGCATTCCTGACATTTCCGTGTCAGTTTTCTTTGTGTGTAATGTTTCGTTTATGGCTTTATTCTGATGATAACTTCTGTCTGTCTTTTCTTGCTGCCTGTTATGGGAGCTTAATCAGTATCTATTTGCTGTTCGCACAAAAAAAATGTGGCTGTTTTTCCAGCTAAACCTTTTTTTTTAATACATAAATATTTTTTATAGGTTAAAACTTTGACTTACAGGATAATGTATTTTGCCTTTTGGCTGTTTCCTTGCTTACTCACTTCTCTAGCCCAACCTTTGTAGGGATGCCTGCCAGAAAACCTGTTCTGAACAACCTTCCCAAGTTTCTTGGTTATGATGCTTCACACAGGATTATACATGAAAGACAGTCTTAAAGTGAACTCTTAATGTTAAAAATTTTATTCCATTTCTTCATCGTCATTATGGACACCTGGTTCAGATATCTTATACCAGCACTGGGGGCATGGTCTGGGAAGATTTTGCCCTAAACTGAGGCTTACATGTAAACTGAAATAAAATGACAACTGGCAAACATCTCCAGCCATCCTTAAAACAAGAAGATGACATTAGTGTTTAAGTCAGTGGTTTATCTGGTGTGTTTGCCTACATGACTTGAACTCAGGTCTCTGAACTTAATTGGTACTCATGTTTAAAAGTCAATAAATTACAAGAAAGAAAAAGAACAGATAATACGATGGTAGGAAGATGTACAATAGATCCCAGATTTTTCACATCATACTACAAATGTTGTGAATTTACATGGTCTAAGACCCTGTGGATGCATTTGTTTTATTTAAGAGATGGTAACTCATGCCATCATACTTCAGCTTTAAGTTTCACTTGGTATATGCTCTTGTGCATTGGCAGATTTCTAGATTTGAAGTACTGCAGTGATTCCAGGTTACCTTCATTTTTGTTGTCCTATCAAGAAAGTAATTTTTCTGTTTTATTTTTAACCATTTTATTGCAGGGTTTCCATAATTGGAAATTGCTTTAGTTTTATTGGTTGAAAAGTACTAGAAATGTTGTTTTTAATGATGTTCTAAGTTGATGCATGAAATGTAAAAGAAGAAAAATACAGAAGGTTGGTTAAGTAGCTGACTTGGGTTTGTTTTTTTGTGGAATACTTGCAGAAATGGATAAATAATCATGGTGGAATATATTTAAAATGTTGTAAGTTATTGTAAAATTGTATAAAGGTTCAGTTCTATTCTTTCCACCTGTGTCTTTTATTAATAAATTATAGCTACAGAATTTGAAAACACTTTTTTTCCCCCCTTCATTAATCAAATGCAGTTTGTAGGCTAAAGCACCTGTTTTTACTTCTAGATTACTAAAGAGGATTTCCAGACCTTTGATCATATACTTTGTATGGATGAGAGCAATCTAAGGTAATGTATGAAGAAATGGAACAGATTCATATGGATTACTTGTAGTGATGTCTCATAAGTCACTTTGAAGACAGATGTCACATTTTACTGCTTAGCTTATGTTGGGGTTTTTTTGTTTAGGTTTTTTTTTTTTTTTTTCTTTTTTACATGTATGTGAATAATGTGCTAATGGATGGATTCTTCACTTTTAATAAGTTTATTGAGCCAGTACTCAGTGGTTTATTTATGTGATACATGCCACTCAAGGATGAAGGACATGGAAATTTAGTTACTTTGTGCTGTATACAGCTGATGCCTGTATAATTAAGAATGAAGATGTACTTACTGTCTTGATTGAAGTGATCAGTTTTTCTAATTGCATGGCAATTAAAAGACAAACTGGGAACTTGGAAGGGATTAAATATGATGTGGGTTTTTTTGGTTTTTGGTTGTTTTTTTTCTCTTTTATATAGAAAAAGAGAGGGAACTCTGAAATTAGCAAGGTTGTTAGCTTGGGGAAGTCTTGTTTTATTGTTAGCTGTGCTCTAGCTAAGTGTCCTTAAGAAAGATCTTGTTAAGTAGCTGCCTAGTGTAAAATTTTGGATATCACTAGCAAAATTTCTGCTCAATTGCATACATAATGAGGATTAAGGAGCTGAATTTAATAAACTACAAGTGTCAAAGTGCTTGTAAGGGCTATTGTCAAGTTAGTTTAAAAAGGCCCAAACCACCAGAACCAACGACAAAACCTAAATAAAGACCCTATTAGTAGCACATAAAGTCTTCTAGAAGCAGCACCACTTAATTGAAATAAGTATGATTTTGTTGAATTTTCTAGAATGTCTTGAATAAGCTCTCTTCCACAGCCTTCATGAATGAGGGGCATGTAACACTTGGCTTGATTGCAGTGTCTCAGGCAATGACGTGACAAGGCTTCCTTCAATTTTCACTTGAATTCTTAAACAGAAATTTGAATTAACAATTTATATGATATGAGCTCTAGAGCAGAAGAAATGTCAGAACTATAACAGGGATATTGCTGCTGCTGTGATAAAGTTTTGCCTTTAGCTTGCACTGAGTTCAGCTGTCTTGCCTAGGAATGCTTATTTGTAGCTCTCAGAGGGCAAGCTGATTCCAGGTGTTGATGGAATGCCTGTCAGAAAAAGAAGTTTTGGGACATGTTTTTTCTTTAGTACCAGAGCCATCTGACCCTCTCCTGTTCATTAAGAGTTATGCCAAAAACCTTTAAGAAGGTGGTCTGACATTTTTTTAATAGTAGAAGGTTAGAGAATTTATTGAAAAATCTGCAAATTCAAGCAATAGCTTGATAGAGGATCTCTGATTTTTCTTCAAGCAAAACCAGTACCGTGGTCTCACTGCTGTTTCTAAACTATCTGAAATTCATTTCTTCATCAGAATTAATAATTTAAATTTAATTTCTTAAAACTGATATGGTTATGGCTAAATATTCACAAGGGATTTCTTTGCCTTTTGTAATAGTGAGTAAGTAAAATTATGATTTGGTATGGAGATGTGTAATATAAAAATTATTTAGTATGTTTTGGAAGTACATTGTGAAGATGATAGTACTGAGCTGTCTTTAATCTGAAGGTGATGAGAGGTCCATTTTAAGTATAGATAACAGATGGCCATTTTTAAGCAAATAGGGAAAATGCCATCTCAAAACTAGAATGTTTAATCAATGAAAAGCAATTTAGAAAGAAGAGCATGTGACAGCTGGTAAAATGCTACAGTATATCAAAAGGAAAACAGGTGTAGCTCACTGATTTACCAATTTCTGTTAATATGGTAGGATTTCACATGAGCTAGAGCATAGCAATGTAAAACAGTGGCTTTGAGCAGATCTTACTTGAGAATCTTACTCATACATCTGGAAAAATACCTGGATAATTTCCATTGTTTTTTGTTCAATACAAGCTAAGGGTGAGTGTTGAAAGTACTAATGATTGATTTAAGAATGAACTTGATGAACTTACTGGAAAAAAGTTTTTTTAACCTATCGGTATAGTGCCTGACTGCTTATTTATGCAATGAATTCAGTTCATGTCTTCCATACTCAATTAAAAAAGACCTCACATAACAAGAAAAACAAAAAACAAGGAGCAGCATAAAGTCCACAGGATTGATGGAGTCCAGACACGTTATTTTCCTGTGTTGTCTGGAAATGGTCATGAACATCTCTTACTGATGCCAAAATTCTGAAGGAAAATTCAGATGACAATTTTATTTTCTCTTCTACAGAGATTTGAACAGGAAAAGCAACCAGGTTAAGGACTGCAAGGCCAAAATTGAGCTACTTGGAACTTATGATCCACAGAAACAGCTTATCATTGAAGATCCATACTATGTATGTGTAAGAAATTCTTTGGGTGGCTTGATTAAAAATTGTATGTGTGTAGTATAATCTTCCCAGATCCCATAGTTAGCATATGATACTTAATCTGATGGTACACAAAGTGAAGTGTGACCTTTTTTTTAAATGACTTAAGAAAACTATTTATTACTGTGATGGGAAAGGAAAATGTTACTATGTTTATTAAATTTATTTAAATTAAAATAATGCAGTGCACCTATATTTTCAATATTGGGTGATACCCTGTTGGATCAGCCTCGTTACAAAGAGGATATGATCAGGAAAGTTAGAGACATAACCATTGACACAGGTGGTCAAAAAAGTTGAATAATGCCAGCCAAGAGCAAACAGTTAGACTTAAATTCTTCAGTTTAGGAAACAGAAGTGGATGAAGATGCAGTAGGGATCTGTAAAATCTTGATATCATGGGGAAAGCGGAATAAGAAATTGCTATTCATTACCCAGGAAGTAGAGAATATGGTATCGTGGTAAGCAAATGGTATTAGCGAGATGCAGGTTCAAAACAAAAAGGGGTTTTAGGCTTTTTGTTTCCACACAGTGCTTCATTAAACTCTGAAATTCAACATGACAGGTTAGTGTGAACCTAAAAAGGAAAAGACTTAAAAGGCTCAAAAGTGAGTGGAAGAAATACCTGAAGGAAAGTCTTGCAGGACTATTGAATACAAAGTCATAGAGTTTGTCTGTAGAAATTCCTGAGCTCAAATTAGAGAGAAATATGCCAAAGCTATTACCAAGTATTTGCACAGTTTTTATTTTTTCCTAATGTCTGTTGTTTGCCATTACTGACAGCAGAGAAACCAGTCTGCAATTTGTATTTGCTCTTCAGCCACTATTGTTATTCTTACAGTCTTTTTCCTCTCTTCTTTTCTAGGGGAGCGAAAAGGACTTTGAAACTGTTTACGAGCAGTGTCTTAGATGCTGTAAAGCATTTTTGGAGAAGTATCATTAATGCTTAATCATATAATTTCTAAAAGAAAATAATTAGCTTCTTCTGAAATATGTAAAGTTTACTTGATTGATGTATTTAAATTGTAAAATTATGCCTCTACATTCAGTACTTACTTGTATTTTAGCTGGTCTGTCATCTAATGAAAAAATATGGAACGGTTTTAATTGGATTACATGGTTAACCATTTTGTCACACATCAGTGTAGTTATAAAGTATATAATTCAGTATAAATTTTCTGTAAACTCTTACAGTGCTTTCTCACAAACACTACAAAAGTAACACCTTGCTTCTTTATATGTAAGGCTAACTAAACTGAGGTTCTTGTCCTCAGTTGATTTCAGTCAACTTTCGATAGAAGTCTGTGAGATAATAATTGATGTGTACCTTAGGTGTGTCATCCAAGTATCATTAGGTAGCCTTTGGATGGAAGCTGTTTGACATGGAGCCTGCTAGACTAAAAGATCTGCTGCCTGATCGAACTGGCTAAGTCTTCCTTTAGTCTTCTGGTCAGTTCCTAGCACACTGACACAAGCACATGTAACACAGCATTTACTTTGAGAAGAAAACATACCAGCCTCAAAGCTGAAATGTGAAATCACATTTTGTATCTCACGGTAGTAAAATATTCAAGTCCATGCAATACAATGGATGAGAAATTTGCTGTAATCCCAGTTCCTACATGAGGGTCAGACAGTATTTCCAGATTTACTCAGGAGGACATACAGCCTGTCAAAAGTGTTCTTTGAGAGTATAGTTCAGTGCAAAGACAGTCCATCTGTAATACAATACTAAATTAGCAGAAGGCCAGTAAGTAGACAGTTCTGCTCTTGGACAAAATTTGAATACTTTGTAAAAGTCTATGCCTGCTTTTCTGAATATCACCCTTTCTGTCTGCCTTAGACATGTAAATGTACTGAGATCAGTAATATGAGTGATACCATGATGATTTTCCTGTTTTGTATATTCTCAGCATTGGTATGAACTAGCATTACCACACCATCTATAAAACTGGATCTATAAAATTTGTTTTCTTATTTAGCCTTGTTTTTGTCTCTTGCTGCCTTCCAAACTTGTAGTCTCTGTACTTGTCACCTGTTCAACGTTCTGGGAGAGAGATGGATTTCAACAGAAGATCATGTTATTCTTGGGGAGGTTGGAATCCTGGTGTCACTCTGTTTGTTGCAGACTTCACAATGGGGATTAAGTTTCTTGGGACTTTTGCTGTAGAATAGATGAATTTGTGTTAATGAGGTTTCTCATTAATTTCAATAAGATAATTTCAATCAGACATAAAACTTCAAAACTTGCTTAGTAAAGGCAGATGGTAGAAGGAATACTTAAATACAGAAATCAGAATCTTTGTGCTTTATTGCATTACCATCAGTTTTGACTTCTAAAAACAGGCTAGGAATTGCAAGCTAATAGCTGTTTCACTTTTCAGGGACAAAGAGTTATACATTATTTCAGATCCAATTAAGTACTGACTCTGGAAAAATTATTTTTGATTTCTTTATTAATGTTTTGACAAAGTAAATGGAGGAAAATGATGGGCAGTTACGGACAAAACATCCTAAATGTGGTTTGATGCACTAACCTCAAAGGTGGAAGTATTTAGGCATAATCTAGTGTTATTCCCTCCCAGAATGACCATTTCAAATATTCCAGTGAAAGTAAAATAACTCATAAGAATGAGAACATGATGGTTTGTGCTTTCCCATTCATGGCTATGTAGGAATTCAGCCTGTAGTTTCCTGCATATTAAGGCTAAGATTGAAAGGTCTTAAATCTTTATCTTTGAGCTGCTAGGGTAACAAAGGAAATAAGAGGATAAGGTTGTTTACCTTCACTGGGCTTAGGAATCTTCCTGTAAAGTGATACTAAGTCGAAACTCGTGTTAAATTCAGTTCACATTTTGAAAGTTTCAGCCTTGAGACAGACTTTCAGCAAGCAATCTAGTGACTTAATAATTCACCACCTCTACTAGGAAGAATAAGCTGGTTGGTTTATTTTTATAATTAGTAGGGTTTTTTTAATGGAAGAGGGGAAGCAGTACTATGATATTTTATACAAATTTGTAGAAGCCCAGAATAAAGAACAGGGATTGCCTTCAGGAAGGACAGTTACACAGAATCATGATTTGGGTTCAAGGAAAAACAGTGAAAACAGGATTAAGAGACAAGTCATGTATCATACAGATGACTAAGCGCTCACACATCCAAAATACCACTCATGAAAAATGTAATTTTGAATGAAAAAATACAGAACTGACTCCTGTTTCTCCCTCCCTGCCCCCACAGCTTGTTATAAGTGGTAAAGTTAAGACTAAAAAAAAGTCTGCTATAGTCTAGTATAGGTGTGTTTTCTGTCAAAGCATGATGACTTCTGCTAAATCTAGAGAAAACTTTTAGGGGATTAATTTATATTAATTGATTAAATATTAAGTTGTTATTTCCCTTTTACAAGGAGATTTTTGAGAAGGTTTTTGTTTAGCCAGTTTTGGGTATTCTACTAGGAGAAGAAAGCTTCACAATATTTTAAACTCCCATGTTAAGTATTAGCCTGTGGTCTGGTCAGTGGAACCACAGCAAAGGACAGAGTTCCACCCACGTTTATTGCAGATGAGCAGCTTAAGTGAATCCCATACAAGTTGATTCCTTTAACAACCATGTTTTCTGCAGGCATGTATTGCCTTCACTGAGACATGGAACTTAGCATTTAGTCATCACTGAAAGCAAATAAAAATATGTACTTCTCCCCTGCTAAATACAGCCACGTTCCAGGATGGGATTTTGTCTTCTGACATCTTTTCTTCTGAAGAGTTGGATGCTGAAGGCTCTGAAGTGTCAGTTTCCAGAATCTCAGCTCCTGTCATTCTCAGGGTGGGGAGGGTCATGTTTGGTTTTGGTTTTACATCTTGTGGTTCAAACTGAGGACAGAATGGAACCTGTAAATGCCAGTATTAGATAAGAGTGGTTCATTGTAGTAGGTTGGCCCTGGCTGAAGGCCAGGCACCCACCAGAGCCTCTCTCTTGCTCCCTTCTACAACTGGACAGGGGACAGAAAATAAAATGAAGAGTTCATGGAGTGAGATAAGAACTGGGAGAGGTCACTCACCAAATAGTGTCATGGGCAAAACAGACTCATGCTGGGGATCTTAACTGAAATTACTACTAACAAATTCAGAGCAGGGTGATGAGAAGTAAAATAAGACTTTAAAAATACCTTTCCTCTGCTCCTCCTTCTAGCTCTTCTTTCTCCCCCAGCAGTGCAGGGAGATGAGAATGGGAGTTATGGGTTGTTTCTGCTGCTGCTCAGGGAGAGGAGTCCTTCCCCTACTCCAACATGGGGTCATCCCCCCCCCACTGGAAATAGTTCTTTATGAACTTCTCCAACTTCTGTATCCCACAGGCACCAGTCCCCCCCAAACTGCTGCAGCGTGGATCACTCTTGCACAGAGAGCAGTCTCTCAGGAACAGGCTGCTCCAGCCTGGGTCCCCCACAGGGTCACAAGTCCCACCAGCAAACCTGCTCCAGCGTGGGCTCCTCTCTCCACAGCCCTGCAGGTCCCTGCCAGGACCCTGCTCCAGCACGGGCCTCCCACAGGGTCACAGCCTCCTCTCAGGCATCCACCTGCTCTGGTGTGGGTCTCCTCCAGGGGCTGCAGGTGAATCTCTGCATCCCTGTGGATCCCCATGGGCTGCAGGGGCACAGCTGCCTCACCATGGGCTGAACCATGAGCTGCAGGGGAATCCCAGCTCCAGAGCCTGGAGCACTTCCTGCACTGACCCTGGTGTCATGTTCTCACCCTGCTCTTCTCTGGCTGCAATTACAACTGTACTGCAATTATAACTGTGCAATAACTTTTCCCTTTTCAACTGTGTTGTCCCATAGGTATTACCATTTCTGATTGGCCCAGCATGTTCATCCTGGAGCTGTCTGACATTGGCTCTGCTGGACATGGAGGAAGCTTCTGGCATATGGTCCCAGAAGCCACCCCTGTAGCCCCTCTACTACCAAAACCTGGCCATGCAAATCCAATACATGGATTTATAGGTTGCACATAAAATTTTTCTTCTGTTCAAGTCATTTTACTGTGACAACTGGATTTAATATCTGATTCAAGGAAGAAAGGAAAATGTATGTCAAAGTTTTTGGAGTACACACTAACTCCTTAAAAATTCTACACGACTAAAATCATTTCCTGGATATCTTCTGATTAGATTGCCTTGCAGTATCATGAACAGACTGCACATTATTAAAAAACAAACAAAAAGCCCCTCCCCAAACCAAAGCCAAAACCCAAACAAAAACCTCAGAACACCTGTTAGTCTTAACAATATTCCATTTTATAATGCTTTAGAGAATTTGAGCAGCCTTGTAGTCTGGGTATTCTGTGGGTTTGAAACACACAGATCTGTCCATCCTCATAAATCCAGGATGTCCAGGTTACTGAACTCTGAAGTGAGTACACCCTTCCTCCTTACACAAGTGAACTCTTTGTGGAAAGAGATGTAAGATAAATGTGTGGATAAATGATAGTAGCTGCCAGAAGGTAGTTTGTTTATATAGATTCAGTGACCAGAAAGCAAACAGAACAACTTAATACCAAACACTTTATTACTTATGCTTGTTATTTACAGTATTTACATATTGCACGTTCGCTGGAATGTTTTATACATTTATTATATAAAGTAAATTAATGGCAGCTTGTGTTTGTGTACAAAATCCATGCTCCACTGTCTCAAAAAGTATGTCTACTTGGAATAACATTCCTGTTTGTCATGCAGTTTGTACTCCAGGGTACAATGTGACCCCAATGCAAGTCTGTTTTAACCAAACTTTTAAAAAATTGCATAAGCATGAAGGATATCAAGTGACCACAACTACTGTGGAGCAGATCTTTAGTAGTTCTAGATATACAAACAAACATTCCTTAAAACTGTAGAATTAAGCAACAGAACATGAATTTTCTTGGTGAAATACTTGTGTTTACATAATTTTTGGCAGCATTACACATCCACTGTAGTGTGTTTTTAGGTATGGAGCATTAAGTACTACTGGCAGTTACGCTACTGTAAAGAATGTCAATCTGCAAACTGTCGATGACATACAAAATGCCTGTTAAAAGAATTATGGGAAGTAGTCTGTCAATCTGCAAAAATAAATCTCTTGTTCACAATGGAATTCGCTAAAAGGTAGTAAGTTCTGTTTCCCTGTTGGATTCCAAGGCACTTCTCTTGGTTCTTGGTGTTCCTTGTTGTGGTAATAACATCTGGTGGATTAAACGAAAGAAGAAAATTGCCTTTCAACATTTTTATACTCACATACATGTGTTTGAGAATGTATTTATCATTGTGAAAATAGTAAATAAAACTGGAGAATTCAGTAATAACTTTGGAAAAATCACTAGTGAATTCTAGATTTATCTCAGTTCATATCAGCCTGACTGTAACATTAATGCTTTCTTTGATAATCACGGCTAAAATTCAGGAAAGTGTAATTTTTTTGGATGCTTCATTTTTGACAGACACTAGGGAAATCCAGTTCTACTTATTAAAAATGTGCTCATAGTTAATATTTTCCAATGACTGCATCTGTGAAGTCAAGAAGTGAATAAACCTCAGGAATAGCATTAGCAGTTTGCTCAATGCAGTCTAAATACCTTGGTGTCAGGAGCTATTCATGGTGTGTCCAGTTTGAAGGATCTAGGAAGGATTTGATGTTTCATTGGGCCCTTTTGTGAAAAAACTTGGATTCATATAAACAAGAACAAATAGAAGTAACTTTTAAAAAGTTGGTTGTATAACTATAGCCCCTGAACTAAGCAGGAGCTGCAGTGGTTCAATTTGCTGCCTGAAGTCTTCCAGAAGAGTGTCTTGGAATGAAATCACAGTCATGCCTATGACACTGATATCAAAATCACCAATACAAATTTACAGGTTTCCATGTTGCTTATGTATGTATTTTGTCTCTATTCTAGAAATGTTACTTCAAAACTTGAGCAGTGAAGGTTTTCACGACCTTACTCCCCCACACCTTTAAAGCTTGTAAGAAAATGCAGTGTAACTGCACATACACATATCTAGAAGTCTATCCTCTTCTAGACAGGTGAGCACTGAACCTTGCAAGTCTGTCCACCCAGTTCCAAGTGTTTCTATGCCTGTTGTTATTTAGAAATAAAAATGTATAATGTTTTTCTCAGTCAGCAGGAACTACACAGCTGAAAGAGTCTTACACGCAAACAGACCCAGATGAAGCTTTGCTGTCTTACAGCCATCAAAAATCAGTGGCAGAGATAAAAAACAGTGATAATCTGACACTAGAATTCTGCTGATGATATTTTTCACAGTTAAAACTTTCATATTGTCTGTCTGAACATAGGTAACTGTCTTCCCCATGATCAGTGTGAATTCTCTGATACTCTGAGCTTCTCTACATTTTCTACTGCTTAAGTTTAATTTGTAATGGAATCATTTGTATGCAAAGTCAGTTGGACATGACATAATCCATTGAAAATCAAGCTATTGGTGCATACAGAAATACTTGTTAGTAGTATTTAAACATTCGGTTTTGCAATTTTTGAAAGCTATTTAGGAAATGTAATAATGTTACAGAAAATCTTAATGTAATCTAGGGGTTTTTTTCTGGCTTTGTGGATAGGACAATTACTTCTATTTTTTTAATATCCTTCCTTAGAGGGGGAAACTGATGTAAATTTTCCTTGTTTTGCATTTTCATCTAGCTTATTTTCTGTATGTATGCTCCTACTGTACCCTATTTAAACTATGATGTTAAAAAGTGATGTTTAGAAGAAATTACCATGCTTTTGGTTTGATCAGTGTGTGGTACAATCTACAAATTAAACACTGAAAATGTAATAAAAACTTTTTTCATTACTAATGGGAATATGCAGCTCACTGGGGGTAAAAAACAGTGGTTAGGATGCTCATTTGTCATCTCATCTACACCTGCTTTTGTATGGGTAACTTGATAGTTTTGCATCACCTAACTCACAGTTTTCTAAACCCCTGGCGTTTTCAGAAATCCTTGAACAGACCCCAGGTTTTTAGCATTGATAAATCTGTTTTTCTTCCTATTTTTTTTTAATTTCATATAGTCTGTTGTATGCATCAGTCTAGGAATATTAGGCTGGAACTTAGCTGAAGGATGATGGATAATCTTACTGGAGATCCTGAATGCAATCTGACTGCAGCCTCTTTTGAGAACATAGGTAACTATACAACTCCCCAGCCAACTGTGCTGATTTTTAAAAGCACAAATTAAAGCTATTGTAAAGGTACATTATAGCTTTCCAAATTTGATTCTGGTTATAACCTGTGCATGATGATAAACTCTGTAAAAAAAAGCTAATCTATATGAGAAGAATTTAGTGGTTTAAATATCAATGTAGACTTTAAAGTACAGTGCCAGTAGGATTTTGTAGCAGAACCTCCTCATATTTGTATATAAAAAGTTCTTTTCCCAAGTGTGCACACCCAGGTGGAATTCTGCTGTAATGTGATCACGGTGATCCATGCACTGATGATTATGAAGCTCTGAATGTTCCATCTAGTGCTAGCCACAGACATCTCACAGCAAGGAAAACTGTGAACTGCCTTTTAATAACCTGGATGATGCCATACTAGTAACCATGCAGACTGGCTGCCTTTTTAACTCAAAGCAGTAGTTCTGAGAAAAGTCCTGAACTAGTTAACTTGGGAACCAATTCCTGGCATTATGAAGAGGACATTGAACATGCCCTGAGCAGCTGTATAAAACAGATCAAGTTATACCTTCTAGAAAAAAACCCAGGCCTTCACTGAATAATACACAATCCTCTCATCCTAATTTCACCTTCACTTTTATGGAATTCAAGTGTCTGACATTTCAATGCACTAGATGTTGCTCTGAGAAAGCAGCAGTCTAAGGCAGAATGCAATTAAGGGCTGTTGCTTCCATTGTTACAAAATATTTGAAGTAAAATTCAAGTGCCCAAATATCTTGGTTTAAGAATAATTTGAAAAAATGCATATATGATATAGTGTGTTGGAATGGGATATTTAGTGGAGTATTTTAAGTTTCCAACTTCATCTTGTATTTTCAGCATTTGTCCCATACATTACTAGTATGGTCAATACATCTTGAGGAGTTTACACAGATTTTTTCAGAGTTCCAAAGTAAATTTCACTTTTAAGCTTATTATGAATTTTGCAATGGGTATTTGACCTGTATGTACAAATATTAATTATTTGCATCTGCATCTTAAGGGAACAAGCAACTGGTATATTTCTGTAGTACACTTTTTATAATATATAAACCTCATTTTCTCTGCATAGCCTGAGACTACTTGCACCAGTCTTGTATTTGTTAGTGAAAAAAATGTGTCATTAGCATTACTTTGTTTATTTGAAAGAACTGTAGATGCTTTAAGAGTTTTTAAGACCCCATTAATATTAGTCAGTACAGAAATTAGAAGAAATCATCAAAACAGAAGTATGTAATAAGATGTGATAATGCAGTCCTTTGTCCCTGAACTTCTTATCACAGTGCAAGGAGTTTTCAAAGTAAGTTATGAGATCAGTGTTGGCCTCTAGCAAACACGTATAGATCAAGTAATGGAAAAGGGATGGAGCACCAACAGTAGCACCTGAAGTTTTCAAACAGAAGCAGTAAAACCTGTATGACTGTAGCCAAAGTGGCTGTGACAAATGCTGTCAGAGGGGTTTTCAGATTCATCACTGTCTGTCACCAAAACTGCTCATGATCTGAATTGTGAACTTTATTTAGGTGAAGACTTTGGGAATCGTGTTCCTGGCATCTCTTACCTACTGCAAATATGGACAACCTAACAGTTGGGGGATGTATCTGCATGGAGTGGAGCAAAGCAAGCATGGAACATGGGAACTATTAGGAAGCTGGCAGAAGAAAGAGGCTGAAGAGCAAAACAAAAAAAAGAAGCATCAAGGACAGGACTCTAGCATAGCTGTATTGACCATGAAAAGGGGTTACAGAATAAAATTACTTAGAGATGGTGCTGGTGGCAGCCAGGGAAGACAGCCTGGGAGGTTGACTGGAAAAAAAAAAAGGACTACTGAGAGATATGATAATACAAATCTGCTGCTCTGACTTCACTTATGCAATCTCAACAAGTTGAAGGGCTGTTACTGGGTGCCTGCATCGCTCATGTCTGTAGACAGGCAGAAAGGGAACATACACTCTAAAAAAAAGAGAAGATGGAGCTCAGTTACGTATGTATAGGATACATGAGAATAAGTTAAGGCTCCACAAGAAACGTCACACCATAAACACACGTGCCACATAGGAATGTGTTGTGACAGTAATATGTCTAACTCCTGCTTTCACATATTATTTTCTTGTTTGATCTTAGCTCTGAGTTTCAATTTCTTGTGTGCTTTAAAGCTGTGCTAGTCCAAAATGCACTATAAGTACAAATAAAAATAAATTTGTATTTTTTCTTCTCTCCAAATTGATCTCTAAACATGGATAGATGTCCACAGATCTGAAAAATACAACAAAACTCCTAGTTTGCCAATGTAATAGTCCAACTATAGCCCAGCCCACTTATAAACCTGCAATGAAACAAAAATAAGATACTGAACAAAACAGGAAACCTAATTTGTTTTACACAAATTTAACTGATGCAATGGGAAAGCCTTGAGGAGAAAAGAGGCTTAATCTTACAGAGACACCCTGTGCTCTGTAAGATGCATATGGCAGAGGATAGTCTTTGCGTTCTGCTAAGTGAGGCTGCTTAAGGAGTCTACCACCACTGATTTATGTCTGTGTGAATAAAAGAAGTGGACAGTTGTTGCTGACATTATGTTGATCAAAGGTTGTTTGAGAAAAGGGTATTTTTAAATAGACTCCCAGCTTGAGATGTGAACTACTTTAGTTGGTATTCCTTCATTATTACAATTCCATGTTTACATGGCAGGTTATTAAAATAAAATAGATAATAATACAGATAAAATAATACAGATAAAATTTTCTAAGAAAGGGAGAAAAGAATTTCACACTCTGATGTATCTGCTTATTAGTATTGGTAATAATATTATTCACCTATTTGGAAAGTTAAACAAATTAAGTCTCATTTATTCAGACTAGATAGAGAGAATGACTTGTAGAAACCTTTCATGAAATTCAATAGCTCCATCAGGTTTTCCTGCAGTCATGTTTTCTTCAGATTAAATAATCCTAATTCCTGTAACTGTTCTTGGATACTGAGTTTTCTAAGCCTTTGGTCATCCATGCTGCTCTTCTTCAGACTCATACAAGAAGAACCTGTATGTCGTCAACTGTGGTGCCCTTAATTAAATACAGTATACCAGTAACAGTAATTGTGTCAGGGGTTTCATAAACAATGATTCTACTTATACATCCCAGTATTGTTTGATTTTCTTCAAGTGTAACACTGCTGACTTGCTTAGTTTGCAGTCCACAACAATCTCTGTTTTGAACAGCACTGTCTAACTGTTCACCAAATTCCATGTATTTCTGAATAATCCTGCAGGACTTCATTATCTGTTATCCTGGATTTAGACTATTTGGCTTATTTTTCAAGATTATTTTTAATTTGAAGGTTGTACTGTATCATGGTTGCTTGTCCTGTAATACTGAGATACATGAATACAGTATTCTACTACCCAAGTAATTAATGAAAATACTGAACATTATACTGAACAATATCAAACCCATAATGAAGCTGTGTGACATTAGTCACTACATTTTTCCAGTTTTGACAGTGAAGCACTAACAACTTCCTTATGTATTTTTTCCAGTCATTTTTACATTTACCTTGATCCTATTTACCCAGCTTGCTTGTGAGAGTGAAGTGCAAAACAGTGTCAATGATTAAAATAAAATAAAATAAAAGTCTTAATATTTATTACTTTTCTTACAGATTCCTTCCACAAGATGTGTATTATGTCACAGAGTTAAAGCATCTTGGTTTGACAGCATTTGTTACTGAAAAATCTATATGGTTATTATTTATCCCTTTGTCCAAGATCACATATTGTCTCAGGTAAAGGTTGAAAACAGAATGTAAATTAGTCCTTCTGTATTCTTATGTTACAGTTCTCTACAGATAGTTTTGGAGTAATTTTTGGTTTGGTTGATTGGCTTTTGTTTTTATTTTGGTGCATGATGAAATTTCCCAAGTATTTGTGGAAAATAGAGGCCCATCCAGGCAAAGAAAGAGGGAATTTACCTCTAGACATGAGAGGTATACACAAGGAAATCCCAAAAAATCCAAATAGCTTGAAGATAGTTTATCAATGCTACTATCAATACATTTTTAACTGAATTACTGTAAAAGCACCTGTGACCTATCTGCATTTATGAAGCTTTGATGTGTATAGCTATGTATATATTAACTCATACTACTGAGTACAGCACAGATCTACAGCTGCACACATAAAAGGGTGGCTGCTGCTGCCGATACCGGCAATTGTGTACTGAGTAAACTCTTGAAAAATAAGCCACAGCTGCTGTGTTTTATTCTGTAACAACAAATTCACTATCTGCTAACTGTATGCTGCTATAAATAATTCACAGATGATGTACATGGACGTTTATGTAATGACTTCCAGTAGGGGGTACCCTTTCCTTAATGGCAAAATTTGCCAGATTAAGCCAGTTACTTCAAGTCTTCTGGGATAGGAATACCTTACCTAAAGGACAATTGTTATTATACTCCCATGAATTTTCATGTGCGAAACACAACATCTGCTGCTTTGCTATGCAGTGGAATGTCATTTCTGCTAAGAAAAAGCTTACCTTTATCCTTCCATGCACATAGGGCTTACTGCCAATCGAGTAAGAAGCCTGGCACATCTTTTATAGTCTATGTGGAAAAAAAAAAGCATGACTAGATTACCAAAGTCATCAAATTTGCCTTTAAAAATCAAAATTGTTTTCAGTGTGCAAATTAGTGTCATAGCAAAGTTCAATGAATACCTTAGTTTGCAACAGAATAAAAATCAACTCCTTTGACTTAAAAGAAGAATGTGTAAAAATTGGGTAATAACTAAAAGCCATGTCTAATGGCACGTCTAACTATGCAACTGACTTCTGCACATGTTCTATCTGTAAACAAACAGCATGAAAGTGCTTGGAGGCTCTCCAAGTGTATGTATGTATGTATAAAAATTTATACATCTGTGCCTGTGCTTCCGTGAAGGATCTAAACATGTGACTCTAGTATTTCCATATTAGAGAAAGAATAAATAGTGCTCATCCACCTTTGAAATCCAGCCTTCAATGAGCAAGTCTGTACACTTAATATTAAGTAATGCCACTCTCCAATAGATTTTCTTCCTGGGAACACTGATAAATTAGACAAATAACATCTTCTGTTCATACAAATCTTAAGTCCAGCCCAAGGAGATGACCACATCATAAACATTCATAGGAGCATGAAGTTTCATCTTAAGACTAGTAAAAATGTTTTTTCCATGGAAGTCCTATTGGTAGTTGTTCATATTTTAGGTACCTTCAACTTTTTGATGCATTCATAGCAAGACACAGAACCAATGCAAAACTAAATAAATTATTCAAGAGGGGTTTTTTTCATTTACATGAAAAACTGAAAGCAAATATTGTGAAAGTTGGTTATGGACAGACAGAAAAGTAAATTATTTTTCAGGTACCAATGCTACTACACTGTACAAAGTACTAGAAAGTATGCCAACACAATGCTTTTGTACAGGCTACCACCACATTGCAGCATCAGAGACGCTTTTAGTTTCTTTGCTGTTTGGCCTTAAGAACGGTATAATTTGAAGTCAGGATAGGAACGGTATAATTTGAAGTCAGGATATTATCAAAAAGTAACATCATTCTGTGCATGAAGAATTAAAGCAGGCTGTTCATCTCATTTTCCTAGAAGAAAGTTACTTTAAAGAGATGCTAGTCAGTCCAGCCCAGTAGGTGATGTTCACTTCTGTTAGGCATTATTTCATTAATGAGTAACTACATCTAATGTTCTCTGGAGATAAAATGTTAACAATCCCAACTCACAGCATAGTTATGGTATAATAGCCACTCATACAAATGATCCTCCATTATCCAGACATTGTGTTGGTGGATATGTCACCTGTCAGGAGGAAAAGGCTAATTTAGAGCCTTTAAGGCCAACTAGTTTTTAGCTTCACAGCTTGGAGTACTCATTAGTGCTGAGCCAAATGATGTTTGTGTTGTGATCCTTATGAAAAAAGGTAATACAACCATTGCTTGTTCAGAACAGACAAGTTATGAACAACTTACATCTCCACCCATGTAAACAGAGGGTCATCTGGTTACCTGTCATCTAGAAATCCTTGTCTTTCCAAGGAATTCCTGATCTGAAGCCTTACAAATAGAGAAAATGTCCACAACTCTTACCAAATATGCCTTTAAAATGCACTGGGCTGAAATATTTATTAATACTAGAAACTTGGAATCTGTAACTCTTGTTTCTATTCCCAGCTCTGCTACTGACCCAACTGGTTGACCTCAGAGAAGTAAAATAAAGTGTGCTTCCATTCTGAAAAGGCTGTACTAAAATAGCATCTGCTTACTCAACAGGTCCACCTCAGCATGAATCTGGAGTCATATCTACTGACTGATAAATGACAATGTTTGATTTTTATTTAATTCTCTGTGCTGCCAAAAGTGATGAGATATCATAAGTGGCTTTTGCTTAGTTGTGTCCATCAGCATTTTTTTTCTCTAAGTTAACAAGTCATACTTTTATAATTCACTGAAGACAAGTATTGCAAAGATTCATTGTCAACATCACTGGTAGATTGGTAGCTGAATAGTCAAAATAGAAAATGTCTATAAAATGTGTCCTACATAAATAATCAATGAAAAGTAAAATAACCCCACCTGGATTTGTGATCCTGTCTTGAATTTACAGCACTAAAACTTAAATATGAGGTATTTGTGAGAGAAGTCATGTTCCTATGAAAAGCAAACACATGGTATGGAACCCATGAGGCAAATACATCAGTACCTAAGGATGCAGTGTTTACAGCCATTCTACACAGAGTATTTGCAATGAAAAAGTTTTATTTCCATTTTCCTCTATGTAATGCTGATGCTGTTTTAGCAAAGCTGTAGAGAATACTTAGTACATTTTAGAGAAGATCAAATTTTTCTTTGCAGGGAATGCATTCTGACATTGTATCACTACTGATACTTGACAGAACTCAAAAATTTTATAGTTTCCTCTTGTTTTAGGGAAGTGCCTGCTTTTGTTACTTACATGCTGGGATGGTACAATCCCTCGTATTGTGATAAAGCCGATGAAAGTGTTTGCTACATTTTGGACTAAAGTAGAGTGGACCTGAAAGATAAAGTAAGTTATGAATCAGCACAGCTCACAAGCAGAGCAGTGTAGCTTATGGTATGTATGTGAAATACGGATACCAATGCAAAATTAAAACATACCTGTTAAATGCTTCAAGAACTTGTCTTTCATCCTCAGATCCCTGGGAACTATTTCTGTGGGACAGAAAAAAGAATAGTGTTACTCTGCTGCACTGGACCTACGCTTGCCAAGCATAGTATGAAGACAGTCTGTCCAGCAACATCACCAGTATGTCTTGACAGGTGCATGGAAGGCAAAAGTCCTTCGCATACAGCAGGCCAAATTGCAAGCAGTCACTTTACACAGGGAGACCTTGTAAAATGCTCTGTGAAAGACAGTACTGATGGAACAATGTCTGTTAGGTGAGAAATCATTAATGACGATGGCTATTAACTAAGAGTCAGATTTTAGCTCTCTATGCACTACATTATCAAGTTTACCTAGATTTAAATTCTTTCGTATTACACAAGTGATAAAGACTCAACGATATATTCTAGTCTGGGATTGTGTCTTCTAATTCTCTTATGCAAATGTAACCACTATTCTGTCCCAGGTATGTCTGTAGAAACACTGCTCTACTGTAATCATGAAACTGGATTGATCTACTTACAGGAATCTTCCCTCCCTCCCCCAGCAGTAAATAAAATTCACAGGAAATTATTCCAAGCAAATAGCTCTCTTCTGGCTCCCTATGTTTGTGGTTTACCGCCTTGTGTTTTGTGTTCAGCAGATGGCAAAATGAAACTAGTTTACTGAAATCCATTTTAGCCCTAACCCCTGTTTGTGACTTCCTGATTTACAGCTATCTTTGATTGCTTTCCGTTACAAACTCTATGCTGATGGCTTAGTGCTGATTGTGTATGATACACTATATGGTGCTTTATTTACTTGACCATGAATGCCTGAGCAGCCTTTTTCATTCCCCTGGCACCTCTTATCAGATATAAAGCAGAGAGCATTTCCATCCAGATCCGATTCACTTGTGAATTTAGACACTTCTCGAAAGTCATTCTTCATTTACTTCTAACTTTAGTCGGTATAAGTAAAATTGACCTTATCCTATTTGACCTAATTATGTCATGAAGAGCATTAAAAACACACATGCTTCACTCAGAAACTTCCCATGGGACAAGCTCTCTAGGAAAGTGATGCCGAAACTGAAATGAAAGACTCTAACTAGTAGTTCCTTTTCAGAGTTGCTGGGAAAAACTACATCATAATAACAGAATGAAAAATCCTGCTTTGAAATCAGTAACAACACTACCAACTAATCTGCTCTGAAGCAGGATTATTAATTTTGTAGATAACTGTTCAACACAAGCCAGATGTTTTGCACCAACAGGGTGATCAAAACTATGCCCATGTTCCAACATGAGATTAGAGTTGTGCACATCACAGTTTCCTGCTTAATCTGGCCTCTTTGACTCCTCAACATTTGTAAAACAAAATGTTCTCTCCTGTGTTGACCTTAAGGAGAACAGAACTGTCTTCCTCTGTGCATTCATTAATCATCCAAATAGAGAAGCAACATCTTCATGACAACCACCAATAAATGCAAATTAAGAGGATTTTTGAGTATGAATGAGAATGGTAAAAGGGTACAATGAAGCTTCAAAAGATCAATAAAGACAAAATAAATAGCATATTATCAAAATGAAAGCCAGCTTGGGAAAAGTTGAGTAGATATTTGCTGGAAAATACTCAGAAAGTCACTTTCAGTTGGAGGGGTCAGATGAGCAGCAGTAACACTACAGGGGCTTGGGAGTGACAGGGAACACTAAATTAGACATGGCAGCAGGAGGAACTAAATCAAGTTTCAACTGAGTGCACAGAAGTACATCACCAAACTAAGCAGGTTAGAGAGGAGCCAATCAAACAGAAGCAGAAGGATGGCTGCAGGAGTGTCCCAAACTGGTCACAGCCTGCACAGTGACAGAGGAGTACTGTCTCAGTTCCCTAGTATTTCAAAGGTGCTACCTCTGAAGTACAAAAGGAACTACAAGCAGGGTGAACAACTCAGTTCAGTGAAGCTGAGCTGCAGGGAAGACTTCTATACATAAGGTCTTTAAGGACATACTACAGTCCTGCAGGAGAATTCTTGCTAGGGTCATTTCCAAGAAACACTTAAACCAAGCACACGATAATAAGTGGAAACCTTCCAGGAAAAAGCGTTTCCATCCCTTGTTTCTTTGATCTCAGCCCATTTAAGTATTTTCCCATATCACCAGGTTTTTTTCAAAGCCACAGGAAGCTGGACTTTCAGTTGAGTTCACTATCCAGAGAGTAAAAGACTCTGAGAGGTGAACAGAGGTTTTCTATTCCAAATTTGCCATCTTTGGCTGCTTCTGATACCAAAGGGAATCTGCAGGTATTTCTAGTGGTGAATTCTTAATACAAAATTAGTAACCTGATGCACTATCTCATTCACCGAGGCACCCTAGGGAAAAAGAAATGGACTGTGACTTACCAACTCTCTGCTCATCCTGGTACCCTCCATAGTCAGCCACTTCCCTTCGATCCAAGTTATAGTCATGCTTGGAGAAGTACTGCATCCCACTGTCCTTCTCCAGGTGGTACCTTTTCAGCTCCTGAATGATCTCCATGATGAGATTTAAGAGACTTTGCTTGTCCTTCAGATCTGTGGAGTCTGTTTTTTCTTTGCAGTATCCTGCTGAGAGCATTAAGAGTACAAGCCCCAGCAGCCCAGATGACCTCAGTCCACTCATTGCAGTCCGACCTGAAGAGTGCATGAGGGGATGAAGAGGAAGGATCCGCTGCTATGTGATGTCTCCTGTTTCACTGGGAAGAGAAAACTGGGGGTGGGTCGAAAGTGGGGACACTCGTGGGGGTGAAATCGGAAACACTAGCGGAGTAAAAAGCGGCGACCGCTTGGCAGGTTGCTCAAGGCGGGGCACAGACCGCTCCGGGCTGCGGGGGCTGGCGGAGCGGGACGGGGATTCGCGGGGCTCCGCCGCTGCCCCGCGCCCCACAGCGCCCGCCCCGCGCCCCGCAGCGCCCGCCCCGCGGGCTGAGCCGCCCGGGGCTGCGGGCAGAGCGGCTCGGCCTCCCCACAGCCCGCGCCGGGCCCCGCGGGAGGGCGGGGGCGCAGCCCCGGAGCGGGGCCAGGCTGGGGGTGCCCCGGCGGAGCAGATCCCCGGCGGGACGGGCGTTCCGCCCCGCCTCTCCCCGCCTCGCCGCGGAGCGGAGGAGCACGGGCGAGGGGCCACAACTTTCCCCGAAGTTTCTGCCGGAGAGCCGCGACAGCTGTCCCCACTCTCGCTGCGGGCCTCCGCGCCCGGGCTGCGCGCAGGAGCGGCGGGACGGGAGGTGCGCGGCTGGGGGCAACCGGCCGGGGCAGGGGACAGCACCGCCAGTCTCCCCATTTTCTGTCGCTTTCCCCACTCCCCTTCCCTGCAGGAGCAGCGGCCAGCATCATGCCGGAGCCGCTCGCCTTCGGACGACTGATCGCCCCTCACACGCGGCCGCTCCGCGCGGCGGCTCTGCGCTGCCAGCCCTGGCGGGGTCCGGCGGCGGCCGCTCCCGCCCGCGGGCTGTCACCGGTCCCGCCGCACGCAGCGCTTCGGCCCGGCGGGGCGGGAGGGATGGGGGCGTGGGGAGGGAGACAGAGGGGAAGGAGGCTGCTGGCGCTCGCCGGCCGCTTTACCTGTGTCTCCGTCCCAGACGCCGAGGTGTCTTCCCCCCGGGAGCCGCTCCCCGGACGGCAGCAGCCCGCGAACGGCAGGGAGTCCGAGTATTCCGCGGCTGGCCCGCCCGCCCCCCTCCCGTCCCTGCGCTCCCGCCGTATCCACAAACTACTCCATCGCCGCCAGCCCCAGCGCAGCCGCTTATATAGGCTATAGGATGGACATGAGACGGCAGATAGTATCGACTTGGAAGTGGGTGGAAAACAATAAAAGTCCACTTGGCAACCTCGGGAGCGTCGCTGCTTGCACAAGCCCCCCCTTTCCGCCCTCTCTCCCCTCCCGCCCCGGTCCCCCCCGTCCCTCCCCCTGCTCGGTTCTCCCGGGCAGGGCTCAGTCACTCCTTCGCTGCTCTCCGACGTAAGGAGACGGTCCCAAGTGTGTGTGTTTGGAGTGGGAGGGGGCGGCGGCGGGAAGATGGGGACGAGGGGGGCGCGCATCGCCCGAGCCTTTAATTAGAACCGCGCTGAGGATCCACTGAAATATTGATGTCCCTGGCGCGGCTCTCGTCAGGCGGGTCCCCGGCCCGCGGCCGCAGCCACGCGGGGGGCGGGCGGGGAAGCCGCCTGTTTACCGGGAACTCCCGGCCCGGCGGTGGCGGGGAAGGGGAGGTGTTGGGGCGGGGGCGAGCTGCCGGGGAAAGGGAAGGCTATTTCTGCTCCCGCCGGCCGGGAAGCCCGCGGAGAGGCGGCTGGAGTGTGTCTCGGCAGAGGGAGAGAGCGGGCGTGCCGCCTCTTTCGCCGATTCTTGGCACGGGCGGTCCCGGGTGGCGAGGCGGCTTCCTGGGCTCCCGGCGCGCTGCTGCCTGGAAGCGCTCCCAGAGGGGCCGGGAGAGGAGGAGGAGGAAGAGGAGGACGACGACGAAGGCAATGCCATTGCCGGGAGCGCCCTGTCCGCTCCCACAGCTGCCCTCGGCAGAGGTGACAGCCTGAGCGAAGGGCACTGGTAGCGCGGGACAGGCTGCGGAGAGCGCCGAGCCCCCTCCAACGAGCGCCCTTCCCCGGAGCACTCACAGGGCTGCCGGCCTCCCCGCGTAGCCCCTCGGGGAGCGGCGGGGGGAGGCTGAAACCCGATCCGGCGGAACTCTGGGTGTTTACTCTCCTGTGTGGATGAACCTGTCCCTCGGCAGCCGCGGACGCGGAGCTCCCCCCGTGCCGGGCGCGCTCCCGACCCCCGCGGGCGCCTCTCCGGGGCCGCGCGCCGCGGGCTGCCCGCGCGCAGCGGGAACAGCGACCCCCGGCGGCCGCCGCCCCGCGCGCGCCCCGCGCTGCCGCCGCCCGCCGCCAGGCGGCGCTGAGCGCCCCGGAGCGGTGAGGGCAGGCCCGGGTCGGCCCACAGAGCTGCCGTGCGCTGATCGCCGCCGGAGTACTTTATCATTTTAATCGATTTGTCTTCAAAACCAGTACATGAATGGCACGGGTCTCTAACTACAAAAATCTCAACCTGTGCTGTCACAGTGAAGGTACAAAAACATTTAAAAAAATACACACCCCATGATGAAGAAAGAGAGCCAGAGGCAAGACTGAGCAAGACGGCTTTGTCAGGTTTCCAAAATCCTTCCTCCCTTTGGCTTCATGGTTTGTTTCCAGTCACCTTAAGACTCAGGGGGAAAAAGAAATTGAACAATCAGTTCCACAGTGAGAAAGAATGTCCCTTTGCATGACATAACTTGGTATGGCTGTATTTACATGTTAGTCATTCCAAATATTGACACATTGAGGTCACCAATTGCAGACAGGGAAGATGGAAAACGAGGCAGGCAGAATGCAGCCTGGTGTTCTGTTCTAAGATTACATTGCAGGTGTTCCTTCACCCAAAGTAATCTCTTTGGAAAAAGGTAGATAAAACTGCAGAACTGAAAGAGCTAAACACATGGATGGATTCTCCCCTTCCTTACAGCCACAATTTCCATGTCAGTTTTGGTCACCATTGTGTAAGGAAGGATCAGACCATGTTTTGAGTACACATCAAGTCAGGAATACTAAGCTGCATCTTTTCTACTGTCTTAGATGTACCCAGACATGCCTGTTAGTCTGGCATGGAGACCAGCTGCCAAGGAACAACCAGCAAATTGTTGAATAATACGGTTTATATAGCTGTCTTCCTTCTGAAAAGACAGTGGACATTAGCAGAAACTGCATTAATCCCTCTTACGAGATAACTCTACTGTGACTCTGACAATGGGATAGCTGGAACTGCCCTAAGACACACCAAGGAGAAATTTATGAAGTCATAAACAATAGAATTCCAATGGTCAGGAATACTCCTTTTAAATTTACTAACGTAACATAGACTCAAAGTACAATGAAGGCATTAGCAGAGATATGAGGTAGATGAAGAGTTTGTTGTCTTTTTCTGCATACAGACTCTGAGGCAAGGGTCTATTCTAATTTGTTTACATTGAATTGTACAAGGATATATAACAGCTCCCATGACTTCAATAGAACTAAATTGAAATTCCCACTGATAGGTTTAGGATGGTAATTTAATATTCCAACAAGTTATATTTTATTAAGTATATTTGCTTAGGGCTTCATCTAAGCTAGCCATCTAGATGATAACTGCCTATACGCTACCAAGCTCCTGCTCTGCATAAATATTGTCAAAACTACAATCCCCAAGCCTTCTATCCACCCTGATTTTGACTCCTGAGGCTTCTAAACTGAATAGGTACACTGTTTGCCGTGGCTGCTCACAGGTTCTTGGACTTCTTCCCTGGATGCCGGGAATCGCCTGACTCTTGTCAACACTAAACAGCCAGGATAGTGAAGAAAGCATTCTTCCAGGAATTACAAGATGTAAGTTTTAATCCCTTCAGGCAGAGTTGAAAGATGAACACACCTTCCCTGCCAGGACAAAAACTTGCTTGCTTTCCTTGAAAGAAGGTGGAGAGGGACGTATGAAACTCAGTCTCAAGGAGCAACATGTACCTGAGAGAGCAGATCCCTAGAGTAAATGCTATGCAATTAGGGTTTTTTTGGCTTTTCCTGGAGGAGTGGTTTTCATTTAAAAGTGATAGGATGTTTTTTGTCCTATTTTTACATCAAGTTAACTCTTCCACAATCAAAATCTGTGCATAGCTTGATCTACGTTGTTATTAAAAATGTGCTGTCTTTAAACTGAACACTGTGATCCTCAGGATAAGGACCTCATGGAGTAAACATTCACCAATGAGATCAAATGCAGCATTTGGTGGATAGTTTTAGCCAGTGTATTCTTCCTTGTTCCCTTGGTTATGAAACAAAGGCACTACATTTGGGATTTGGAATAAGTGCCAGGCAGAATTTCTAGTTTTGTTAAATAGCACACATTAGTCACTGTTTTTACCAATTCCATTCTAGTATTCCTTTCTCGTATGCCCTGCTAAGACAGAAAAGGAAAGATGTCTTGACTTCCTTTACTTACATGGTGTACATGAAAACAAGAAAATGTGTTCTCTTTGGTTCTGTTGTCTAAGACTGGTGAAATTTTCATGCTAAGAGCCCTACAGTTTTAAGCGTGCTCTTGTTTCAGCTGATTATAACAGACATAAGGGTTCCTATCTATATTTAATAAAAGCAAGTGCAACATTTTCTGAAGTGATTGCAGAGCAGAGCTGATTGTCTAAATCAGGCTCATAACCAATACATGAACTGAGTGTACACCTAGAAGAAAATTCCGATGGACATTTATATGACTAGGCTAAAGAAATGCTTCTTGCATTGCTCTTCATTGACCTCAGAACCTCAAAAATATTTTGAAATTAATTTTTTCTCGTAAACATCACATCAACTTACAAAACTCTTGGTTTAGAAACCAGACTTTTCACTCCTCACAATAGAAAAGCAGTATTTAATCTTCAGGTTACGCACCAATCCCGGTAGAGGTTATTATTATGGGATGAGATGGGGGTGGTAATTCTGCTGGGTTGAGTGGGTAGCAGTTGGTTGACATGGCAGTTCAACTAACAAAATGTTGACCACACACATGGAATCTGCATGTGTGATAGTTACTTTTAAAATCTGTATAGAAAAATGCATACACTGCATCCAACAGATGATACTTCCCAAAATCTCTGTTCCAAGTTAATGAAAATGCAGAATGTTTTCAATATAATGTATTGTACATAAGTATAAAATAATATTTATCCACCTGGTTCAGTCATCTCTGTGAGCCTCCAAGTCTCAGAGGCAATGCCCAATGACAGCTGCTGGGGAGACTAAAGATGAGGTAGTAAGAATTCCTATAGCACTGAAATCAGCCAGAGAACATATATAACTAGAACAAAAACTTCAACAGATGTTAGGGGTATTAAAGCCAATTGAGCATTTTAAGGGCTTTCCCCACTTCCTACCTGATGCAAATGCCAACAGGATTAAAATCCCATTAATCATCACTGCAACGAAAACTGAAGAACTTTGAAACAGTTCCCAAATGTTTCATCAGAACTGCAGCCAGGGCCAGCTTGATGTTTGGTAGTAAGTTAAAAAAAGAAACCACAACAAAAATTTCCAACCAGATTTTTGGCTAGAACTTTTCTCTGCCTGTAAATTCAAGGCTAAAGACAGCTCTGAGTTGGTGAATGCATCAGGTTTTGAGCCAGTTTTAAAGTTATGTTCAATCAGCTTTGCAGTGCTGCAGCAGGGCAACAGTGCTACACCAAAACAAAGCTCTTTTGGGAATCCTACTGAACCAGCAGGAGGAAATTTAAGTCCGGAGAGGATAGTCTCACTTTCTTAGATGCTTTTCATGGTCTTTAGGGTACCTCCTGAAATCTTCAGAGACCATCCCTCTGAATTGTTCTGTATTTAGATTTTCAGAGATACTTTCTTTTACGCAGTAAAGATAAATGCCCCAGTGAAGCAAGTCAACCTTTCCAACTGTAGAGTATTGCTTACAGGGATACACTGATATAGACCAGACCCCAAACTTATCAGCAGGTAAGTGAGAGTAGGGGTTAATGCCATTTTTGAAACTACCTTCCATAGCAACTGTGCAGCTCTGGGCCTGCTACATGTGGGTTCACTATGGACTCCTATCTGTTCACTTAGAGTTACATAGCTGCAGCCGCAGAAACTCTTTCTACATCAAATTAAGATTACAAGTAAAAGCTCTAGCTGATGTCTCATTAGCTGATAGAATGCATTACATTTTCTGGCCTACTCTGGTCTTTCTGTGCCAAAGGAAAGAGGATTGCTCTACTGTATGTAAGAACTTAGTAATTTTAGAAGCAGAGTAGCTTCGTCTTTTATCACAGCCATGGTTCTTAGCTTGAAGAGACAAGTGGATCATATGTGTTTTTAGAGCCATGTCTGATAAATGATGACATGTTTTGATAGTGTACTCTAAATCTGAGAATTTTATCTCACATTGTCTTTGCACAACATAAAAAATTAATGCTGAAAAACAAATGCCATCTCAGGCAACATAAGGATATCCCATATGACTCACCATCAGCATATGAATGCTAAGCACAAACATTGAGAACTATAAAAAGCCGAGGTACTTTTTTCCTCCTGCAGGTCATCAGTAGGCAGGCGCACTGCTGGTGTGGTGAGCAGGCCTCATGACTATCCAGTGGAGAGCTGGATGACTTTTTAAAGCTCAGATGTAGAGCAGGCCCGTTGGCCAGACTCTATTCCAGAGATCTCTTGTAGGCAAGCTCACCCTTTGGAAGATCATGTGCCTACAAAAGCTGCTGGGGAAGGAAGGGAGGTTAATCCTCTTCTAGGCAGATATTTTTCAGGCCATAACAGTTCCACAGCTACTGTGCAGCACTGAGCCCCCCTACACATGTTCACTGTTGATCAGAGGTTTCTTCCTTCCAGAAACCAGCACTGCAGTCCCAAACTGTACCCAGGCAGCCTCCTCGTGACCAGCTTCATAATAGGATTGTCTTCACAGTAAAGACAGAAAGTTTATTCAACAGCAGCAAAAGAATATTAAGAGCTGTCTCTAGATTTCAGAGTCCAGCTTGTAGGTTTTCTTGAGTCTGCACTTGAAATGATGCAAGAGATATTAAAGATATTAAAGTGTAAACTGTATATTCAATATGCTGTATTGTACATCCACAAGTGGAGGGTTGTGAATGTTGTCTCTTTTTGTATGGAAATTTGCTGTCCTTTTAGAGGAGACAGAACATCGTGGTTCAGCTTGACTGCGGGAAGCTAAGGACCTGGAATACAGAGGATACATATGCAGGAATAAATATAATGCGCCCAAGAGCACTGATAAAGTCTGTGGCACTTAAGCCAGCTGGCACAGGATAGGCCACATCCATTCTATCCATCCCTCCTACTGCCAGCAAGAGGACAGCCTTACGCAAACCACTCATTAGGAACACTTCCTGGGCAGCCTCGCTTCCCAACAGTACACAGGGATCGATCAGGAGAGTTGTCACAGACTAACCACGTTCCAGGGACTGCCCTAACAATTTAACAGTATTGACGGCTGGGTTCCAGTGCCAGGAAACCTCCCTGGCAGTTTTCACATTTGTCTTCTGGTATAGTCACAACCTGTGGGTCCCACTTGTGTTGCAAGGGGTAGAGGCAAAAGCTTTGGGGACCCTTACTTGTCACTTGGTAGAACTGACGAGCTTTTTTGCATCGTGTCCTAAATTGGAATAAAATAAGCACCAGAATCTGGGAACTGCAGCAGCTTTGAAAAGCAGCCTCAAGACTTGAAATCACTTTTAAAAAACAGTACAATCTTTATGGTCAGGCAGCTGTACATAGCTTCCAGAGGAGGCAGCAAAGAATCAATGCAAGTTGGGCAGAACCACAGTGAACTCAACTTACACAACTTCATAAAACCTTTTTTTTTCTTTTCCCCTCAATCTACTATTTTTATAAATGCAAGGTCTTTTAGATCTTGTATGGCAATGGGCCAAAATTATCAATATCTTTAGTTTTAGTCCAAAGAAAAAGAAAAAATTAAAAAATAATTTTATATGACCATTACAATCTGGTCTTTCTCTTAAGACAGAAAATGACTTAATGACTTTAAAAGCTCTAGGTTTTTAAAATAGGTTTTGCATGGCCTGGTTTTTGGTAGTGGGGCGGAGGGGGGGGGCAGGCACGGAGGTGGCTTCTGTGAGAAGCTGCTGGAAGCTTCCATCATGTCCGGCAGAGCCTGATGGCTCTGAGGATGGACATGCTGCTGGCCAAAGCTGGGCCAGTTAAAGAGGTTGGTAATGCCTCTGGGATAACATAGTAAAGAAGAAAATCACAACAAAGCCATACAGTTTTTTCTATCTGGAGAGGAGGAGGAGGTGAGAACATGTGAAGGAAACAACATGGAGACATCAATGTCAGTGGAGAAGGAAGGGGAGGTGCTCCAGGTGCTGAAGCCGTGATTCCTCTGCAGGCTGTGGTGGTGAACATGGTGAAGCAGCTGTGCCCCTGCAGCCCTGGGGCTCCAGGGGGAATGCAGAGGTCCACCCTCGGCCCATGGGGGAGGTGCCCATGCTGGAGAGGACACCTGGAGGAGGCTGTGATCCAGTGGGGGACCCTGTGGAGGGAGAGGGCCCTTGATTCCAGGCTGGAGCAGCCTGTCCTTGGAGGACTGCACCCTGTGGAAGAGTGACCCATGCCACCTCAGTTTTGGAAGGGCTGTGTGCCGAGGGGAGAATTCACGTTGCAGCAGTTTTGGGAGGACTGCTTGCTGCTCATGGAAATGGACCTACATTAGAGAAGTTCACAGAGGACTGTTTCTTGTGGGAGGGACCCCATGGTCTTACAGGGGAAGGATTCCTCTCCTGGAGCTGCAGAAGAAAATCTCAGTGATGAACTGACCAAAACCCCCATGCCTTGTCTACCTGTGCTGTTGGTGGAAAGGAAGGAGGGGCTGGGGGGGAGGGGGGAAAGGTGTTTTTAAGGGCTTACTTTACTTCTCATTATCCTCCTCTAATTCTGTTTGCAGTACATTCACTTTACTACTTTTAGTTGAGCCTGTTTTGCCGTTGAAGTGTTTTCTCTTGGTCCTTACCTCGACTCCTGAACTCTTCTTTAATTTTTTTTCTCTCCTCTGCTCAGCTGTGGCTGGGGAGGGTGAGTGAGCAGCTTTCATGGGTGCCTGGTGTTGCACCAGTGTAAAACCATGACACATACCTGCTGAATGCTTTGCTATTATGACTGCTCTTTCAGCCTCTTTCCTGACATCATCCCCTCCTCAGTCCCCACCAAAATGAATCATATATTCTTTAATGGAGAAATTTTCACACATGAAAGAATACCACCATTTTGAGGCCAGTCAAAACATTTGATTAATTTGAGAGGTCATTTAATAGTAGTACTAGTATAGTAGTAGTAGTAGTCGTAGAGTGGTAGTGGCAATAATAGTAGTATTCACTTCTGGTTTTGTCTTATTCTAAGCTTAAATTTCAGGTGTGTTCCAGTTTGTCTCAGAACATTAATGCCAAGTGGTTCTGAAGCTGGAAATTGACTCGGATGTGACATTCATGCCAAAATGGGACCAATCTTTATGGGTTGCTTTATTGTTGGTGTTGCAGTGTCATATTGAAAAATCACATTATAAAAGTATTTTCGAAACTCTTCACTCTATTTAGCAAAGAACAACAACAGATACAAGTATGAGAAGATCTTGTATTGCTGAATTATTCCCTATGTAGTTAACATAAAATATAAAAATTGAATTGACGATTCACTGTTTTATGTAATTGATTCAAATTTTACATTGAGCTCAGCCTGAATAAGAGAAGCAGTGCAATATTTTTCCCTCTTTTCCAGTTCGTATACTCATCTGAGGAAGTCTTCATCCATTAATTTTAAAGATTTAGTGGCAAATACCACAAGAGAACAGTTTCTGTCTTAAAATGCTAACTTTAAGATATCTTAACTAACTGGTTAAGGTATTAATTTTCTTATATGCAAATTTTGTATGATGTTCTTCTGATATACCAAAGAATTTGTCTCTGTGATTAAAGGAATGCAGATGGACTTCTGTCACAGCCATCAGGTACTGCACATAGATATCAATATTTATGCCTATCTTAGTTTGCAGTGCTAGTTTAGTTGAAATACCACTTTGGTAGTGTCAGTGAATTAACAAATTGCAGGCAGATGTTTCTGTTAGAGGCTGTCATAGAATGAGAATGTCCCCTGGGCAGTGTTGCCCAATGCAACTGTGAGCTCGGCAATTATTCTATTTGAAAATGTGAGATTTGCAAAAAAAAAAGAAAAAAACTTTTTTTCAGATGGAGCTATTTGTATCACCTTTTCTTTGTCCATTTCTACCACGTTAGAGGAGCAAAAGGACAATACTCAAAGGAAAAGGATTTATGACCACAGTAATATTGATTAGAAGCTAGATAAAATATGGAACTTCCATCATCTGAAAAAGTCCAACATTTCAAAATATTTTAGTTTTGATCTGAGACAATCTCACAAACAAATAAAAAAACCTTCAAAGATACTGACAGTGGAAAATAAATATTAAAATAATTTCAGGAAATCAGAATATCCTATGATTTTTTTTCCAGAATTAAACAGTGCACACCTCTTATTCAGAAGTAGGATCATTCTTGAGAATTCTCCAGAATTAAGACTAGCACAACAAACATGTAGAACAGGATGCCTTGAAGATGTTTCCAGGTTCTTTAAAGCTTGAATATAGGTGTCCCAAGGCTACTGTGCTCCTGGCTGCATAACGTTCTGCAACTCCTGACTGTGCCAAGAACCTTGAGATTGGCTGTTCCATCTGTTAAGTGCCCAGCTGCCGGACTCTGAAGCAATCTGTGTAGCACAGCCTACGAGGAAGCAGCATTTGTGATTCATCAGAGGTTGATAGAAAGCAAAATATTTCTGCAGCACTTTAACAAAGAGGTGTTCCTCAAATTAAATATTGCCATGTTTGAAAACTTCTTACTAGCTGTCTTCATGTAGTAGGAAGCTCTCAGTCTGAGAAACTGGGTAAAGGAAAAAAATTAAATTAACATGTTCCATTTAGGGTGCTTCTTAGTAGCAGAACACTAAGTATTGCCACTGTTTGTTTGTTTGGGTTTTTTTTTTTTGTGTTGTTCTGTAGACAAGGTAAAACTCATTGTATTGAACAAGCAAGTCCTTGTGTAGGTAAGCAGATACATATTGAACAGAAAAATATGAAGAAAAATCAGAAAAAGTTCTGGGGTCTTATATTCATGAAAAAAATCAGTATTTTTATTGTATTCATCTTAATCTATATTCAAGGTGAAATGACCCTGTCACCAGTGTATCCCACAAGAATATAGTAAATAGGGCAACCCCAGCAAGGGGAGAAATGATGCATCTGACTCCACTGATATCAGAAGGCTAAATAATTTCTTTATTATACTATCTCATTCTATACTAGATTACTCTACATCTAAACTGAATCTGTGAAAGCACTCAACTCCACTCAACTGCACAAAGTCTTGTGACTGTCTGCTGACCGACAGTCTGGACACGTGCTTGCCCTGATAGGCCAAGGAAACAAAACACCGTCACTTTGGGTAAACAGTCTCCATATTGCATTCTACTTTTGCACAAACATGGGCACAGCAAATGAGATAAGAATTGTTTTTTCTTTCTCTGAGGGTCCTCGCTGTGATTCCCAGAAAGACCCTTGGGAAGTTGTGCCTTGCTTTTCTCTGTGAAGAGAAATGCAGCCGCACAAGAATGGCAAGCAGTTTTACATGGCATTATTTGGAAAAGAAACATTATTCCAATATTGATAATATATGTCTGGAACAAATGGATGCTTTGGTTACTTGCTCCAGATAATATGGAGAATGGGTACATTTTTGTTTCCATAAGAGTGAAGTTGTATGATTCCTTCTTATCTTACCCAAAGGAATGCATAGAGAAAGTCCATCTCAGGTGATATTTAGCTCAGTAAAACCACATTAAGCTGGATCCTAATTCTCGCAGTTGGTGAAGTAGCCATATACTTTATGACTCCAGAAAAGGTCTTAATGAAGCCAGCCCAATTAACTATTCAAACATCAGTGGATCAATCATGGGTTAATGGAAGATTACAGAAATAAGTTACTGGGTTTGCCTATTTTCACAGATTTTATTTGAGGCAAGAGCACCTGACTAATGTTCCAGTTTATGTGGAATGTTTCTTCTCACATTTTCTTTTTTTTTTATTATTTTTTATTTATTTAATTATTTTTATGTTCCCTCTTTTGTGGGACTTCCATGTTTTCCCGTACAACCTTTTGTAAAAGGAAACATCAAGAAGTCATGGTATGACAGTAACAGCTTCACCGCTGCTGTATCTGGATTTCCAGTTGTGTATCTCTTGTTAGTAAACTCAAATGCAAATTCATTCAGTCATTTTGCTGCAGGATGGCATTGAGTTATGATGTTAATAGCACATATTTAATTCCTTAATGATACAGTATCCATTTGGTTAACAGACTTTTTTAAACAAAAATGCACTATCTAAAATATGATCTAAAAATATATATATTCTTTAAATTATCAATATTATCTATAGATCTATATTATTTTAAAAAATCCATCCCATGTTGTTTGAAAAAATGTATTTTAAAAAAAATATATGTTGACTAAGATTAACGAAAATTCTGTCTTTTAATTCTTTATTTATTGATTCTGAAATAATTTTTGATTAATTTACTTCTGACGGGAATCAGACTAATCAATTAACACTCCATTTCCTCATCCGGAGTGGATATATAATCAGTGAAATAATCAGTGTTTTCAGTCTTCTGCAGTTTTATTGTCACTGTAATAAATAAATAAAATTCAAATTAGGAGGGCAGATATTTCCTCAGCAAACAATTAAGTGTTACTGGAAACGTCTTATGCACCTGTAAGATGCTTATTTGGTTGTAATGTTGTCTAATATCTTTCTCAGTTGCTAGTGAATTAAGACTCTTTCCTTTATTCCTACGTGACCCATGTATCTTATCTGGCTTTCTTTTAAAGACAGAACAAAAGTATTAATTGAATAAATGTTCCTTTTCTGCACTATTAATAATTTAACAATCCATGTCTAGTTAAAAGGCCGTTTCATTGCTATGATTCATTTCTTTTTCAGTGCATTAGAATTCCTCACTCTTAGCTGTGCTGCAGATGGATTTTTTTTCATTGTTGTTAGCTTTCCTATGGTCCAGGTGGTTGTAGTTCAGGTTTGTGTTGCAATATTATTAACACAAAATTTGCAGAAGGGAGTCATACCTTACTATTATATAATACCTGTTTGTTTGAGAAATAAGCAGACATCAGGGAAATCTGACTGATACTGTCAACAAGCTATCTCAAAAGCCTCCTACATAAATAAAGCATCCACTGAATAAGAGCAAAAGTTGTTACAAATGTAGATGTGTAGACAACAGAAAATGGAAACTGGAGTAAGCAGTAAAATTTCACAGTGCAATAAATTGGAGTAAGCAGTAAATTTTCACTTTCTACAACTCCCTGAAAGGAGGTTGTAGTCAGGTGGGGGTTGGTCTCCTCTCCCACACAACCAGCAACAGGATGAGAGGACACAGTCTTAAGCTGTGCCAGGGGAAGTTTAGGCTAGACATTAAAAAATCCTTTATAGAAAGAGTTGTTGGGCATTGGAATGGGCTACCCAGGAAGGTAGTGGACTCACCATCCCTGGAGGTGTTTTTAAAAAGACAGGATATGGCACTTAGTGCCATGGTTTTAGTTGATAAGGTGGTGTTAGGTCGTACATTGGACTTGATGACCCTCAAGGTCTTTTCCAACCTTGTTAATTCTGTGATTCTGTAAAATTACCAATAAAGCCCTTCAGGAATTTGTGCTAAGATCGAAGTGTGACAGTGTTTACTGATATTAAGGTATTCAGGAAAGCTTGACCATGAAAAAAGTAGGAAAGAGCAACGTAAGACTGCATGGTCACTGCAGTGGCAGGTGAAACTCAGTACAGATAGATCTGATGTTCAGCAAAATATATAGGGAAAATAATACAGATTTTACAGAGAAAGGAGATTGAATTAATTACTATTCTGAATGTTGTCTCTGAATTAAAATTGATTGTTCTGTTAAAAAATGTCATCCTGTTGCTCAAAATCAAGTCAATATTAAGAACTATTTAAAAAAGAACAGACAAACATGGTGGAAATCACGACTTCCCTCTCCATGGAGCATGGTGATCTGTCTGCAGTTGTGTTCCCCCCTCCCTACCCACTGCAGAAATATATTAGCACTGGAAGAGGCTCTGAAAAGTTTGACAGAGGTGATCAGATACTTGAAATATCTTCTATACAGGGAGCAGGTAAATGCATTAGGACTTTCAACATGGAAATTATGATTGATGGCATGTGGTAAAGACTTATGAAATCAAGAGTGCTATTGGTAGAGTAGTAAACGGGGAATGCTTGTGCCTTCCGATGAAAGGTTTGGGGGCCTTAGATTCAAACAGGTGATAGGTGATTAACCTGTGGTTATCTGCAAAACACCTTGACTCAAGATGATCCTTGTGGTAAAAGTTTAAATAGAAGTGAAGTGAAGACATTCTAGACCATGCCATTCTTGCCAATGCTGTTTTTGATATTTGATTACAGCTCAGAGCTCACAAGACCAGCAGGAGAGGGTATTGGATAAAGAGGAGAAGGCAAATCTGTTCTTGCAGCATCTGGAGAAGGTGCTTGTTTTACTGTGGAATTACTCTTGAAGTGGTCATTCAGGAGCCTGGAATAATGTAACCAAACACGGCCATTTGCAAAATGGACTGGCAGCACATTCATAACATGGCAAAGATTTTTCCACGTGAAGATACTGAGGAGTCTGCAAGTGGTTTCAATGTCATAATGAATTTGATGAGAACTGTGGTGTTGCTAAATATGCTGTAAGCTGATTTTGATTCTAACACATCCAGTTTCAAGGCAATCCCATATTTGGTGAATAAAAGGGCAGCCTCTGCTGGGTACTGAAAGACATTTCCAGCCTTGTGGGTCATTGCATCAGCTTTGTGCTTCAGCCTCTTGGTCTTTTCTAAGTAGTATCTTTTTAAATGCTGTTTTTCAGAATTAATTAGAGGCCTCCTTGACTTGAAGGTACCATTTGGTAAAGAAAGCACTGAGAAATTATTTCGGATATCTCCTGCAGATCCTTTGACACCCTTTGACAGTTCTGTGTGATTTCTTTTCACTTTCTTCTTCATGGTGAGCAAAGAATCCTTGTGGTTGTTCTTGCTCATGACAGTGTTATCCATGGGAGGAATCTTATCAATCTCAGTTATGTGTCTCTTTGGGCTTTGTTGGTTGACTTTGGTGCAGACTGCAATAGACATGTGACAGTGGCAGGAGCAGCAGATCTTTTTTCTGGGTTTCAAATGAAGTTTTTGATGCTTTCAGTTTATTGGAGTCTGTTAGCTGAACACTGTAATGATTTTGATTCTTTTGCTGATTTAATTTTCTATAATTCTCCTCCTTCTTTTCTCTCTTCCTCTTTCAAAGAGACTCCTCAGGAGGGTCTGTGGCATTCCTTTTCAACTCCTGCATCCTTGCACCAGGTAGTTCCTTGGTCTCTGCTCTCTTCTGGCATCTGTCTTTCCTGGAGGACCCAGGGACTTTTGACAGGTGATGCACCATGAGGTAATCACAGGTGGTGGGTCCTTCATTGGAAAGAGCAACCAATAGACAAGGGCAGTTTTTCCATGTGGAAGTCCTGACACCTGTGGCCTCACATTGGGCACCAAAAAAGACCAAAACTCCATTCTTGTTAAATCCAGCTTTTACCCTATTCAACCAAATATTTGAATTGTACAGCACTTGTCCCAGATCTTTAAAGTCCCAAACCCAAGTCCATTTCTAGATAAAACTGTTTGCTTAATAGTAATCCAGGATGCCATCACGTGCACTAAAATCTATGTTGAGTTGTTGAAAACCAACTATATTTCTTGTATGATATGATCATTCTCGTTTCAGAAATAAAGGTCATAGCTCCAGACCTACAGGCATACCTGGAGATCTTGAAAATCCCTCTTAAAAAAATTCAGCTGTTTCTATTGAGAAACCTTAATTGGAAGCATAACTAACTCTAGATTGAAGACCCATAACAATTATGACCTCTGACCTTCATTATTTTCTTGTAGATGACTATGCTTTGCTCTTCAGTTCTGGTAGCCTTATAAACCACTTATCAATACTTGCTAGAAAATAAAATAAAACTCATATAATGCGTACTGGTCCTGGTTTTATCTTAGCCATGTGAGCTTTGCAGGGTTCAAATTTAATCAATCTATTCTTCCTGTTCTGAATATTTTCACTTTACCAGCAATACAGTGATGAGTCACGAGAACTAATTTTGCTAGTTCCCTCAAATGGAGTTCATGTGGATTTTTTTAAATCTAGCAAATTGAATGTATTCAATAATAAAATGATATACACATGCTTGTCAATTCCTACCCCAGTGAAGGAGCAGAAAAGCTTGCATACCAATTTTTCAAGTATTTCTGGATTTTAAAAGTGTGGGACTGCCACAAGTGTGTGTCCTGATTCTTCTGTAAGAAGTGCAAAAACGATGTCAAGGAAGAGGGACTTTGTTGTTGTTGTTCCCTGAGTAGCCTTGCTGCATTTGCTTTGTGTTGAAACACTGATCAACAGTTGTTCAGTGGAGTGATACCAGCGATCCTGTGATGACCATAGGCAAAGGCAGACCACCTGAGAGGAAGGATGTCTGCAGCAAGGATGTTTCTAGTAGAAAATGCAGAGTGCCTTGGTAAGAAAACCAAGAGGTAGCAGCACATCACCAGCAACAGTTGCAGCAAATGTACCTACAGGTGCAGGTAAAGGTGGCAGCAGCAGACCCAGCAGAAGCTTTGAGAACCTGTGAGCACTTGCAAGAACTTATGGCACAGTAAGATCAATTGCTAGAAGAGGAACATTAAAAACAAGAAGCTCTAGAACTAAGGAAAAGGGTTAAAAGCTTTTGCTCTGATCAGAAGACCACAGTAAAAAGGAAAGCAGTGCACAGGATAAGTACAATGATGTTGAAACTCACAGGGATGGTTGTCTCCCAATAAAATCAGCCTGGGGGTAACCTGGAAGCATTTGTAGAGCTTTCAGGTGGCTTGATGTGATCCAGATACCTTTAGGTTGTCAAACCATCCAGTTTGTGGAAGACAGTTTGGAAAATCCCAAGTCTGCTGCAGGAATTCGGACAGGGAAAGTAAGGTCACATGTCAAATGTGATCTAACACTGACTAAAAGTGAAGGCTAGATCTTACTAGTTACTTGATCTGAACATGGACAGCATTCTCAGAAGCTATTGGAATATCCATGGACCAACACTGTATTTTACTTCTTTAAGAGAGATTAAATTGTTGATCTTCATGGAATTCTGTGACATATTGTAAAGGATGACTATAATATACCGGGCCTGGATCTGTTATGGTTGTGAAATTGTTGATGCTTTAACTGGCACCTGATTTTCAGGAATGAGGCACAATAACAGACATGAAGATTCAGTCCTTGGGATGAGAGAAAAGATAAGCAGCTGGCTCTGAATTTTTTAGAAACATTTGTTTTGTGATTAAGGACATGATATGTTTTTGGACATTTCTGTGCAAGTGTTTGTGTGTGGAACTTCTGAATATAGAAAACCTGCAGCATAGAGTAAAATAATAGCAGAAGATAGGTGTTAAGAACATTGAAGAGTTATATCTGGAATAGATTAGATCAACCATACTAGTTACAAGGAGTGACAGGAGATCTGACTGTGTATTGACTGTGCCACAATTATCTTTTGTGTATATTGGAACTTTTCAATGTCTTTATCTTAGATGAATTATCAGCAGACTAACCTGTGGGTTTCACTTTTGCATGGACTGCAACAATGTTGACAGCAAATAACAACTGAGAAATTAGTTGTGAGGCTGGCTGATCTTCTTTCTTAGATGCCTCTTTTCTGTTAGCATTCATTTCATTCATTCAGCTATCATGGTATGAGTTTATTGCTAAAAAACTGGATAAGTGTTCCCCATCCAGTCTTGTTGTCAAGGCCCTGAGTGCCAACAGCAGCCCCTTCATTCCTTTCCCCTCTCTGAGATGTTTGACCACCCGTGGTCAAGGCCAGCTTAGATACAGTGCAGCTGTGTAACTTGGGGTCAGATTGCTGCAAAAGGATTTGTGAAAGAGCTGCAAGAAGCTGTGTTGGAGGCCTCAGCTGGGTGAGGAGCTGAATTCCAGTTCTAGTCTTTATCCAAGAGACCCTTGCCTCTTTACCATACCAAAGGATACTTCTAGTAGGTAGATGAACAGTTCTAAAACATTTCTGTGTATCACATCCAGCACATCACATCCAGCACATTTAATTTTGAATTTATATCTGTTATGCTTTTCAGCAGAACCTTTACTAAAACCATAAAGAGATTTTTCAATAAATCAGTAACACTGATAATCTAACAGGTGGGAATTATAGACTGGAAATTACTCAATGGAACCCATCCACCTCTGTCATTTCAAGTTTTGCTTTTTCGGCCCTTGAGAGCTCAGGAAAAGTTTTTACTGTGTCTTATTTGAGAACCGTACAGCTTTTCCAAAAGCATAGACATAGCTGGAGATTTCATTCTTCCCTAAAACTTTAGATAAGATAATAGTGCCCACCACATTATGAAGTGTTAGAAAGTAGGACCAAATAGTTAATAATACAGTATTAGAAAAAAGGCTCATAGTCTTGGAATGAAAGCTGGTGCCAACAGGAGTGGGGGAGTCATGGCTCATTCTCTGGCAGTTGTGACTAATAGATGCAAAGTGAGACCGAAGATTAGGAACAGTGATGCAATTAATGCAGGCAGCAGAGATACTGAAAAAGTTGATTCTGAAGACATCTTGCAAGTCAGGCAGACCTAAGATTGAAGCACCTTGGTTTTGGTTAAAAGTAGGTATATGCTTTGATATCACATTAAGAAGAAAAAGGACACAGTCGTTCCAGACGTAGCCTTCATCAATTTTTTGCATGTTTATCAAGATCCAGCAATAAACTCAAGAAATCAATCACCCCTCTTAAATTTAATTCTAAAACTGGGGGACAGAAGGAGGGGGGTGGAGGGACATAGAGGGGCCAGGAGAGCAGGTGAAAGCACTGTGGCTATATCCCAAAATCTCTATGATCTCAGCTCCCCAATAGTACTACCAACACCAAAGTCAAATCTTATTCTTAGACTTGACATCAGCCTACAATAACCTAGGACTTAACTGTAAGATACAAGACTTTGCCCATGCCAGCCCAAGTCCCAGTTTGACAAGTAGCATTCCTTGACAATAGAATGAATTTTGCCATGACCACTATCTTTTCCTTTGTCTTAACTGCACAGTAGCAGGCTGGGGTAGCCACAGAGCTATCTCCTAGAAGGTATTCTATAGAGACTCCTTCCTATGGAACACACTACTGTTAACAAGTTTAAAAATAAGAAGAAGGATTGTAGTAACAATCACTACGGAGTTGGGATAATGCATTTATCTTTTATGAGAAATTTGTAGGAGCAGACAAATTATAGCTGAGTTTGGTCTGAATGAGAAGTTTAGTTGTGCAAGGGAAGGCAGCATGGTTCTCTCTAAAAGGTAACATCTGGGGCTAGTATTATGGGATGAGATAGTACTAAGAACAGAAGTCTTTCAAGACATAACTTGAAGAGGCAGAATGAGAGTGAGTGTTGTGAATTACTTCTTTTGAGTCTTTATGATGATTGTATTGGATAATTTACTCTTCTAGTGAGGTTTAGGAATAGAAATAGGTGAGAGGATCAGAGAAAGAAATTAAGCCTATTGTGAGACTGAACAGAGCACACAGGAACAAGAGGTTCTGTAGAGGAGTTTATGGGTCATTAAAGCATACCTGAGAAAAGAGCTACAATTGAAAGCAAAATGTAGGTTCTGTGCAAGAGGTGCTGAAAATCTTTGGGAATTTTGTGTGTTTAATTCTTGCAGAATTAGGGTGTTCCCACAAGTGGCCTGGATAAATGGTTTTATTTCTTGTTCAAATGTGCTTCACATAAATTTAGGATGGGTGTATGATTGTAAGGGAGTATAACAGTTCATCATCAGCTGAAAAAAGTTGATTAGCCCAGTCTATACAGACTAAAACAGCTGGTGTTTAAAGAAAATTGTGTTTAAGGCTAGAGTAAGGGTGAATGTCTCAGGAACTAGAAGATATGATATCCAAAATCTGTGTTTATACTCGAACTATACTAGGTCTGGAATAAATGTTTAGCAATAGGGGCAAGTGAGTTTTCTTTAGGTTTGAAGCATATTTAGGTTGTATATCATATATAAAGCTATATTTCTGCTTGTTTCATGGTGCTGTAAAGCAAGTGCTCAAGATCTAAACTGGATGAGGGATGGCCTTGGAAAGCCTGTGTAATAGTGATGTGGGCATTGATCGTTGGTAAACGGAGGTTATTTATTATAGTTAGGATTTTTAAAGACAGGAGGTCAACCAAAAAAATTTGTTTCTACAGATTTCAGATCTTGTTTTCTGCCTTTGTGCTTCTTCCAAAAATCATCTTAGCAATTTAACCCTTCTGTCCCTGACTCTGTGAGCCTTAGGGGTTACATGTAGCCCACATTTTCAGTTTGTCTTGGTCTGAATCTCTGAAGTGAAATGAAATATAAACCAAAAAAATAGACTAGTTAGCCAGGTCCATCTCATTCTGACCAATTTGACTCACTAAGGTATCATCCTAGGCTGTAAGTCACACATAACAAACAGAAAAAATTAGTTTCTGCTTTCAAAGTTAAACTGCTACACAAAATATAAATTTTATTTGTACTCTACTGTTGTGCACTGCACTATATTGTGTGCATGACCCACTTCAAGCCTCTGATATTGTGCCTTCAAGAGTGCAGAGCTGCAGGAACCTGAAAACAAGATCTTTTTCACTTCTTCATGTTCTTAACGTTCGATCAAAGCTTTCTTCAGATACACCTAATTCATACTCGTCACATATAGCATTACTGGTAAACCCTTCACATGCTGGTGAATTCTGCTCATATTCTCAGAGCTAAATTTTATCTTTTTGATAACTGAACCCAGAACCCAGTAACATCTAGACAATTAACCAAAACCAATTTGCTGCTCTAGCACCAAGTCTTTCACAGCCCATTGTGCTTTTCAAGCACTGCCAATAACACTATGCTCCTGCATCTCTCCTGGGGTGATCTTACAGCTTTTCTTAAACTAGCAGTTCACATCTGCCTCCAAAGTAAGCAAAAGCCATTGTCTGTTTATATACCCCTGGATTAGCTCTCTAGGCACTGACGAATCCAGAAATTAACCGAGATCTTCAGTCTTCTCTTCTGAGATGCTAAATCTATTTCTAATCAAGCCTTAGCCTCACTAAGAGGCTGAATTCCCTTCTCTAATTCATTTAATGCTATTTTCTCATGTTCTCTGGTATCTGTGTTCAGAATCCAAAAATAAAACTAGATCTTCAGTCCAACTATAACTGTAACTCCAAATTTAGGCAAATATCTCAAAAAGATAAGGAACTAGCTAGAATTATTGTTGGCCTTCACTGTTGTACCAACTTTATAGGCCTTGCAAATGCAAGTAAATTAGCTTTTCAGATTCTTTTCTCTAGGACCTGGAAATGTGTAATAGTAAAGATTTTCCATGTCTAATGAAAAATTTATTTTAAATGCACTTTATGCATTTTTTGGTGCTAGCATAAATCTCTGCTGGTACCAAACCTGGCATCAGTGTCAGGAGTTTGCCAGTGCTACTCCAGGGAGAGCAGCTCTAAGCCTGCTCTCAGCCACAGGACTTGCCTGATATGTGACCTATGGTAAGTTTACTTCTGAAGTGCATTGTGAGGTTCCCTCCCAGCTGCAGTCTATTTAAGAAAAGAAATGTGTGAAGCAGGAGTTATCTTATATTTATGTTCTTATCATAGATGTGTATATATCCTCATTACAAAACACACAAATCTCTTTTTCCTAATAATAAGATTGTTTTAAAATATTCCATGTTCAGAAGTCAAAACTTCTCACATGCATTAAATAGTAGACTTTGCCTGCCCAATTCACTGTTTAAACAAGGTTACTGCTCACCATTAGAATAAAAATTCAGTACTGAGTAGACAAACTTAATTAAAATTGTGTTGTTTTCTGTATCAGAGTTAAGTTTTTTATCTTTTCACAGATGCTTCCTTGTGTTTTCTATTCATGAGTGAGTTATTAAGTAACATAACATGCCCAAGAGACTTCAGAATACAGAATAAACCCTTACTAAAAATACTTACATTCTTTTGCTTGCCTATTAAAAAAACAAAAATAAAAAGTAACACAAATCTCAGAATTATTGGACAAATAAGGATGTGGGTGTGACTTTTTTTCTTTCTTTTCTGTGTGAACTTTGTGAAAATGCTTACTAGATAAAATGTCAAGATGAAACGCTACCTTTCACTTCACTATGGTGGAGTAAATACAAAAACATTATGTGCTATGATAAAATACCGTGTTTTAAAATAATTTCTTCATTACCCTAGATTGTGTAACTAAACCAATTTTGGATTTATTATCTGACAGTTCAAAAACCTCATTGTTTTTGAATAATTTAGGAGTAGAGCTTTAGATTCTGAGATCTTAATTTATGTTACCAATATATGTTACATATAATAAAATGACTTACTGGTGTGTTAAATTAAATACAAAGTTGCTTGTAGACCTTAAAGAAATATGACAACATATTTATTAACATTTAATTTTCTTTGTCATTTTTTTTGTTTAATATTATTTCAATTTTAGTGTTTCTCTACCTACCTTCCCTAAAAATTACCCTAAACAACAGAACACAGATCTAAGAATGACTTATTTAATATATGAAATCAGTCCTAGCATACTAATAGGTGCTGAAAGTCTTCTCAAAACTCTTAATCCACACACAATTTCAGTGTCAATAAACAAATAAATGTTAGTACAAATATCTATTAATTCTGTACTTAAAAATAGTTGCATGTATCATTGCATGCTTTGCTTACAACTGAATAAGTTTAGGAAAAAATGATCATATAATAAACATAAAGAATTAAACTGAGAGAACACAGGAAATTTTAATGTAGCTATTTTTAGGTTTTTGATTGTGTGACTTTGAAACCAAAGTAGGGTTATTTTTTCTGTAGTTCTTTTTAGGTATCTGAAAGTAAGTTATTCATTTGTATTAGATCTTTCTGAGTGTTTAAGTAGAACCAATAGAACTAATCTTGGGGAGATCTGAGTCCTGTTTCTATATTTACTTTAGACCCCTAAAGCACAATGGGTGTTTCTTATGTCTTTTTGCCTCTGAGCATGATGAAGTTTAATTATAGTTGGAGTCTCTTTAATTGTCCCTTAGCTACAAACTCTGGATTTGAGACCATTTATTAAGACATGTAGCTCTCATAAGATAAAAATGCTCTTTTCCTTTCACAACTTATTAAAAAATTCCTTTCAACCTTCAAAACCCCCCTAGACCTGAGTTTTCTTTAAAAATATAAGGATAAAAAAATGCTTATTTTTAATATTTCCTCCACACTTGTTTCAATAAATACTTGTGCTTTTTTAAATGCAGATGAGTTGAAGTAATTAAAGTCATCACAGTTTAAATGTTCAGAGCTCTCTGCTAGCAGTAACAGCTATCATAATTAGTCCTTACATGTAAAATACTTGTATTAGGTCTACCAACTGCCCAACCTCTATGTAGATAATTTTACTTCTCAGATTGACCCCATCAACTTTTTTGTATTTAAATTCACATCTGCTCGCAGTTTTATGTTCAGTAGTCTGGTGCTGAAACTTTTTTTTTAATTTAGTTATTTTCAAATATTTTCATGCATTCATATATTTCTTCATTTAGGCAGACAAAATTTAACAGCTTAAATGCTTAATTAACATGCAGTCTTCCTTTCCCTGCTCTTTTCCCATTTTGTACATGCTTAAAACATTTAGATGAATTTAGAGAACTCTGAGCATAAACCTTTACTTGTGTTCCATTGTGGGGCTTAGGTAGGTGCTGAGCATGTGCAAGGTGCTCTGTACAAATAGAAGCCTTTGCAAACATGAGCAGTTTTGTGCCAAGCTTAACCAAGCTCAGTCCAATCATTCTTCCCTTCTGTATAGCGGCACATAGTTACAGTTTCCATCAAGAAAGCAGAGAACCTGAATTGCCTGCCACATTCTATTAAAGGGAAATCATGTGGTCCAGGAGATTAAATTTCCATCACAATATTATTTTAAGGCTGCTTTGGGTGCTGTTCACCAGGCATTCTGCATGCTTATAGAAGCTGTTTTTCTATTCTAGAAATCATTCAAGATCAAGAGAGTGAGAGAGAAACCAGAGGATGGACTGTGCTTTCCTAGTTTAGTGACCAGGCATCTCTGCTGAGAAGGTAACTCCATTCCTTAACTTCCAGGCAGTTAATTCTGAGTTAATCCTTGTTCAGCATCTTCATTTTATATTGAATAGTTACCAGTTTGATAAACAACCCTCCTCATTTCCACAAGACTATCCTAGCCATCTGATATCAATATTATGTCTTTACTTCTTGGATGAAATCTTTATTTTTTCAGAAATTTGAAATCATGAATGGTTCTTAAATCCTTCAAGGCAGAACAAGTCTACAGGAGTTATGACGAGGGTCCTTTCCTCTTGCACAATGACAACTCTTAGAGAACTGCCCAAGTCACTCTAAGGTGTGTGTGTGTCCTTATGAGGCCCATTCGAAGTGAGGAACAAAGTCCACACTTCACAAGGGATGTGTATGCACATGTCTGCAGTAATCAAGAAAAGACAGAGAGATTGCATTCTTAGTATTTCTCCAGAATAAGACATTACATCCCTCTTAGCTGTTTGTTGGAATAGAAATTAGCACATCAGGGACAATTTAGGCTACAGAGATGTTCATAAAAACATTTTCTTCATAGATTTTCTGGCAGCTCGAGGGAGATGATCCTGCCCCTCTACCCAGCCTTAGTAAGGCTGCACCTGGAGTATCCAGTTCTGGGCTCCTCAGTACAAGAAGGCCAAGAAGCCCCTGGAGCAGGTCCCGCAGAGGCCTGCAATGAGGATTAAAGCACTGAAGCATCTCTCTTATGAAGAACAGCTGGGCCTGCTCAAACTTGAGACAAGACAGCTGAGAGAGGACCTTGTCAGTGTCTGACTGTATCTGAAAGGAGGTGTCAGAGGATGGATTGAGGCTCTTATCCATGGTGCCATGCAGTAAGATGGAAAAACCTCATGGATAAAGATAAAGGCAGTTTAATAAACTTGAAAGCAATGGCTGGGCACAGAAGCAAAGGTAAACAAAAGCTTTATTCTCTGCTTGCCATCAGCCGCTTCCTGGGAAGCAGGCATTGAGAAGGCACAGCAGTTGCTCTGGAAGACAAGCATTGTAATAATGAATGCTTTTGCATCTAAGTAGACATCAAATGGTATGACATGTTCCTTTGGACAGTTTGGGTCTGCTGTCCTGGTTGTTTCCCCTCCCAAGATCTTTCCCACCTGGAGAGACAGTACTGATTCTGTGCCAGCACTGCTGAGCAGTAGCCAAAACACTGGTGTGTAATCAAGACCTTTCTAGATACCAATATGAAGCACAGTACTGTGAGGGCTGCTGTGGTTAAAATAAGCTGCAGCTCAGTCAGATCCAGTACACTGATAAAGGATGAACTTCATTTAAAAAGAGCTGTCTCAAAATCTGGACTAATCTGCAAAAGCTCTATTTTTTATAGATATAATCTCTGTCTTTAACACTGAACTTTGTGTAGCTTTAGACATTTTTGACAGTGTAAATGGGATGAGGTAATTTTGATTAAAGATTTTAGTTTAAATCACAAGAAAGGTTTTTGTGACTTAAACCTTTTCTATTGTGTCAGTTATAGTCCTCCCAACTTTAAAAGGATGCTGTCTCTAAGGACATCTGTTCTTTCCCACTATCTCTTTTTTCCACCCAACTTAACAATACTCATACAGCTCATCCTTAGCTGTAGCCACAGAGAAGTCATTCAAAACATCAGAGAACAAAAGAAGCTATTTCAGAGTCTAAGAATTTGCAACAGTTCAGTTTAGCACCACTTCATTGATATATCTTCAGAACAACAGTATTGCGGATGAGACAAAGTTTTAAAGTACATCTGAATCATCAGAATGAGTGCTTTCTTTTAATGTGCATTGTAGAGGCCTAGAGACTGCACATGGTCCTCTATTTCCTCCTGCTTGTTCCCCATGCTTACATGAATTAGTGTACAGCCCATGGTTGTGCTGATTTCCCAGAAGTGTGACATCTTCTCCATAATGCAGCCCTCTCATCATTCCCTTATATATGGCATCATAAATGGTGTCTTCAACCCTGTTTCATTGATTACCATCATGATTACCATGATGATTTTGACTTCATTACTGGATCTCTCCTGACCACATCACCCTGCATCCTTTGCTTGTCACCCATCTCTGATTTCCTCATCTGGTGGTTGATCAGCACCTCCTTTCTCCATCTTTCCTAGCTGAAAGCTCTCCTCAGCAGGATGGCCACCTGGCAAAGACAATTTTGCCCCACTTGCTTAGGTGATTCTCTATCTTCCTAGGAGTCCTCAAATCCTCAAAAATAGTAATGAAAGCTTAAGTCTTGATGATGCTACAAGGTCTGCAAACAGTTGCTTACCCACAGGATCCTTCCAGTCATCCTTGAGCTCTTCCCTCTCACCTAGGAGGATTACAGAGAAAGAACCCTGAGCCATCATGCCCTTGACCATTGCCACAAGAGTCTTGTAGTCATGCTTGGTACACTCCACATCTTCCCTGGTAATGTCATTACTGACCAGCATGTCCATGCCAATGGAGCAATCAGGACAACAGTCTGAAGGCTGGACAAGCCATGACAGTCTCCTGACAACATCCTTCCTGAATCCCAGGGCCCATCATGTAGTGGGCAGTGCACTTACAAAAACATCACCCTCATTTTTACTGCAGAGCCGCACATCTCTGGGCACACTGTATCCACACTGAGTTGTAGACAGGCTGTATCCATAGTGACAGAAGATCATTAAGCTGTCTGGAAGATATGTGACCCTCAAAGGCATACTTTAAAGAAGCTCAACTAGTCCATGAAGTGGCTTTTGCCAGTCTGAAGAGGATGTCTGTGCTCTGAGCTGCCGGTTCCGCATTCTCCAGAGAGGCTTCCCCACCGAGGAGTTTCCCCACTGAGGAGTTTCCCCACCGAGGCCCTGGCAGCAGCAGGAACCGTGCGGCTCTGTGAGGGGAGGTTGGGGCTGCCCCAGCCAGACACCGCTGGCTCCAGCCAGACACAGCCGGTTCCAGCCGGACACAGCCGGTTCCAGCTGGACATGGCCGGTTCCAGCCGGACACAGCCGGTTCCAGCCGGATCCCTCAGGGCGTGGCTGGGCCACGGCCGGGTGGGGGCACTGCGGGGACTGCGTGTGTGAGGAAGGGCAAAACGCTGCAAAAGGTGGTGAGGAAAAAGCAGATGAGACAAATAACCATGTGAGCACCAAGCTGAGACCCAAGGGAGGCAGAGGAGATGCTCCAGGCCCCGGAGCAGAAATTCCCCTGCAACCCCTAGAGGAGCCTGAGGTTACCCACGTGGTTCCCCTGCAGCCCGTGGAGGGGACCATGCTGTCTGTCCATGGAAGACACCACAGGGAGCAGGTGGATGTGATCTGAAGGAAGCTGTAGCCATGGATATGTGCTGCTCCATGCTGGAGCAGACTCCTTAAAGGAGCTGCAGCCAGTGGGACACCATGCTGGAGCATATTAACCCTGAAAGACTGGCAGAGAGGAAAAATGGGAGAGAAAAGGAGCAACAGAGAGGAGCTCATATGGACTGATCACAGTGTCCATTCTCCATTCCCCTGTGTCACTTGAGGTTGGGGGAAGGACATAAAGGAATAGGAATGAAGTTGTGAAATTGAGCTGGGGAAAAGGGAGAGTGTGGTGAGGTCTTTGTTTCATACCATCCCCCTATATTTTGAATTTGCAGTAAATTAAATTAATTATGGCTAAGCCGAGTCTCTTTTGCCTGTGATGTTAATTGTTAAATGACCTCAATGTCCTTCCTTTGATCCGTGAGTTTGTCACCTTATTTTCTTCCCTCATCCTGTTGAGGAGGGAGAATCAGTGAGCAGCTGGTTGGGGGTCTCTCTGCTGGCCAAAGTCAAAACACCACAATCTTTTGTCTTCCTGCAAGATGAACGTATAAGCAAAGTTGACCACATAGCAGTCACAGCACAGAAGTCCACATAGGACAAATTATTTATTTCCAAAACTTAACTCCCTATAAATTTCCAAATAACCATATGTGTTACATGAGCAAAACACCTATTTTATTTTACTGTTGCATTGATTGCATTGATGTGTTGCTGCTATTTCCAATTTTTAAGAGGAAGGTCTAAGTTCCTAAGGAAGAATTTCTGTCTTGAATTAAGACAGGGCTTCTTGTCAGGGTTTGGTATCTGTCATAGATAGATGAACATAAAGTTGTGGAATAGAGAAGATACAGTCCTATGATATGATTATGCTGACTTAGCTATCATCCCTAGACAGATGACCAACAGGTTGCAGCATTTCAGTATTAAAGTAGATTTGAGGTCCAGTATATCCTTCTGTTCTTGCTGTTCTGAGTGAAATAAGTAAACAAATGACCACCAGAAACTCTGATTAGGTGTACAAGGAGAACATTCCAAAGAGATATCTGAATTGGTATCGATAACATAAAGGACAATTTATTCTGGGGCTCACTAGAAGACCAAGAGCAAATTATATGGCTCTGAAAATTATTTAATTCAAAATTATGGAATAACTCTTGATGCTAAGTCACAAAAGAAGGAAAGATTAATACATAAAGAGATAAAAGATTGAATAAAATGCTGACATCCATGTCAAGTTATTATGTTTTAATTACGGTCATAAGCATATTAAGATGGGCAATAAATTGTTCTGCATAAAAATAATATGTTTCTTAATGAAATTTCTTTGAAAAATACGTATTTCAGTGCTGATACTAACTTCTTGTGAAAATGTTTCACTTATGGGCTTGCAATGTAGATAAAGTGTGATTCTGGCTACATCAAAGCTAACAGTTTTCCATTTAGTGGGAATTTCTTTTCTTTCTAGTTGACAAAGAATGAAGAGAGTATTTGGTACTCAAACAGTACTATTAAATTTTTCATGTGACCTTATTAATTTTTTCAACAGGGCATGGCAACCTCTGTATGTTTAAAATGTCCAGATTAATTTTCCTGCATGTTATCTGTCATATTCCAACAAAATTACAGAATTAATTCAGTTTGGTATTCAGTGTAATTTTATCAGAATTTCATCCAGTCATTCCTGTGTTAAAATAAAGGTTTTTTTAATAATATCTTGTATGTATGTATTTTTTCACTTTCTCACAATTTTGACCGAGATTGTTCCGATAGCTTAATTGTCGTATACTAAAAAAATATACTGCATATTGTAAGAAGATCAGTTTGAAAGTGTACAGATAAACATATGAAATCAATAATAAATAAACATGATGTTACCAATGTTACTTCATGTTATAATGGTCTGAAGGTTTTGGTTTTCTGAAGTGTCCTCTCTTTTCATGTTAGGAAATGATCTGAGGGTTCACAAAATTAATAGGTATCATGACGTTTTTCTATTTTTACACAGGAAATTTTAACATGAGAACAGTGAGAAACTTCTTCCACTGAGGCTTTCCTGCTTGAAGGAGGAACACAACAATTTGTAAGTTTTCCAAGATATAAACAATATATCTATTTCAAGATATATGATCTTGGCAAATGACAATCTAATGGACAAAACCTTACCAAGTATAGACATATGGGACTATTTACCTATCCATGAGTTAATGTTAAGCCTAATGTTAATTCTATTCAAGTTTTATTGCTTTTAGTGTGCTGGTTTTTTGCTGTTTTCATGTTGTTTTCTGTTGCAAAAGAGTAACGTGAATTGTGTTTATCAGGGAGACACCTCCACCTAATGCACAACTGTTCTGTTTATGTCTTTAAATGTCTTTGTTCTATCTTCCTTATTTTCTGTCTTGCTGCCTGAAAAATCACAACACTTAAGATGTGCTGTTTGACCCAGTAGCAGATGGCTTAGGGTTTGCACTGCAAATCAAGACATCCAGTTTTTCTAAGCCACTCTGTGACAGAGGCCAAGAGTGGGTGCTTAGGAAATAGTATTCCTAAGTATGACCTGACATGAATATTTTTCATAGAAATTTCACAAGGCTCAATATCTATACCATTATTTTCAATACTGTTAGAAGAACATTTCTTCCAAAAATATGCCAAAAATTTGAACTAATTTTTATTTCTTTATTATCCAGAATTTCCTGTAGCAATCAGTTAGTTAGCATTATGAGAAAATAGGGATTTTTTCAGAATTCATAGTGATCATCTGTGATCACTTCACTTACTTCCAAGTATTCACTTGTTATTTTCCACTTCAGGAGTGGTACAAAAATGTTTAAAAGCCTATAGGCATGCTCCTGAGAGGAAAGAAATTTCAGCAAATGTATATCAACCTCAGTCATTATCGCCGTTCTAATTCTTCTTATGGATTTATCCTTAATACTAATTATTATGGAGCCAATATAAACTCATCCATCTAAATCTCCTAGGATTTTTAAAGAGTATAATGAGCAATTTCATTTCCCTTGTTGAGACATTCTGTGGTATCTCCTTGCATTCCTCCATCACCTTGTCAGAAATGGATGGATGGAACAATATCTTCTGTCTTTGCAGCTTCTAAGGACATTGTTCAGTTAATCTCATTAACTTTTGTAGAGTGGTAGATGAGGACTACTACAGAAACTGAAAGTACTAATCCACAGCTCACTGAAGTTAATGGAAAGATTTCCATTGACTCCACTGGGTGCCATGTGATTCATAGGCTCCAGAAAGACAGGGATCTGGCGGTATTGTTAAGAATATTTCCTTGTATATAGGCTCCAGAAAGACAGGGACCTGACGGTATTGTTAAGAATATTTCCTTGTATATGTTTATCATATGCTGGAGGCTTTTGTTGCAATGCTAGAATGTCTGACATCTGCTCTTGGATGCTATTCTTGAAGATACTGCATGAGTGTAAATAATGGCATACTGTGAAGGCTGCTTACCTAATGGTAATACTGGAAATATAAAACTATGCTGAGACATCAGTACAAAACATAATATGTTATTTATCTAACGTATTATTTTATCACAGAAGCCAGACTGTTAAGGGCACACAATATCCTTCCAATATGTTCAGGTGTATTATCTGTCGGCTGGAATGTTATAAGCACAGAATCAATCATCACAAGCACAACATTGCTGACGTTGTAGTGTATACATGTAAATGATTTAGCAGATGCCAATGCTGTAAATTCACCTTGATGTTTATTGGAAGTTTACAGTGCTTCTAAATGAGGAAGTAGTGGGCAGCTAAAAGGTAAAAGGAAGAACACTTTTACAGTAGTTTTCTTGCTTGTCCTGTCTTGACACAATTGAACCATCCTCTAGGGCTGGCTGTCTTTAGCTCCACAGTAGGTAAAGATACACATTTAGAATGCATTCCCAGCCCAGAGTTGAACATAGAACTCGCAGTGCTAGTGTTTGTCCTTCAGGAAGATACTCAGTGAGGAGGGGAAGGGATCCATTCATGAGTTACTTATGAGCTTGGCACAAGACTTCCTAGGCTAGAGGTTACAACTTAAGGATTTAGAGATATGTGCACACTTGCAGAATTTGAATAACTCACTTTCTGTACCAGCATTTTACTGGGAACTAAAAATCTTACATCAGTTTTCTAGGAGAATATCCTGATTGACCAGCCATAAGACTGAGCAGATGTAAGAACCTTGCCCATTCTTCCCACAGTTATGCCAATGACTGGACAAAAGCAACAAAGTATAGTATACAAAAAAATGTACAGTAAGGGTATGTACACACATATCTACTACCCAGTGATAATGTCCGTTTTGCCTACTAGGATGCTGGTTTGAAACATTAAACAAAACTTTGCTTTTGACCTTTGTTGATAAATGAATCAAAAGAGGAATCCAAAGTTATTTAAAATTGCAGATGGAGAGAAACCTCCCCAGGGAAAAAGTGTTCTGCCAGCATCTGCTGGCAAGTAAAGGTAACTGCTAATCCCCAGTTGCAAGGAAGTTATGTAAGGATTTGAGGCATTTTTAACATTCCAATACGTTTTCATGATTGAATTTTTATTCAGATTGTAAACCTGTGGCAAGAGATCTCAGTTCATCTGTTGTCTGCAAAAACTGGATTTGTTACCTGGTGTGCAACAAGACAATAATTCACGCTTATGTGACACATTGATTATTTATTTCAGAGTTGTGCAAGCCTGGGTGCTTGTGGAATTCCTCAAATCAAGTGCACCAACTATCAAAACATTTTACTATTTATACATTTTATCAAGCAAAGGTATTAGTGTTCATTGGCTACAAGTTACTTGGTTCTCTTAATTAGTATTCTGTCTTCTGTTGGTTAATTATTCTTTCGCCTCTCATGCTAATTAGTCCCCATGCTCAGTGTTTCTCTTCTTTTGGGTCAGTGGGTTTCTTGTGTCAGTGGCCCCTGAGTCGGTGGTTGCAGACCTCCCCTTGCCAGAATTACCTTTTACCCAGTTGGAGCTGATTTCAGCACAGTTGAGTTTGGTTGCTGAGTTGGGTTTATTAGTTTCTGCATTTTTTTTGAAGTTCTGCCAGTTGTTTTTGTGGCCCATAAATGCTGCAGCCTGTGACAGGATCAAGTTTTAAAAGACTAAAATTGAGAAAATGTGACGGAGATTGCTATTTTTTTCCCTGTCATGTTAAGAATTTAGTCAAGCCCGTCAGGTTCCTCTGCAAGGAAGCCCTGCTGCATTTCCTGGGAACAATCTGCTGGGCAGAGGTGTAAGGTGGTAAGTATAGAAGTAAAGTGGTGATGATGGTGGTAACATCATGACTGGGGCAAGAGATAAAACTTTCCAGCAGCTGGACTTCTCTATCGTAGTCTACAAAACAGAATTAGGAAATGTTTTAACAGTTATATAGAGAGATTAGTTCTTTTGCCCATTCAAACAAAGAAAGCTTTTTTTTTTTTTTTCAAATGAGGAAATATTAATTACTGAGTAACCGCACAGTGTTGTTTACTTTCTCAGTTTTCTTCAGAGGGCCTGAGACATAATATTTATAGCATTGTGGGAAGAAGTCACTAGAAAGTCTACATCCAGATGGTCAAAGGAAAAGATACATAATTGCTGTAGTACTATCTTGGTTTAATCCCAGCTGGCAACCAGGCACCACATAGCTGATCACTCAGTCCTGCACCAGTGGGATGGGAAGAGAATTGGAGGAGTAAAATCTAGAAAACTCATGCATTGAGATAAAAACAGTTTAATAGAGAAAGCAAAAGCTGCACACACAGGTTAAGCAAAACGAAAAACTAATTCATCACTTCCTGTCAGGCAGTGGATGGTCAGCAATCCCCAGGAAAGCCAAGCTGCATCATGCATAATGGTGACTTGGGAAACATCATCACTTCATGTGTACGCCCCCTCCTCCTTGTTCCCCCAGCTTTATATATGGAGCATGATGCCACATGGTGTGGGATATCCCTTTGGTCAGTTGGGGTCAGCTGTCCAGGCTGTGTCTCCTCCTAGCTTTCCAAAAAATGGGAAATGCACAAGTCCACAGGATCCGATGGCATATTCCTACAAGTGTCAAGAGAGCTGGACAATGCTCATGTAGACCACTTTTCATTGTCTTTAAAGGGTCATGGTAACTGGGGCAGGCTCACAACAAATAACACTCCTGTCTTCAAGAAGGGCAAGAGCGAGTATCCACAGAATTTCAGGACAGGAAGTTTCTCTTCAGTGCCTCAGAAGGTGATGGAGTAAACACTCCTGCAAACCATTCCCAAACATATGAAGGACAGAAATATGATTTGGAGTAGTCAACATGGATTTTCAAAGGGGAAATAATACCTTTCCAACCTCATAGTCTTCCAGAGTGAAATGACTGTGTCAGTAGATAAAGGGATGGCAGTGACTGGTGCCTATCTTGACTTTATGAGGATGTTGCCACTATTTCCATCACATCCTAACAGAAAAAAAAAATTGATGAGACATACACTAAACAAATAGACAGTAGGGAGGACTGAAAACTGTATTACTGGACTCAAAGGGCTTGTTACTAGCAACACAAAGTTGGGCTGGACACCAGCCCTTAGCAGTACACTCCACAGATTGATACTGGGGGCACTTCTGTGTGACATTTACTTTTATGATTTAAATGGTGTAGCAGACTGCACTCTGCAAGTGCGCAGGCAATATAAGACTGAGAAGAATGGTTAGTTCCCCTAGATGGTTTTACTGCCCTTCAGACAGACCTCATCAGACTGGAGAAATGGGCCTCACAGAATGTCATGACTGAGTCTGAGTGCTGAGGCCATACTGGAGTATTGTGTCCAGTTATGGTACCCCTAATACAAGAGAAAACACAGACATACCAGAGAGAGCCCAGTGAAGGGCCATAAAGATGATTTAGTGCTTGGAGTATCTGCCAGATGGACAGAAGAGTGTTGTCGGAACTCAGAATGTCCCACAGACATTCTCGGATGTTCCAGACCCAGGTCAAAAGCATCTGAGACCCTGGCATGCAGCCAGAAACCCCTGTGGCTTTGAATCTGACCCATGGAACAGTTTACCAACTTTGCAGGAAGAACAAGAAGTCACAAAAGTTTAGATATTGTAGTAGAAGTAGTCACGAAGTAAAGGGTAGGATTTCTGAGTGCTGTACAGGGGGGTTTTAAGCCTTGTACGCAGGGGTCCAAGTTTTGTACATGGGGGTCAGGAGTTCTAAGATGGAGGGACTTGGGTGTGCCCTGTCCTCTTTCTTTCTCCTTCCTAGCCTCCATGTCTTTGGTGGTGTTGGCACTCACAGATTGGTTTAGAGTAGAAAGTCACCATTCAATATAGATAGTAGGCATTGGGGAAAAAGTATAAACATGTAGTACGTAATATATGATATAAAAGATAGCACCAGCCCCCTGGGAGGGCAGAGTGCCTTTGTCTGAGCTGCTGAACGGGCCACAGCAGTTCAGGGAGAAGAATCTTGTAGATAACCAACAATAAACAACCTTGAGAACAGACAACAGAAGACTACTGAGTCTTTCTTCGAAGGCACGGGTTGGAGGAGGGACTTTTCCATCTTTCGGGGTCATCCCAATCCGGGGGTGAAACCCCACAAGTGTAAGAGAACTAGAACTCCTCAGCTTGGGGAAAAGAAGGCTCAGGGGGATCTTATCAATGTGAAGAAATGGAGAAAAGGGCAAGTACACTGTTCTCATCGGCACCTGCTGGCAGGACAAGAAGCAATGGGCACAACTTGAAACATAGAAAAAAGATGTTTAAATGTAAGAAAAGTAATTTTTATAGTGAGAGTCAAACACTGCAACAGGTTGCCCAGAGAGGTTGTGGAGGCTTGATCCTTGGAGATATTCAAAGTAAAAGTGGACATAGTCCTGAATTACCAGCACTACTTTGAGCTAGGTGTTGGACTAGACAGTATCCACAAGTCTTTTGCAATGTTATCCATTCTGTAACTTGTTTATTCTAATTCTACCATGAGTATTTTTATCCTCTTTGGCACATGATTAAAACAAAAATACAATGCTAAAAGCAAATGGTATGCACTGCTGATTGACAGAACATCATTGTTCTTGAGACGATGAATCTCTGAAAAGAATGGTTCTCCATCCTTTTCTCAGTCTATCAAACTGATGATATGCATAAGGATTCTGTAAGTTTATGAGGTTTGGAGAAAAGGTAGTCTAAAATGCAGAATTTTATTGTACATGTTAACACATAAGGTGGTCAAATACTGTTCACAGATCTTTATAGATTACTACTGAAAATTGAGAAGTGACTACAGAATTAATTATGTAATGCTGCCCGCATGTTTCTATTTACATACAGAGAAATTGGTGTAGAAATGTATATGTAGGTATATACATTATCTTTTGTTAGTGCACCTGGTTTTTTCAAGGATGTTTAGTCTGATTAAACAATAGATGTAATTTCATTCATTTATCTCAGATGACTTGTAGACAAAACTTTGAACATACCACATTCAAGCAGAACTTCAGTAATCTAATTTCTTATGATTTCTTAGCTTTGCTCTTAAGAAGGCAGGTCCTAATTTTAGATTATGAGAATCTTACTTTATAGTCTTTTAAAAATTTTTTTCATTAGTAGCAAATGAGCATCTCCCTAGACTGGTGGTCACACACTGTGGCTATGTTCCGGGTATTTCTGCACAATCTAGATAAGTGTAGTGTCATAATTTAGTACAGATATTTCCCTACCCAAATTGTCACCAGATTCCAGAGAATGCTTCTGATGTGTGGTATGATATTCAGTTAGCAAGATGTATAAAAAGCAAGGCCTTTGTTGACTCCTAATTAATGGATAATATTTCTTTTGAGAATGACAGTCCTGATGTCCATATATAAATGGAAAGATACATAGTCTGAAGGTCAGACTCTTAGGTGTGGACCCCAATAAAGCAGCTTGGTATGAGCAATGAGAAAGTGCCTGAAGTTGGACTCAGAGAACATAATGCCTGGAAGTCTGGACCTCGGAATACTCACCCATATGTAGAGTGGTTCTTTGTACCTGTCATGACAGCTGGCAATCTGAGGATGCACAAACAGGAAACAATTGATAATCACAGAAGTGCTCACATACCTTTTGAAAGATGCCTGGGATAAGCGGGAACTTTGAGCCTTTCTAGTGAGTCCAAGACATCTGGAGAAATCATGGGATTTAAAGCTGGGATGGTCACACCCTATCCTGCTGAGTCAGCTCTCAAATCTGTGCACAAAAATATTGTGCCCTGACAAAAACATAACAGCATGGTTTAGCTACTTTTCTCTATCCTCCACTAACCTGGACCTGCCAGCCTTGGCCTCACCCATCCAGTCCCTCTTCCAGGTCTTGCTCTCTTTCCACATGTGTACTACTTCCCCATGGCCAGTCATACTGGTACTGCTGTGTTCTCACCTTTATCTGATATTCTGTGTGCTGCTGCCAAATCTCATTAGTCCCTTTAGCTTCTACTAGCCCAAAAGTGACACCATTTGTGTTTTACCTTTTTTCTTTTGTATGTTCTCTGTATTCTTTACATGTATGTAACTCTGTCATCTATTTTATAAGTAGCTACTTTTTCATGGCCTTAGGGAACTAAGCAGAAAGACGAAACGAATTTCAGAGCTCCAAGCCCTGGGAGGTACAAGGCCCCTATGCTATCTTGGTTCTTCCCGGGAATCAAGGCTGAGAACAGCTCTTTGAGATACATTCTCATGGACAAAGTACAACTAGTGCCAAGGGGGGACTCCGTCATTCCAGAGAAGAGGCTTGACCTGGGGGGAAATTGCATCACCACTTGTCATCCTTATTGGTGCCTTTTATCAATTATGGTAATTTCCTAAAACCTATAAAAATGTATTCACCCCTGGTGAGAATGGGCTTTTGTGGGCATCTTTCCATAACTGCCCCTGAAGGCCTTCATTAAAGATCCTCTTTTATATTACCTCCTTACTAAAATTATCTTGAGTTTCATCTCCAGGTTGGGAAAAAGGGAACAAAAGCATCATGTCTAAATCTGGAGTTCCAGAAGGAAATCTCTGCTTGTCTGTCATGTAAAAAGGGAAAATTTCCTTGACCCTTAGGGTTTAATTTGCCTGTCAGTACCCCAGGAAAGCCGAGCCCCTTGTGCCTGACCAGTCTGTCAGTGTCCCATTATGGGGACCCTTTGCTGAGCAGTCCTGCTGGATGGAAGGGCAGGACTGACTTGTTCAGGGAAATGCACGAGCAGCAAAAGGAAGACCCTCAGCAGGTATTCCTCTTTACTCCAGTATGTTCCCTGCTGCTGGGGACTGCCAGCCCATGTGAAGGTCTCATATCAACAGTTTATGGAATATCACTCTTTATTGATATAAAATTGTGATAGGTTGAAGTTCAAGGATTGCTGGTGAGGTGATAGTATCTAACTGCCAAAATGTATTCAGAGCAATACATTATAAGATCTAATCCACAATAATATGTTCAGTGTGCACAGAGTGTGATACACAACAGGTGTCCCTACAGAAGACAGGTTCAGTGCATTGACTGAACCCAGCACTTAAAATGGAGCCTTCCCTAACTTTGCCCCCATTCTCAACTTGATTTGACACTATTTCTCTATGTTTAGGTGGAGCTTGAGTGACTCTAGTCATACATGTCTTTGTTACTGATTGGTGTAAAGTTTTCTTGCTTTGCTTTTAAATATACAGTCAAAAAGAATTTTTGACTGTACATGAACACATGCCCAGTGAGGGTGGCTGTACCATGGAGATGAGTAACTTTGGGATGGAGGTGTGGGTTAATATTAAAATTAGGGTACAGTGAACCAAGTTCATCTGAGGAGAGAGATTTCGCCACAGCTGTTGGCTCAGCAGCAGGACATCTCCTCCCCTATCTGCCCTGGCTGACAGATGTTATGAGGTTTATCAGATGCAAAGTACCATCAGGTTCCTTTCCCTTCAGGGATTTCAACAGAACCTGGCCATGGTGTCTCCACTCTGCTCCACCCTCAGTTCCATCCCCTTGGCAGGTGTGTGTATGGGGAGTCACTTTGGAATAGGTTTCGAGCATGCCAACTGCATTCCAGACAGGGAGCAGCAACTGTATTTTACCCCAAAATTCCTGTGCCATTATAACATCTGTTAGAATGTAAATATAACTTCTCAGTGTCCTCTAATTTACTTCTAGCTATCTTTCCACACTTGTTCTTTCGCCCTTTCTCTACGACAATCTTAGCTCATCCTCTTGCAAAGTCCTATGCTCAGGTAAAGCCAGTTTTGGAAGCTGAAGGATTCCAAGTTCATCATTAATATAATGAAATAAAAGGCAAACATTTAAAAGTTCATCACAGCCCATGTGGAAGTTGTTTCTTGGAAAATTTAAAACACTGTTTTTTCCCTTTAGAAACTGGAGGTTTTCTGAGATGGAAAAGTTGAATATTTTACCTGCTTTCTACTGCAAACACTGAAAATCAAGGTTTTAGGGATCTGAGTTACAAAGAAGATACTTAAAATGTTGAAGAATCCAAGTAAGCAAACAGGCAAGGCCAAAATATTGTAGTAGTGTTATTAATTGTATCAAGATAAAGAAACTTTGCAAGGTCTTTTCTGCCAAAGCTCTCTTACTCAGTCTGAGTCTTTGTGATGGTGCAGAAGAAAAAATACCTAAGAGATTAATCAATCTAAGTAGTAATACTGGATTCCTGTGGCATTCAAATGAAGGTAAAACTTATGTAAAATAGAATCTATAGAATCCCTTCCTTTTTGTAACTATCTTAAATTTTCTAAGAAAACTTATGTAAGAGGTAACTTCTTTGCAAGCATTTTTGACTGTCTTTGAGTACAAGTGCATAACACACAAAATGTGGGGAGAAAAGGTCTCATGGTGCTGTAAATATCTGGTCTTCCATGCCAGATTTCAAGATGAATTTTGCTAGATAATTTTTAAACAGTAGTCAGACAGGAATGTCACTATCTGTCCATCTTGTGTGATATGTATGCAAAGTGACAGTTGTGGGTACAATTTAAGGTTTAAATGGCAACTGCCAGGTGTTGACCAGTCTATAACTTTACTAAGATATATTTTCTTAATTGTACATTTTTAATATGGTAGATTTTAAATCAGAATATAAATTCCATGCCCATATCAAGCATGGCTAATTGTGGTCTTATTATAGTGCCATAAATACAGAAACTCCTACAGATCTGTGTCTCTTAACTTCTGAATGACTTTCACCTACTGTTTGAAGTCACCCAACATGATCTTTTTATATACATCATACATGAAGGAAGAGCAAGCCTGTCAGTCATGCAGTATCTCATGCATGATCAGAAACTCACCTGGGATTTCCCAGTGTATTTCCCAGTGTCAGCTGTTCTCCAAAGAGCATTCATTTTAATTTGCCAGCCTGTTTAAACACGAAGATGGCTATGAAGATTAAACTTCTGTCTTAAAAGAATGATTCAGTAACATATGAAGCTGTATGCAATTCTGAACCTGTATCATGGTTCCTGTGGAGTGATAAAAGCATCAGGCTGTTGTTGCATGTTGAATGAATTTCAGCTGTGTTTGCTGTAATTCTGAAAGACAACTCACACACTATTAATGAGACTCAGAGTAATGTAGCTCTGTTGGTATCTCATTTAAAAATATCTGTGTCTGCTAAAATGAAAACTGCTCTTTATTTTTCATTTACTGTGTGTGAGTCTGCCTTGACAGTCTCTCTAACAAGACACCTACCAAAAAACATTCAACAAAGAGAAAACATTCCATGTTTCAGTCAAAAGAAAAATGATCAAGTTTCAGGATAACACAATGATTTTTAATTCAGATAAGGGCTTAATCTAAGTAGCATATGAATTTTTATCTGTGTGCCATTGGTCCATATTTTTGTATACACAAAAAATATATTTCCATTGACAATATCAAACATAAACCTATAATTTAACAGCATGCATTTGTATGGATATCCAAGTCAAGAGTCTAGTAGTGCTGACCCAATAAGAATCATGTTTGAAACATTTTATTTGGAGATTTGGTGCTCTCAACAGATTGTATTATTATATTCCACTCCCTAAACTATATACAAATAAGAAGAAAGACAAAGACAGGAAATGGATATTGTGAATTTTAGCATGTAGGTGCTATACATTGTACGTATATATCTGAAAAGTAACATCATTAAGGAAATAGTGTACTCTTAGAATGTCCTTGTGGAAAAGTATTGTGTTTGATTTGTCTAGATCTCAAATTGCACTGTATTTAATTTAATCACTGACTTTCCAACACTAAAGAGACAACCCTAAACTGTATCTCTTGAAAACATAATTTGTTGACTTCAGGTCTCTATGTCAGACTTTGAGAAAAGGATCAAGTGTTCATATTTTTCCCAACTTGGCATGTCTAGGTGCATATTTCAACAGAACACTTTGGGGGGACTTTAATTTGTATGATTTGGTCTTTTGATTTAGAAAACAATGCAAAATAAAATAGTTTATCCGTGGGTTGCATGAGATAAGGCCAACTCTCAAAAAGTCAGGGCCAATTTGCTGCAATTTGGAGAATAAAGTAGTGGGAGTTACTATGTAACAGATCCAACTGAGTGTGAGACAGCAAAACTTACTTATAGTTTTTGTTTCAGAGTTCTGAAAATTAATCCTCATCCTCATTTAGGAGACATTAATGTAATAGCATAAAGCCTCTTAGTCCTCAGGGAAGTGCCATGGACCGTGCTTCCCATTACATCAGAGATTGAGCTGTCTGTACACTGAAATCAATACAGCCAAGAAGTTGATTCGGTATATCCCCTTTCTCAGCTGTGATTCATCATTGCAGGTCATTTTGCTTTCAAAGACTTTTTTTTTCCCCTAGTCTGACCCTCCTGAGCAACAAAAAAATACCTGTTAGGAAAACTAACTATCAGATTGTTTTTCCATTGAGAAGCCGAGACCTGTTTACCTCTTACCTTTTGAAAACGGTCTACAGAAACTTGAGAAAATAAATTAAAACCAGCAGGATATGTCCCCATTTTTTCAACCACTTTACTCACAATGTAGCAGAGAAATTTTCAGAAATAATGGCCAAAGGATGAATATGAGCGTGGGACAAAAGAAAAAGCTTGCCACAAAACCAGTGAGATTGATCTTGTTTAATTCCAGCAATGTAAGAATTAGGCTTCTGAGCAAATCTATTGGTCTAGGATCTCTCTGCAGTCAGAACAGACAAATAATCACCTTATGGAGGTGGTTCAACTGTTGATATTTAGTGATAGTTTTCAAAATTCAACTCCAGATTTTACCACCAGATACCTATTTTATGGTGAGCTAAGTAACTTCTAATTTTGATTTATTCTGTTGACTAATTCAATACATTGAATATAAGGAAAATTTAAGGAACAGCATACCTACAGACATGTGTATGTAAGCACCTGTATCTGGGTGGCTTAATTCTGAACTGAATTCCTTCAAGGCTGGGTAGCAGGCAGAGAGAATCTCTGCCTGCTGACAATCTCCATTGTCAACTGTATGTTGCCACCTACACACCCTTAATTCACCATAGATGTAAGACATATGTATTATTTTAAGTTTCAGAGAAAGAAGTTTAATCTACTGCACTTTAAATACATTTGAGACAGGCTAGTAATGCACATAGGGTTGTGTACCTCAGTGTAATAGATTCACTCCCATCCATCAAACCATGTCCTTAGCCGGAAGGGACTTTAAAGATAATCCAGTTCCAACTCAAATCCCTCTGCCTTGAGGAGGGACACCTTCTACTACATCAGGTTATTCAGAGCTCCATCCAACCTGGCCTTGAACATCTCCAGGGATGGGGCATCCATAGCTTCTCTGGGCAACCTGTTCCAGTGTCTCACCACCTTCAAAATCAAGAGTATTTTCCTAGTATCTAAATTAAACCTTCTCTCTCATATTTTGAAGCCATTCTCCATTGTCCTTCCACAACACATCCTTGTGAAAAGTCCCACTCCATTTTTCTTGCAGGTACTGGAAGACTGCAGTTAGGTCACCTCTAAACCATCTCTTTTCCAGACTGAATAAAGCCAATTCTCTCGGCCTTTTCTCACAGCAGAGGTGGTCCATCCCTCTGATCATCTTGGTGGCCTCCTCTGGACTCACTCCAACAAGTCCATGTCCTTCCTGTGCTGGGGACCCCAGAGCTGGATGCAGCACTGCAGGTGAGGTCTCAGCAGAGCAGAGGGGCAGAATCCCCTCCCCACAGTGCCTCTGATGCAGCCCAGGGCACGTTTGGCTCTCCAGGCTGTGAGGGCACATGGCTGGGTCATGTCCAGCCTCTCACCCCCCTCACACCTTCAAATCCTTCTCAGCAGGGCTGCTCTGGATCTGCTCATCCCAGCCTGTGTTGATACTGGGAATTGCCCCTACCCAGGTGCAGCACCTTGCGCTTGGTCTTGTTAAACCTCAAGAGATTCCCATGGGCCACTTCTCCAGCTTGTCCAGGTCCCTCTGGATGGCATCCTGTCCTTCAGGAGTGTCACTGCACTACAGCTTAGTGTCATCTGCAAATTTGCTGAGGGTGCACCCGATCCCTTTGTCTATGTCATTAATGAAGATGATAAATAATAATATTGGTTCCAATATGGACCCCTGAGGGACACCACTTTTCACTGACGTGCACTTGCATTACGAGCCTTTGACCACTACCCTCTGCATGTGACTGTCCAATCACTTTCTTATTTATCTAGCAGTCCATCCATCTAATCCATCTCTCTTTAATTTAGAGAGAAGCACGTATTGAGGACTAAGTCTTTACACAAGTTCAGATAAATGATATCTGTAGCTTTTGCTTTGTCCAGTTATGTAGTCACTCCACTGAAGGAAGGCCACTGGGGTGGTCAGGCAGGACTTGCCTTTGGTGAAGCTGGCTGGCTATCTTGAATCACCTCCTGTCCTCCATGTGCCTTAGCAAACCTTCAAGCAATAATCTTGAGTTAGAGCTAATTTTTACTCATCAGGTCCCTAATTTAAGTACCTAAACCAGAACTGGCCCTCCCTGAGTGGGAAGATACCAAAACCTGTTCATTTAATCTCTTTCTTCTTGTTGCCAGAAGGAAATGCAAAACTTTTCTACTTTGAAGTATTTAATTACTATTTTTTGAGGAGAAAGGAAGGGTGAAAAGGAGAAAATGAATCATTATTCCAGTGATCAGACAAGTTATTTGAACATGAGAGAATTTTTTTTCACCCTTGCTTCACTGTTCTGGTGATTTTAATTCAAGAAAGGTGGAAAGAAATCAGCTAGATAAGGCAGACCTTTTGAGGTTCTAATGCTTGATTCTATATGCCTCAAGTTTAACTAATATGTAGTGCATAGTCTTAGTGACTGGTAGGTCTGCAGAGCACAGCACTGTGTAATATCACCACTCACGCAGAGGACAGCTGTGCTTGTGGATCACTAATCTTGAGGAAACCTGCCCTCAGTTTATCTCCTATTAAGTTGCTTTAACTTGCACACCTGTGCACATCTATGCTCAGTGGCTGGTCTGGCACACAAACCTGCACCTGAATACATCCAGTATGCTCATGGCCTTCATTTTTCTGGTCAAATTACCCTCCCAAAACCTCAGAAGACTCACCTTTGAGTGCTCAGAGTGCTGCAGGTGGGTGTGGGCCTCCACTTCTATGTCGTCTCTGTTGGCTCCATGAGGATAGCTCAGATAATCTTCAGCATCTCTGTATAAGCACCTGAATCATTCCTGAAATACCTAAAACTGTTCTTCTAAATCTAGGATAATAATCCTTTCTATAGTCAGTGAAGAGAAAAATATACTTAGAGAGGGTGACTCAGGTAACCAACTCATCTTAGACACCTATTTTATGACGCTTTGAGTCAATTGGTGAAGATACTTCTTATACACCATTATATATAAAGGGAGTAACTGAGCTGGGCCTAAACATCTAACTTTTTAGGCACAGATTTTAGGTGAAAAGAATCTTTTTTGAACTAAAAACTAACACTGTAACTTAGCATCATAGAGTAAAAATATGTTGACTTTTATTTTCAGTCTGAAACCCACCAAAGATGAGCCTAATTTTCACACTGATTTTAATAGCTGTTGAATCAATCTGAATAGACTGAAAACTTTGGGGAATGGTGGGAATTCTGAGAAAGGAAAAAAGGTTTGGTTAATGAAACCCCTCCTCCTCACAAGAAAAAGAGAAGAAAAAAAAGAAAAGAAAAGAAAAGAAAAGAAAAGAAAAGAAAAGAAAAGAAAAGAAAAGAAAAGAAAAGAAAAGAAAAGAAAAGAAAAGAAAAAAGAAAAGAAAAGAAAGCTAAAAACACAAAAAAGAAAACACTGAAAGTAAAAGGTATTTGTACAGAAATTGTTTGGGTTTAGAGTCATAAATTTCATCATTCCTGAATAGAAAAAAAAATGTTTGTTTCTTCTAAACTCTTACTATGCTTGATACTGTGCTATCAACAAGAGACTGAAAAAGTAATTGACAATGCACATCTATACTCTAGAAATAGAAGTTTGTAGAGGAAAATCAGGTCATGATTCCACAGGAGAGTATGTAAGAATGAGCTCAAAGTAACTAATGTAAAGTCTGCTCAGATGGTTCTGGTGTATGATGAGTTACCCATAGAAGAGGCAAAAGAGAAACTTGATTTTTGTCTATGAGTAGCTACATAAGGAACAGAAAACTGTTTGTTGAAAACTTTCCTAATCTAGTAAGCAATATTATAACCAAATCTAAGATTAAAGCCTGAAGTGAGTAAAATTTGGATTATGATGTAAGGCGTGAATGAATTAGGTACAAGAAAATGTTTAGATAAAGAAAACATGAAAATTCAGGTAAACCTGGTGGCCACAGATTTGCCAGATATCAGAGATCACAGTGGCCATCTCAGTCTTGGACTATTGACATATAGAAATTGCATGATTACTTAAACAGAACAGGACCATTGCTGATCCTGGTAGAAAACATGACTTTTTCTCTGTGGGACTTGCTGGTGATCAAAGATTTATTCCCAATGACAAGAGTTAGCAATCCAAAATAAAATTATTTAGCTTTATTGTTTCTTCGAACCTCTCTGAGAATTAAAATTGCCACATTTGTTATTGTAGTAAATTAAAGTATTGGTGTCCTCTCTCCTCAATTTTCTTGTAGATGAAAAGCAATTCTTGTTCAAAGCCAAAAAAGTTGGAATTTTAAGTGCATGTTAGATTCTGGTATACTGGGTATCTCCAGCAGCTCATTCTAACCTGATCATTCTGCTCAGCTGACTCTTTGATTGCTTGCTTGCTAGCAGGAAAAGTCTTCTCTGCTTCAGATTTACTCTGATTCTGTCACCCGCCTTTATTTTTATATCAAGTCTTTACAAAAACTGGAACAAAATAAAACCTCTTCAGAGCCTGAGTATTAGAAATCCTTAGCTCTTTTTGTGGCCATGCCCTTCAGCCTTGTTGCAACTGGAAGAGGCCATGTGCCTTCTATGGACTCATGAATCTATGTGGCTTTGTTGTAGCAAGTGACACTGCTGATATGACAGAAAAACTTCATTAAAAGAAAGGATTTGTGGGGAACATTCTTGAAATTCAGCTTAAAATTGTTTGCTATTTTGTTCACTACTCAACTAGATGTTTTTCATGACTGAGCAGAAAGGGTTTTTGAGTATGCTTTGAAAAATGCCATGAAGATACATTGCATTGTAGATGTAATTCTTTACCTCATGGTGTCTACTCAGTTCAGAGGATCAGTGCATACTAACTGTTGGAAAAAAAATTGGATATGTGGTTTTTAGGTAAAGGTATTTTTGGACATTACAGATAGGGATTACACTGTCTGAGGATTTTACTTATACAGCCACAATACAGGACAAATGGGAAGAGACCCAAAAAAAAAAAAATCTATGGAAGTTCTATTTACTCAATAGATTTACTGAGAGAAAGCACCAAGCAGGAATTTCTTAGCATATGTTAATGGACCTGGGTAAACTTCTACATTTAAAGTACTTTAATGGTAGTATATGGACAACTATGTGTTTTCACCAACTTCAGTCTGAACACAGATTATTTTCCAATTTTCTACCATTTTACATAGGAAAAAAGATAAGATGAATCACAAATCATCCCTTTGATATTAAGGGATGAGACTACATTTTGGAAGGTATGCAAATCTAAAGTAATAAAAACAAGCAATAAAGTAATACAGTCGTCTTCATTAACACTACGCAACAGCAGATTACTCATCTTTATGCAGGCTAGCACATGAGGTGAGTGAAGCATGTGCTTTGTTAGCAAGTCTCAGTAATATTTCTGAAAGCAAAGAATCAGTAAGGATCAGAAAACTGGTTCCATTCGAGATTAGCATAAGTTAGCCTGTTTATTAATCTTTAATGTTTATGCAGGTAAATGAAAGTGCACGGGTGCACATAGATTTGCAGTATTTGTAGAGCAAGTAGAATATTGTTACAATCTCATTCTCCAGATATTTCTGAAAGAAAAATGGAAAAAAGTTGTAATCCTCAAGTTTCTTACTGAAGAGATTTTACTGATCACTGTTTGTATAATTAGTAAAGACATTGAACAGTACTGGTCTGGATGTGGAGATGCACTACTTGATACTGTTTTGTATTTGGACATCGAATCACTGATTGCAGCTCTTTGTGTGCATCCTTCCAGCTTGTCCCTTATCCATCAAAAACATCATCCTTCAAATCCATCTCTCCTATTAGAGACAAGGATGTTGAGTGAGACCATGCCAAAGCCCTTACAGAGGCATCAGTTGCTCTTAGCCACTCATGCAGATGCTCTCACCACAGAGACCACATTTAGTCAGTCCTGGGTACCTTATTCAGGTGACCCTCTCTGAGCTGGAAGTAGGACTAGGCTGCCTCCAGAGATGCCATCCAAACTTAACACCTTTGTGATTTTTGACTATGCTCGTAATTTTGGAGAGTGTAAAATTAAAGAGCAGTATTATTTCAGTATTTTTTTTCAATCCAGAGGTTAAATTGTAAAAGTGCCTAAACAAATATGTCATCCACAAAGTTGAGAACTGTAAATATTTTTATTGATTTTTATTTGTAGTAGGCTCTTTCTTTAAAATAAAGAAAGAATCTTTATTTTAAATATAGATTATTTGACGCAGTGTGACTGAAGAACCAAAAATATGTCTCTTGCTTCCATGTGGAGAAAACCAAGTTATTTGGTGAGGCTCTTTATCAACAACAACTGTTGTTGTGAATTGGAAAAACCTAAATGTATTCTTATCACTTGTCCAGTTGATTATCATCTCCCAGAAACTGTTATGGTTATTAAAAATGGATATTGTAAATCAGGATAGACCAGATTAGTGTGAAAAATCTAATCTAACAGTCATTGCTTTCATTAAGACTGTCTCTAAAATGGTGAGTTTTCCTTCTTCATGTATAGACAAGCCTTTGGAGTGAGTTTTGAGATTATAAGGAAAAACTGGACAGCTGAATTTAAGTTATAAATTTTTTTAAATCAGCTACTTTATTTCACTAGTGATCAACTTTCAAAAAGGAGTCAAACACAAGTTGATGTGAACATGTTAGATCTGTCAAAGAATCATCTCTGTTCCCTATTAACAAGAGCTGTTACAATTACAGATCATCACAGCTAGTAAAATGGATTGTTTTTATTCAGCACTTTGTCTCACAAAATGAAGACCCTATCCTTTGCTACCATTTCCTTTCAACAGTGTTGGATTTCCAAGTAACATATGTGGTTAGTATCCAATATAAAGCATAAACTTAGCAAATGTAAAGAGAGAATAGAATTTTAAATTATAATTTTATTAACCAGAAAGAAGATTATTAAGAGAACAGTTTAGCCATGTAGAAGCAGAATAGCAAAATCCTGGTACTCCTTTAACAGAAGTTTAGAGCAGACCTTAATACTTTTAAAGTTTGTAGTGCCTCTGGGACTAATAGGCCCAGACTTACCTCTCCTAATTTCAGTTGCTTAACTGTGGAACTTTGCTGTTCAATGAAGAGAGGAAATGACAGATATTTTGAGAAAGCAGTTCACTCTGATCTGTGTTCTTAGATAAGACTGAATTACTGTAGACACCTATTTCTTTTCATCACTGTAAGTCCCAGGGTGATTAGATAACTCAGCCATCTGATAACAGTTGTCTTAGCTGAGTGTATAAGTGTAAGGAATCGAATGTGCCTCTAAATTTGGGTTAGCTGTGGAGGTAAATTTTCACGGGAACTGAGTTGTTCCTCAAGTTCTACCAGTGAAGGGTCGAAACAAATGCCATCAGTGTGGATTTTTACCTGCATCCATCTTTGGGATGCCAATCTCAGTGGGTCTAGAAAAGGGGAAGAGTCCCAGCCCTAAACCCTTCCTCCTGCCAAACTGATTTAAGAAAAGAACAGGGGATGCCTTACAAATCAATTTACATCCTTCAAGTGTCCAGAAGTACTTTCTTCATGGCTCCAAAGACTGATGGAGCTCTACTCTTTCTTTATTTTCTTCACTGACAAAATTCCACAATTCTTTCCTGTTGCTGGAGATAGAGAGGAAATACATTTTTCCCATGCTTTAAAAATAAAAAATTAAAAAAGGTAGTGCCATTGTGAATAACAACTCTGCAAACAACTATTGTTCCCTGTTTTGAAAAGACTGCTACTCTAACTTGCTTACATTTAAAACCTGGAAGGAATATCAAGCAGAGAAGCTCTGTTTTACCTCCTTTTTTACATGCCTCCTTTTTTTTTTTTTTTTTTTTTTCCTTCAGTTTGGGTTTGTTTGTTTGTTTGTCTTTTGTTTTTACAAAATTCTATCCTTAAAAAATGTTAATCCATTAATGGATTGGACTAGGCTGCTAACTATGCTGATCTCCTAATTTTTGCTATTGGCACTTTCAACACAAAGATGAAGTCTGTTGTTGTTTTGTCTATATCCTGATATTGCCACTACTGTCAGTATTGTACTGCACAACAATTCAGAAAAAGAATAAAGAACAGAAAATATAAGCTCAGTTGTATTTCAGAATTTTCTAGTGCATCCTTTAAATGATTCATTTCTTGTGTTGTTCTTAAGCTTATTTTCTCCAAAATATTCAGCAGTTCACTGGTTGAAAGCTAGCTCTTGCATCTCTAAAATTTCATGTGCTTGATTACCAGCTGTTTCAGCAATCTTAAATCACTATCCTTTCTTGAAAATTTAGACCATGCTTCAACATTTTTAATTCTGTAACTTGTTATTGGCAAAGAGAGGTGAGAATTGGAGAAGTGTGGGATCAGCTGAATAACCAAGATGGGAATCGAGAACAGTAAGATTTGCATAGATCTTGTATTACCTGAAAACAGAGATAAAGATAATATGTAATAAAAAAATAAAATTCTCTTCAAAGTCAGAATTACACGTTGAAATCTTGTATATAATTGAGAAGTTTTTTCAGAATTTTTAGGTGTTTGAGAGTTTTCTTAAAATCTTGCTTCAGCAGGCACTTTAAAAAATGTAGCCTTCTGTTGTCAATGAAGACAATGTCAAGACAGCAAAAAGACATGAGGCCTGAATAGCTTTAACAATCCTCCCCTATCCAAAATTATTTAAATTACTGTGCAGTCACGCTCTTAAAAAGAATGGGGTGTATTTTAGAGAAGGAAAGTTACTGACACTATTTTTTTCTGCTGAAGTTTAGGAATTCTGAGGTAGTGACTAAAGATATGCAGAACAGTTGGCAAACCATCTCTACCAGGAGCTGAAGGGCCAATGGGCTGCAGCCTAAGAACACTTGAAAATGCTCACAGAATTGCATGCAAAGTGGTTCATATGACACGAACAATTACTTCTGTCAATTCTACCAGCTTTCTGATGTTTTATACAGATGATACCTTTCCATTTAATAAACTTACAGTTTTATCCACATTCTGAGTCACTCAGAAGTTCTGGATAGATATGATAGAAGAGATAACATGCTAAATATGCTTTTTAGACCATGTCTCCTCTTCAATCTTCCTGCAAGCTTTTCATGCTTATTTGGAAAAGAGGAAAATAGATCAGGAAAAAAAATCATAGGAAACGTGTTAGAGTAGTACGCTGCAGAAAAAGAGCAACAGCACAGAAGGAAGACTTTTTGTGATTATCAGCAAAGAGGGAATAGATACTGTTTGCTGATAGCAGAAACATCCCTTTTGTTAACTCAAAACAGAATATTAAAGTTTTGATCATCTAATGAACAGAATCCTTACAAAGATCTTGTCTTGATGGACCTTGTCCTTCTGTATTGGAAGTTTTCAGCCAGAATGGATGCAGAGCTATGTTTCTAATAAATCAGAAATAACTTAAGACATGATTTGCCTGATATGTCCTCCACTGAGTACTGACACATGCAGCCATATTGAGATGAACCTGTCTTATTCTAGTGTTGGACAGCTTTCAAACAAAACGTCTTCTCTTTGACTTTTTGAAATTTAGTGAAACTGTGAAATTCTCCTGGCTTTTCTGATTTTAAAGCAGTATTTTGATAACCTATTTTAACCAAAATCATGCATATTTTTAAATTTTTTAGTCTTGTTTTTCTTGCTCTTACATTCCGAAAGAGACCTGTTATTTTTCAGGAGTGAAATCTTTCTCCAGATTTGAAAGTGACTTCTTTCTCATTTCTATATACAAGTTCATGAGGTATCTGTAGAAAATATGCATAAATAGGAGTGTTACAAAATGGCAAAAGGTGTAAGTAAAGAACTTTTAAGGAAATAATTTTTTAAAACTCCCTTTATTTCTTTTGCCTCATGCTATTTAATTTTATTTACACGGAAAAAGAAATTATTGCACTAGAAGCAAGGACCCTCCAAATGAAGGCAAGTAATGAATAAAGAATTAAACTGTCCACCAAGTAGAACAGATTTGCTGATTAGTGAGTCCAAGAACCTTGCCTTTACCTCCTGAAGAACATATGGAAAAAGGCCTCAATTAATTCCCAATCTTTAACTGTTGGTGGTATCATTGTTTTTCTTTCTGCATCATCTGTTTCAAATCATCTATAACCTTAGGTCATCTAGGAGGTCGAACAGAAACAGAACTTTACTTCTAAGATTTAAACATCTATGGTTTGGTCTTTACCACTGAAACCAACTGTAGCTTTGTTTTTTAACTTGAACAAACTACCTTCTTTGATACCTCTGCATTTCTAGTATTAGAGATTATATGGGTTATGGCTCAGTGGAAACTTGAAATAATGATATTTCACTTTTTCATTCTTTTGCTACACCTATTAGATGATCACATTTAGTTAATTTAGACTATGGTCCAGATCCTCAACTGGAATATGAACCAACAAATACAAACACTAAACCTCAGAACTGATTCTACATTTGTAATCTAAAGGGCTTAAAGGCTGCTAGTATTTCAGCTTTCACTAGTCATTCTTCCACACCAAACAAAGAAACTAGATTTGCCATCTTCCAGCTTCTAGACACAGCTGAAATAAATGAGAACGAACAAATGTGTCTCCATTTGTTTTCATGCGTCAAAACTGAATGAGTACTCTGCAATTTACAGCTGAATCAAGGGAGAAATCAGAGGGAAGACACATTCTGCTGAAGCTCTAGGTTGCATCAAGAGCTGAATGAGAATTTAAACCAGTTCTCAAAATAAGCACAGAGCTAAAATCAGCATAGTTTTGGCATGAAAAATAAAAGGGCATTTCTTTGCTGCAAATTGTTACAGATTGTTATATGCAGCAGCTCACCTGGGAAAAAATACAAACTATTTTCTGCCCAGCATTTACAAATCTGAAAGTAGATGCTCATGGTTCACCAGGTTATTGCAAAGATGCTTGAAGGTGTGGTCAAGAAGTCATTTAATGGGTGTACTCCACTTATGGAGTGGGTTTAGAAAGATCCTTGTTCCGTTGTCTGAGCAGACCATGTACAAGATGGTTCTGGGCTGATCATAAATTAGCTACTTTAATACTAAAGCTCTGCTATGAGAGCAGAAGAGTTGTGTGTGCATGTCCAAAGAAGCCACTGAGTTTTTCCATTGAGGGGCTCGAAATGGACCAATAGAAGTGAATTCCTGAGTCTGACCATTCACTAACTAAAAGAAATAAATCCAAGTCACAAGAAAATAAAACCAAGAGTTAAGTGGGTCAACAAGACATCTATTCAATGGATGCTTGTGTCAGTACAAAAAGAAGTTTATTGTCAACATTAATTTTGGGCTATAGGCTTCATACATTACATTTTGCTCATTCCTGGCTGCTTGTGCTCTCTTTCACCTCAATATAAATGCTTTGGGTTTATTTTTGTTTGTTTTATTATATGCACAAAAATATAAACTCCTTGAAAAGAGGAAAGTATTGACTACCTTTGGCCTTGAGAGGAAGGGTTTCATTTTCCCAGGTGCTTGAATGAATACTCATCTGGTTTTGTTTTGTAATTTTACAAAGAACTCACAGATTTTGAACCTGACCCTTCATCCTGCTGACAAAACTTGGCAGAATTGTTCCAGAGATATAATACAGAAATGTAATGCTGAGTTGTACCTCCCCCTGTGATGTAATGCACCTACAATGACCTTACAGAAAGTGACTCATAATATAAATTTGTCATAGACTTAGAGAAAAAAAGTATTGCTTTTATCTGAATGAAAGTAGAGACAAATCATTATACTGCAAGTGCAGCCATCTTCCTACATCCTACAGGACAACAAAAATTATACTGCTAGCTTTGCTTTATCAACAGTGGAAGATTCTATAATTTTATTTCATTTGTAGCAACGGATGTGTTTTAAGGAGGTTATTTGGGATGTTGTCATGGTTTAGTCCCAGCCAGCAACCAGGGCCCAGACAGCCATTTGCTGTTTCTCCCACCAGTAAGACTGGGGAGAGAACTGGAAGGGTAAAAGATAGAAAATTCATGGACTGAGACAAAGGCAGTTTAATAGGGAAAGCAAAAGCCACACACACAGGCGATGCAAAGCAAGGAATAAATTCACTGTTTCTCAAGGGCAGGCAGCTGTTCAGCCATCTCCAGGAGAGCAGGGTCCCATCACATACAGTGGTTTCTTGGGAAGACAAATGTCAACACTCCAAATGTCCCCCCCATCTTCTTTCTTCCCTCCACTTGATATACTAAGCACAATGCTCTGGAATATCCCTCTGGTCAATCTGGATCACCTGTCCTGGCTGTGTCTCCTCCCAGTCTCCCAGGCACTGCCAGCCTCATCAGCAGCGTGGCAGTACAAAAAGCAGAAAAGGCCTTGGCTCTGTGCAAGCCCTGCTCAGCAATAACAAAAACATCTCTGTATTGTCAGCACAGATCCAAAACACAGCTCCATACCAGCTACTGGGAAGAAAATTAATTCTACCCCACCCAAAACTAGCATAGATTTAAAGAGAAGAAGTGGTTCTGTTGTAGGCAAAATGAAACAGGAAATGGGGCTAGTATCAGAGACAGAGGAAAACAATGTAATAGTGGGAGGTAAAGAGGGTACGGAAATAAGTATCCCATAATCAGAATATCAGCTAATAACATTCCCCCTGAAAACATCTATGAAAGTTGGGCAGTATAAAACAAAGAAAACCTTAATAATTCCATCATTAAAATTCTGAGTGCCTAATATTATTGATTGGAGTATTGATTACTGTTGTTAAAAAAAAGTAAAAGTCATTCAAATAAGACACACTTCAGAACTGGAATTTCAGTGGCAAAGCTCTGAGTACATTTTTCTTTAAACTAATTTATTCTTGTGTGCTTTTTTGGTTTCAATTTAGTAAAAATACAGGTAAATATATTTAGAAGTACAAATATAGATGTGTGTGGAAAACTAGGCCATAGTATAAGCGAAATAAAGACAGATTAAATTATAGCTGATTTTGATTCTGAAACAAAAACCAGTTGCATACTTAGGTGTGCTTTGCATTCCATTAAAAACTCTGCTAAAATATCACAGTAACTGAAAGTATCTATGATAAGGCTAACACTTCATGCTCTGTCGACTTCCTTAGATTATTGCATTATACTTTAACTAAAATGGAGTTAATATTTTTTAATTTTAATTTTTAATTTTAATTTATAATTTTAAAAATTTTAAATATGTGCCCTTGAATTGTCTGTTCTAATAGAGCTGAATTGCCTATAGATTAATAGACACAGAAATCTGATGTATATGTAGTGGAAAAATTTAATGTTACTAAATTCTGAATATATCAGGTTTTGGTGAGTGGATCTGTGGATTTCTGAAATGGTGGATCACATAGAGGCAAGATTTATTGCTGAAAATTGAAACCTCAATTAATTGGCTTTAATTATTAGTTATTATAGTTCTTATTAGTTTTTAATGTCTCTGAAGAAGACTTAGGTTCTATACATGTGAATATAATTTCTTCAGCTGGGACAGGTTTTTTTTGACATTTTGATGGACTTGAGGCCAGCATTCTACAAATCCTGAATGTTAAACTTTGAGTAGATTGAGTGAAAGGCAGAAAATAAGGCTAGAAGCATTTTTTTTTCTTGAATGAGTCATCTTTAAAGGGTTATTTTTAATTGATGCTAGGTTTTTAAACGATAAAACAGGAAACCTCTCAAACAGCTGTGTGATTTTGTTGTGAGACAGTGCAGGGTAGGAAGGAACAGCTGGTAAGAGGGGAGGGAGAATGGGATATGTAATCTGTGTGAACCAGCCCTTCTGCTGAAGGAAATTGCATTTAATCATAAACTGGGAGTTCTCAGATTGGGTAGATTCCCTAAGAAACAGACATATCCTTGTGTTCATTACTGGGTTTTGTGAGCTTATTCTGTCCTCACCTTTTTTTCCAATTCATAATCGTTTCAAGATTCATATTATGAATGAGGAAGCATTGGAAGCCATGAGAGGCAGTTGGTTGCCCAAATTCCATTGGGAGCTGTGAGAGGCAGTTGGTTGCCCAAATTCCTGATAAGGGAATAACTTCTGCATTTGTAAAAGGATCAAAATTTGTAGAAGGAGCAAAAGAAAATTTAAATTTGTTTTTGTTCTGATTTATGATTCAGTTAAAGGAGTCAATGTAGTCTTGAAACTCTAATGAAGAACCAGATGAGAGAATGTACAAGACCACGAGTCTGGCTGGTATAATTCTTATAAAAACAGGAAAATTGGGCACACCTTACCACTTTTCCATTTATGTGTATAGTTCTAACATATTATATTACACATTTATTCAAATTTTGACTATAATTGACTATAATTGTAAAAGTAAATGTTTGGTTTTAATGGAAACAGAAGCCTCTTCCTTACATTGTCACAGAGGAATTCCCAGCTGTAAGCTCTAGTTTATACTTTTTCTTACATAGAAACTCTGTGTTTAGTGAATTAAAGATGAAAGTGCTTGATAAAATTTGCTGACAAGGCCAATTTTTGAGAGACCACAAGAACTTTGGGAGGCACATAACAATTGATAAATTGAAGAAATGGTGTGTAACAGTAAGAGGAAAACCAGTGTAAACAGAGCCTACTCAGAAGAAAAGAGTCAGATACAAAATATGGACTAATAAATATAAAATATAGCATAATAACTCCTGTGTTTTTTTTTTAAGAATCTGGACATTATAAATGAAAGGGAAGGAATGAAGGCAGACTTTATATCTGGATTTACAAATTAAATCAAGGATAAGCTTTACTAATAACAAAATTCCTGAGATAGAAATGTTTATTAGACACCATAACCCTGTTATTCTTCACTGTTCAATCCTGTTATTTCTTAAACTAAAGCCTGTGAGAAAGCTTTAATGAAATCTAAACCAAATTAGATTGCAGAAAGGGACCTAAACTGGACATAAAATGTCTACTTTTTTATTGTCACAAGGGAAAGCATTCATGTTCTGATGAGGATTTTACAGAGAAATCTTTGCGGGAATATTTTTGATTCAATGATTGCTCATCTGTCAGCTAAATTTTAAGATGAAAAAGACTCATGTACAATGGAAAATTAGCGTTGGCCAGCAGCCAGACTCCATCCAGCTGCTCACTCACTTCCCATCCTCAGTGGGACAGAGCAAAAAGTAGGATGAGAGACCTTGTGGGCTGAGAAAAATTCAAGATTACTTACCAGTGACCATTACAGACAAACCATGTTTGACTTGAGGAAAAATAACTTAACTGGTTGCCAATAAAAATAGATTCAGATAGTGAGAAAAATACGTTAAACCAACACATTTCCTCCCCCCTCTCCTGACTGTCTTGCTCCCTGATAAGCACAGGGGAAATGGGGAGCAGGGGTCTACGATTAGAAGCTTCTCTCTGCTGGTCCTTCCTCCTCACTCTTTTCTTCTGCTTTGGTGTGGGTCATTTCCATGGGCTGCAGTCACTCAGGTTAAGTCTGCTCTGGTGTGGGGTCTCCATGAGCTGCAGATCTTCAGGGAATATCCCCCTGCCCCAACGTGGGCTCTCCATGGGCTGCAGTGCAGGTGTCTGCTCCCCACGTTCCCTCCACTGGCTGCGGGAGAATCTCTGCTCTGGTGCCTGGATCACCTCCTCCCCTTTTCTCCTTTTTTCCCCACCTCACAGGCTTGTTTCTCTCACTTTTTAAACTCACTCCTCATTGCCTGTGCAGTGTTTTTTTCCCTTTGTTAAATAATCCTCAAGGCACCCCCACCCAAGCTGTGGCCCAGCTGCATGCTGCACTGGGTGGTTGGATCCGGCTGGAACCGGCTGTGTCCGGCTGGAACCAGCTGTGTCTGGCTGGAACCAGCTGTGTCCAGCTGTGTCCAGCTGGAACCGGCTGTGTCTGGCTGGGGCAGCCCTGGCCTCCCCTCACGTAGACGCCGCTGCTGCCAGGGCCTGGGCACCCGCAGCCTCCTACTGATATGCGCACTCTACGAAGCAAGTATAACTTCTCTAACAAGCACTAGAATGAACTCAAGTCAGACCATCTTGCTATTTCTCGTTAATGCTTTGCTTTATATCCTTCATGGGTTTTTTAAATCAAAAATTATAAGTATTTTGTGAGAAGATACAGTAGTCCTTAGGTCTGTTACTGGGGCTGCTCAGGAACTGTACAGAAAACAGGAGATTAAAAGCAAGGAATCAGCCCAGTGGTTTCAATATAAAAAGCTTCCCTCCACAGTATTGGTGAATATCACAATGTTTGCCTGCCTTTTGGAGGAGAAAGCCTCAGTGTGGTGCTTCAAACCATGATCTTCATAATTTCATCTAAAAGGTTCATAATTCTTTTAAACACAACTTCGCTATTCCAGATGTATGGCCACCCGCTGTTAGATGCAGAGTCACTTGACACTATATAATTTGAAAAATCTTTATATTTACCATTTCCATGGTACATCCATATGTACATACCCCATCCCTGGGAAACATTCAAGAGTTGGACAGGGCTCTGAGCAACCTGATCAAGTTGCAGCTGTCCCTGCTCATTGCAGCAGCATTAGACCAGATGATCTTTAAAGGTCCCTTCCAACCCAAACCATTCTGTGATTCGATGATCTTCCTAATAATATTAGGAAAATAGGATTTGAATAAATAATTTATTGTTTTTTTAACTCGAGTTCTTTATACCTGTTTTTTTAAATAAAAAGGTAGGGCACCCAAATGTCTATTGTGATATGACCCTTACTCAACTAGTATTTCTGCTTGTCTCCAGGGCAACTGATTTAATTTTTACTCATTCTAACTTCATTCTTAACCAGGTCTGACTGTGCTTTTTTCTATACAATGTATCTAATCAAGGAAAAGACACACATCTTGGCTCCTTCTGCTCAAGTCACATACCAAGTTTGCTGTACAGTGACAAGAGGTGAGGCAAGGAGATAAGGCCATGACACTTCAAAGTGCTTCATGCCATATTAGCAGGGACTAGCCATCCAGCCATTACACAGGACATTACAAAGTTTGCTCTATTTCCCATTAATTTCATAAGCCTCACACTGGGTTATCTGTGAATGCATGTGTATCACTTACAGTCACTTTTCTTAATAAATGATTCATATTTAATGGGAATAATAAGTGTTGCTGCAAGTTTCTAATATGATTTTTTTCACTGCAATTTCCTTCTCACTCTTCTTTCAAAACACTTAATCATCCATGCTAATAATTAGCGAATTGTTAGCTGAAGGGGAAATCATATCTTACAGTATTTGCACCAGATAAACTAGATCCATTATAACCTGTCTCAGTACTATATTTTGCAGGACATGGGAGATGAATTCCCAAAGCATCAAACTATTTTTTTATCATGAGCCTAAAAAAATTACCTCTCCTGATCATCTACTGTAAATATTTTCATTTGCCTTCAGTAGTAGGACTCTGGCTTAAATGATGAAGGAGAAATGAAATACAAAATGCTGTTGAACTCCATCATAAATAATGTATAGTACCTGGGGCCTTTTATGCCCGCAGTTATACATGTAGTCCTATTCAATGTATGTATTTAGCATATAAATTGGGGAATTTGGTTTATTAAGTGATATTTTAATTTAATTGATTCTGAGAACAGTCAAAGTCTCCTAAAAGTATTCTGCTTTTGATGGACTTTAGTACAAACCAACAGAAAATGTGAGTGAGCAAGAAAGAGAGGTGGACACAGAATTGTAGAAGTGCTGAGATTAGAAGGGGCCTCAGGAGACCATTAAGTCTGAGCCCCCTGCTTAGATCAGGGTGACCTAGAACAGGATGCTCAGAATCATGTCCAGTCTCTTTCTGAACATTTCCAAGAAGGGAGACTCCACAGTGTCTCTGGATAAGTCGTGCCACTGTCACGCTGTAAAAAAGTTTCTTATGCTCATAGAAAATGTCCTGGGTTTCTTGTCCCATGTTCTGTCATTGGGTGTTACTGAGAAGAGCCTGTCCTTCTTTTCTCCTTTCCCTTTCATCATGTATTTATATAAACTGATAAGATCTCCACCTCCTGAGCCTTCTGTTCTCCAGAAGTTCTCCAGGCTGTGGAGAGCAGCATTTTCCCTGCTGTTCTCCCCTTGTTCGTGAAGCCAGACACATCTTTATAGAGGGCTATCAGGTTGCTTGACATAACATTCAAGATTTAAGAATGGACAGACATTAATTGTGAGAGTATTCTGGCTCAGTATATTAACCTGAATAAAAGAAGATTTTTCAAAAGATTCATCTAAACCCTTTTATCCAAATGCAAATGGATTACATACTAATGACTACATATTAAAATACATAGTGAGATCCAGACCCAGCAATTCAGACAGTAACAGAAATCCAGTTTTAGAATCAGTGAAACTAAAGAAGAAGGTAATGTGGTAGGGTTTTCAGAAAGTACATTATTGGACATATACAGCAAATATGTGTCATTGTATTACAGAACCACAAAATCAATTGCTCCAAGACAGTATACCTTATCTACTATACTGATTTCTGCTTGATCCTGTGATGATAGGGTAGTGAGTGGTTGAAATTATCCTTTGCTATCTGATTCACACGTCCTTCCACTGCTATTGCTGAGAAATGAACCCTGCTGTGTTGCAAAACTGAGTGCCAAAAAAAAAAAAAAAAAAAAAAAAAAAAACCAAGAGAGGTACTTATCAATGAACAGTAAGTAGCAGCAGTGGAATTGTACCTAGTGAAGAGAGGCACAGGACCACTGAAAAATATCACACCACAGGTGTGTTACTCTGGAGTGATAAACTGGCAGGCTGCCATGATTAGGACAAGTATTGATTTAAGACAGGCACTGATTGATTTGGAGGCAGGCACTCGTAAGGCAGCTGCGTGGCTGTAAGGCTCAGGTGTTCATTCTGTCCTGTGGAAGACAATATGAACATGAGTGACCTTATGACAAAAAACAAGAATATGCTATTGCAAATCATTCCAAGATAGTTTTATCCTCATTCTGATGTCATAGTGCAATTATTTAATTTGTGTGAATTTTAATGGGTTTCATATATGTTTTCTCTTTAAAAAGAAAGCTTCCTTTTAGTGTTATTATTTATCAGTGAATGTAAGGAATGTGTCATTGTTTACATGTTTCTCTGATGAAATACCTTCTTTTACTCTGAAAACTAGCATGTCCTCTCTGATACCAGGAAGTGCCATTCCATCATCTTAATTCCAAAATGTGATATAAATCCAGGGAGAACTGGTCTTCAAGTTATGATTTTTTAAATTCTACATCACAAAACTTTTTAATGTGACTCCAATGGATACATTTTTACAAGTCTGTCAAATACTGTCACATGACCTTCTGATAGAATAAACCAATCCTCTCTCTTCAGTCTGTACTATAGTTATGTAAACAGCTGTAAGTCTTTAATAAATCAATATTCGTTACAAATATAAAACCATAAAAAATGTATTATTATTAGAAAAACAAATATTCACTTTCTGTATGGTTAAGTCATATAGGACAGAGGATGGAATCTCCTTACTGATACTCTTAACTCTTTAATCATTAATTCAAATGGTATTAACTATTTGTTAGTCCATTATAACCACTTACTAACCAAGATACAAAGAACAATCAAGACTTCTTTGTAGTCCCCATAAGGTAGTAGATCTACTGAATTTGAAAGGGATCCCTTATAGGGTCCAGACTCTTCACTGTGCAAAGGGATGCTCAGCCCAAAGGAACTTCTGCATTCGCAAATTCTGGATAATGCCATTGTTACTGGTTGTGACATCAGTTGTTATGTAATAACATTAATTGTGGACGCATCTGTGGAAGAGTAAACTATTAAATGATTCCTAAAAGTATAACCTCCCTATGTTAACATATTTGTTCTGTCTTAGTCTATTTCAGGGAAAGGACAGGTTATTTCAGCAATTGTATTTTCACACCATCGTGTGAATGTTTACTGTGTTAGACATCATGCTTTCTTACAATTATGCCCTAATTACTTAGTATTGCACACAGATCCACCAAGGTATTCTGTCACTTCTGGGAAATTATTTTATTTAATTTGATTTTAATCCAAGATATTGTGCAGCTATAATTGTATCAGCATTTTATCTTGAAGTATATGCCATGGCAACACTTTATTTTGGAAAGCACAGAGAACAATCTAATTTGTATTACAAATACAAAATAAATGGCAATGAAAGTGGAGTGTCTGGGTAGATCTAACTATTACATGAATAGACATAATAAGATAGTACATAAAATTTTAGAAAAATAAGAATTAGGGAAGTGAAATTAAAAACAGAAGAAAAAATAACATATTTACTGAATCAGAATTCAAGAAGATCTGTGGGACTTCAACATAGTGGCACTATTTAATTAATCTTTTTATTTTCTGGCAATGTAAGGTGACATTCAGACTCACGTGAGAACTTTCAAAGTATATTACTTATGGTAACCATCATGGACAGACATGTATCTTAGATTTAATTTGTCCTGCAAATTAGGTGATGCTTATTGTAGATTTTTAACAACTGGCAGGAAAGAAAGTTTAGGCATACATGTCATAGAAAGGAAGCTCAGCTAGTCTTCCTGGAAGACATAATAGGCATATCTATGTTACAATAATCATGCTGAAATATCTGTTCTTCCAATTAGAGATAAACACAGATGAATGTGTTTCTATTTTGTCATTATTCAGGATTATGTAAAAGGTATGTGGCCTGTCTCTATCTGAATTAATTTTAAGGGTATAATTAAAATACAGCAAGGTCTTGCCTCCTGCCTGTTAGTCATAGAAAATTGATAAACTTGCTGTTTTTCATAACTTATTTACCACCTTCTGAAATATGGTTTAGTACATTCCCCCTTCCTTCCTTCCCTCTCAGATTTCATGCCTATACTTTCAGAATTGATTTAAAAGACATTTTATTCAAAATTTGCTCCCACTTAAACTGTGTTACTTTCTGTTTACACAATCCCATCCTTTGTTGTTGTGTATAATATGCTCATTTTTCTTGAATGTAGAAGAAAAGTGTTCACTCCAATTTTGGATTCTCACTAGATTACTTTTGGTTCTTTCTTTCTTTCTTTCTTTCTTTCTTTCTTTCTTTCTTTCTTTCTTTCTTTCCTTCTTTCCTTCTTTCTTTCTTTCCTTCTTTCTTTTCTTTCTTTTCTTTCTTTCTTTCTTTCTTTCTTTCTTTCTTTCTTTCTTTCTTTCTTTCTTTCTTTCTTTCTTTCTTTCTTTCTTTCTTTCTTTCTTTCTTTCTTTCTTTCTTTCCTTTGTCAGTCTGGCCATCATAAAATCTGCTTGTGCTGTTGCTTTAATCCCAAAATATTTTTTCAAATAAATTTTCATCCCTCTATTTCCCATTTGTGATAGGAAAGAAGCAGAGTTGTATGTGATGTACAGAAGGAAATAAAAAATCCTCAAAAGCAATTTGGAAAAGTCTTCTGGTTCTGCTTCTAAAGCCTTACACGTCTTGACTCTTAATCTCCCAGAGGAATTGACACTGAAAAGAAAACTTGGAAAATGTGGGAAATTGCCATAGACACCAAAATTTAGCTGAAAATTACTTCTGGAGAAAACAGAATTTTAAAATTCAACTTTAATTTAACCCATAGAGCAGACAGAGTAAAGTTAACATTTCAGAATATATTTTATCCCCACTGGATTTTGTATCTACTAAGAAATACGCAGTACTATTACTTTTTATTTTCTGCTACAACTGACTGTAAAACATATTTACTGTTTAGATTTACTGTAAGCTTTCAGACAATATTAGTGCCTGAAATCTTTGCTCTGGTAAACAAAACCATAGAAAAAGAGGCGTGTTGGGAAGTGGCATAGTGGCATTAAACTACAGCTAAGAGTCTAATCATAATTATATGAAGAAATTATCAGAAGTAGAAATGATTCTCCTAATACATTAGTGTTCAGGAATTCAAACCTATAAATTGGCTACTACTTAAGATTATAGACTTCTTATTCTGCACATAAGCAAGTAATTAACTTTACGTTCCCTTCTTATGACTCTCAGGCTCTTGTCCTTTTAATTATAAGATCCAGAGGGTAGCTTTTATGTTACTATTATCTCTACTAAATTTTGAATAAAAGCTGCATTGAAACTTGATATATTAGTCATAGGTAATAGCCTGATAGCTTCTTGAAAGATGTAAAGTGCTATTCTGATAAAGTAGGCAGACATTTGGTACTTGTGTTTCCCCTTTGTACACATACAAATATTCACTTTTTAATATTCCAGATTGGTAATTTTAAGTAAAAGTTTCATGTGGATTGTCTATATTGGCATGTTATAGAAGGGCAATCTAAACTTGCTGATTTCTCATGTTTCTTTATGTTTCTATTCATGTCATCATAGGCCAAATTCTACACTGAAATACACTGAAATACACAATCATTCAGTATGATATTACAGACTTGTGGAAAAGGACAAGTAAAAGTTAAACTTCTTCATATATCTGAAATATATTAATCTTTTTTTAATCTATTATATGCCATACATATATTACAAATATAAATCATACATTGCAGAGCTGCACACCATTGCCTTGTTTTTTTAAAAAAAGTAAATTGATTATTATTTGCTGAAGGTTTATCATTGCTACTTCTGTTAAAGGGAGAAAAAGAGTAAATAAAAATATCTAAAAGTGTTTTTAAACTAAAGAAAAAGAATTCTATGAATTGTGAGCAGTTCTGAAGTGCTGAACATTTTCAATCTTTGGTTTTTCCTAACTAGTTTCTTGAATTCCCACAGATACAGAGCAAACACATTTCTCAACATTCTTGGGACTGTTCCACTTGCTGAGGCTATTGCTGTTTGCACTTGTGTTAGAGCGACCTTCTAGGTGGCAAGTTCTTGTCAGAAAAATAATCAAAGAACACCAAGAAAAAGCTTCCATTTTCTAACTTTCAAATTATAAAGATGTTACTTCCATTTCTTAAAGATGAGAGACTGAAGGACAGCAAACATAAACAAGATGGCTTTGGTAGCTTAGTTGCAGGAAATTGCTACCAAAATGTCCAGGATTTGGGTCCTAGTTCAAGGAATGCCTTTTAATTTCATATAAAAAAATGATCTTCTGAAGTACATTTGTAACCGGGAGCAGTATCCATGCTCTCTATCCTTTACCCAGATATATTCTTCATTAGACTGTGCTACATGCTCCTTTGATCTTCTGTGTCTGTGACTCCTGCAATTTTCTTTTCAGGGTAGAGAGTTTCATCAGGAGAGGCACAGAGATGAACAGACCGGCTCTCTGTGTCCCTCAGAGGGCTCAAATGGCAGAAGTAGATGGGAGGTGAGCTGACCCCTCTTTCAGAGGCTTGAGGATTCCACAGGGCAACCAACCTTTTGCAAACTCCACACAGAGGGTGCCAAATCCCAGATGTGTGCTCAGCTCTGGAGAACAAATGGCTGTGTGCAAATTAACTGCAGCAACTTCTGGAGCCCGTACGTGGGACCTGACATCGTGACATAAGGGCAGCAGGTATTGTAACTAGATAAACCAATCTTTCCTAAAATGCTAACAGCACCACAATAAAAGATGAAAACAATATTATAAAGATGATAAAAGATGGTAAAATTAAAAGTATTAACACTTTCTGCATCAAAGCACTGTATAATAAGCTCTGGAGAGGGGGAAAGGTTACCTAAGGCCTTTTATTTAATTCTATAACTCATATAAAGAGTACTTAAGCCGGCAGTGCTTGTCAAAACCATCCACAAAACCACCAAGTCACAATAAAGACATGTCTACAGTGCCAACCACTGTTAGGGGAAGGGGAGTAGGAATATGAAGATAATAGAATGAAAATAGACAGTTGTGCACCGGCCAAAAATTCTCTTAATACTGAAGCTGTTCACTTGTGTTTTGGCACCTTTTGGGGCTGCAATGCTCTCCAGCTTTAGGGCTGGATTGAGTCCCTGCTGAGCACTGATTTTACAATTTATGGTGCTTGCAGCAATTACATTATTTAGTATCAGTGGTGAAAATATGGGAGAGAAAGGAGAAATACAGCTAACCTTAATATTATATTTTTTACCTCATGAGAAAAACCCTTCAATAAATAATTGAAGTATGTTAGGAGAGGAGGAAGATTGCCAGGATAAAAGTTGTTGTTCTAGTCAGAACCATACTGCTTTTAGTACTGCTTGGTGGCAAAACACTTTAAATAAACAGATATAATTTAGATGAGTGTTCAAATAGTGGCCCTGTTGCTTGACTGTATCATATTTTCAGGTAGGTGAATTAAATAATTGAAGAAATCCCTGGCTGCATTTGTCCTTTTAATATCTCATAGTTTAAAGGGTAAGATTACTAAATTATTTAGCTCCGTTCACAGATTTTGCACTGGAGTAATAAAGTAAAGAATAAAATCACCACATAGTTTTGTTAATATATATAATAAAAGGAGAAATTAAAGAAATGTCAGAGATATACAATTATGAGAAAAACTCTGAACACAAACACAATTTTAGCTTCCCCCAAAAGTCCTAAGTATGTATTTCTTTGCCTTATATTTTTATCATTTTTTGAAGCAAGAGTAACAAAACATAAATGCCTTAGGACTACTTTAGGCATGTTTTAAATGCTGACTTTTAACAAAACAATAAAATGAACACTCCATGCCTACCTCCCTTAGTATGTTTTGATGTCTATAATTTTTGTGCATCACCGCTTTGTCTGACAAGGGACATAGGGCTATTAAGGAGTCACAAAATAGATATTGCCAGGCTATCCCCAAAGGGATCTTTGTTGATGCATATATTCAGAGTGTCCTAGAAGACACTGATAACACTGACTTTGGAATGATGGGCATGCTGGGACTATCAAAATTTGTGAGATCTCGATCTTAGGCTACCTTTTGTTCAAACCTGCAAGGTTGAAACTCATGTGGCAGCATGTCTTGGTAATACCAAGCCAGACTGCAGTTTCCCTATCATCTGTGCTGAAGCTGACCTCTGCAGCTTCATTCAGGATTTCTGCAGAAATCATTGCAGCCAACGAATGAAAAATCGTAATTCTCAGGAACTAGGTCTGACTGCCACTACATTTTGCACAAGTATTCCTTAAGGCAAAAGACAAGTGTTTTTCCTAGCACCTTTCTCACTGCAGGATGCTAGGAACAGCTTCACATTCATCTTTTTGCAGTTAGTAATCACACTCTCCCTGAGGACCCTAGGCTTGCTAATGTGTGGTTGTCCAAATTCTGCAGGTTTTCTTCTGGTGTTTCTGATCACCCGCTATCTGATTCCAGCAGTCTGCTGGGAGAGGAGAGCTGACTCACAGAGAGAGAAAGGCCTCAAGCTCTGGTGTCTCATTTCTGGATGAATCAATTAGTCACTGGAACTGAAAAATACACATTGGTCCTGAGCTTTTGCCCATTATACTTCCAGTAGGCAGCATAGCTTCTACAGGAGCAATAGAAAAGGGGCCAAAAGCCACATATGTACGTGTATTTTGGCTGAGATAAAGTTGCTTTCCTTCACAATAGCCGGTATGTGGCTGTGGTTTGGATTTGTGCTGAATACAGCACAATCTGTTGATAATCCAGAGATGTTTATGTTATTGCTGAGCAGTGCTCACACAGCATCAAGGCCTTTTCTGTTTCTTACCTCACCCCAACGAGTGGGCTGGTCATGCACAAGGAGCTGGGAGGCGACTCTCCTGGGACAGCTGATCCCAACTGACCATATGGATATTTCACACCATAAGACATTGTGTTCTGCAATAAAACTAGTGGGAAATGTTGCTGGGGGGATGAGCTGCTCAGGGACTGAATTGGCATAGGTTGGTTAATACTGAGAAATTGTTTTCATTTTTATCACCTGCTTTTCTTGGATTTTATTACTCTGTGTGATATTATTATTCATATTATTATTGGTTTTTTTGTTGTTTTGTTGTTGTTATTGCTTATTATTATTTAATGTCAGTTGTTAAACTGTCTTTGTCTCTACCCATGAGTTTTATCATTTTTACCCTTCCATTTCTCTTTCCTATCCCACAGGGGTGGAGTGAACAGCTGTGGCTTAGTTGCTGTCTGAAGTTAAATCATGGCAATATGGAATGTGCTGATAATTTCTTCACGTGGTATTCATATAATTTCTTTAAACTTTCAGTACTGTAAGTAAAAGCGTATTCTCCAATGCACTGTGTAATAGCTTGCGTTTCTTACAGCATCAAGGAACCTTGAAAGGAATACAGAAAAACACAAGAGGACTTATGATCAAAGGTTGTGATTACATGCAAGTTCAAGAGATGCATCTCTGAATTTTCTCATCAGACTGGGGTTAACTGTTCTATCATCTATGGAGTTGTTCTTGATGGTTAACTTTCAGCAGACTAATGCTTTAGAAATTATTTTGTTTGGTCACTTTTGTAGGAGGCTTCTCGCATTGTGTCCTCGTACCCAAAAAATGTATATTGTATTCCATATCTTTCATACACCAATCTGCCCAAGATTGTTACTGTCCCTTTAAGCTCCAGGGGCCAAAACCAGAACTGGAGTGTCTTGCCCCAGTTTTGCAGAGGCAGGGGATGTTGGGCTTGCTCTTAGAGTCAGGAACACTCAAGGAGGGCTTTCTTTTCATTCTTGCAGGGCTGCTAAGAGAGTTGCTTCTCTAAGGAAAGGCAGCACACAGCAGAAGCCTTTTGTTTCTCTCTGAACTCCTTCCCTAGTGCAGGCCTCTAAGAAACTGCATTTCACAATCCTAAACTGTTTCAGGGCAAATTTCACAAATACCTGTCCGCAGGCACCAGCCAAGACTGGTGGGGTCGGGGCTGCCGTTTTTGGTGCCCTGGGAGCCACTTCTCCGCACCTTGCCCTGCAACGTGGTAACGGCTCAGACCTGCAGCGCCACACCAGCAGGGTCCAGTGGGCCAAAAAGTAGCAGAGAAATTGACACGGCACGTTCAGAGCTGCCGCCACTGGGAGAAGCCCTGTCAGGTGGTGTGGAGCCAACATCTCAGTAACCCTTGACTGGGTTTGGACTCCAAGTTTCCTTTGCTTTTGTACTTGTTCCCTGTTGGTTGTTATTTGAAGGAAGAGGGAGTTTTGTTATTGTGGAAGTTTGGGTGCTGTATTATTTTATTTTTAACTCTCTCTCCACCACAAGACTAGGAGATCTGCTATTTTGCCTTTGTCCTCTGGACCACACAGTCTTCTAGGAAAGCCACCATTTAGGGGAGGGACTTCTATGCCATCTTGTTTTCTTAGTTCCTGGGAGTCCAGGCCATGCCATTATGTTTATTTTAGTCACAGTCATATGCTTAGGAATGTACAGACATTGCAGCACAGTTTTAGATAAGCCAACAGATGAATGAATTTGCTAAAATAAAAGCTTATCAGATTAAGGTAAATGCTTGAAGATGGACCAGGCTACCTGACTTCTACACCATGCTGATCTTATTATAACATTGATGCTGGAAACTTTTACATTACTTTTTGTTCAATTAACATAGAACTTTTTTTTCACCTATAAATCAAACAGCTATGGTCCAAATTTGCAAGCTGAAACAATGGGATATGTTCATGAGGCCCTCAGTCACCAGGTGCTGAGTTTTACCCCAGCTAAGGTAAACCCCTGAGCCAACATACAGTCACTTGGATGATTCATTTCTTAGCCTCCTGAATTTCAACTATGGATGTGATGCATGTAAATTTTAGTGATGATCCTATATACCTTTCTGCATTATTACTTTTTTCCAACTAGAGCCATTAAAAAAATAATTAGCAGTCTGTTTTTGGCAGCTGCACACTATTACCTCAGCAGAGAGGTTCAGAAATCTGATTTGTGTGTACTGCTTGTGCAGTATAGGAAGTCTTTCTAAAATGAAGATCCGTGCTGTGTGCTGCTTGACTTCTGCCACGTTATTCCAATGCCATAAGAAATATTCATCAAGTATGACCTTCACTTAATTAGTCCTTTCAGTTTCCTTTTGGTATTATTTTTTTACCAAATATATATGGGGTCTACATGAATCAGACTGCAGCCTCTGGTACTTGCTGTAGCCTAATGTTTTAATTTTTTTTTTCTTTTTCTGCTTTGACAAAATTCATATATTCTCTCTCTGGTTCTGGTTCCTCATACACTTTTTGTGTTGTTAAAGATTTAGGTCCACAAAGGCTTTAGGATGAGATTAGAAGTCTTGCCTGGGAGAAAAAAAAATTCTTCTGCAAATAGTTAGGCAATTCCAGTAATGTATTTCACACATAGTTTTTCTTACTGAACAAGAATAACAACAGGTGCAAAACAGCACCAGCTTCAACTTCTACTTTCTCATGCAAACAGCAGGTTTGACTTTATGACAAACATGTGTAAGGCGTTTGCAGCCAGTTTAGGGGAGAAAAAGTACAGATTGTCATTAGGACCAGATTACCTTAAGAGTGTCTTTTCAACTGCCCACAGTGTCTGAGCTTCCTAATTAATTATTTGGATATGTTAAAAAAGGGCCCGAGGAATATTTGTGTGAATTGCTCACAAATGAGGAAATATCAAATGATGACAGAGAATGACAACATGAGTTAGAAAAAAATGAAGTGAATTGGAAAATTTCCAACAAATGAGACTATATTTACATTGAGAATGCAAATATATGCCTGTAGTGATATCTGAATTCTTATAAGCCTCAGAATCATAGTGTGCCAATATCAACTGTATCACGGTATCACATGTCATGAAAAAGAGAAGCATATTACAATAGATATTTTTGGACTGTAGGTCATACTAAAAGAATAAAGATTTAATTTCTATGTAGACAACTCTGGATGTATAAAACTAGCTGTTTTAAAGATCTTGACTGCATTAAACATAAACACAATGTTTCCACATGACCAGCTTTCTTCACAAGCCCTGGGAACAGTTCTCTAATGTCACTTCCAGTACAAACTTTAAAGACATGAATCTTATGTTTCCTTTTCTGTCATCACAGATTCTTGACCACCTAAGGCCTCTTTTTCAGCAGTGGTCATAGCAATTTGATTTGCTGAAACCCACCAAGAAATGCTGTGAGCCAGACTCCCTCCTCCCCTAGTTGGGCAGAGCTAGCTGCAAAAAAAAAAAAGTGTGAAATAATCAAAACAGCTGAGAAAACACAACACAGTCTCCCTGGTCAAATCATGTTTGCTCTTTGAAAGCAAAGAGCTGTGTTTCAGGAGCTGCTGGCTATACAGAGACAGAAAAATGGCAGAAAAGTGCTTTTCCTTTACAGAGGCCCCGTCTCTGCCGCCATTAACTCTGAGCAGTGGAGTAAACACACACATACAGTCATGCTTAGAAAAAAAGTGTTTTAGTAAGACTGTTTTGTCTCAGCTACATTCTATATAACTACTTTTAAAGTGAAAAAAGGCATGGACAAGTCTGTGGAGAGCAGTGCCCCTCTCTTGAGTGAGCAGCTATATACTGCTAATTTAGGAAGACAAACACTTACAGAGTTTTGTTCTTGCCACTCCCCTCTCATGTTGAAAATTTTGCATCTTTCTGTGCAGAAGTGTTAGTTTCTGTCCCCAGCTTCTCTGGACTCACCACTGAGGAAAGTTTTAACCCTGAACCTGGATACCAGACTTCCAGACATTGTTTTAAAGAAAATGGACAGTATGTGCATTAGATAGTTACCATTAGTTTATGCTTACCAGACTGTATTTTAAGGTGGTAGTTCCATACCTGCAGAGAAGTTCACCCTTTTAAAATTTTCTGAGGAAAACACAGGAGCTATGAGCTTTCTGGTATCAAAGAGTTCAAGATTTCTGGGTCTCATCTTTGACCTTGAATGCCTTGTTGTGCTTGTATTCTACCTTAAATGCCATGGGGTATTTTTATGTTCAGTGCAATCAATATGCAGTTTGTTAGATTTTAACAGCAGCCAAAACACTGAGCTGCTTCTCAGTTGGAGAAAGGGCAGAAATAGAGTAATGCATATTTTTTCTCTGTTTAACTGAAAGTGATTTGTAAGAGATTTAGAATTATGTAATGCCAAAGTGACAGAAAGTGCATTCAGCATATAAGCACCTTTCTAATCCTACCCGGGATTGCAAGGTTATTTGCACCAATGAAGATAAAATGTAATTCTACTGAAATCAGATGAGTTAATCTCAGGTACGTGGGTGGCTGTAAAGCACATAGACTGGTGTTATGGCCTCCAGACAATCAGATTTTTAGTATTTAATACTTGATAGGATACAAAAGTAAGAGTAAGTAAGACTAGCTACCCTTTGCTATTTCCATAGTCAGAATTAGCTGCACTTATTGTAGCAGAATAAAATGAGAATAAGAGAACTAGCAGAACAATATTTTTCTCCCCACAAAAATATTTCCAGATATGGTTTTGAGATTTAAAGAGAAATCATAGCAAATTTATAAACCAAACAGAAGAAATGCAAGTAACAAAGAATTTAAAACAAAATTACTATCCTGTTTTTGAAAATTTTCCATGAGATCAAGTCCTGAACTTCTATTAATGTTTCAGTGTGTCAGTACAGACCTTTGAAGGGTCTTTAGGGGAGGAAAAAATTACAAGGTGGCTTGAATAGGAAAGATGTTTCTGGTTTCCCTTTCTTAGTAATTTAACAGAGAGTGTTTGATAAAAGGATACCATAAATGTAGGACCAGAAGTGGAAGGAAGAGAAAAATCCCTTTTTTGAGACTTTTTATGTCTACAACTGTGCTTCCCAGGAACATGAGAGCCTTGTTAACATGTAGCACAAGCTGACAATTACAGCTTGACCTGTGCTGGCAGTGTAGGAGACACAGCAGACCTGGAGCCAGAACAGGACAGAGACTAAAGGAAGAGCTGAACCCAGTGACATGCACAGCAATAACTTTCATCACTCTCAGGTATGAAGATTACAAAAAATATTGGATTCTGCTGATGCTGGGGCTCCCCCATCCCTAACAGTATGTTAGTAGAAGCCAGGAGATTTTTATTTTAAAGTCATCTCTGAATAGTCAACTGAACAAAAACTTCAGGGCCTAATGCTCTGATAGTCTTCCAGACCAGCAGAGTTACTGATGCATACAGAAGCTAAAGAAATCTAAAAGATAAATTGCCTGGGAACTAAAGCAGAGATAGTTATGAAAACTAAAGCCTTTGCTTTTAGTAGTGATTCTCTCTACAAAACTCTTTAATTGCTTTGTTGAGCAATTCTGCAGTACAGTAATGTCTAACATGTGTTGGCTTGCACAATTAAGACTTTTTTGCTTGTGCTTCTAGTACCTGGGAAAGCTGACTGAGTCTAAGCAACTGATTTCTAATTTGATTATATATGACAATATTAACATCCCAGATGTTTATTTCATATATTTAAATTTGTTTATACTTTCTTGGGACATAACCAGGATGCAGTGGAAACATGGCAAGTTTAATTAATTTCAAACTTTCAGCTTATTTCCTCTGTTGACGCTCAGCCTGATGTTAGAAGTAATGTACTGTGTTGTTCTTGGAACCCATTAATAGTTAAAGTATCTGATACTTATTTTCTTCTACTTTATTTTTCCTTGCTATTCTTAGATATAAACAGGCTGTCTTTCAGAGGCATGGGTTCAAATCCAGCCATATAGTTACATCATTTGCAATATGTCAAGATTTGCTCCACATTCTCTTCTGAAATACTTTGTTTAGATGTTTGGATCCCTGTTTCATATTAGCCTCATTAATAGACATGTAATTGTAAGATAATTAAGAAATAACTCTTATATCTCAGAGCAAGTTGTATAGATGCATTCCACTTCTATGTTTTTTAATTATCCTATAAGAAATCCTGCAGTTGTCATCCCCACTTTATTAGAGTATTTTGTTTTCCTTTTACATGGAATAAATAATAGTGACAATTTTTTTTCAATTAATTATCAAGTACTGTTTTCAAAAAAATGTTTTTTTCCTATCAACTAACTCTATAGATGGTCAGACTGTATTAATAAAATTAATTATTTGCAATTTTGCCCATTATTTTGTGAATAATTTATCTGGAAATAATTGGTCCAGATTCTCAGATGCTTTTAATCAGAAGAGCTCTACTGGAACCCAGAGAATTTTACTGATTAAAACCAGCTGAAAATTTGATCCATCTGCTGCCATGGTGGCCTTAATGTTGAACATAGGCTTTAACATGGTATTAGTTTGTATAAGCTAAAATTGCTTTCACTTTTATTTCTTACTAACTTTCTTAGCATCAGTACTCTCAAAACCATAATGGTATCTTAAAAATATAGCATTCATTTGACTTCTAAATTGCTAAATCTTGAACATCGTTTCAATAAGGCATCAGTTGCTCAAGAAAACCTTCACGTCAAAGAAAACCACAGACAAACCATGTTTCAGGAGCAGCATAAGGACAGTGCCTTTCATATACTGATCATGACAGTCAATGTCAATGATAAGTACCATGCTTTCACTTCCTGCTCTCCTTTCTGTAGTTACTGTTGAAAGATCCACAATCAAAATAATTCCGTGCTGGCCTCCCCATGGCACCACAGTGAGGAACATCACAGCTGAGAGTGTCTTTGTCCCAAATGTCTTCATTCTACCAGTACCAAATGCTGTCACTGAGCAGCTGCTCCTGTGGATAGTAGGGGTATCAGCATCTCAGCATGTGCGTTATCTAATGAAGCTGGGTGATAATTTTAGCACGTAATTCAAAAAGATCACAAAATTCAGATCACGAGCTTTCTGGGTAATACTCTAAATTGCAAGCAGACTAGCAAAAGTAAAGGGTTGAATTGTGTAGATTTCTGTTATATTGTAAAAGCTTTTCAAACAAAAATGGAATAGTAAATAGTTTAAGAGAAGTGAAAGGATATTTTTGACCAGGACTTTTAGAATGTTCTCCTTTCTTAAATTTCAATAATTTTTTTCTTCTGTCCCATTGTCACAATAATGGTGAAAGCGAAATAAACCATGGAATGAAGAACTTTTAACAGCATTTTTCAGGCTCCATTTTTGCTTCAGTGGGAAGGACAATATTCCTACAAGGAAGTGCTGAGATTGAAAGTGTCAGAATTTATTTATAAAGGCACTTCCTCAGTTTTATTCAGGAAGCTGGAAACTATTTTGTGGGATTTCATGTGAGTGAGTAGGGAAGAGGAGAATAAGATTCAACAGAACTGGGCACCAGAAAATAATTTTTTAGAGGTAATTGGTAGCCAAGGTACCAAAGGTATCGAATTTCCATGTTATTTCCTGTAATAGGAGCTTAGCACAAATTTACCAGTACCATCCAGTATCATCCAGTATTACCAGTATCATTACTGGTAATTACCAGTATCATCCAACTATTTTGTTTAAGAGTGACCTGGTAAATATTGAATAATATTTTGTATTGTTGACCAATGGCAACTTAGTGATTGCCAATGGCACAGTTAAAATTTCTTATTTCCATTACTTAAAATAAATTCATTTAATGATGAAATTTATTGATATATTTGGTATTGAACATAGTTCCTGCTTCATATTGGATGACAGGAAGAAGGAACTGAATAAACATTTTGGTTTTATCTGGAAATGTTTTCTTTCTTTTTTCTTCAAGGAAGGGGTAATTTCCTTTCTCCACTGTGTTAGCATCCTTAAGGACAACCTTCTTGTAGCAAAAGAATATCCTGATACTTAGGAACATGATTTTGTGTGTCAGGACCTCATCTTGGGTAAACAGGAAGCTGTTAACCTAGATCTGTATAATATAGTTGTATTCAGCTGAGAAGCTGATTCGGGAAAATCCAATGACTTTTTTTATTATTTAGAATGAAATAAAGCCTTTTAATTTTTGTAACTATCTTTTGTTTTGTATTTTCAATTGAAAATCATTTTGTCTAATAATATGAGGCTTTCTCAAAATATGTGGTCAGAGAATGAGAATAACTTGGTAGTGGAAGGAAGTGAAAGACCAGAAATGCTTCCCAGGAGTCTTACTGAATTTACCTTTTATTTCACTGTGTTTCTGAGGATTTGGGATAGAAAATATTGTGCAAGTTTTATTTGACACTGATCTTTCCTGCATTAGCTAGCTGCATTCCAGTAGAATTTTGCCCACTTCAGTGCCACAGACCTCAAGTAATTTCATTTCTCTTTCAGTAAGTGAGAATTATCACAATTACTCTGGTTTTGGAATGAAATTCAGGGAACTTTTCATCAGAAAACATGTTTCTTAAATACCTGATATGGTAGTTTCAAGCTTTTCAGCCCTGAAGCTTAATCCCAAAGTGATTTTAACTTTCCCTTTATAAATGTCATAGCTATGGACTCCTGTACTATGGGGAACTTGCTTTCTCTTGTTCCCCTCTGTAACAGTTCAAGAACTGCTGACCTCATCATTGCCAATGTAGGATGTTGGAATTTACTGCTTGGAAGTGGTTGACTGAACTTTAATCTGGTCTAAACAATTTTTTTTAAATTTTTTTTTTAGCAATATAGTCTTCATCCTAGCCATCTGTAATAAAGGCGTTGCTATCTAATGAGATTTCTGGTATTAAATAGTAGAGACATTGTAGTCTACTTTAAAACAGCACTCTCTTCAGAAAGTGATGATAGTGCTTCTAGAAGAATTAAATTTACCAGAAGAATCTAAAACCTGCTTATTTGGCAAACAAATTACAACCCACGCAAGACAAGAAAAGTAGATTTACTCTTCAGAAACAGGTAATCAATAATAAAAATGGGGCAGAGAAAGTATCTGAGAGGGTGCAATAATGAGCTGCTTTTCCAAATATTTTTATTGTTGGGGGATTTAAAGTTGGACAGTTTCAAACTTTCTTGGTAGATCTTAACAAAATAACTGCTGACAATGTCAAAGTCAAGGATTAGAAAGGATTTAATTGATAAGAAATAACATTACCTATGTGTATGTTCCATTGTGAAAGGTTTTATTGAAGTATTTTTCTGTGCCTTCATGAACATGATAGAACTTTTCTGCTGGTAGACTTGCAAATGTAGGGAAAATACAGAAAATATCAAGAGATGTCAAAATTTTTCTGTAAATCACTTGGTTAATAAATGAGCAAACCGATACATACCTTGGTACCGGCAAAAAATATTTCTGAAAATTGTATTCATGCTCTTCTCTTTATCAGTACATTCTCAGAACCTAGTTTTGTGATGATCTTCTGAACCTATTTTGCACTCTTTCTTGCTTTAATACATGACTTTGCCACTTTAAAGAATTACTCTGATTTTCCAGATCATTTAATATCTTTTTCTCTGAAAAATTCGTTCTAAGAAACTTTCTAAGAAATCCTAAAAAGCACCAGAATTTTAAAATAATGAAAGCATATAAGACCTATTAATTGTAATTTTGAGGAACGGGGAAAAGTAAGCTCTTTTTTTTTTTTGTCTTCTTAAGATTGAATTTCTTAAGAATATAGGAAAATTTATATGAAAAAAAGCGAAACCATATATCCTATAAGGCACTTTATGTACAATGTAGAAATTATGATGTCAGCCTCTATGGCTGTTACGATACAGTTATTAAAATTGCTAGAGAGATGCCTGTGCCTGAATTAAGGTGCAAACAAGACCACATGCCAAAGTCAATAGCATGGATTTCATTTAACAGTAAATGTGAGGGAGAGAGACAGAGAGAGAAGGAAATAGAAAAAGGCAGGGATTGGGGGTGTGGAGAGTGACAGGAAGACTAATTAGGTAGAAAATATCACCACTCTGTGGATCCTGACAGCGTTCCTGTTGATTCACTTCTGGTCTTCTCAGTGGTGAGGGTCCCACAAGACACAGAGTTCAAAGGGTTAATATGTATTCAGGCTAGCTGGGAACACCAGGGTGCCTCCTCTGGCAGGGAAGTTTTCCACCATCTCTTGCCATAGACTCTGGATTGGTTGCATCACTTTGCATCATGTGCAGCCCTCTGGTGCAAGGCCTCAGGAATGAGTCTGGGGCTGCTTTGGGGGTCTTTGATGGTTTCTGATCCCTCCTCAGCTGCCTCTCATGTGAATATCCCAGGTGTGTGTGTGGCCTTTCCAGGATGGGGGGATTTTACAGCCAGTAAGAAAATCCAGTTTGTGCAAAGGAGGATGGGTGTTTGCCACACCCCCAAATGCTCTCTTCCTCTCCCCTTGGTTTGAGGGGAATGCGTGCAAACCTGGCCTCAGAAAATGAGTCTGTGGGCTATGGCCTCCTCCACCCCAGATCCAGCCAGAGCTGTTTTCAGGACAGCTGCTGGGGTTGGCTTTCCTTGTGCATACATTCTTCTCCCTCAGCCTTGTTTACTTTTCCCCAACCTGAGATAACTGGACAATAGAGTCACTGTTAGGTGGCATAACTCACAGTCCAGTTCCAGTCAGGAGGCATATTCAGGGGAGGGTGGGCTTTGGTGGCCACAGCTCTTTTATACAGTTTTGCCATAATGGACAGAAGTCCTTCTTAACAGTGCTTAAACCAGTAATTTTCAGTCAACAAGCAGTCAACAGCAGTGATGCAATATTACAGATATGTGCGCTGTGGTTTTGGCTAAGATATACAAGTGCCAAAGGGGATAACAGAGAAGAGTTGTTTGTACACACACTTATTAAAGATGATCTCTAAATGACTGCCAGATTTACACTTCATCTTGATACAACGGATGAGTTTCTCTATCAGCTACAGAAAGCAATACAATTCTACTAGGCAGTCACTAATCTTAGACTGACCTTTGACTTTGATTTTATATCCTTAACACAAATGCGCATGCATTCCATGCTGGAATATAGACCAACAAATAATTCTATAGAGCATTTTTGTACACTTTGCTCTGAATATTTAACCTAAGCTTAAAAAGACCATACTGAACTTGTATTTTCTTGGGTCGAATATTATATGTGCGCATAACTTCAGGCCACTTCAGAGTACTTTTAGAAATAAAACTGTTTCTGTGTCTGCCTAGTGAGGTGAGCTGTTGATATTGAATGTAATGAACTTCTGATTTTCAAGTAATAGAGGCAATACGTGAATTATTTTTATTCTATTCCAGTGGGACCTGACTTTTTCCAGGGACTGTCTCCTGTTTATTGTGTAATCCTTATTGAATCAACAATACTTTACTTTGTTCACATTTAAATTGCTTACTGTATTCTTACCTCTTTCACACGGATGATACACATAGAGTTAAATTTGGACTTCCTTTGGAGGAAGCTGCTAACATTAAAGCAGCTCTTTTATCTCAGACTCATGGAGTATCTCAAGTTGGAAGGGACCCACAGGGATCATCGAGTCCAACTCCTTGCTTCATATAGGAATACCAAAAATAGGCTCTAAGCAGGACTGAAAAGTCATCTGGTAGATTCTGTGTCTGGTTAAACATCATATTGACAAGTTTCTGTCAATTTGTGTCTAGTCATTTCTTGTGATGCAGTCTCACCTGAAGCACATCACCTCCTTGGGCCCATGGCTGAATGCCTCCATTAATCATGATATCCGCATTAGTCAGACACTTAGGTCACCCTTGCTAACAGCTAAATGTCAGCAGAGAAAATTCCATGGGCCTAATGGAACTTGCATTTAGTACAGTAATATCTAAAAAACCCTTCCGATTCCCAATGTTATGGATTTTCTCTGTCAGTAAAAAACCCCATCTTTTAATACTTAAACATCACCATATTTTACCTTCCTGTAGCTAAATGGAAATGTATTGTGTTCTGTGAGTATGTATTAACGGTGAATAACAAATATTACATATTATTAAGGCTAAGCCTAATGTTGTACAAGTATATAAAGGAGAATGATGGAGAAACAGTTCTTGTAAATCAGGGGAAATACGCAGGGGTATCTCCAAAACTGGGGCACACCCATAAAATATGCAGTGGCTGAATTATATCAATTATATCAGTCAAAATTTGATTTGCTGTACATTCAACATGTTTTTCAGTAATATACCAGTTTAGAGAAAATACAGTAACTGATCATTTATTACACTAACAAAACCACTTTTATTTGTGCCAGGAATAACTGCATATTTTCAGCAAGAAAAAAAAAAGGAATGGTTTTCTGCGTAAATAATAGATAAAGAACAACAAAAAAAGCATAATCCAGCTATCTTCTCTGCAGGGAAAAATAAACCCATATAAGCCCAATTTGTGTAGAAAGACCCATTAGGCAGGAAGTTAGTAAGCCAGAGTCTGTCATATGGCTCTGAAGGGAATAAGTTAATGTTGGGAGTTTGGTGCCTTAAATAAGAAATTGCGGAAGGAAGAATTTTCATCATTTCATTATTTCTCATTAGCAATTTACTCTAAAAACACTTTGGACAAGAATTTTACAATATTAGTGAATAAGCTAGAAGAACACTGATTGTTATAATAAAGTTATTGCTATCGAGAGGCTACACTATGACTCCCAGCACTTCCACTCCAGAGTGTTCCACGTTCCCAAGGGATGGTGTCATTGCAGGGGTGCGTCACTTTAATAAGCACCAGGAAAAAAAGAATGAAGTCTTGAGTGTCATCTGAATGAAGGATGAATTGTCAATTTGGTTATGTACAAGGAGATTTGTAAGCTTCAGAAGACCATAGCCTTACACTTTCTGGGCACCGGTATGGTAATTTACCATTTCTGTTCCATTAAGCACAGTGGTCCATGCTGCCTCATTTTTAGGCACAAATCTGTATTTTGAATGCCTGAAGGAGCTAAGATGCATGTCCTTTTGGATAGCAAAGTGAGAAAGAAGTGGAATGCTATGGGTATCCTGACACACTGTGTATGGAAAGTGTACCTCCCAAAACTTAAAAAAGTGAGTAAGGTTTGTTGGTCATATAATATCTAGCTCTAAACCTAGCACTGCCAAATGCAGCACTAAATTGTGTCCCTAAGTGTCAAATGTACATGTGTCAAATGTACATGTGGCTTACAAGCACACACAGTTCCTAATCTTTTCCACTGAAGATATTGCCAACTTTTCCACTTAGGTTAATGCTGGCTGACTGAGACTATATATGCATGTATGCTCATTCACATGATGCTTTTAACTAGTATATGTATGATACTTATAATATGGCTGGTGTCTGTATTTTCTAATTATTCTTGTCTTTGTCTTTATCTCCTTTCAACCAGGAAATGGAACCTGAAAGAACTCTTAAATGAAGCAAGGTGAAGTGAGAATGGGATCAGGGATCATAAGTGAGAAAAAAAATCAGAGCTGGAAAATCTCTTTACAGCAAAAGCCCTTTATCTTGTAACTTAGGACAGGTTTCTCTAACCCAGTAGAAGTCAGATCCCCTTAGGTGTTTTGAAAATCCCACTTTATCTGTCTCTACAAGGCTGCTCTCAGAGATAGGTATGATGTACTGCTGATTGCTTATAAAGACCTAAGGACTCCACAAGGAACATGCCTGATAGAAAGCTTTTGTGAAAATTACCGAGCTCAGATTTCCTGGAAATACAGTCACAATAGTACACAGAAGTGTAAAGGACTACTGGTGTGATACAACTCATCAAAATTACACAGTGATGGATTACTCCATAGAAATACAGGGCCAATATTCTTGAGAGAGATTCAGTGATGCATGTATTACAAATCAGTCCTGCAAGGATGACTGTACATATCAAACTTCTGCAGCATAAAGTTCAAAATATCACAAAATGATCTTTGATATTTGTTGTGGATTGTGCAAATATTTAATGGTTTTACTCACGGTTACTGTACATTGTATTTCTTCAAAAAGAATAGGACAGGCTGTAGGGAGGAAGGCTGTGGGGGTTATTTTGTTCTGCCTGGTGCACACTGGATTGCACTGGGAGCTGCCTGCAAGAAGGGAGATGTTCTTTCCAGATGGTAACAGGGCTGCTTCGTGGGAGGGTCACGTCAGATTGCGTGGTGGGATGGGCAGAGTGAAAAGGGAGGAGTAGAAGTCAGCTCAGCAGGTTAAATGTCAGAAAGCGCAGGGGTCATCTCAGCAAGGGAGATTGCAGGGGACAGCAAAAAGCAGAGGGGTGGATGGCTGCTCTGGGGTTAGGACAACCCGTGGGCTACTGTAGGACTTGAAGGCTGAAAAGGGTTGAACTTCTGCTCTTCACAGACTATCACAAGTATAGTTCAAGAAAAATTCAGCAGCCATGCATCTTCTCTTTCCAAACTGGTGTAAAACACGACATAGAATTGAACTCTTGGTGGTCAGTGTCACTGACAGGGAAGGGAGCTTTTGCCCTCCCTTTGTGCTTTGTCTGGCTCTAGCTTCTGGTTTGAAAGGAGCCTATACTCCTGTGTGTGGGATTAGCATGTTCCTTTCAGCCTTACATTTAGACTTGGAGTCCCTTTTCCACCATCTTCACAAAATTAACTCTATTATGGATACATTTCTACATCTTCTACATGCTTACATTGTTGATATTTTTATACCATGGAAAACTAGTAATTGATAGTAATGACACTTGTCTTTTCCCTGCTTCATTTTTAAGGGTAGTCTTTGTCAAAAAAAGTTTCAATATGTAAGCTTATTCTGACTTCCACATGCCTATCTTTTATATCGTATTGCTGACCTCAAACTTAGGAAATGTATTTCTGCCTTTTGACTCTTTCTATTGTATCTATGAAGGGGAACAGAGAAAGCAAACGAACAGAAAAGATTTTGTTGTATCTTTGACACTTTCCCTGAGCTCTTTCTCTCTCAGTTCCACCTCAAAATTATATCTGGAAAGTGGAAGGAACCAATCCAACGCTACTGCCAAACAATGCAGGGGTGTAAGTCTGTGCTCACTACATAGCATCCAGAACATGTTTTTCTTTAGGCAAAGAGCAAAGCAAAGCAATTTGACATAAGGATAACTCAGTGGAGAAAAGAAACAGGAAAAGTAAAAAGGAAACAGTAGAGACCAGAATCAAATGATTGGGGCAGAGAGATTAGAGCTAAAAGTAGATTAAAACCGAGAACAAAAAAGGAAAAGGTGAGCTTATTTTTAGCGGAAAAATTATAATAATTTTACTGTACATATTCATTTGTAGTAATGTTTTGTAGGACGATAACAATGGAAATCAAAGTTGCAGTAAATAAACAGGAATGCTGACAAAAGGCAGGAATATTTGAAAAAGTCAAAACCTCAGTGACATCCAAGACGGTACCAGGTGTTTTCCCATATTGCATATATTTTTTGTCTGGAATAACTAGCGTGCAAGGCAGCCTCATAGAATTTCTGGTACCTGTGACATTTTTTTCCTTTGAGGCCATTAGGAAGTCTTTCATTTCTCTGTTTTCCCAGTCTATGAAGCCTCTGGAATAAAAGTCCAATGTCTAGATGGAAAGACAGATGTGCAAACACTTCACAAATCCGTATCAACCATATTTTCAAAACAGACATGATCTTACTCTTCACAGAGAGATGGACATCCCACACCATTTCTTTGTACAGGCAATATGTCAAGATTTCTCTCTGAGGCTTCTAGCAATGGTGGTACAGTCATTAAATCTATCTCACTTTTATGTTGGCAGTAATTAGATCCCACACTTCAGGTAAGGACATAACAGCGTAGAGCTGATTCTTAGTAAGTACCAGTTTGTCCACACTTGGACCTATTGTATACAGCTACCTATGACTCAGCCTCAGAGTTCAGAAAGCTAGAAACTTTTTGTAAGTGACAAATCAGCTCTCTGCTAGAGGAAGTTTGTCAGCAAATGGTCCTTTGTTATGAGGACATTTTGCAGAGACAATTTTGTTACACAATAATAAACGTACCATACTGAAAGGATATTTTCCTGCTTTTCCTGTCTTGGTAAATGCAAGAATGCTCTTCTTCATCTTGCACTGTGAGAGGTATTTTGATTGAAATTTGCATGTAAAACAAATATTCTGCCTCTGGTTTCACCAGGGTGAAATTCCATTTGCTTCATGAAGAAATGTCCTTATACAGATGCAACTATTCTTTTATCAGCAATAGTATAAATTGAAATTAGTTATGTTTGGTGCACATAAATTGAGACTAATGCTTACATAGGTAATTGTTCCTAAAACCTCCACAAACTTATCTCCTAGTGAAAGAAGTTTCAAGGAAAAAGATACCAGCAAGCCAAAGTGAACTAATCCCAGAAGGTCTTTGCAAAGAACTTCTTGTTAATTTTTAGTAAAGAAATCAGTATATTGACTTTATCTTTTAATAATGTTATGTAAAAAATAACAAATAACATGAGGAGTGGAAACAGTTCTTTTAAGAAAAGAAGAGTGAAGGTAGAGATTAATGTCAGTGACAGCTAGAGGGGTGTTTGCTTCTAGCTATGAACCGTGGTGGTCACAATCCATGAGAAGTTTTTTAAAAATAAGTCAAAACCCAACAGATTCCCATCCCAGTATAAAAAAAAAGGACTCCTTAAATAGCTGGGTTTAACACATCTGACAGCTCCAGTAATGTTGTTTGTTCCAGAGGAATGCAACTGAATAAGCCATGCAATGGGGAAGATTGAGATTTTGTTGCCTGAGATGAGAGCAGGCTGTCGTGGCACTGACTGTGTCCTGGTTCATCACAAGGTGTGATCAAGCAACTGTAAGCTATAGAAATTTCCTTTACTGTTTGCTGTGGCAGAAATAGTCTGTTTCCACAAAGATTAAAAAAATGCCCAGGTTTCTCTGTCTGGATCATCATAGACAGAATCAGTTCTTACAAACTACACATCTTGTAAAGAGCTATATGGGAAGGAAGTGTGAGTCTTGTTAACAAGAACAATTTTGTAATTTTTAAGACGACAAGAGGTAGGCTGATCGCAAGTGACAGAAAAGCACTATAGGAGTAAAGATTATAGAAACTGAATTGATGAAACCTACCGAAAATTGAAGCCCCAGACAAAAAAAAAACAAACAAACCAAACAACCAAACAAAACTCAAAAAATGTCAAGTCTGGCAAGCCTTTGTTTAGAAGATCACAGTATCACAGGTGGTTTGACAATTCTACACAAGAAGGCAAGGTAAATTTTATTAGGCTGGGATATCTAAAAGGAAACAGAGCCTGCTGGGATTACTGAAAGCCAGAGATATACATGTGATTCCATGTGACTAGTCCAACGTTGGAACACCTAAACTGAGTAGTGAAATGATCCCTCATTGTTTAAATTTAGAAGAATCCTAAGATTTTACTCCTTAGAACATAAAGCTATCTATATACATCTAAAAAATAGCTCAAGAAACCAAAAGAACTGAACCAGATTTTCTAGTATGTGCAATGGATTCCCTGGAAAGGCTAGGTTTTCATCACAGCATACAGAATCCATATTTAGGTCCAAAGTATCAGTCTCAATTGTTTCTTTTAAACATTTTCCCCCTCATCTGCCCCATGAGAGTATTAGGGATGACCTGAACATGTTCTTAAAAAATCCTATTTTGAAAAAAAAAAGAACTTTGCTTGTGACATAGAAATGAAGCAACAGTAAAAAGAATAAAATAAATAAAACCAGGAAAAATGAAAATGCTTAAGGCCACTCTGAGTAAACATCAGGCAATCTGTTTATAAAGAGAAAGAAACAAGATATTACCACCATGAAGTTAAATAAATTTCCCAAGCAAAATAAATTCACTCCTTGGATGAATGAAAAAAGGAAAGCAATTTGATAACTATAAATTGAAATGGTCTGTTCTTGAAGAAAACGTAACTTCAGGGAACACTTATATTCATTTCCCAAACATTGTGATTTTGAGAATATAAGAATTGTTAAGGAGTTCAAAGATTTTCTTTAAAAAATTGCCAGGAGAAAATCCAGCTGTGGTCTCTGCTACATGCATGAGAATAGCCCACAATGGTTAAAATAATACCAGGTGCAAGGGCAATCATTACTAATGAAATGAGGGCTGCCATCAAAGATGCAAAGGTAAAACAGTACTGGTAAACAGGAAGGTGTGTTAATTGAAGCAACATTCAAAATGTCATTAGCAAATGCCCAGCTGGAAGAGTCTTCAGGTATAATACTGAATACAAACCAAAGCTATATGTAAATTTTTTCAGAATATAAGTAATTCACACTTAGAAAGCCTTCATGGTTATCAGTAACAGTAACAGTACTCTGTGTGCAAGAATTTGACTGAAGGATTGTTTGAAGATGCCATAAAAAGAGAAGTACTTTTTAAAAAGAGACTCCACAAGAAAAAGAAAAAACAACCAACTTTTTGTATTCTTTTCAGTTGGTAGAGTGTAATATTAAAGGACTTAATGTCTTACCTGATGTTGAGTGATAAAAAATGTGTAGTTCAGACACCAGAGTTATTGAAGAACATTAGATATTGAAATACTAACAGTTGCAGTAGTAAACTAGTCCAAAATCCTTTGGAAAAGGACTGTAACAGGAATCCATTTATCACTGTGTACTTTGAGGCAAGCACAAAGACATGCATTCAGTGGCTGGTGAACTGTGGGGAGATGCTTAAATTTCTGTGTGCTTAATGGATATTGCTATTATGATGAGTCAGTAAATTGTTAAAATCCCTTTTTCACAGTAAGAACAACTCTGCAAATCAGTATATCAAATGAAATTAATCTTCTTGCAGTGATCCCAGCTGGGGCCTGCCTGCCCAGGGTGACTCTGCTGAAGATGTCCTGGGGGTCCTGGTGGGCAGCATCTGAGCCTGAACCAGCAGTGACCTCCAGCAGCAGTGGTGGCCAAGAGCATCTTCTGTGCTGCATTAGCAGAAGCACAGCCAGCTCATTGAGGGAAGATCAATCTCTCTATATATATATTTACTCAGCACTTGCTACTTCCATCCTTGCAGCTTTTCAAGACCTAACTGGATAAAGCCCTGAACAACCTGGCCTGATCTCAGAGATTACCCAGCTTTTAAGCAAGAGGTTGAACTAGAAAGCCCCTGAGGTCCCTCTCACCCTTAGTTATCCCATGATCCTCAAATCTAATCAAGCGAAAAGATATCATTTGTTTAATATATTAACAGACAAAATGAGAGAGAGTGTACGGATGCAAAAGGGTCATTCTCTTTCCATGTAATTTACTTTGTAGGAGAAAGACAACATATATCCTATATGCATAGACAACAGAAAACTAACCCCAAGAACCTCTGACTTTGAGAGAGATTTTAAAGGCTTATAATAACTTAGGCAAAAGGTTGGCATTTGTATCTTCTTATTTAGGTGAAACCAATCACAACTACATGATCATCCCTTAGGTTGTGGCCTAAAACAAGGAAAAAGTCACATTTGTACTGAATTCTTCCATGCCATGCACCCTTTCAAAAGTATTGCAAGAGGATCTCAGTGAAGAAGTGTTCACTGACCAAGTATTCCATCTGGCTATATCTGTAATTTCAGATAGCATACTGAAAACTGTGCAAAACTTATTAGAAAGTGTAAATTTCCACAAATCTGTATGTCTTATTGTGGAAGGAGAGTGTCAGCTGAGGATTGTGTAATAAACCAAAAGACATAGCTCTTCTTCAGCCCTTAAAACAAAATATGTCTTTTCAATGAAGGAACCTAGATGGATAAATAAATAAATTCCCAAGTCCTATGAGGACCATTATCTTATAATGTGTTTCCAGTGTGCTTGGTTTTTCAATCCCAGATACTGTGACTTCTGTCAGAATCCTTAAAAAAGACTGCTGTAGGATGAGGAGTTATTGATCCACACAGCAGCTGACCTGAGTAGGTTCAGGTTTGTGCTTTACTCCAAACAGTATTTGGCCTTTAGGACTGTGCTAAATGGCACAAATTTCTTGACGTGGGATCACTAGTAATGACGCCACCAGCATGTCCTTGTCTTTATCTCAAAGTGAAACAGGATGTTTTCATATAAACATCCTTTTGCTCAACAGCAGAAATGATGAATGGAGTTGTTTACTTGTAGGAAAACCCAATAAAGACTTTAATGCTGGTGAGCTTCACCATGCACAGGTTATGTACTGTATGCAATGCCCTGAGCAGAGGTCTGTTAGATGCTGCATCATCACAGCATTTCCAGAATCAGAATAGGCATAATATTTTGTGATTTAGTATATATTTTCTGCGATTAATAAAGTAGTTATCTTCTTTGGAAATCTGTGTGACTTTCCTATTTGAATTCAAAAATAACCAGCACCTCCTGGAATAAAACATTGTACAAAAAGTTGTTATCAGACAACTACTGCCCAGTTAATTGTCAGCAAGACCAATAAGCTTTAAAACAGATGATTTACAGCTTCTTTAGTCTTGTAAATATGGCCAGACTCCAGGCATCTTATGTGCCCTGTCTTGAGTAAGCAACCAGAGGTCAGCCCACTACCAGTACTGAGAAACTTTCTGTAACTGTCTACATCGATGTCAAGATCTTTAATACTTGACAAGAGAAAACAAAAACAAGAGGCTTCAGTTTGAACATAGTCTAATAGAGAAGGATCCAGAGATTGTCTCCTCTTCATCACTTGCAGTTTGTAATGTCACTAATTTAATCTGTTCAATTTCAGCAGCTCAGCTAGATGGTTAGATGGATCTGGGGGTGCTCAGATTTTAACTTCACTGCCACTTACAATGCTGGCTAGCGGGGATGATAATCTTTAGCTGGCATGGGCCTGTATAGCAGGCTGAATGCATGTGGAAAGCGGTCCTGAGCTCTCTCCACACTCTCAAATCCTCAAATAGTACAGGGATTAAAATTAGAGATTATGTGACTCACAGATTTATAGTACCAAATAAAAGCAATGACATATTGACCTCGAGGAAAAAAATTAGGAAAAAAAGGGAATCCTGTGAAGTCAGATAATTTCTGTAAGAGTGACCAATACTGTGCAGCTCTGATGGTGTTCTGAGATGTAGGAAGTAGGACCTCCAGGGCCCAACTAAGCTGTTAAAATAATGTAAGAAACTAAAGAGTTACAAAAAGAAAAAGTTTCACTTGGGAGCAAGCAATAAACATAGCCAGACACAGTATTTTTGGCTTGCAATGTGAGAAAACATACAACATTTTATCCCAAGAACTTATGAATGTGTGAAGCAGGAAGCCCAGATACACTTAGCAGACATAAGTATTATTTCCCCAACACCAACTTTCTTTCTAGCCCCATTGTTTCCTGGTTTGATTATGCCCTGAAGCATAAGAGCAGTTCCCCTTATAAGTGATTTTATTTGTGATGACTCCATATAAACATTCTTTTAATACTGTTACACTGTTAAACACCATGTGGCAATTACATAGGTAATTTACACAGTTTGTAAACAAATGCCATCTTATGTTCCATTCTTTGCAATTACACATGCTGAGGTAATTAAAATCAGAAAATATTATTAACCATTGTTTTATATATTTTCTAATCTTTCAGGCTCTTTTTTAATAGAGAGTTTTCCATGATTTATTTTTAACATATGCATTTCCTTACAACTCCACTATATAATTATTCAATAATTTGTTTGAAATGAGTAGGTAAGACTTGTTTAGTTATGGCATTGTTTAACACATTGTTGTAATAATCTTTCATATGGATCAGTTTTCCATGTCAGTGTTCTAATATTTTTTGTTTCCCAATTAGTTGCTTAAGAAGTCTCCAAGAGGTTGCACAAAGACTAGAATCTGTTTTTAACAAGGTTAACTTCCCAAGAAACAGTGTCTTTGGGAATTTTCAGCACTGTGGATGAGTTTTTTAATATTGTAGAATAATTTTTTTTGGTTTTATGGTTTTCCTTCTATCTTCTTCCTTGTGTGATGAAAACTAATTTTGTGGATGCATGTGAATAGACTGTTTAAGGCCCCTAAATCTGTAGATTCTGTTCTAGTATATCTTTATTTTAGAAGTTGACCAGTTTCTTACCTTGGAAATTCATTATGTCTTACCCTGTGTCTATTTAATTTCGGGTTGTTTGAAATGATTTCTGAAGTACAAATAAATTAGCTGGATATCCTATATTGACTGTTTAGTTGAAATATAGCAACCATTATTACCCATTAAAAACCCATGTGATTTTAACAAGGTGATTTACAATTTTCACTCCAATTACATTTTCAGACTTACAGTTCAGATTCATTCTGTTAATTTTTGGTGGTACATCAGAGGTTGTCAAAGATTTAATCCTTCAAATTTGTCTCTAATTTTTGTAAAAATGCAGCTCAGCTATTTAACTGTAAAATACTTCCAGCACTGTTGGAGGAAAAATGGCATGTTATGCCATGGATCCCCTATGGTGTAAAATTCATTAATCATCCAAAATCATAGAATGGTTTGTGTTGGAAGAGACCTTGGAAGATCATCTAGTTCCAATCACCCTGCAGTGTGCAGGAACATCTTCATCTTGGTCAGGTCATTTATAGCCCTGTCCAACTCGACAAAATATTTCCAAGATGGGTCATGTACAGCTTTTCTAGCCAACCTGTTCCAGTGTTGCACCACCCTCAGTGTAAAAAAATTCCATATTTCTAATCTGAATATACCCTCGTTTAGTTTAAAACCATTGCCCATTGTCCAGTTGCTACAGCACCTAGAAAAAAGTCTGTTCACAACATTCTTATAATCTCCCTTTAGGTATTGAAAGACTGCAGTGAGGATGCCCTGGAGTCTTCTCCAGGGTGAACCATCCCATCTCTTTCAGCCTGTCTGCATAGAAGAGGTGCTTCAGCCCTCTGATCATCTTTGTGCTTTGTGTCCTTCCTCTGGACTTGCTCCAACAGGTCCACGTCTTTCTTGTGTTGAGGACCCTAGAGCTGGATGCAGCATTACAAGTGGGGTCTCAGGAAAGTGGAATAGAGGGCAAGAATCATCTCCCTTGACCTACTGACCACACTACTTTTGATGCACCCAGGATATGACTGGCCTTCTGGGATACAAGAGCATATTACTGGGCCATGTCCAGATTTTTATCTGCTCTAAGACCTTCTCCTCAGGGCTGCTCTCAGTCAGTTCTCTGCCCAAACTGTATTTGTACTTGGAATTACGGTGACCCAGGTGGAGGATCTTGCACTTAACTTTATTGAATCTCATACAACTCTCATGGACCCACTTCTTAAGCTTGTCTAGATCCTTCTGTCTGGCATCCTGTCTCTCAGTCATGTTAATCAAACTTCTCATTTTGGTGTCATCTGAAAACCTGCTAAAGGTATATTTGATTCTACTGTCTATGTCATTGACAAAGACATTAAAGAGTATTGGTCCCAGTACAGGTCCTGGGAGGCTCCACTCATAACTGGTCTCCATCCAGAGACTAAGCCATTGACCACTACTCTCTTGATGTGACAATCCAGTTTAGTTGGATGTTTGTTAACTGCCTCTTTGCGTGTTCCTGTGTTAACTGGATCCTTAGCTTTATGTGAAAAGATTAGCTTCCATCCTGAGTATCACTTTCAACAGAGACAAACATAATAAAAAAAATCATTAGCTCCCTTCATGCCACTTCCATCCTTTTTTTTTTTTTTCCTGTTTGGTTAAGATTAAAATCTTTTTCACAAACTTTTTTTTTGTGATTCCCAAATTCATTATGCATTTCTAATTCTAGTACTTCTCCAAAACAGTTATGTATTGCCCTTACCTGATGTTGACATTGCTGCTGCCCCTGGGCTAGAGTGAATCATCTCCTGGGAAGACTAAAACCAAAACTTGTTACAAAAAATACTTAGTACTTAATTTAACTTTAAAAAATCATTGACTGATTCAGAAGGAAAAGAGCTCTTCTGACTGGAAAGAAGATGCCCAAGCCTGGGCACCTAATCTTTTGTATGTTGAAAATTGTAGGTCATGTAAACATACAGTTTGCTTGTCAGACCTTGAGCAAGCATGCAAGAGTGTGCATGTTTCCTTGCAGAGTCTTCATCAAGATGACACCTAAAATAATTGAACAGCTTTGGGTTGTTAATAGGTATGGAGTGAACAAAGAGATGGGGATAACAAAGCAAAGATATTTCTGGCAGATTTCCAGCAGAATTGTGTAACATGCTCCTTTGGGCCAAGCAAAGATAGAATTAAGTTTAGAGCCTTCACTTCTGCTATTCTATCAATGTTGGCTTGTATGACTTCTAGTACTGCCTTTCAAATTTCCTATAATATTGTTGCCTTTAATAATTAACACTGCTTTCGTTACAATTTAATATGGTCCGTCTGCTTCTCCTTGAGGAAAAGATCTTCAGTTTCCATAAACTGCCACATTGACATACTGGTGCTGTGGATCTGAATATTCAAACACTTTAGCCCTTCCAAACCTTACAGGTTTTTGTTTTGCCGTTGTGCTGGTTTTGGCTGGAATAGAGGTTTTTTGTTTGTTTTTGTTGTTTCTTTTTTTTTTTTTTTTTTTAATAGAATCTGGTATGGGGCTGTGTTTGGGATTTGTGGTGAAAATAGAGTTGCTTTTGTCATCATTAAGCAGTGCTTGCACAGCATCAAGGTCTTCCCTGCTTCTTACCTCAACCCACCAGTGGGGAGGATGTGAGTGCACAAGAGGTTGGGAGAGGGATGCAGCTGGAACAGCTGATCCCAGCTGAGCCAAGGGATATGCCACAACATATGATGTCATGTTCAGCATATAGAGCTGGGGGCAAGGAAGAAGAAGAATGGCAGGGAGGAGATATTTGCAGTGGGGGTGCTTGTCTTCCCAAGTCACTGTTAAGTGTGATGGAGCTCCGCTGTCCTGGGGATGGCTGAACACCTGCCTGTAAGAGAGAAGTGGCAAATTAATTCCTTGTTTTGCTTTGCTTGTGTATGCAGATTTTTTTGCTTGACTTAAACTGTCTTTATCTCAACTCACAATTTTTTTCAATTTTACAATTCTGATTCTATTCCCCATCCCACTTGAGGGGGAGGGTAGGCTTGAGCAAATGTCTGTGTAGAGTTTCTTTGCCTTCTGGGTTTAAATCATGACAGATATACACCATCAAATTCTCCACACTTTTAAAGTCCTGGAAGTGATCTTGCATAGTGTGAAGAGAGATACCTTTAAACTACACCAGTGGATGTCTCCTCAAAATACAGAGTTTTCAGCAGATCAGATACCTGACCTGAACATCATGATGCCCCAGTCAACTCCAGCTGGAATCATGCTCACATGGTGTTAACAAAACCCTGTTTGATACTGGGTAAAGCAGAGACTTTGCCTACCTCAAGGAAGGCAAAGTCAGCAGGTGTAATCTGTGACTGTATACTTCAGTTCTTGCCAGCAGAAGCCAAACAGGATGCTAATTTTTCCAGAAATTGAAAACTTGAATCTTATCATCTGTACAGAATTAAAATGGAAATTATTTGAAATAAATAAAGAAGAGGAAAATTGTTAAGATATTGGAAAGAGACAAAATAGATTCTAATTTATTCAGATTACAGAACTTTCGAAGTACAGAAATATGCTTTAACTCAAAGGAAGCAGATGAACTGTTAGCTAAAAATGGCAAAAAACTGCCTTGACTTTCTTGTTGAAAGGGTGGTTATTTTCTACAGTTTCTGCAATGAGCTAAAATGAGCAATTTATTTTGTATTTATTTGCCTTCAGACATGTTTCTATTTATGGCCACATGGTATGCTCAATGGAGTCTTAAAATAGTGAGGCTGGGTTCACAGGATGACTCAATGGATCAGCATGTAGAAGAGGGCGGATGCAGCCTCTCTGTTGGGGGCAGGATGGCAGCAAGTGCGCTGTGTTACTCCCCTATGGGTGTCCACAGGCTTCCGTGAAAGCAGCTGGTTCAGTCCCAGTATGACATTTTTGAAATAACCACACTTAGTATTTGACATCCCTGTTGGTCTTACCAATTTAAAGGCTAAAGGCTAAGTAAACTGTGGTGAAAGATATTGGCTCTCAAATTTTGTGGCCACTGGGGTCAACTCAAACAACAGTGATGGTTAAGGGGAAACGCTCCCATTGCAGCCACAGGCAGCACATGCACCTTGTGGACTAAGTACTGCATTCTCTATTCAATAGTACTGTGCAGGCTGTGGGCGACCAGCCTCGGCAGCAGCAGTGGCTCCGTGAGGGGAGACGGGGCTCCCCCAGCAGGACATGGCCAGTTCCAGCCAGACACAGCCAGTTCCAGCCGGACACAGCCAGTTCCAGCCAGACACAGCCGGTTCCTGCTGGACACGGCCAGTTCCAGCCGGACACAGCCGGTTCCAACCGGTTCCAACCGCCCACCTCAGGGCACGGCTCAGTCACGGCTGGGGCGGGGGCACTGCGGGAGAACAAAGTCAAGCAAGGACAAAATGTGACACAGAAGATTCTGAGGAAAAAGTACATAAGAGGAACAGCCCCGTGAGCACCAAGGTGAGAACAGAGGGAGAGGGCCATGCTGCTCCAGGCCCTGGAGCAGAGATTCCCCTGCAGCCTGTAGAGAGGACCATGTTGGAGCAGGTACTGTATTGGTTTTGTCTGAGGTAGGGTTACTTTTCTTCCCAGTGGCTGGTGTGGGGCTGTGTTATGGATTTGTGCTGAACACAGGTGGGATAATAGAGATGTTTGTGTTATGGGAGGTTGGGAGGAAACACAGCCAGGACAGGTGACCCAAACTGACCAGAGGGATATACCGGAGTGTATAACATCATGCTCAGTAGATAAAGTAGAGGGAAAATGGAGGAAAGGGTGGGACATTTGGAGTGATGGCGTTTGTCTTCCCAAGTAGCTGCGATGAGGGCCTGCTCTCCTGGAGATAGATGAAAACCTGCCTGCTTGTGGGAAGCAGTGAATTAATTGCTTTGCTTTGCTTGCACGCCTAGCTTTTTCTTTCCCTATTAAACTGCCTTTATCTCATCCCTGGAGTTTTCTAGATATTGCTCCTCTGATTCTCTCCCCAGTACTGAAGGGGAGGGCGGCGGGAGGAGTGAATCTGGCTGCATGGTACTTGGTTGCAGGATGAGGTGAAACCATAACAATAGCCCACGGAGGACCCCCACACTGGCCCAGGTGGATATTTTCCAAAGGAACTGCAGCCCATGGAGAGCCTGAGGTGGAGTAGGTTTATACTGTAAGAATGCAGCCCACAGTGGGGAGGACATTGCACCACTGAGTCTGAGGAGTTAGAGGAATTGGAAATGAAGGGCTGAAGTTGTTCTTGGGAAGAAGGGGTGGATGGAGAGAAGGTATTCTATAATATTTTTCTTTTTTCTCACTACCTACATTTTTTAATTGACAAGAAATTAATTTTGTTTTTCTTAAAGTTTAATCTGCTTTGCCCATGATGGCTGAAGGTAGCTTATCTTATAACCTTTATCTCAACATATCTTTTTCCTCTTATTTTCCCACTCATCTTTTTGAGGAGAGGGAGTGAGAGAGCAGCTGAGTAGTGGCCTGCCAGGCAGCCAAGTTCAACCCACCACACACAGCTCACATGAACACTAAATTAACTAATTTCTATTTTAAATAAATAAATTACTTAATCTTTAATTCAAGCATTTTTCAGTTCTTCAAAGTCAACATTCTTGACTGAGATTTAGCATTGAAGTAGAATTCTTGAGTTAGCATCCTTGCTTATGAAGAGGCTTTTTCTGGTCTGGCAGCTTTGGGTGTCGTGCAGTTGCCTTTGCAAGCCAGTATATGCCATCCCTTTTCTGGATTTATGTCCGAGACATTGTCTGGTCTATTTGAGGTCAACCATTTTATCCCGATGAAAAGGATAACTCTGTTTAAATGCCAACAAGACTTTTATTTGAATTTACTTGACTCAGCCCTCTTCTTTGGTAAGGAAGTCTGCCAGGACTTTACAGTTACTTTATAAAATCCAACAGATTTCTTATGCTTCTAAGCATTTATTATGAGTGCACTTGAGGTAGAAAGTGGGCTATTTTAAACAATAGTTTCTCATCAACACACTTTCTGATAAGTGTGGAGAGTGAAAATTCTCTGAGTACCCTCCTCTTCCATGTATTTCTCCATCAATTCTCCAAGCCAGCTGGCCAAGCCAGGTGGCTTTGTTTTGGAGAGTGTGGCATCAGCTGATTAAAAACATAGTGGCCAACTTGTGAAAGTGCCTTCACAAGATGAATATTCATCTATTTCATTTGTGAATCAACACTCCAAAATCTGTACAGTGAAGGTATGCATGTCTGAACAAATAAATTAAATTGATTACCTTCAGTCAAATACCAACTTCTAACTAAATCTCACTTAAAACAAATCTATTTTTATGCCTATGTTTCTATGAAATGCTTCCTCATATCCAAAACAAGACCGATTGCTGCTGGGCTAATACTGTATCTGCTGCTAGGAGTCTGTGAGATCCCTTAGAAAATGAAGAAATTACTACAGTTTTATTAAAAACAAGCAGACAAACAAACCATAGCATTGCAGTGGGAAGATATTGTAGTGCTCACATCATTGTTTTTCTGCACTCTGCTGTCCCCAAGGAAGGTACGTATGGAACAGACGTCATTGCTGCAGATGCTCAGCAGCTACTTCCGGATATAATTACAAATAGACTGCTCTGCAATACTTTTTTAAATGAATTACCAGGTGCATTTTTGATACAAGACTATTTTTTTATATAGTCTTCTAATTTGTAAGATTGTTTTCTTACAATTTTATTTTATTTTGGAAAAGCTGTCCAAATTGCTTTTCTTTACCCTGTTTTTGCTAAGTTTTTATAACTTCTGTGTATTAGATATCATTCTTTTGTGATTAATTCTGTGGACTTTTACTAACTTATTATGTTGTTTATTCTTCTGCTTAAAAAAAAGGATTTATTCCCTGAATATAAATATTTACTCTGAAAATATATGGCAAATATTTGCCATTTATACCGTGTGTTATGATTAATTTATTCAATTGCTCCTGTGTTTTTTCTCACTACTGCACATGCTTTTTTATTCGAAATATTCATCTTTGATAATATTGCCATTTCTCCTCTCTCCATCTCAGTTTTAAAATTTATTAAGAAAGGTATTTTTCTATTTGCTGACATTGAGACTAGGATTAAATTACTGATTAATCCTGACTTTGTTATGTATTTAAAAATAATTCTGTACTTACTCAGACAAATATATAAAGAATTCTTTACAGCATAACAAACACTCTCCTGCTGGAAGAATAATAATAAATAAGTAGCTCCCATACTGCCAGTGAAATGGTGAGGGTTGAGGAGTAGGCCATTTTATTGACAGTCAGCAAAACACTGACCTGGCTATAGTTTTGTGACCAGCTGGATTCTGGGCTGTTTTAAGGAAAATATTGATGTGAAAGTTTTTATTGTAGAATCTATAATCTATAGCCACAACCTCTAAAAATTATATAAAGCTGCTTTAGTTCTGGTTTTCCTGTGCTATATATTTTAGTAGCGAAGTCTGTTAAAGCATATCTTGGCTGGACTTGTTTACAATTATATCTTCCAGGTTATGATTGGTCACATATTTAATTCATCTCTTTTAGCCACTTATGAAACTGGTTTTGTGTCTTTGGGTTTAGAGAGAGCATGATAGACCATTTTTCCTGAACAATTATATCCATATTTTAGTAAGCTTATTTTGCTCTAACTCTGTGTTCTCTCTGTGTATTTTTATCCTTGGTCACTTCTATATGAAATTCACCTATGCTATATTTAGCATATTCATCTGTATGAAGACAGCTATTTCCTTTAATAAACTGACCAGACATTTTGAATATGAGAACAGATTAAAAATAATTGTGAACAGTGTTTTCACTAACTGAGGACTTGAAGTTATGTTGTTAGAAGTTACTGGCACTTAAAATGAAATGTGCAGTCATTTCCCACTGGATTTGTTTCCATAGCAATGAGAAGGTTATGGTGTTAGAACTCTGTGAATATTTCAGATTTGGGGTTTCATCAAATTCCTAAAAACACCTTTTGGACCTAAGTTTTTTTTATTCTACTGGGATTATTCTAACTATGAATAGAAGCACAATCTATGCTCATTTTTCTTTGAAGACTATGTTATAGGAGAGAGATTTATCTTAATAATTGTAGACATCTAAAATTTTAATTAATTTAAAATCTGTTGTCGAGGTCTAAAGCAATAATATTAAACTCCTTTTATATTCAATAGAAAAGAACCCCCACTTCCAGAGAAGTTCATCTTCTCATAGAGTAAACATGTAAAGTTGCATAGTATTATTTTTATTCAAGATATAGGGCTTGTTTTAAGTGCTAAGTTACTCTGAGGTATTGTTTGCACTTCCTCTTATCTGACATATGGGGACGCATGGGATTTAGTAGCTTGAAGTAAGTGACAGATTGCACTGGAGACAAGTGTGTGATTTGGTGTGGCTTAAGCATTGTTTTGATGTGTGATTACTCTCGTTTAACCTAAGCTGTCTCAAGAAAAGTCAACCTGTCCTTAGATAACTTAAGTCACACATTGTGGAGAAAAAAATCCTAGGAACATAACTAACTCTGATCATTAATTTTCTTTCGTTGGAAGACTGACCTTGATCTGCACCTCAGATCTGCTCGTGCACTTTTTGTGAGTGCTCAGGCACTCAAAATATTTCAGCAGCCTAACTGTAGAAGAGCAAAACAGTGAGTAATGATTTGGGAGTCCTGAAAAGATGCTAAGTTGCCATCTGATGATCTACACGTGGACATGATCAGCTACTTCTCTGAGCCCTACTGGCATATAGCAGTGAGCCATAGTCTGAGCTGTTCCCAATTTCAGACCAGTGCCTTATTCCACATCTCACACTCCCTGTTCATGAGAGGGATTTGTTCAAAACCCCATGCACATCAACACACTGCAATGAGATGAGGGTTTGAGACTGGAAAAACTGTGGGCTTTGAGTGAAAGACAACAGGTGTTACTACTTTGAATAAATTCATTTAGTGTCACTAAACCTGTGAGATTTGGTTGGTGTTTTTTTCTTCTGTTTAGGAGCACAGGCAAGAGTGCCTTGAGCATTCACTGGGTGCTTTTACAGAGTTTCCTTCAGTCCAAATCATAAGTAAGAGAGCTTGTATTCCCTGTGCTACAATTCCCTGTGGGTTTTCTGTATATTCTGTAAAAATGCTAACCTTTCACATCCAAGGATAACATTTCTGCAGTATTTTCCCACAGAATTCAATAAGTAAATAAGTTCCATCTTTGTGATTTGTTATGCTAAAACTGTTTGAGTTGTAAGCCATTAAAAGCTTGCTTAGCAACTCAGTTTCTTTAAGGAATCCCACAGTCTGATACTTACATTTCATTATACTCTTACCATATGTTTTGTTTGTTTGTTTGTTTGGGGTTTTTTAAGAAATGTGTAAGTTTTTCCTTACACCTATTCCTGAAGGTAGAGAAAGATCCCTAATTAGAACTCTCAAGTGCAGTGTGAAAGCCCTGATCACAGCCCCACATTTAAACCAGAGTTGTTTCTCTGATTGTTTCTCTGATTGTTTCTGGTTATCTCCACATATGGGCAGTGGTTTTTCTGTGATGTGAACACCAACGCAGGGAGTTAACCATGAACTGTCAATCTTCATTTACAGACAATTATCCAAACACATTGTTATGATGTTTCTGACTAATAACTCTCTTCAAATTATGCTATACCTTCTAGTATCTTTCCCTCATATGCATGTTTTGCTTAGTTGGTTTTTGTACACAGTTTCTAAAAAGCTTCTGAGGAGTCTACCAGTGTTCCTTCCTTCCAAAGTGACTTTGATGTTCAATCAGCCTAATTTCCCACGAAGTTTTGCAGAGGTGTACTGCAAAAGCATTATCACATTATTCAAACAACCCACTTGTGTCTGAAAAAAGGGAATCTTTCTCTAATACATCAGTTTCACATACAGAAACTGTTTGGACAAGATTTAAAAAGTGGAGGCTGCCAAGGAAAGCTATGAGCATGACCACTGAATTAAAAAATGTGTCTCCTAGCAAAAGAATTTAAAATTTTGGCTTGGTTAGCTTACTAACCAAGGCAATGATACAGTATAAGTTTCCCTCAGACATTTCAGAATGACTATACAAGGAGCAGAAATGTTGTGGTGGAGGGCATTCCAGTATAACATGGAGAAATGGTACAAACACCAGACACAACTCCCAAAGTTACATGAGCTCAAACTATAGCAGAATTAACCAATCAAACTTGTAATTTGGATAAGAATTATTCCAGCTTCTTTTCTCTGGTAATATTCAGACCTTCTTTTTCTTGACACATAGAAAACTTTCTGGGTTTTTTCCTTCTCTGAAGGATTAGTTTGTCAAATAGAAAGAAGAGCTCCATGTTTTTTCTACCTACTTCTTTCTTTTGTTGTTTTGGAGGTGGGGTTTATATTTGGTTGTAGATTTTTGGCCTTGCCCCTCATAACACAGCAAGTTTTCAAAAGTAATTTTGCCAGAATACATCAAGTGACTCTCATTCTCTGTTGCAAATACTAAAATTTGATTGATTGAAAATCTAAAATTTGTTCTAAACAAAAAAAAAAAAAAAAACTGTTTTGGGCTGGGAATATTTTTTTCCTTCTGTGTCCTGCTAAAGTCTACACAGAAGGAAATGTGTGCCATCTATTTACATTTGCTTTTTTTTGTTTGGAAGATTTGTACTTCACAGCTGTTAGCAGCCAATTTGCCATGGTACTTTGCCTGAAGTAGCGGAAGAGAGGGGCAGAAAAAAGGCTCATAAAAGGCACCCTGATATTGAGATTGATAAATTGTCATTCCCAATTTGCCTTCTCTATCTGTAGATAAGGGAAGTAACAAAGAGTCCACTTGAGTGCCAATTCATTGCATTGCATTTTGTGTCTCAGTTTCACTACAAAATTCATACTTCTTTTTAGTTTCAGAGCTAAACCGAGCAGGAAATGAAATAGATGACTGCCAGGACATTCAATTGTTCATACCATGGACTGGAACAGCAAGAACAGAAGGGAATTCCAGCAAGTCAACTGTTCAATTGCACAACTGGGACCTGTTTGGCAACCGGTCTTAATCACTACCCTTACTCTCCCAGTCACACCAAGGAATGGCTCCATTTACAGTCTAATTCCTGTCACACACATTCAGCAGTCCATCCTTCTTCAGGGTTTTCTTCCACCTGGCTATATAACCTTACAATATTTCTGAAAAGTCCCACAGTGTGAAAAAATGTGCTACCCATCATAAATCCCATCAGATCAGCAATTATGTTCCTTCTGATAAACCAAGACCATGTGACAGTAAAAAGTCTGCTAATCTCTTGTGGAAATTATTCTCAGGTTTGTGTTCCATTATCCAACACACAGGGTTTTATTATTTCTATTCCATTGAGATAGGAACAGGAAAAAAGGGATGCACTTTCTGCACTACTCAAATGTCAGAGACAAATACCTTCCCAAATGAAAAAAATCAAACGTAAAACCAAAAAAACCCCACAAATCCCCAAGAAATATTGAAACAGCAGGGTTGGGCTGAAGCAGAAACAAAAGGATAAAGAAGGCTAGTGAAAAGGTACAGAGGGCATTTGAAAGTTGAGGGAGCTAATTGGGCACCCCTGTTGTGGCAAAACAAAAGGAAAGTTTACAAAGTTAAAAAGGAATCATGTTACTGGGAAATGAGAAGGAAGATAAGGAAGGAAAATTTCCACAACTGTAAGCAAAAACTTAAAGTATTTTAAGAACTTAATTATATTTTAAAATTATTTATTTTTTAATTATATTAAAAAGTTAAAGTATCTAGTCCTATAAAGAATAATAGAAGGCAAAGTGGGTAAAAGGTCAGTAAATAGGAAGGGCAAAAGAAATGGTTGAGGAGAAGTGTAGAGGGAAATGAGGCAGCATATTTCAGTTTTCCATGTTATATATATTCCTATCACTTTGAACAACTGGGAGATAAATGCAAATTTCAGTGACTGAATAGATTGAGCAAAACTAGGCCATAAGTGTGCTTAAAACAAGAATTACTGCTGATAAATGTAGGAAATACTGCAAAGGTGTCAATGGCTCTTTTCTAGATTATTTATTTTCTGCAAACAGAAGTTTAGACAGGCAAATAAGTCATGGATTATTATTGTCATTTTGGGGCTGTTACCTGAAATTAAATCCACCTGCAAGCTACACCTGGTCAAATAGCCCTTTCTTATTAATATTTGTTCAAAGGTTAGTTTCCTGTAGCAGATGAACTTGTGATGAGCTAGTCATGAACCTTTTTATTTCCAAGGACTTTTTGAAGGTCCTCAACAAACACTTCACAGCTTTCTGTTTGCCATTGGTTACCTGTGCTGGGTGAACAATCATCAGAAAAACTTTGACATATATGAAGATGTTATTTGTAGGTGTGACCTAACCCACCTGATAAAAGCATTTTATTTGTGCCTGGTTTTAAGTACCGAGGGAACGAGTCCTGTCATCTGGCAGTCACAGGTGAAGGGTTTTGGGGGTCTCCAGAGGGCAGTGCTGGACACTGCAGTTTGGTCACCACGGGTCTATCAATGAAGATGAGATTTCCATGAGCTGCATTGGCAGCTTCAGGTGCCTAAATCCCATTCACTTGATATTGTTATTAGGAATACAACCACATATATAAAAAATAAAGCCGATTTTGCATTTGGATATTTCCACTCTATTCTCTTTCAGATTTACTCATGACATTGTTACTGATGACTGACTAAGACTTTAAGATAATCTCCAAGCTGTTCTTTTATAAAATTAATTTTTTGGGGGGATATGTTTGTATGGGGTTTTACTTTCACAATTCTCAAAAAAGAATGGATTTCCTAATTTAAGGCATAGGTATTTTTAAACTTGTTGGGGCAAAATATATAAAAGCTGCATAGATGCAATTATTTTGGGAGGATACAGATGGATATTATAATGCCTGAGAATTTCTTGCTTATTTTAACTGCTTATAAATAATCTCTGGGGACTTTATATCTTTTATGTTAAAATGCAAAATATTACATGGAAGAAAGTGAAAAGTTTGTAACAGGCAAGTGTTCTAAGTCCTTTGTTACTCGAATGAAGACTAAAAAATTCCAAAAACAAACTTAAAAACCCCCTAGTAATCTTACTCAGATACATGCTTCCTTTGTAGGCCTCTGTACTGCTGAAAATTTGGAGTTGGTGTAAGATAAATAGACAATAAAGAATTGTATATTCATTTGTAATCTTGATGGAGATCAGCATGGTTACACATGAACAATTGAACTCTCATCAGCCAGAGGGCTTCTGAATTTCTCGTAGTGACCTTCAGCACAGGGTCAGGACTGTTTAGGCCTGCTGAAGATATAATTTGATGGCACCATCTCTCACAGCATAACAAAGCTGTGGAAAAAATTGGAGAAGATTGTGCCCCTCTGCTCTGCCCTGGTGAGACCCCACCTGCAGTGCTGCATCCAGCTCTGGGGTCCCCAGCACAGGAAGGACATGGACCTGTTGGAGTGAGTCCAGAGGAGGCCACCAAGATGATCACGGTGATGGAGCACCTCTGCTGTGAGGAAAGGCTGAGAGAATTGAAATTGTTCAGCCTGGAAAAGAGAAGACTTCAGGCTGACCTAATTGTGACATTCCAGTACCTAAAGTGAACCTACAAGAAAGCTGGAGAGGGACTAAACATGGGCATGTAGAGACATGACAAAGGGAAATGGCTTCAAAGTGAAAGAGAGTAGGTTTAGATTAAATATTAGGAAGAAATTCTTTATTGTGCAGGTGGTGAGGTACTGAAACAGTTTGCCCAGAGAAGCTGTGGATGCCCAGGAGGTTGGATGGGTTCTGAGCCTATCCATCCCAACCATCTTTGAACCCACTGGATGGATTCAAAGCCAGGTTGGATGGGCTCTGAGCAAACTGATCTAGTGAAAGACTCTCTACCCTGCTCGTGGTAGGGAGCTTGGAAGTGGGTGATCTTTAATGTCTCTTCTATGATTTTATTTTCATAACACATGATTGCAAATTAAAATCTCTGACTTACTTTTATGGCATACTTGTGAATAGCACTTGGATTGAAGAAAGCCTTACATCTTAGAGCAGTTGAATTTTCTTTTTTTTTCATTTTCCAGATTAGATAAAAAATTGGCATAGGGCAAAAAGTGCATTGTAAAAATAAATCTGAAGAAACAAGTAATTCACTGAAAATTCTCTATATAACACCCTATTTTAACTTTGTGAAGTGGCTGCAGCTACCTGTCAAACACCCACCCATCCCCTTGCTCAATCCCCTTTCCCAAGGGCCAGGATGAAAACAGAATGAAGGCAAGAAGACTCACGGATGAAGACAGTAATATTTTAATAGGGAAAGCAAAATGAGTGTGTGCAAGCCAAGGAAAAAGAGGAATTAATTCACTCCTTACCTGGTAGGTGTTCTGGCCTACACTGTAGAGCAGAGCTTCACACCTGTAATTTATATTTGGGAATGCAAATGTCATTACCAGAAGCGCCCTTTTCCCCCTCTATTCCAGAGCTTGACACCATACATTGTATAGATTACCCCTTTGGTCACTCAGGATCAACTGTCCCATCTGTGTTCCCCTACAAACCCTTGCCAGCCAATCTGTCACATCAGTAGTCACACAACAGAAGGCTGGTGAATAGCTCAAGGTTTTTTGCATGAAAGTGTCTCCATCAAGAGTCTCACAGTTTTCATAATCTGTTATGAGCCATGACTTGAATAGCTGCAGACTACATGAGAACATGTGTGTTGCATTTAGAGAGTCTTCTGTGAGCTGCTGCTGAAGAAAATATTCCAGTGTGACCTTGAAAATATCTGTCTCTCTTTAGAAACAGGGCTAAAAGGGACTGCTTAGAGAGCTTTAAGATTTTTGAGAGATGCTTTACTCCTCCGCATCATGATTTTTATTTTCATTAGACTGAATAATGTGCCTTTTGCCCTAAGGAGAAATCCAGATTTCATATGTTTGAGAACAGATTGACAGTTATTTAGGTATCTAGTATAATTTTAGAATATTGTTGAGTTTTCTCACACACACAGGGCGCACAGAAGCCTTCCAAAATTCTGAAAATGGACCCCATCTAGAGTGTTATGGTCATTTTGCTTCCAGATTTTTTTTGGTTTTTTGGGTTTTTTTGGTCAGTAGCACAGGGATTTATGCATTCAGAATTAGGCAAAATGTGGGATGTTACACAAGTTTCAAATTTCAGCAATACAGTGTGGGATGGCAGCAGTAAATCCCACTCTGAGAAAGGTATGAGAACCTGACATGGAAGTTATCTCTTCATTCCTCGGCCTAAGTTTATGACTTAAAATATCACACATTTCATTAACATTGTGGATTTATTCACTCCCTGGCTGTGATCGTCAGAATATAATTAAGTAAATAAATGTTCAAGGCAGCAAATATATCTTTGTCCTTCCTACTCTTCCACATTCTCTATGCTCTAAAATAACTCACGTTTTCACTTTTTTCTTTCCTTCTATTTATTAAATCATCTTACCCTGAGATTTGCTTGGTTGGTAACAGCATTGTGCTAATGACACCAAGGTTGTGTGTTTGATCTCCATATGGGTCATTCACTTTCACTTAAGATTTGGACTTAATGATCCTTGTGGGTACCTTCCAACTCAGAATATTCTGTGATGTCTCCTTTTTTCATTCTCATCTGAGTAAAAGAACATTTAGAGACAAAACTACTATAGGCCTTATAATCAGGTTACATTGCAGAAGAGAATACAGCACATTATCCTGATGAAATTCTATCAAGTTCTAATATTTCTTGAAAATAGAGACTCACCTGAAAGGAGCATTATGAGAGGAGATAGAAAACAGCTAGTGAAAAAAGAACCACTAGAGGCAGCTGCACAGTCTATGCAAAAGCCTTTATAAATCACTGTTGCAGCTTGGAGAGGACTTGGATGTGAAATGGAGTTAAGGAATCTGCCTCTCATCTTCCACTCCACCAATGTCCTCATCTCATCCCTTCAATCATTTTCAGTATTACTAATGTGCCTTAAGCCCTTTAAACATTTAACTACTTGATCACACCAAATCATGTCACCCTCAGTCACTTATTTTTTTGTTGTTGTACAAGAACTGAGAAAAGACGTAGCTGTAAAATGAAATTAACTGTCTTCGAGGCTTGACTCCAGTCTGCATATCAGCATTTGTAAGGTCTGCTGAACATGATAGTTCTGGAAAGAGAAAAGGTGTAGTCCTGTTGCTGTCCCAGTGAGATGCTGTGAGAAGATGCAGCGCCACATTAACCTGACCTTACAGCTTCCAGAACCTGAGCCTTTAATCTTTGACATACTTCGTTTTAGGTTGCTCAGCAGTAATTCGGCTGTTCCTATTGTTGTTCCATATTGCATGTATACATATTACATGTATACATGCAACAGTGGTCCAGAAAAGACAACTGTCTTAAAGAGGAGATATTTTTACCTAAAATGATATTCTCAAATACGATTATATTTCAGGCACATGGTGCTGGTATGCTGTGTAATCAACTGAATCAATAAAGTAGTTCTGCTGTAACCTAGCACAAAGTAATGCTCACCTTGTTCACTTATTAAATCTTTTGATTTTCTAAATGTAAACTAACACAAATTCATTTATAATTAGCAGAAAGTCTTGCAGCGCTAAGATATGTCCTTTCCCTCTTGTCCATTTTTTTGCCCCTCTCCTGTTGTGAATGTCCTGCAGGCAGAAAAGCCAACCAGAGGGTGGCAATTCTGTTTTACAACAGCTTTCAGAATTTTACAGTTTGCTTGTGGTTTGGTGCTCCACGAGAAAACATCTGGTGGAGTCATCATATGAACAACAGAATATGAATATTAAAATGGAGTTTTTTCAGGCTGAGGAAAAGACTTCTGCATCAGACTTGTGGAAGACTTTTTCCCGTTTTCCTGATTGAAAACAGACAAGATTTTCATCTGAGTTTTTCCTGACCCACAACAAGGATGTGAGTTTTTTCCTTTACACTCCCCTCCAATGGCCTTTTAATTACTTTGGGATGCTATTAAACATAATATTTTTATATTAAAAATATAAACTTTAATTTAAAAATTTATTTCAAGATAATATGCTAGCATGCAGACTATTAAGATTTTGAAAGGAATATGGGTCTATATGTGAATGTAAAAAAGAAATTATGGATATACTAATGCCTGTAATATCAAAGTAAATATATTTCAAATTTATAGACTATCACTGAATTCTGATTAAAAAAAGTTAAATCAAAAGTATGTTTGGAGTACTAACATTACTTCCCCCACTGTCTAGCATTTCTCTTTGATATGCATATTAACATATTTTATTGTGACATTGCATATTTTGTCAAATGGATCCTTGACCTTACGTAGTACGTTATGACTTAAGAGACAGATACACAGCTCCTTCCAGCAAGTCATTACAATTGTACTGTAGAAAGGGATGTTAATGCAGTGAAATGCTAAACAGTAGTAACAAAGGAACTTCTGGGTGAACTAGGCTGTTGGGTACATGAGGTGATGGACATGGAGTACAGGAAGTCTGTATTCTAGAAGCTTGATGTTGAAGAATTAGGTCCTAGCTTGAATGTGGGATCTGGAAGTAAGCTATCAAACTGACTCCCAAATTACCAGCTTTTCAGATGGAAAGGATGAGTTCTAAGTGAAATAGTGAAAGTCTTGTGGTTGAGGATAACTGGAACACTGAAATTGTATTTGATGTGCCAGACAGAATGAAAACCTTCCTTGCATTCTCATTCTAACAGTGCACACTTTATCCCTGTATTTGGCTAAGTTTGTTCTTCTGTTCTCACTGGAGTGTCATAATAAAAAGTTTATTTATTCCTTTGGCAGTCGATTCAGTAAAATTGCTGTCACAATACCTGCATTATACTGCCTAATTTTTTCTTCCGCAATACATGCTCCCTTTTTGGTATAGAGTAAAAGTAATTTTTTGACAGATGATTAATAAGACTGCTGATAATTACATCCTTAATATTGTTGAATTTGTTTTCTGATAGGCTGGCCAGTCTTAACTGCAATTACAGAGCTGGTCTTTGTCTTGAATAATTTTTGTGATACAAAATATAGCAAGGATGCAAAGTTGCATCCATTGCTAAAGTCTCTGATGAAGTATTTTATTACAAGAATGTTTAGTTCTTATATATTAGAAAGCAACTGCCTTGTAGTCCTAAATTAGCAGAAAAAATAAGTGTTTTTAAATAAGATGTGGATTAATTAATTGAACTCAACTAAGAAATAGTTGCTCAAAATAATTTATTTAGTTTATCCAATGCTACTCCTATGCAAAAATTTTTTTTCTTCCCCAATTTTCTTCTGTATTTAAAATGTCATTTTGTTGCTTTTGTCATTCAGTCCGTGTATCCATATTTGAGGTGTGTTTCAATCCATCATATTCTATGAAGACACCTGTGATGTCTTATCCTGTAGATAAATCCTCAAAACTGCAAATAAGGTAAGGCAATAGGGATCAGTGTCTTTCATAGCAATGATCACTGTGGCATAGTTACTGTTAAATCCATGTCTTAATATGTACTCTTGGTGAAACACGGCTTCTGGACAGGCACACGTCCTTGATTTGAAGGTATCAGGAGAAAGCACATACATTCACTTTTTCCATTTTATTTTCCTATAGGTGTTTCCTTTTCAACTAATTGGCTTTTTCTTATATCTAGCTTGTTTTGCTTCACCCTTAAGAAAAGAAATATAAAAACTTCTCATTTTTATGCACATGGTACATAACACATCTAGAATCCTCTTGGTTATTAATATTAGCACCTTTGGTATGGCCAGAATTGTAAGTTTGCAGTATCAGTGCATGAGATAATTTGATTTTTCTTAAATTATTGTTGTTTTATTTGTTTGGTTTTTAATACATACACACAAACTGAAATGTAGATGTGCTAAATATTTCCTAATGGTGCACAGTTTAATTTGGGTGTCTATAAATGTTATTGCCCTTTGGAAATCTTGTGACTCCCTAAAGTGACTTGATTTCTGAGGTCATCCCAATTTCTTTCTACAGACTTTACTGTTTATTAAGTTGCAGCAGGCATGAATAAAAACAATAGAATATGACCAAGTTTATCATCTAAAGCAAAAATCAGACTGATTTTTGCAATGCTAATTCTAATTTATAGCACTACAGATCCCATCCAAACTTGAACAGATGGTAATAATTATTAATGGTAAATACATTTAATGAAAAAAAATAGAAGAAGGTTGTGTGGCAACAAATCACCTGAGGGAGTCAAGGAGATTAAATTTATTTCATTGTCTAAGAATCTCTCAGTGTTGAAGTACCTGCTTCCAGATGTATTATACATGTTTGTGGATTTTAGATGCTTTGTTCGTGATAGGAATGGAACTGAAAGTTGGAGCTGGACAGAAAATTATTTTCCCATCCCCAAAGAATTTTTTCAATATTTCAACATTTTTCCCAGACTAAACCAGGATGAAAAATTAGACTGTCAAAAGAGTTTAAGAACTGAAATGAAAAGATAAAGAACAGATTTTGTATAAGAAACAATAAATAGAGTTTTCAAGGGCTTTTCAGCTTAGGAAACATATCTACGACTGTCTATGATAGCTGCTGAGAAGGTAGATAAGCAATTATTCATTGCTTCAAATGAAAAAATGTTGGGAGCATGAAATGAAGTTTGAAAGTGGCATAAAATGCATAGTTACACTTTAAATGCTTCATTTGAAGATGCTGTAGAAGAGAAGAATTTGCATATGTTAAAAAAAATGCATCCTGGAAGGAAATGATCCATGCTTATTAAATGTTTGGTAGTTGTTGACCAGTAAAATCCTACATTTCAAAATATATTCTGAAGAAGCTAAAGTGTTTGTGTGCTTTTATACTCTCTCCTAAGGATTTGCTATTCAATACTTTTCATATGACTTAACACAAACATATACTTTTCCATTTTTATATTTGTCATATGTAAAATGCACTCACACATTAAAATAATAAACATTCAAACAATATCAAATTACATTGTTTCCTTCTGCTAGTTCTGGAAAAAAAAATAGAAGGTTTATGAAATATTGTCCTTAGTTTCTAAAAATAAGATTCTCTTAATCATGAAGAAACGCAGTCTTCTGCTTTGAGAAAATGTAATAGAACTTTTCAGAGTTTCAAAAAACCCTGCAAATACTAGTAATGGAAATTTGCCAGTTTTCCTTTCTGGTAAACTGTATCAATTTGGTTAAATTGATATTTCTTGGGAAAAAAAATACTAACGAGATTATTCTAAACCACTTCTTGGTTTAGATAATGGAGCAATTGTTAATGTTTTAGCAATTAATTTAAATTTTGAAAATCCTATTGTTCTAATGAAAACATACTGAAACTAATAGTAGACACTGGAATAGAACCTTGTCTTCAGGACATTTTTTATTTTAACACATGGCTGTGTCATGACTCAATGCTCTTGATTACCTAGATCACAAATTAGAAGACCTATGAACAAGTTAGAAATTGCTTCTTTGGGTAAAGGTATCTATGGGCTTTGAAATCTGAGACTAAACTTGTGCTGAGACTTTAAATTCAACACACACATTCACATATATGGAACATATATATGCATGTGTATACATGTGTATGCTCTCTGTGTTTGAATAGGTGAAAGAATATCAACTATGCTTTTGTATTTGTCTGTGTTAAGCCTACAGAGGGTGGAATCTAGGATGGGTAACCTGGTGTGTGAGTGCCAAGTGCAGAGAGAGTGACATTGTATGAAAACACCAAGCTTTGTGTGGTGTGGTCACTAGATTGGAGGGAAGGGAGGCCATCCCAAGGCTCCTGGATGGGCTTGGGAGGTGGGACCTTGCACACCTCATGAAGTTCAACAAGGCTGAGTTCAAGAGGCTTCAGCTGGGTTGGGGCAATCACAAGCAGAAATACAGGATGAGTAGAGAATGGGTTGAGAGAATATCCATTGAGAAGGACTTGGAGGTGTTGGTGGATGTTGGGTGGTGGTGGATGAGAGGCTGGACACAACCTGGAAATGTGCCCTTGCAGCCCTGAAAGCCAATTGTATCCTGGGCTGCATCCAAAGCAGCGTGGGCAGTAGGCTGAGGGAGGGGATTCTGTCCCATTACTCTGCTCTTGTGAGACCTCTCCTTGAGTACTGGCTCCAGCTCTGGGACACCCAAGATAAGAAAGACATGAACCTGATGGAATAAGTCCAGAAGAGGGCCATGAGGATGATCAGAGGGATTGAGCACACTCTGGAAACACTGGACAAGTAGGCTAACATGACTGCTGAGTGGATAAATTAAGGCAATTTTGTAGGATAAAAAAAAAAAAAAAATCCATATGTAACTTTACTGATGTTTCCACTTCTGGAATAGAAGAATCCACTTCTGGAATAGAAGAATTCATCCAAATGATATCATTATCTTCAAATAGGCATTTTTAGGGTATGATTCACCTCGTCTTAAATGTACAAAGCACACTGTGAATCATACATGAAAAGGAGCCCTCACTTATAACAAGAGCTTAGTGTGACTCCCTTGCAGGGAGCCATCTGGGCTGTATTTTAAGTGATAGGGACCCCACCCCCTCTGTCTTGTTTTGGAGTGTGTGGTCCACACTGACTGTTCATCACTGAGGAGTGTTCATGGAAGAATGATTAGAAAGCCAATGAGAGGATGTTACTGTGCAGCACTCAATGCACTCTGTCTGTTTCTCTTACCAAAGAGCAACACAAGGTGGGGGATAGAACCATTTGAATGTAGCAAGAACAATCAATGAAACTGCAATGGCTGAAAGTCACAATTAGATAAGAAATAAGGTGCATATTTTTGGCTACAGGGATGACCTGTTATGGGAGAAATGCATAGACATTTTCAGTATCTGGGCTTTTTTCACCAACATTGTGTGACTTGGAATATTGTAAGATCTTTCCACTTCAAACAAAAAATAATTCAAAGATGCTTTGGAAGTCTTCTTCTGATAGACAATTGTTAGATTGAAGAAAAACTCTTTCTGATATTGTAATTCCTTAAATTTTGAATGTGCTTTTGAAACAAATGTAAATATTACAAAATTATTCAATAATATCAGAAGACAAGTGAGAAAAATCTTTAAAGAAAGACCTGTTTTCACAAGTCATTATCATCTATCACCTGATACAGTGAGTTTGTAGACTTAGCATCAAGCACCACCACCAAAAATTGTGCACATGAGAGATGGTTTGTTCAGACTCTGATATGTGTTTGTAATATTAAAGTATCTTTTACCTACATCAGCTGTCATAATATATAGGGATACCATCAGAGAACAAGCAATTGTTGGGAAACAAAATTTGACTTCAGAGATCAGCCTTAAGTCATGAGTTTGTATACTGAAAATACTCTTGAATTATTCAGTGAACATGTCTCTTTAGTAAGACTTTAATGCTGCAAAATAGCAGAATTAATAAAAAAATTGAATCACGGTAACTCATAGTACTGTTTTAGAGTTTTTACTACAGTTTACCAGAATTATTTGACATGCCCAAAGTATTTCCCAATTCTCTTCAGGACATTATGGCTTTCCAGCCCCCAGGGTACATTCTCCCTAATTAGATAGATATCCAAAGGTCACATTAATTTTTTAAGGATTTGGATATCAGTCTCTTTAAAGCAGGCTGGTAGTTTCATGGACAGAAGGCAATAATCAGAAAAAGCAGAGGAATCCCATCCTCTTCAAGGTGCAGGAGATTACAGCTGGGTGGAGATTTACCAGGGGACTACAGCTAAGAGGGCTATGACCTCTCCATTTCTGAGCACAGAGTAACACAAACATGGTGCAGCATGAGGAGGGAGCCGTCCAATGACACAGCCCCTTCCTGGCTCCCTCAGCATTCCTGTGGCAATGATACAAACAAAATCACGTTTCAGGCAGAAAATGAGCCATGGGTTTGGATAGCATTGATTGTTTAGTGTATTAGCAGAGGGCAGAGTTTACATGCAGTATCAATTAGAAAATACTTGGCAATGAAAACAAGGCCAAAGGCCTTTCTGATTTATGGCCAAATCCTGCTCATTTTCCTCACATGAGTAGCTCTAATGAAGTCAGTGATTTTACTCCAAAATCCCTTAAATCACTCTCTTAAATCTCTTATAAGTTGTAGCTAAAATTTAAAAGTATTTTAAAGGGAAACTTTTAACCTCTCTCCCTGCTTACAGTTTTGGCTGCTTCCTTTATCATACTCTTCTCACATCACCTCTATCCAAAAGTTCTAAAAAATATCTCCAGAAATTTTCTTCTTATTCTTTTTCTTTAAATACTCTAATTCATATTTAATTCCCTTAATTCTGTTGTAGGTTTCTTAGAAATTCAACATCATAGTGATCAGAGATGTTCTTTGAACTTTCCCACAATGTTGCAGGATTCAGAAATACTGAAGGCAGTCTCAGATTTAGTGTTAAAAGGTGTATTTCATCCCTCTTTCAGCAGGCTGTGCTGTGCTGTGCCAGCAAAGGTAGTGATTTGTCAGAGAACTTTTCTAGGGTAAGAGCAATCTGGGGTGGAAGAGATGAGCTGTGTGATGTGCCTTTGGTGCATGATGGGAGGGTGCAAGTACTCCACCAGAAGTACCTGGGTGTGAATCCCCACAGTTGGGGCAGTGCCTGTCCCTGCCCCAGGGTGAGGGCAGTTCTGCTACTATTCTGCTGCTAACACTCTGCTGCTGCCTCCTCTCTGTGCAGTCAGAAGAGTGTCACTTATCATCAAATCATGGGATGGTTTGGGTTGGAAAGGACCTTCAAGATCATCTAGCTCCTCTTGCCATGGACAGGGAAATGTCCAAAGCCCTGCCCAACCTAGCCTCGAGCACTTCTAGAAACAGGGCATCCACAGCTTCTCTGGGCAACTTGTTCCAGTTTCTCAACTTTCACAGGATAGAATTTCTTGTTGACATCTAGTCTAAACTTTCCCTCTGTCAATTTGAAGCCATTCCCCCTTGTCCTACCACTGCAGGTCCTTGTAAGCAGACCCTGCCCAGCTCTCCTGTAGGTTCATTACAGGTATAGGAAGGTGCTCTAAGGTCTGCTCAGAGCCTTCTCTTCACCAGGCTAAATAACCTCAATTCTCTCAGCCTGTCATCACAGGAGAGGTGCTTCATCCCTCTAAGCATCTTCATGACCCTCCTCTGCTCTCACTGCAATAGGGCATGTCCTTATCTCTTGTACCACTGTTCACCTTCACCAAGGAAAGAAGAGACCTGAGGTAATAACAATGTTGTTTTGTCTCCTTACTCCGAGTTAGCAAAAGTTTGTCCATGTCTGGGATTGCTCGTATTAATAATAAATAGAAGTACAAATTTAACCTTTAAGTATGCAACTGATTTAAATGACTTTGATGGTATTAATTATCAGGAATTCCTAATCAATTTTTGATGATCCTGTATGCTTCCCTGTATTTGAATAAGGGAAAATTAATATCTAACTAGGACCGTTTTTTTATTTTTAGAAAGAGAATGCAATTATAAGAAACTATTTCATTGTCACAAAAAATTGGCCATTTTCTTGTAAAGAAGTGAATTATTTGGAAAATCTTTCAGACCTAACACTTTCCTAATACTTGGCTTGTTGTGTAACAGTTCTCTTTCTAAAATTCTTCACACAAGCTTTCAGATTTAAGGAGGAGTGAGCAATGGGACAAATTATTTTGTTGGGGTAATGTAGGAGAAAAAAAGTCTGATTAAGTCTCTTGTACTATGCATTTGTGTTTTGTGTTTTCTGTTATATACAGAGATTTTGCAAACCTTCACTTGGGCTTTGGATATTAAATTCTCTGTGAGAAGGAAACAAATACGTCACTAGAAGGCTAAATATAGCATAAAAAGATTAAAACATCCAAACTTTACTTCGATTGAAAAAATCATTCATTAAGTCTGAAGTATTTTTGAAAAATAATTAAGCTAAAATACTGATTTTTGTTTGGGATGTTTCTTGCTCCAAATAAATTAGAGAAAAAAAAACCAAAACAACCCATAGTTAACCTATACCAGAATTTCAAGGTTTCTTGCTGTTGAGTTGCTTGCTTGAACTATGGGAGAAAAAAAATCCAGATTGTATAGAATAAGGACCTAAATAATCTGTGTGCCCTGAAATCATGATTTGGAGAAATAGATTTTTTTTTAATCCTGCTTTCCCTCTGTGTGAGAAATAACACACTGACAAATCCTTGCCATTTTGGAGGATCAGGGCTGTTTCCCAGCTTTTCTAGCATCCTGATCTCTCCTCACAGTCTGTAAATGAGACCACATTACTCTCAAAAGTACATGTCTAGCTCCAAAGACTCTCTGTAAATTATTTCTTCCAAAAAATTTTTATGGCTTCCCACCTCCTTAAAATTTGGATCTTGGCCCTGCTGTTCCTAAGACCCATCTATCAGCTGGATATTGATCCAAAAGAGAAGTCTCAAGCACAATCCTCTACCCAGAGACAGAAAACAGAGCAGTTCATGCTCCTTGGTAATTTTTCTTCTTCTATGCATTCCATGTAGTGGCAGGTGCTGTCTATTTCATTTTATATGCAGAAGAGCTCTAGGGAGTTCCAGTTTGACTTGCAATGCTACCAAGATGTCTGAAGTCTTTGCACCTCTAGTACAAAGAAATAAATTTCATCTGTTTTGCTCCATCAATTCCTTCTAACACATTATCATATGATAAAAATATTTTGTCAAATGTTGTATATGTAGGTAGCATGGGCTGTACATGTTTAGGTATTTCTTTTTTATCTCATAGCTGATAGGTAGGCTTAAACCTATTTCATAAACATGTTATTTTTCACAGCTTTCAAAATTTAAATGCTGTGAAATCTGTCTGTTGTTCTGACAGTCTGTAAACTTTTAAAAGTTATCAGTTGTTACATACTGGCTTAAAACTGGCTTGAGGCTTTTTATCATCACATTAATAAAAGCATTTCCAACCTGACAATAAAGTAATTCTTTGGACAAAACTCAATTGTGTTGAATGTATGCCTCCCAAAAATTATTTAGGCATTTGTTCCTTCTTATTTGCTTAAAATGGCTTCTCTTCAAGGAGACCAAGAAGAAAGTTGCATACCAAAATAATTTAAGCCTGAATGTTCTTTGTTTATATTACTTCCCTTCTGGAGCCCAATCTCTAGCCAAGTCAAGACTAGTCTGCTTCATGCTGCTGAATTTAGTTCATCCTGATTATTGCAATCGGAGTAATTAGCTGCAGTAATCATCAGCCCTTACAGATCCATTAAAATGGTATAAATCTGGAATAAATCTCTATCAATTTAAAAAGTCTGGGCCTGAAGTTATATGGTTGAGATCAAAATAAAGTTCATAATTTTATGCATTTTTCATGTTTACTTTGTTTCCCATCTCATCAATGTTGAGTTGTGTTAATTCTGATGCAAAAATCCAACATATATATTTCTGATAGATACAGATTTACACTCTATATGTGCAGATGTGTGCATGTGTGGTTATTTCCTTGGTTTTTGAAAGGATGGGGTTGTTAGATTTGGTATGAATTTTTCTTCTGCAGTACATTTTATTTTGGACACATATTTTAAAGTTGAAAATCTTTAAAAAAGGAAATCAAGAATATTCTAATAAAAGCAAAAATATTCAGGAAAATAGAAAGGAGAAAGGTGCTTTAAGTCATGGTGAAATATTCTTTTTGGTTTTGAATTATTTGGTTTCAGGACTGTCTTCATAGAAAAGACTAAACACTCTAAGTCTCCTCATGTCTCTTACTTGACCCTAATTGTGAGTGAATGAGCCTCAGGGACACTGGGAATAATAATTCCAGTTAAGGTAGAGGGAACCGAAAAAAGAAATACTGTTTCACAGGTGTTGACAAAATCTGAGCCTGAGGCTAGCTCACATACATTCTCAAACAGAAAGGGAATCCCACGGCAAATCACCCAGATTCTCACAGTACTAAAGTATACAGAACTAAAACCAGGGAGTATCTGGGGAAGAATCCAATTTTCAACTTAAAATATTGGTTTGAATCAGCTACAGTGGCTGGTTTGAATAATTTATTTAATTTTGACCAGCATGTGGATTCTGTTGCAGAAACGTCATTGTTCCTTCTCATACATGTGGATTAAAGCTTTATTTCTGCTCCTCCAGGTGCCTGTTAAACCATTAGTTTGTGCTCCGTGGGCCTGGCCTGTGCTGTGCGTGTGCTGCAGGTGGCTGTCAGTCTGTCTCGGTGCTGTGTGTCAGTCCAAGCAGTGCAGTCACGCTGCTGCAGTATTGTTACACCACCTCCAAATGCTTCCTCGTGGGGAGAAGAGGTTGCCAACCAGTTGTGCATCCAGAGAGAGCAGCAGCTGATTGTGACACTGAGGAGCAAAGGCCGGGTCGTGGGAATGTGGGATGTTCCACCTCAGACACCCGTTGAACACACACTTCCAGAGTGGCAGCTCTGGTAGCCAGAGCCTGGCTAGGGCTTGTTTGTGCCCTCTGGCACGAGTGCACAGCCTAATAAACAGTGAACATGTGCAAGCTCTGGTTTCACTTCTGCTTCCTCGCCTCTTACTACTGTAGAAGGGAAGAAAGGAAATAGAGGAGAAGGAGGAAAAAGCCACATGTATCTCCTGCAGCTTTCCCAGCAGGAGTAGGCAGCTGATGAGCCCTGCCTTGCCCCAGGCGATGCTCTAGAAATTCATTTTTCTCAGTAACCCCAATATGCAATGCAACTGGCTTGAGAAGAGTGGCTGGACAGCTATCTGGCTAGGGAAGGAATCATCTCCCTGTATTCAGCACTGGTAAATGTGCATCTTGAATGCCATGGTCAGTTTTGGGCCCCTCACTGGTAATTTATCTCATTAGCTGATGAAGGGTCTGAGACACAAATCGAATGGTAAGCAGCTGAGTTGCACTGGGAGACCTTATTGCTCTCTACAACTACTTAAAAGGAGGCTGGAGCAAGGTAGATGTTGTCCTCTCAGGTAGCAAGCAATAGGACAAAAGGAAATGGCTCCTCTTGCATCAGGAGAGACTTAGATTGGGCATTAGGAAAAATTTCTTCAGTGAAAGGGTTGTCAAGAATCGGAATAGGCTGCCCAGAAAGGGGTTTCTCTGGAGGTTGTGTTAAACGTTGTGTAGAGGTGGTACTTAGGGACATGGTTTAGTGGTGGACTTGGCAGTGTTAGATTTACAATGGGACTCAATTATCTTAAAGGTCTTTTCTAATGTAAGCAATTCTATGATTCTGTGATTCCATATTAGTACCTACTCACAGCACAGAAACAGTGAACCCATACTGAAGGACATCATCCTTTCAGAGGGTCACAGGGCTCTTCCCTGGCTGAAATCAGCGTTTGGCTTTCACAGCTGAGGTTTGGTTGCACTTTCATGTTGACTACTTCTCTCACTGACTTCTTCCAATGTTAAGGAAGGTGAGTGCTAGGGGGCTAACAGACAATCTGGGCTCAGACCTGAGCATCAATTCAACAGTCTAAAATAAATGAAGAACATGTGTTGCAAGTCCAGCTGGGCATCCCAATTCATGTTACTATTTATCTTCTAGATTTTGATTAAAGAAGTATTTTTCCCCTCCTGACTTTTGTAGTTTTAGATTCAGAGCTCTTATATTCTCTGCTGCTCTACGTGTTTTAAGTTTGAAACAAAAATTGATCACTTCACTTCTATTTTCTGATTCTTTGGCTCAGTGAAATCACCTCTGCCTCTCTTTCTTAAATCAGACTAAACTGGAACCAGCTTTTTTTTTCAGTGACTCAGTTTTGCTCTATTCCTTTCCAGTGTTCCAAGTGTGGCTTTTTGCTCTGGGTATGTCATAAAATGTATATGTAAAACATGGAAAGAATATCTCCTTTTAAAACAATACAGTGTACTGCAGTTAATTAAATCAATGTCAGCTTTCCAGCTGCATGATCTGAGCTGACCTGTATCAAATGAATTAGAAGAGCAGCCATTGTGATGGACTTTGGCATGTTGTCATTGATTTATTTCCCTGTGGTCTTTCTAAACCTTTAGGGAGGTTTATGGGAGGTATTTCAGAAAAATCAGTGAACCCATCAATATAAGACAGAGCAAGTATAGTAAAAATAGTGCTTAGGTTAGGAATACCAGCTGATTTATTTAATAAATCAAAGAAACAATCTAACTCAGTTGCCTCCAGCATTTATCCTTAGACATCATATATCCTTCTCATCTAATTTAATTTTTCTTCTTGCTTCTATTTGACAGAAATATGAAATTTATAACTGACTACCTAGCTGGGGAAAGCTGAAATTCAAATGTATAGCACAAATATGATCCTCTCCATGGAAAACAGATAAAGGGTTGGCAATATCTAACATCTGGGTAATGGTATTCTTGGCAGCTAGAAGGTTTTACAGAATCAGAAGGGCTTCTACCAACCTTCTCATCCCTAATGCACTGGTTCACTGACAAATTCTGAGTCTTAATCCACTCTGATCCACCACACTGCTCCTTCAGTACACAGGAGCTGCAGACAGGATAGGTACTCTTGAAAACCATGCTAGTATTTCTGACATTACCCTCAGGGATACATGGTCCAGGAAATCATGGGGGAGAAATTCTCTGCCTTCAGGCTTTCTCCAACTTTTGCATCACCTGGTGTTCTCCCTCTGAGAATTTTCCATGTCCACATATTATTCACATAAGAAACAGTTTTTGGCCTCTGTAATTCCATCACAGAAATTTTTTAATGTTCCTAAATGTTTGTGTGAGAAACCTCTGAGCACATTACCAAGCCTGAGAAACTACAAAAGCAAAATGAGTGCCAGAGAACAAGAGGACTCTGGAAAGCATTGAGGGTTTTAAAATGACATGATCTTAATTACTCTGAAGTCTGCATGTTTTCATTTCTTTAATTGGAAGGTGATCCCTGTTAATGAGACCAGTTCCACATTTTCAGATTGTTTGGCTATAAGCTAGGGGAGATGGAGGTGTGTTATTGTTATGGCTATTTCTGCCCATGTATCGAAATAGCAGACAGAAACACATAGAAATGGTATTGGCACACTTCAAATAAATGATCAAGGTACTTTCTTCTCTTAACATGCTTACTTGGATGACCCATTTGAACTGTTCCTTGCAAGTGAGCTGTAGTGTCAAGCAACTACAACCTTTTCTGAGAGTGGTGGGAATTAAAGGAAATCACTCAGCTATTTGGTCCTAGCGAATTCATAGTGCATTCTCTGCACTGTGATAGTATTATCATGTAATTTGATATTATTTAATGCCTTATAGAGAAAGCAAAAAAAGCTTAATTCAAAATTAAGTATTGTTTTCCCCAAGAAGGAGATAGGTGGATTAATATTATCCACCATTACACTGTTCCTGGGAGATACCTTCTCTCCAGCTACAAAGATCCTGGGTTTCTGAGCAGATTAAATTGTTTGTGGGTTTTTGTTTGTTTGTTTGTTTGTTTGTTTTCAAACAGTCTGAATAGGACAGAAGTATTAAGGTGTGTAGTGAAACTTCGGCTTTACATCAACAACGTCCAGGAAGTTTGAACTAGTTTCTGAATGTTACATACTAAGACTGCAAGAAAACCTTTGGCAATTTCAGACCCCAAATCTGCCTTATTTTTTTTTTAATCAGCAAATACCATCTACAGTTATATTATCTGGATCAGGATCTAAAATCCAAATGATTATGAAAAAGCTTCCTTTATAATGAATGAAAATGATATCTAAATGCTTGTTCAAGATGCTATGGACATGAGGGTGACATTTAAAACCAGCACGCATATTATCACTTGGAGCATTTTATTCCAAGAATTAAATGAACTACATCAGAGTAGCACTTCTGGCTGGCGTGACACCAATGGTTAGCTGTTTCACAAAGCTCAGCGTTCCATCATGCAATACAAATAGTGAGTGAGAGCTGCAGGGCATTGTATTGTCAAGCAACGGAGACATCCTCACCATTCTTCAGGCAAATCCATTTAAGATTTAGCCAAATCTGTTGAAGATTTAGCCATACCTGTTGAACATTTAGCCATTTCCTCTCCCATCGTACAGTGTCTGAAAGCCACACTGAATGTTTCCACCTCCCTGTGGAACTGGGAGCTTAGAACCAGGACTCTGTTGGCTACAGTGAGGGGAACTTGCACCATGGACATGATCCTAGAAAACGCAGTCAAAAGGACAATTCCCTATGTCCCATAACAGATGTATCCACAGATGGGGCGTGAAGGGCATGGCAAAACTGGCAAAAAAAGTTTTGCTAAACTTTTGGTTAAACTATTGCTATCTAGCATGAAAAGGTTAAATTCTGACACTGATAAGCTCGTCTCATATATTATGGAGGCATAGAAGGAACACTACTCTCTGAAATATCACAGCTGTGTTTATTTAGATTTATTTATATGAACTTTATTTAGAAGTGCATTTCTTTAGTTCAATTTAAATGAACTTACTTAATAAGCTTTTTGCCTTCATCAGACATCTCACCGGAAGACTGTGCTCATGGGATATCATACACCAAACAGCTTCTGACTTCTCAAAAGACTTTCAGCTGCTAGAAGGGTGGCTCTCCACAGTGAAACACAAAAAATGCATTGCCATTTTCAGGGTTTAAGGTCATAATAGCAGTCTCCATAGCTGCATGTACACTGTTCAGAAGATGTGTTTTAGATTGCTTTAAGTTCCCTGCAGCAGAACTCACTGCAAATGCTGCATTCACTTCCTTCCCTGCACATGCTTCATCGTCTGTTGCCACCCACTGCTCTCGGACAGTTCTGGCCTATTCGTAGTAAGAAAATACAGTCATTGAATACCTCTGAGTGTTTGCTTACCTAAGCAAACCCTTTTCCTGTGAGTGACCCTACTAATCTGTGCACTGAGGAAAACAACTCACTCATTCTACCACCTCCTACCATTTTGTGATTTCCTCTGGTTTCCTCCAAGCACTTCTGCTTTCTCATACTGTACACTCAACACAGATTAATCCTCTTCACCACCCTTCAGATGTCTCCTATCTCACAGGCTGTCATGAGCAGTACCTCTAGAGGGAAATTCCTGTTAAATATCCTTCTGAGTAAGTAGCTGAGTGTGATAATGTTCCACAGGAAACTATAGGGAAAATATCAGATCTGGGACCTGAATTCCTGATCTGAGTTGATCTTCTAAGTTATCCAGGTGGTTGAAAGTGATTTATTGTACCTTTTGTTTCCTGAGTATCTGCAGAGTACCGGAATACAAATCCCACTATTAGTTAGTGTCCCCGGAGTACCATATAGTCTTTCGTCAAGAAATGATAGCTGGTGTACGACTTCTGTAAATTGAACTGGAGGCTTTATAATGCTTCTTGTAGTTTCTACTGCTTGGATAACTGTGTTGAGAAATAGGGAAAGAGTAGAAAGAGCTGCAGGAATATAAAAACGTGCTTAATCCAGGCATTCATTTAGGCCTTAGAACTGTGTAAAAAAATTAATTATTGATAACTCTTGGCATTTTAAACTAGAGTATCATTCAATGTATGGAGACTGTGTCTTTTTCATCAGGGCTATCCACAAAGATTAAAAGATGAGCTTTTAAACTTTAATTGCTGTTGTTTCTGCTGCCAATAAAGAAAAATCCCGGGAAGAACATAAGTTAAAATAATTTGAAAGAGAGTAATTTGAATCTTTAGCAAAAAGACTCCATCAGAACAGGGGGACAACTCCACTTTTGATGTTAAATTGTTCAGTACATTGTAACATTGGTATGCAAAAAAAGAGTTATGATGAGTCATAGGAATGATTCATTCAGTCCCAGTTCTGGCTGCAAGAAAATGTAGATAGCGTGTATTTTAGTGTCAGCAGTAGTTTGGATAATAGGATAGTTGATTTAAAAAAGAGTGGTATAGAAACAAGGGGAGAAGACAGCTGCAATGCCAATATACTATGTCATTTTCAGTTGAGTTTTCTAAGAAAGTGATGTATGTGGTCAAGTATCCTGTGCCTCTCAGCCTTCTTCTGATATGTCTTTTTCAGCAAAGAGTGGTAAATAAAAACTTGCTCACTTTTTTTTTTACTGGAAACTCTGTAATGTTTTTCATCTGCCAAAGGAAAATACTTATAATGAAAAGGCATACTTACTTGAAAAATAGAGGTAAAATATGAAGAATAATCACAGAAACATGGGAGCAGAAGAAAATAAGGCAAGATCTGCCCTTTGCAATTGCATGTGAGGACATTTAATTACACCAAAAGAAACCATCCCAACATCTCCCAAGCAGAGAAATCCCTGTAACCCTGTGTTATTCTATTTTCATTTTAAAATAAGGAAGAGCAGAACCCTCTGAAACATTTGTGATGAGCTTTTAGAAGCAGAGTATAACAGACGTCTTGAATTTCCTTCAAATTCAGTCTACATGAGAGAGTAGAAATTAGTTGAATTAAATTAAGGACCGTGCTTTGTACAGTTTTGAGAAGGTGGGTATAAACTGGACATGTTAGCTTATAGGACACATAAAAATCATTGCTGTCTGCTATAGACCTCAGTCCATATTTCATATTAAAAATACTGGAAATTTCTCCCTAGCAGGTGTTAGGGCTGCCAGAAGATGATGAGCTCTCTGACAAGGTCTTCAGTTGAGGTTAAGCTGAATGAAAGGCATGTGGAGAGCTACTGGCTATGAAATGAGACATTGCTGACCGGGACAGATAACTGTGGGGAGCTGGCCAAAGCTACAGAGTGCTGTGACTTTTCCTGGATTTCCCATCTGTATAAAGGGTTTGTGTGAAAAATGACCACATTTCACAAAGAATTGGAGAGGGGCATAAAGGACCTCCTCAGGGCCAGTCTCTTGCAAAGCCAGCAGTACCTGGGATGTAATATCACTTATGACATATAAAGCATTCAACCTGGGATATTCTATGATTCCATGATTCTCAAACACAGGAAATGTAAGACTGTACTCTTTAAATGGAAGAAAATATTCTTTTTCCCAAGAGGAAGGTTAGACACTGGAACAGGTTTCCCCAATAGGTTGTAGATTTTCCATCCTTGAAAACCCATCCATATGCAGCCCTGGGCAGCCTGGCCTGGCTGACCCCAGTCTTAGGCTGTTGGACCAGATCATCTCCAGAGGTGCCACCACAACCTCAGTGGTTCTGTGGAAGGATTCTGAGCTGATTGGACACTTGTGTACCTGACCAGTTGACCCGTGTGCTTAATCTTTATAAATGTCAGCTCACTTCGTTCAGACTTGGATGATATTTTAATGTGGCCTGAACATGCATGAGGATATGTTTTCACTCATTAAAACTGCCATAAATATGGTATGAAAAATCCAGTATTTTCAACTGGAGGAGCAATTGTTAGTCAAGGGGACTGGACTTTATTATCGCACAAATATTCCTACATCACTTATAGGTTTGCCATATCTCGGAATTTTTCCCTTTCTATGTGACATATCAGGTGCAAGCAGATTTGTGACATTTTTATGTAAGCCCTTGGGAGGCCTCAGAAAAGACTTTCAGTCACTACAAAAGCATGGAATCAGTTACACCAGCAGCTTTCAACTGATGAACAGTACCCACTGGTTTTCTTCTCTTACTTCATAAGGCATTTAATGTTCTCAGAGTTTTTGTGTTCACTGGATATATTTTCTTCATCTGATGTCTTAAGAGGCTAAGGGCATATCATCTTTTCATGTTTTTATACTTTCTGGCTCACTTTGGATTGGTTTTCAGTTACTATAACCTGTGAGTTAGGTTAGAGGTGGGCTAGGAAGAGGTTGGAGGCCACACTGACATGTATAACAGTGATGCAGATGACATTGGGATCACACATTACCTGTGAATTACCTGTGGTGGCACTAGGTTCTTTTCTTTCTAGGCAAATGAGTGAGGTCTAGGATAAATGTCTTCTGTACAGTTTTCTTTTTGGTGTTACTTGGTTGGAAGCTTATGGTCTCAGGGTATAGAATTTTGGATTGTGAGAGGTTTCCAAGTGAATCGGGGAATGTGTCAGATAATAGGTCCTAATTCTTGAACAGTTCCTGGGATCTGAATTCTTTTCTTAAGGTTGGCCTTATCACATTTTTAAAAAAAGCTAAATTGGTCACTGTAAAGCAATGCAGAACTAAGTTCAGTGATGAATTAAATGTTTGAGGAGCATCGGAACAGTTTGCTTTAGCTGGGACATGTTGAAGTGCCTGATTCATCTTAACATATTAATTTGTTAAAGTTTAAGGATGGCAGTGACAAATGAATTAGTTGTAGCACAGCCTCTGCAATTTTGGTCAATTAATCTTTCTTGCAAAGTTTAGAGGGACAATAATTTGTCTGGATAGCTAATTCTCTATCTTCCCACACCAAATCAATTCTGCATTAAAAGGAGATAAAATATCTTTTAACTTTTAGTGGGAATTTTGGAAAAGTATGCTGAAGATAAGGTTACTGTGTTATTTTCCTCTTCAGACTAGGATAGCACCAGTATTTTGAATCTCTGTGACTTAGAATGTGTGCCTGGAGCCAGCTGGGTGTTTGCTGTGAGAAGCAAATTGGATAATGATGGCCACATTTTGAAATACAGACATACAACATGGGCACTGTGGGAAGTTATATCAATTCTGGGTCCATTTCATGGCAGCAGCTTTATTAGCAGAATCACTATGATCTCAGCATCTTCAACTGAACTATAAAGGGCTGGGAACTAGGAGGCAGCTATAACAGCAATCTGCAATTGGCTGGTCTTACACCAGTCTCCTCTTTCATAATAGTGAAGCTTTTGATATCAGCTCCCTCTCAAGCCTTTTTGATCCCTTCAATCCACTCTAACTTTATAATTTGGCAATTATCCTTTTTTCTGATATTTTTATTAATGTTGGAGAAATTATACCTGTTTTTAAGTCAAAGATGAAAGCTACTTATCCAACCTTCTCCAACAATTTCTTTATGTAGCCCTTACAAGATGCTGCTCAAGGTAAGAACTGAATCTGCTGACTCATATAAATACAGCACTGTCTATTACTGTAGGTGCCAATTGGCACAAATGGCACGACTCACCACTGTGGCCTTAATCTGATAGAAATGCTCTGTAAGAGACAGCCACAGTCAAGCAGACAAGCAAATCCCTCACTAGAGAACAATCAGGAAACCTCACAGGGACTTGGCATGCACATCAGAGGTTTACAGTTTTTACACTGAAATTTCCTGAATTTCCAATATCTCCTGCAAATCCAATGCCCAGGGAGGTGGTGGAGTCACTGTCCCTGGAGGTGTTCAAGAAACAGCTGGATGTGGCACTTAGGGCCATGGTCTAATTTACAAGGTGGTGATCAGTCAAAGATTGGACTTGATGGTCTTGGAGGTCTTTTCCTATGTAAATGATTATGTGATTTTGTGATTTTAACTTTTATGAGTTTATAAAGCAACACCTACCTGAAACTCTATTAACATCTATTAAGTAATTAAGCCATTTTTAACTGCTTTAGATGACAAAGTTTCACTGCAGCAAAAAGGCTACCAATTGATTGACTAAATGACATTTTGACATCTTAAACGCTCCATATACTTAGACAATGCCATGTCAAATATGGCTCTGGTGATGGTACTTCAGAATTCAAGTTAAGTATATGTTCTGGATTTAGGGAACTGGTTCAGTGAAACTGTCACTCTGTTGTTTGCCATCCACCACTATGTCAAGAATGGGCCTGTGACAGTGAGACAGCTCTATCAGAAAGCTGCTTCCAAAAATGACAGTTCCACCATCAGTGACTTAAGCAAAAAGACAGTGGAAAAGGGATATAAACTTCTTTATTAAGTCTGAAAATCCTATTTTTAGACTGTATAATCCTCATGTGGCATAAACTTGGATGTATTCTTCAAGCACAGTGACAGATGTATTTGTCCAGACTGCTCAGAAGGCAGTTATCTTACTGTCCTTGCTGGCCAATGCTGCAGCTTTTCTTAATGCCAAATAACAGATTATTTATTGAAAAGCTGTTGATATTGAGAACCTAATCAGCTTTACAAGCAGCAAAAGATGAAGATGGTGTTTGTGATTTATTAGCTGAAACCAACATAACAAAGAATGTAGCATGTAACTATCATAAGACAAGTACTGCATTCATTTGCCATCACCAGCCAATGACCTGTGTGGTTGACACCACTGTTTCAGTTACTAAGATTTACAAGTTTTAATAGAGTTCACACATCGTATGTGTCAGATAAAAAGCCTGGCAAAATGGCAGTTGTGTGTTATTGTTGGCTGGAATACTGTCCTGTGTGTAAGGCACAGGACTGGGACTCAGGCATTGTATTAACTTTCATTCCCTCTTATGTTCACCAAAATAGTTGAAGGCAGATTATTTACTCTCCTTGGGTTTTTTTCCTCATTTATGACATAAGAAAAATTATGCTAATATTATCAGGAGTGACAGGAGGTTAAACTAACATTGCTAAACAAGATTGAATTGCAGTATGTAAATATAAAATATTACTATGATCCCACAAACAGAAAATCTTCTGGGTTATTGAATATTTTTGCATTTTCTTCTCTCTTACAACCTGCCAACTTCATAACATTGTGAGAGTTCTGAGGTCAAATTTTGCTCCTTTACTCCCCGGTGACGAGGAGCTCAATGGGCATGGGCTGGAATTGAATGGATCATCATGTTATGATCTTCTAAGAACTTTTATGGACAAGCCATTTCTAGAACTCCAAAGAATTTTAGAAAAAAAAATCCCAGCAACCTAGAAATAATCAACTGATAAAAAGGAAATTAATAGTCTTATTAAAAAAAAATTAATAGTGATTCAGATGTAACTGGCCTGCTCAGAAATTCTCTGGAGCTGTGAGATATATAAAGAAAAAAAATCAGTCTATACTTAATGTTCATTCCTTGAGCATTGCTCATGTTGATCTGTATTAAAAAGTGTGCCTATTGAAGCTAAAAGACCTCCTTGGTTCTGGAAAAGGAAGTGCTAAAATCATATGAGAACTTAATTTGGGAGTTAAGCCATAAAAATATTAATGATCTGTTTAAAGCAAAGGGTCTGGGACAGTCTAGAGATGTTCAGGTAGGTGGTTTATGCTCTCAGCGTGTAAGTACATGAAACTTGACTGCTTAACTCGTGGTGCTATCCTGTACCAGAAACAGGTATTGGGTCAGCTGTGTCCTTGGTCTGACCCAATGCAAAAATTATTATATTCTTATGGACCTGAAGGTAAACTTGATTTTATTGCTGATTTTCATCTGTTCCAAAGAGATGCTTTACCTTTACAAAAGAAGGAGAATTCTTCTGGCACAAGGCAGACCAGCTGGCATTTACCTTGTTGTTTTGGAATTTTAGTAGCCATAGTCCTTCTCTTTGGCCTGGAGAAAGCTGGTGTGGATGTCAGCTGTTCCCTGTGTAAGGCTGCCCCAGTCAGCCACCCCTTGCATGGCATCAGGGTCCCCTGGGACGGTCTGTGCCTGGGTGATCCACCCAGGGTGACTCTATTAGAAATTTGACCACCAGGTGGCATAAAAACTATGTAAAATATCACTGAGGTGCTGCAGATATGATAAAATTGCCTCCTTTTAAGAATATTCAAATACTTTGTGATCCTTGCTATCAAATTTGAAAATTATTGCTGTAAAATTAGCTAATGGCTTTTGAAATTCTCTAATTTGCAATGTATCCCATAAGGAAGAGCCCATGTGGGACACAAATTACTTAGCTTTTTAAATCACATTTTATCATATCCTTATTCATGTTTTTTTCATGTCAAAACCAAATAACTTCACTGACAGAAAGTAAGAACTTATATATATTTGCACAGAAACCCAAGCAACCATTTTTAAGAAGTAAGTTTAAAACCAACTACTATCCATTGTTGAAAACACATTTTATAAAACTATCTCTAAACTGTAATATAGCTGCCAATGTAACAATAGAAATTTGTTCTATTGTAAAGAAATCAGTTCCTATGTTCTTACTACAGGAAAAGAAAATGACTTTTTGGCACAAAAGAAAGGCAAAGTAAGTATTACTGGCAAGAAAACAGAGGGCCTGAGGTGGCAGACAAATTCTACAATGAAGGTAACAATTTTCCTGCGGTGAGATTTTTGACAGAATTTCATGTAGGCTTTTGGGATCTTTCCCACCTTACTTTCATGAGTGGGATGTATATATTGAATAAAAATTCCCACAATGACACAGATAGAGTAGTCCATACTCCATTATATTATTTTTACAAATTTCCTTAACTTTTGCTCTTTTTCCTTCTGCTTTCTTTTTTCATTTCTTGATCTTCTCCTCTGCACTGCTGGAGGTCCCCTTAGCTCCAATTTCATCATTTTGGCTATAGTTTTAAATTATGCCACTGAGAGGTCAGAACTTTTCTTTTTAATCAGCTTTTCTACCTTGACTTCCTTTCATTACTAACTTTCTCTTCCTTGCTTTTGAGCTTCCATTCTTTCAATATTTTGTCCTGATGCTCTGGCTATTTCTGTAGTATCTTTTTTGGAGCCCTCTGTTTTCCCAACCTCATTAACACAGTTTTCCTTGAATTTCTGTTTTAAGTTCCTTTCTCTTTTGTTTTCCAATATTAATTCTTTATTTGTTTTAGACTCTTCCGTCATTTCTGCTACAAGTTGTTTAATCTATTCAACTTATGTCTCAACCTTATATTTCTGTGTAACCAGCAACTGAACTTAACACCTTCCCTGAGAATTCTCTCCTCCCCCTTTCTTTTTTGTCACCATTAAGAATTTGTAATGGATTAGTTTAATCCATTCATCATTCATTTTTGATACACTGCTGGATTAATGTAGACAATGTAGTATGAAAATTGCATACAGCTTTGTAAGGGAACAAACTGTTTTGAGGATGGCACCTTCAGTCTAGACCAATAGCAGAGAATAATATGATATATAGTTAAAGGTTTACAATAGAAGCTCTTCCTAAGGAGAAGTTAATCCAAATAAAGATAAAAAGACATCCTGGGTAATATATATTGTCTATTTTCACTTTCAGGAAAATCCATTTGCAGACTTTTCTGTCTGCAAGAACCGAAATAATTGTTCTGAAGGCATGGAGGTCTCAGGGAGTGTGTGGTTCCTGCGAGACTCGAAAAGATTTAATGGCATCTGAGAAGCTCGTGAAGTGGCAAAGGTGACTCAGAGCAGTGACCATATCTCTGCTTTCCTTGCTTCCAGTGGAGCTTGCGACAGGGCATGCAAGGGAAACATGGCTCTTCCTGGTGCTCTCTAATAAAGTCCAAGTGGAGTTCCTTGAACTCAATTTGCAAGCTCAAGATCAGGCATGTTAAATAGACCTTCTTTTCTGATGTGTTTCTCCCAGAAAGAGTCGTTCTACTCAGGTATTGGAGGTACTGATGGGAAAATTGTAGGTAGACAGAAAATTGAAATGAGCTGTAGCCTCTAAGAGAGGATGGTAAAAGAAGGGAGCTGGCTAGAACTGCTCAAAAGATAGGACTGTACCAAGTCCCAGTATAGCTACATAGCGGACTCTGGGTACTGATTAGTTGACAAGAGTAACACTTTAACAGCCATAAGAGATACAGCACCACTGTTTTACATGCCTCTCTCTCAAAAACAGCAGGAGCTATTTTTTCCCCATAAACTAACAAGACTATATTAGTTTTTTCCAGAGTGCTTTCTCTTTCCATGGCCTATCTGATGCCAGAGGTCAGTGTTGGGCTTCTCACTTTCCCCTGGCTTCTATGGGCAAAGTCATATCATTTGCTATTAGCATTGCAAACAACTGCATACACCTAGGATATTGTAGAAATAATAACGTTGATTCATCAAGTGTCTGGAAACACACTCAGAAATGATTCTTCTTTTTATTTGCTTATTCTTTTTATTTTATTAGATCTTTGGGATCAATAAAAGCAAATGCTTAGTCAGAGCTAAGCACACAAAAAAAAATGACCATAATTTCTTTCATATTCTTGGTGATGGAAAACCTCAGTGGGGAACTTGGCACACTAAAGGGACTAGCATCAGTTAAAATAGATTTTGTAAGACCTCAATAAAACATGCAGTTACAACTACATTACTCATGGATAACATTTTTCTCATGTCACAGCATATGTCATATATGTCACAGCATAAACAAGGGTGTATGAAAGTATTGCATCTGATAATCAGTCCTTCAGTCCAAAAATATAAAAGAAATGGGAATTGAAAGTTGTACAGTGTTGTAGACAGTTTGCTATGTTTTATTACTATGGTGTCCAGGACAGTTCTCCTCAGCTGACAGCAACAGTAGCATTACAAATGAGCTCCTGCTGGAAGCCTTAAGTCTGGGGCTGTAAGGAGCAGGTATCCTTTGTTACCTCTCCATAAGCCAGCACTGACACTGGAAGCTGTGGAAGTGTGTCAGGGCTATGTTCACTCCACAGGCATTCACTCAAAGACAGGCTAAATATCCTCAGAGCAGACCTGCATGGATGCACATGCGTCACTTAGAAAGCCTGAATTGCTACACAGTGAGTAAGTAAACTGCGTGCTGCTGGCCCGGGTGGCCTGGGTACCTTCAATTCTAGGCCATTCAGACTCTGAAGAGTTGTCCTTAATATTTGCTTTTGCAATATTTTTTGCTATGGGCAAATCTTCTACCCTGCTCTAACCCCAAAGTTTTTTATTAGATAACCTGGCCTTTTACTATTCCTGTTTTATAGATATTAAATACCTATCATTTTCATTAAAAAGCATTTAAAACAGTTTCACAGTAGTTTGGTCAGTTATATTTTCGACTTGGAGACAGGCCCTCTCTTGAGTTTTTTGCATCAGCTCTTTCATCTGCCTGTGTGATACATCTGGTAAAAGAAAGACCAGAATTTATAAACAAGTTTTGTCTTTTGATCTTAACAATGAAGAAAATGAGATATTTAAAGAGTTTTGAAGAGAATTACTTCCTAGTACCTATTTTTCTTTATGTGTAAGTCAATGTTCAGCACAAAAAAAATTTAATCATATTTTACATTTTTCTGTTCATTTTTACAAAGCCATTCAACTGAGGGGTCAACTAGATGGTTTAATACAATTTTGAGGTATTATAGCTTTGATGTAAGAGGACACCAGCCAACTGAGCAGCCATAACTCACTGTTTTCTCTTCCAGGTTCATCAAGAGCTGTTCCTCATGGGCAGACTTCCAAGGCTGGTCAGAGGAGCCCAGGCTGGCTGCATTGCTCTTACAGTACACACCTGGTACTCACACCATGTGGCACAGGACAGAGACTGCACGCTCAGAATCGTGTGCACAAAAGACTTGGGCATGGAAAAAGATGATAAGTGTCACATCTTTGAGATTACTTTTGTGCAGCAGATAAGAAATAAGGGAGGATGACCACCAAATGACAGAATGACGTGTCCGAGGGTGGGAGGAATTACTCTGCAGAAATGCTTTTTTGTTGTACTATTAAGTGTCATTGACAAACTTGAACTACATGTCTTTCTTTTAGATGCTAAAATTGCAGGAAAAGAAAATGACATCAAAATGTGTCATCTTTCCAGTAGATGAGGTGAAGAAAAAATCATTGTGATACATTATACTCTCCAGCTGGCAGGAGCTTATTTAACTGTAAGAGATGAAACTGTAAGAGATTTTTAATTGTTTGCAGTGTAATCAGCATTTGAATTCATTACTTGTGAAACCTCAAAGCAAAAAATCAGAATATGAATTATTATTATTATTATTATTATTATTAAATGATATGTGTAAAGCAGCATTACCATATAAAAGCAAATAGAATTTGCTTGACTTTTATAAAAGTCAACAGAATTTGCCCTTAGAGGCATGTATGCTTCACAAAACATCTGCCTACCTGATGAGAAAATATCTTCATAATTTTCAAGTTACAAAATCTTGCTGTACTACTTTTCAATATAAAACACTGAAATAAAACTATTTTACAGTTCTAAAGTTTCTCAGCTGTACTTTGTCCTTGTAGCTGAGACTCTCAACAATTTCTGTAGTTTGCTATTAACTGATCTCTTGGCATGCAATCTTTAAATGGCCAGCATTTTCTTAAGTCTGTGGTTAAGCATGATAGAAGCAGAAATTAATTGTTACAACGCAAAGAAACTTACAAAAATTATTTTTTGAGCGGTCTGGTTATCACATAAAGGAAAAAGAGAAGTTCTGTTTGGCTGGTACAATCAGGAGGAATGTAAAGCTCCCACGCCTGCCTTCAGTAATTGATGAAGTGGGTCAGTGACATTTTGCAGGGATGCCATTGAATTGGACCCTTGAGGATAAATAGCACATAAACTTCTTCCTCCAGCTCTTTGGTAAGTTAATATTGGCAATTCCAATTTAACACTTATGAATGAAAGTATTGCAGGCTAAGCGAAATTAAGGAACAGCCACTGCCATTGTTTCAGCTGGTGCACTTCCCTGCAAGCACTATTTAATCCAATGAAATCCAGAGACATCATCTGTCAGAGAAATACATGTGATTGAGCTGGTCCTGGGGAGAGGGGAGTGTTCTGGAAGAATTTAGAATTGTTGTGTAACTAAAAAGGAAGATTTTTAGCAGAAGTGTCTATCACTAGCCCATTTGGGAAATATTCTTGTTGATTTCTTGGTGAGGTAGAATATTGAATGGTTGTAAGTTTTCAGGTGCATGTCAGTGTTAACAAATTCTATTAATAATTTACAGTAAAAGGAAATATTTTATTAATGCCATCTGAAATCAATGCACAAAATTAAAATGAAGCATTCCCAATTGCATAACTAAGCTATGGGACATGGCTGGAGAAAACAGGTATTTAATTTTTAGAATACATTGTTCATTTATTTTTAAACGCTTCATTTAGGCATAAAGGAAATTCTTTCATGCTGTCATAATGAATATTTAATCTCTTCAGTGTCACATATAACTTTTATATAAAAACACATAATTAGCTTTTAGCTTCAACTGAATGAATCTGGAGCTTACGAACAAATCTTCATGACTGTGTACAAGTAAACTAGGCTTTGTTGGTGATATTGGTGGTGGTGAACAAAACAGAGACAGGGCTTAGGCTCAGTTGCTGGTCCAGTGGGTATCTGTAGTGTTTAGTGCTAATGAACTGCTTCATATAATTTTGTTCTGTTGCAGGCATCCTTTTCAGCCCGTCGGTAGCCTGGGGCTCTGCCAGAGGGGCGTATGAGCAGTGCTACTCTGCTATGGGGGAGACAAAGCTTTAGCCAAAGGGATGCAAGCCATTCCATGTCACTTGTCCTTAGGCTCAGAGAGCCCAATCTCTTTACAGCAGAGGTGTAGCCATACTCCCGAAAGGCCTTTTAGAGCTACAGGTTCATTTGCAGGGATGGCTATACACCTGTGGCATGCCATGAACCATAGGGGAGCTCCGTGGATCTCTGCTGATGGATGTCATGCTGCAGCTGTTGTCCCTAAAACTGGCTGAAGAAATGCTGTAAGATTTAATGGAAAGCTTTGGGGACATGAGACCAATTGCTATAAAGTAATTCAGGCAAAAATACTATTGCATTCGAGAGAACTTTTTCCACGATAAGGTTTGGGGATTAGCTCTGTTGCCATTGCAAATGTGAAGCCTAAAGCACAAGGAATGGGATGTCCTCACAAATAACTGAACATTAACCTACTCTTCCTGCAGTAAGCCACTGCACTTGGTGTGAATACTGGTGACCCATGTGCACCACTCCTCGGGAAGTACAAGGACTGAATGTAATGATGGATTTACCAGGGCAGGGAAGGGAGAACAGTCCCAGCATATACCTTATAGGCAAGGCATATGCTCAGTGTCACACTCAGATCTGCTGTCACCACCGTGGCTCCATCCAGCCCAGGGAGCTTGTGCCTTTCCTGCACATATGGTCAGAGTTGAGTCCCAGGAGTTCATAATCATGGGATGTATACTTTTTTAAAGGGATGAATAGTTTTGCTGGGAAGCAATTTAATCAGCCTGATGAAAATCATCCCATTTCTGGCTGGAAAGCTCAAAATTATACCAAAACTGTAAGACCACTTTTGAAAAATGTTTTGTTTCTATGGCTGTTTGAAAATGTAATAAATGTGAAAGAATCTTATTATATTTTAAATTCACTGTGTGGGAGCAGACCCAGCTACCTAAGCCTCCTCCTACCTCTGAGCATCTGGCATCACCCTTTATGTGATAGACATATTAATTCAAATTAGCTGGGAATTTAGGAAAGTGAGATTTTTCAATTAAAAAAGGCTCATTCTGCACTCACCCATGCTTTGCAGAAACTTTATAGTTTAGAGACTTTCCAAACTTAGCACAAGAGAAGAAGTAGGTAAAGAAAGCCCTCTCCCAGTGCTTGTTGGTTGTACTGGAAGTATAGAAGGATACATTACCTTATGGGACTATACGTGTTTTGTTTTTTTTTCCTTTTGAAGAACTTGCCTGGCACTCTGACACAAAATGAAAAGTAATGTCTGAAACTTTAGGTTTTGCATGTACTGTTGTGTCTGAAAAAAGTCCTGGGTTTACAGCCAATGGGAAAGAATCTTTGTAATTCTCAATCTGTAAATCTCAATCCTGCTTTAGGAATGAGAGCCCTACCTGATACCACTACTTCATCTGTCATCTGTCTTGGATGCAGGGGCATAAAAGAAGGGCTAAAGGCAACTGTTCCGTAGTTCACAAAACTAAAAGGGCAAATACTCTGTAAAGAAACCCTCTCAGATTTTCACTTTTCCTGTTAAATCATTGAGTCCTATGAAAGCCTGCACTGTACTGTTTCTACACATTAGCCCTTGCCAGAATTATACTGAAATTAATATTTATTTTATTTTAAAGGGCATTTTGGTTTTAACAGTAGGGCACTATGGGCATGTATTAAAAAACACTATGCACAGGAAGTTATGAATCCTAATTTTTTTCTTGGCATAGTTGATTACTATTAGGCAAAGAAATATCTTTGGGAGTATCTAAAACATCTCTGTTGTAATTGCTGACAGAGGTGATCTCAGTGCCTTTGACAGCCCTCTCAGATGGTTTCCCCTGTAAGGCTGATGGCAATATCCTCACCAAGCTCTACAGTGCATTTGAAAGGAGTCAATACCTTGACTGCTGCTAGGTGTGTTATCCAGCATAAATCTTGTAACTTATTATGAAAGGCTTTCATATCTATGAAGCAGCTCATACAGAGTTCTAGGTAAGACTGGAATTGTACTCAGGCCAATAATATCTACAGTATGAGGAGAAAATGGATATCATTTATTCTTTTGTTTCCAGTAACTATGATGTGACAATTCCTGTGCTTGAAAATCTTACACTATTATGTATTTTACAAGCAAGGTGTAACTACTATTTAAAACAGCTTAAGTTAGCGATCTTAAGTTAGGAAATCCTACATGAAATATATGAACTCTTATTTTAGAAGTTTTGGGATGCACAAGTAAAACAAGTTCAGACAGGGCTGCCTGAGAGCAGGAATAAGGAATAAGTGATTCCTTGGGGTCATTTTGAGACTATGTTTTCTGTGAATTTATGATTTCATGAGGTTATTCATGTGCCTTTTTGCTTCAGCTCTATCACCAGAATTTGAAGGAATGAGATTATCAAGATAAGTAAATATAAGAACTGTAGGACTAAATAAAATCTGTGAGTCCCCAAGTTACCTGACGGCAATATGACAGCAAGTCATGCTTTAATAAATATATAACAGCAAATTAATATGCTACAACTTCAAAATCCGAGCAAGAAGTTGGAGTCTGTGTCCTTGGGAAATGTAACAGTAACTTTTCCCTATCGTATATATGAACACACTGTGCTGCATTACCTGTTGTGTCCTTTAAATGATGAATGTGTTGTCACTCACAATCTCATAAGCATAATGATTTGTTTACTTTGGTTCTCTTTCCTTGTTAATCCATATTAAAAAGTTTAACCTAGTAAACAAAACAAAATCCAATCAAACAAAGAGGTAATAAGTGTCTAGAAGCCTGGAGCTCAGCTGGCTAGCTAGACTGCTCATCCCAACAAATTCTCAGTGGTGTAACTGTTTCTTAAAAGGTTATAGCCCATGCAAAAACCCCCAAAATTACAAACTTCCTCCAGTGGGTCTTTTAATCCATCCATATATTTTCCATGAACTTAATAACAGATTATTGTTCAACAACACTGTTGCCACAAACTGTTGATATAAAATTTAGCATTTAAAAATGTCTTCAAATTGTTCTGATTTATCAGAGTCATAATCAGTTTTGAAAACTGTTTTGAGATTTATACTGCAGTGATTTAATCTTGAACGGAAATGCTTTTTGTTTTCAAGTGTTTGAGGTACATCTGATGATGTATTCATGATGTATTGAATTCATGCAAGGTAAGGAGATGCAATGCACTGGTTCCCAAACTGAGTACAAAGAAAGTTTGGTTTATTAGGATCTGATCTTGTGAATCATATACCCACCTACAGCTTCATAGATTAGGTTTTTACAACTCTAGATTTGAGCTGAGAACTTAATGAAACAGGATTTGATGAATTCTTTAATTCCTCTATCTGAAAATTAGGCTTTTATATGTATTTTGGTAATAAAAGGATTTAATATTCAGTTATCTCTCTTGCTATTTTTCTTTGCAATGTTTAGATTCCAAAAAGTAAATATTAAAACAGCTATGATAATGCTAATTTGTCAAAAAGCAAAGGACATAGAAATATTTTGTCTCTATGCTTGTCTTCAATGTCTTAATCCAAACTGAACAAAAACCTGTGTATATGTTTTCTTTTATTCATCATGATGGAATTATCACTATATTTACCATAAATAACATTTCAATGACTGTGCTTATATTTATATATGTCCTGGTTTGGGACAAATTTGGAAGGGAACTTCCAAAGGAATGTTCCCTAAAGAGCAAAATTCAGCAGCCCTCCCCCCCACCTGTTTGGGAGATAAACCTCCTTCAAGAAAGGTGGGAAAAAGTGTTTATTGAACAAGCAAAGTGCCCACAAACTTGAAAAAATTAATAATATTGAACGATGGAACCTCTCGCTGTTCTGAAGAGATGGCAAATTCAGAAAGTCCTTCTTGTGGGATGTAGCTCGGCTCGCTCAGTCTCATCAGTCTTTCCTGTGCTGGAAATGCCGCGGCCCGGGCCCTGGTGGGCCACAGGCGTGAGCTCCCAGTGTTCCTCTGGGGTTTCGGTCCAGAGCAGGACTGATCAGTTCCAAGAAAAGAAAAGCCACATTCAGGGGAACTTCTCTGCCTCACCTAGCCAAAAACTGACTAAAAGCACAGGAGAGCTCTGTCCCGCTGTCTGTGCTGCAGACAACAGAGAGAGAGAGAGAGAGAGAAGAGAGAATGAGAGAGCTGAAGCTCTCATCTCTGTGTTTTGAATACAGCCACCTCAGACATTCCACCGCTTCTCCTTCTTCCCCACTCACTCTCAGATCTAGTTTTAAAAGCACAGAACTTATTTCTGGTCTAAACAGAAGAACAATTTAGCATCATAAAGTCACCCAGGACAATATATTAGCGGTTTATTACATAATTTTACCTTTCATATTGAAGTCTATCCAAAAATTACATAGATATTTTCATATTATTTTTTGATTTAAAATTTCTGTATTACTAATATAATAACAATTGATCGATCTTCTAAGCACCCATTTGATTGGCAATACAGCAATTGACATTGTTCTAATTAAAATAAAGAAAGAGAGAGTGTTACTTAACTCTTCATGGGAGATCAGGAACTTTTTTGCAATACTACTTAAAAATATTTTTCAAGAAAGATGCAAATGTTGCCATATTAACAATATTTATTGTTAAGGACATAAATAAAAGCTTGAAAACTTTCATGTAGAACATTTTTAAACACATGATAATAATTTTTAAGAGCTAATTTCTAAGAGAAAATGGAAAGCGACACAAAATTTAAGAGGAAACTACAGAACTGGGATTGAAAAGTAGCGACAGAAAGGAGAAATGAGAATCAAACAGGGTCTGAGAGAACAATAGGTGAATTACCTAATGGTAAATTAGTAATTGCTTCATTTGATTTGTTTACAGGATGAAGGGAGAAGGATGAGAAATCAGATCAGGTATATTTGCCTGCTGACTAAGACTTCAGTCTGCAGTAGAATAAGTGAAGATAATATATGTGCTTTTCATGATCCCATTTTCTGACAACCAGTTTATTCTATATGCACTGTGACACCACTACAGATATACACAACCTCAGCGAATAACCTCGTTATAATTTGGGATGTGCTGGGTATGAGAAGGAATTCAATGGATAAATGTTCAAATATGAGTTAGTATTAAAAGCCAGATTTGTTGATCCCATATGGCATCAGGTTATTCTTATGTCAGTCTTAACAGAAAGAGCTCAACACATGCAGTGCAAATCTACATTTTCCCTTTTTTTAATCTAATGAAAATATACATCTACGAAATATGACTCAACCATATATGAGGCCATAAAAAAGCAAAGTGTTATTAAATATGTATACTGCTTACTTAATTATAGGAGTTAAGGGGAAACTTGAGAAAACCAGGATTTTTTGGTATGTTTTTCTTCTCCTTAATCTAATCAGACAACACTAAAAGCCCAAGAGATATATAAACTTCAGAAACTAGTTATATTAAACCTGTGTTTACTTAGATGATTTGTATGAAATAAATAAGTAATTACCCAAAGGACATTAAAAAATGGAATATATGAGACTGCATGTGAGCAAGCTAACACAAAGCAGAAAGCTTGACTAGTGCATATTTAATAAGAAAAATTCCTGGTGCTTTTATATCTTCTACCATTCTATAGAAGTCCTTATGTCACCTTTATCACCATAGTAACTCAGCAGTTTGCAGTCTTCCTCTATTCATTCCTCTATCATTTTATCAGTTTAGTAAGGGATAAAGGATTTCCCTGATTATTCACTCTTTGGTACCTTGCGGTGTGGGCATCTTGCTGAGAAGTATTGAGAATAATGTAATAATTCATCAATCTTCTACAATAGACAAAAAGTGATCCCTGGTTTATACTACTGTATTATATTATGTTATTTCATCAAAAAAAAATAAAATTAGTTAATCATCAGAACTGAGTATTTTTTAAACATTTGATAAACATTTCTGTAGCCTTCTGAGAAGAAGGAGCAATCATAATAGTCTTAAGCCCTGCACAGGTTGAAGACTGACTCTAAATTGTCAAAAGCCAGCATTCAGAAGAGACAACATTATTTAGGTTTACTAGAGAGTATTTTTTTCTATCTTCCTTCCTCTATTATAGTACCCCCAAAAGGAGGGAAGCTTCCAATAAAGCCCGTTATGTAGCCCCAGTTTACTCTACTACTACAATACAACAGACTAGAAAGAATAAGAAGGTATTTTTATTTACATCAATTTCTAACCCTTTGAGCTATAGTGTATAAAATTAAATAAATATTTAGTTACTTACATACTTAAGTTAAAAGGAAAGAGAATTTGCAGTTAACTAGTTCCATAAAAATAGGAGTAGCAAAGACTAAATCAGTGACTAAAAATAGTTGTATAGATTGGTCTCAAAAATTTAGGATATTTGCCTCACATTCAATTTTTTTTTTCTAAGATACCACCTTGATGGCTTCTAAATATGCATTTGGCTGACTTTTATTTATTCATACTAAATCAGTGTGCTAAGAGGCTTTGCCAGAGAACTTAGGTTTATCTGCATGAATGCATACATATTACTAAATTGAAACAAAGCTGACACTTCTGGGGTTTGATCCTTTGAGTGCAGACTGTATGTGCATGTGTCCTAGCTTTTATCTAACACTGTAAAATACTCTTCTCCTGTGGCACAATACTTCAGTTTGATCCAAAGAAGTGTTTTTATTCTGAATGCATGTTTCCAAAGTCCACATTTAGATGTGGTTTTATTTTTAATAGAATTTACTTTCTTTTCTATACAGTTTCCTTTAAGGTTACTAATAAAGCCTCAGAAGGACAATTTTTTTTTAACTGTAACTACTGTTGGTACATCAACAAATATCTTGTTCCTTGCCATAATAAATTTAATTGAAGTAAATATACTAGCTTTAATCCATTAAAATAAGTGCCATGGTTTGTGCAGTTTCACTCCATTAATCTCAGCCTTGATCTGTGCTTTCTGAAATGAATAAAGCAGAGTACAAATAAAAGAGTACAAAATTCATCTCATAATTGGTCAGCCAAGAGCTGCAGTGACCAGCTCATGGGATGTGTGACTCTCTGTGCTGATCAGCAGCTTGGGTGGGGCCAGATCCATTGGTTAATTCAGCCTGACAGAGCTTCAGGATCTGATTTGCAGATTTGAAAACATGAGATAAGGAGTAACTGGAGCAAGTTAAGTTGTTCAAACTTAAAGACTTGCTGTGATATTTCCCCCAAATAAAGAGTTAAACACTCCTGGTCTAGATAGATGAACCTAACATTTACAGAAGCCTATTTATCCAGCACTGCAGGTTCAATGAATCTCTCTTTTGCCTTGCCTCACAAGGCATTTATATGCCTTCTCCTGTAGGGACTTTTCCAATCAAAGTTTCTCCACCAAGATAACAAATTTCTTTTTAAAGCCTCCTCTGATTACTCTTTCCTTACTCACCTGACAGCTGAGTGTGATTAAGCACCAATGAAGAAACGGAAAGGTTCCAACACAAGATTCTTGTGAACAGATGATACTTAGTTTTAACCTACAGATAAAGCTGATTTAGCTAAAGGAACAAAGAGACAGAAATAAACCCATGTTATATACATGTAGATTTCCTTTAAAATATCCAGTGCTCTTTATGTATTAGTTAGTCCTGTCTTGGCCCTGTTTTGAGCTTAGCTCCATAAGCTTGTTCTTGCTGCAGAAGCGCTGATTCTCTTTCAGCACAGTGGCAATATTTGAGATGGACTCAAGTTTTACAGGGCCAATAGTGATGAAAAACACTGGTTCCAGCTCTCCTGAGTCACACAAGCTCATAGCTCTTAGCAAACCACTCTAGAGATTCTGCCTCAGTGAGAGTGCCAATAATGAATACAGTGTAGCTCTTCTGTTCCTAGCAGCACATGAAAAAAGGACCCATTCAGACTGTGACTGAATAATAAACAAACTAGAAAGTCAAAGCCCTACAGTCTTAAAAGAAAACTTTCCCAAGAAGTAGCCAGAAAAGATTCCATTTTAAGGTAGGTTGATGTGAATTGCAATTATTTATAATTTTGTACAGAATGCAGTTTTTTAAAAAACCCAAGTTCCTGTTTGTATCAGGAAGTGAGTCAGTTTTGATCTGTTTTGATTACTTGGCAAGCTCATATCCCCTTGCTGTTACGTACATTTTAGTCTGCATGTCCATAACTGGAACTTGAATATGATTATGTTTGGCCCAGTAGGTTCATGTCTTTTAGAACTATAACATTACTTCACTTGAGCAGTTATTAGGGCTGCAGAGATGTAACTACAATTGCTAAATGGGATAATGCAAAATGAATGAAGTGAGAGAACCCCTGGAGGCTTCTTGATGTTTACTCTTTCAAGTAATGCACTCTACTAAGTCTGTCAGCTCATCACAACAGAGAATTATTTAGGGAACCGTGTGAACAGTATTGCTTCACAAGTCTTACAGCCACCCGGAATATAAAGTGTGTATTATACAATGCAACTCATAAATAGACATTTCCCTGTTTTCTGCAAATCACTCACTACAATGGCTTGCCTCATCACAGCACAGCAAATGAGAAAGCAAAGATGAAAAGTAGCAGCACACTGTTGTGCTTTATATGCTATTTTCAAACTATTTACTGGTAAAAAGAAAGCTAAATTACTAGGCTTATTATAACTTACATTCTTCTGAGGGTAGAGTAAGATGGAGACATTTCATTCTCTACACAGGATCTTTTAATAGGTCAGCCACAGTACTGCCACTGCTCAATGTTGCTACGTGTTTTAACTCTGAATATATTTATGCAAAAATAATTACCTCACAGCATTATAGGTGTATGAGACATGTTACAACTTAAGGATGTGCATTCCTCATGAAACCATTAGGGTCACTTCCAAGAAGAATTGGCACCATTCTTTTGTGGAATTTTTACACATACGCTTAAAAGACACACATACAGTGCTGTCTATTGCTAATAGAATAAAAATATATTTTTGAAGTGAAGTGAATAGAAATATATGTTTGAAGTGACATATATATATATATATATACTTTAATAGCAATAGAATAATATTTTTTTATTATAAAGGCCCTTTTAATAATAGTCCCTCCTAAGTAAAGGAAGATCAATGCACATTTTCTAGAACTCTTCTAACCACTCCAAGGCCAGATGGAACAAGTAGCCATCAACTCCTCCTCTGGACAGGGAACAACTTCTGATGTTCAGTAAGAGGAGGAAGCAACAGGGAGTCATGGACCAGTCTGTGACCTTCCAGGGTGTATGACAGAAGTAGGACAGAAGAGCTGTGCATGTGCCATGGCACAGTAAACCAAGCCAATAACATTTAACAGGATTCTCAGTGGCAGCTGTGCCCTGATCTCTGGACTATCAGGAAGCAGAACAGAATCCCAGAATTCCCAAATGGGCCAGGTTGGAAGGAGCTGCAGTGGGTCACCTTCTCCAACCCCTTCCTAAAGATTGTCTTACAGTCACAGCTATCAACACTGAACATTTAAATGTAGAATTTGGGCAACAAATGGGTCTGTATCAATGGCCTTCTCACCATCTCAAATTTTATGTGTTAAAGCGTATGCACTGTGAATAGGAATTGAGAAGAAAAAGTGACTTTTTAAACTGCAGTTAAAGGAGATAGAAGTCATAAAATCCTCTTCTTTTTAAACATTGGAATAAAACACTGGAACAGGCTTCTTAGAAAGGTTATATAGTCTCCATTTGGAGATTTTCAATACCTACTTGGACAATGTCTTGAGCAACATCAATTTAATTGTGGCCCTGCTCATCTCATATAAGGATATGAGCCTGGATGATTTTATGAGGTCCTCTCTCACATAAATGGTTCAGTGGTCCTATGATTTTTGGGATCAGACAGGCTGCCTGTAAGCCTAAATTTTACATTTGGCACCAATTACAGTTGAAAATAACTCAATCTTGTCAATGCATTTTACTGGATCAGACAAGGGAGCAATGAGAGACTGAGGTTTTAGCTTTTTTTGCTGGAGAATGGCAATACAGGTAGAATTGCTGTCTGCTGAAGTCCAGCAGGGAAAGTTTTACCTCTGAAAATACTCACAGATTCCAGAATTATTTCAGGTTCACAAGAATGAACCTGATATGTCAGGAATGCTACTGCTTCCATTTTATCTGAAACATGGCATGGAAGAGGCAAAATATCCCATAATTAGCTTCTGTCTCTTCTCTGAAGACTCAAACATGCTCATTTTGAAACAATTGGAACCAGAGATTCTGATGTCAATGTCACAGTGGCAAAATGTACAGATTGCTGTTTTCTTACTTTTGTTTGACTGCTGCTACTATAATTGTTTCCTTTCACTTATATCTTATTCCACTGATGTGTCTGAGAACAAACTGTTAATGTACTAACATGCTCTGGGTGACAAAGCTCCATTGTGAAGCAGTCAGTTTGGTAGTCTATGTTTAGCATTCCTGTGGTTATTTATTATTTATTCCCATCTCATCATCCTATTACAGGCAATAAATATATAAAATTGCAGAGCCTGATGTGTTCCTTGCCTGTCCCCAAAGTCAATACAGTCAAAACTATATCCAGGTGAATGATGAAATATTAAAATAAATATGCAACAAGCATCCATAAGAAATGCTACTTCAGTCGTCAATCTTGTGTCCAGACAAAGAAAGCATTCCCTGATGAAAAAGCTTCTTAGCATCAGACTTTGTTGCTGCTGACATGTTTTGGGGGAATGAAAATGTTTAATTCAAATGTGCAGAGGAAACCATAATCTAAGCATTTCTTTTTTCCTACTTCTAAAGGAAAACCAGAAAACTCCAATTACAAGCCTGCTTTCCCAGGTACAGAAAGTGTAGCTTACATGTTTTTTCACATATGGCATTATTCCTCACTCCCCTTTTTTCCCCTTCCATTGACAAAAAGGACTCTTGTCCTCATTTGTTCTCTCTTCTCATACTTTACTTTTCCAGATATATTATACATTTCCTAACTCTTGGTTATCTTGTTATCTATTATTACTATAATTCCCAAGTAGGAAACTTGAGCACCAATCCCACAAAATAACAGAGCTGCCTGGGGTAGGAGTTGGATATATAAATCAATGAGGGGATTTTAACCTCTCTTCTTCCACAGAAGACTTAAGTCATCAAATAATAGTTTGTTCCATGGGGATCTGAGTGAAGAAAGGAGATACAATCCAAACCTCCTCTGGAGGCTGTGCAGCTATTTAGAAAATAATGTCACTAGATTACAGAAAGCACAACTAAGTGCTCTAGGCTTAAGCATAGCTTAAGGAGCTCAGGTCTGCCAGTTCAGGGCAGATTCCTCTCATGAGTCGAGAGAGATCCATTACCTGTAGCGTTTTTAATACATGGGACACTGGTTTCTCTACCTTTGCAGATTCCTGTGGCTCCTTTCAGCTTTTTCTAGCTCCTGTTCCCTGTCAATAATGTGATGGTACTATCTTATCCTTTGTCACTCTTCTAGATCAATGTCTGGAGCCCCAAGCCACTCTGTTAGAATACAAATAAATAATAATAGAATCTACAGACTCTCTCTGCTCTTGTCATTAAGGCACTGTCCCCTGACCCTTCAGTCACTTAATATGTGAATTCAAGGAAAAGCATTTTCCTCTGACAAAAACTCCAACCAACCAACCAACCAACCAACCAACCAACCAACCAACCAACCAACCCTCATAATCAAAAAAACCAATAAAACCCCAAATGAAACCTGAGCTATGGAATGAGTGAAATTGCTATATTCATAATGAAATCTCTATTTAACTTTGTGATAAATCCAAAACTAGAACATTAGTAGAAGTTTTTTAAAAAGATCCCACGCTGTGCTTAAAAATTTAGAAGATTCCTTCTGTAAGTACGCTATTCCACCACAGTGCAGAGAGCATGAATAACAATCCCTTCTTTCCAGATTGCATAGCAATTGTTTTTATCTTCTGATAAAAAACACACAGAGATTGCAAGGAGAGATTCAAAACTATAATATATGACATCTAGTCAAATGTTTCATGTATTTAAAACACAGTCAAATCTAAGCAAGCAAAACCATCAAAACATCTCTGGCACCACCTACAGAAGTTATTCAGTATTAGCTTTAAAGATTTTCTGGTGGAAAAAAATTAAATAAAGACAGAAAATTGAAGAGGAGTACTCCCCTCCCCCAGTAAATAAATAAATAAATAAATAAACAAAGAATTTCAGGAACTAGAAGTATATGGATGCTCAGCCCCCTACTGATGAAGTGCTGCTTATTAGTAGCTGCTATGCTTTCCATGCAGCATATTCAAACTCCAAAGTATACTTACATGCTTGTGAATGTTCTCCAGGAAATTATTAAGTGACAAGATGCAATCTGTAATGTGGGGAAATCAGTTTTTACTATGAAGAATTTTCTTTCTAGTACTGGAAGACTGCATATATAGATTAATCACATTTTCACAGCTGGATTTTTGAATAGAGCCTCATTAAACTGGTATAAATATACACCATATTGTTGTGTATGTTTTGGTTTTTTCATCAGCATCAAGATAACTTTGGTACAGAAGAATGCTGTTTCATTATATCCCCTCCAGCTGTGCTCTTCTTCCAAAGTCCTAGCACTTGCCAAATATAAAACTTAGCACTTGCTCACAGCAGTAAGTTGGTAAAGTTTGATTGAATGAAAGATAATATGAGAACAGAGTAGGTAAGGGAAAAGATAAAATGAACTTTAGAATGAAGAGAAAATTTTGGTCACAGATATTTTTTTGTCTCTGCTATTCATTAAGGGTGCTGTGCTTATTACCATAAACAAAATAGACACTACTGAGTCCCCATAACAATGAAAAGAAAAAAATAGTTTTGACCAAAATGACAGACAACAGCAGAAAATACCATATTACATCATTACGGTTGTATAAAACTGCACAGAAAGAGCAGGTTGTACAGCTGATATTGTGCTGAGAGCCCTATGAGGAAATACTGTTTCACAGTAGCAGTGATCTGAGAAGCTCAGAAAGATCTTGTGCTTTTAGTACAGGTAAAAATCTTAGTGGAAAAAAATCAAATAATGAGCTCACCAATGTTAAAAATGCAAATTATCTTTTTAATTTCATCAAGGTCAGATTTCCTTTGTGGATTCCTTAGAGGTAAAACAGGTATTTTTATGTGTTCCAGACACAGGGCCGTGGCACAGCCATGAAAGAGGAAGGCAGTGGAGACCCTTAAGGGCTTGCAGTCTGGAAGGACCCAGCTGCTGGGCTGGATGTCCTGGAGGCAGCCAAGGCACTGCTGGCATACTAATACCTGCCCAGCAGGTCTGGCCTACCCTTTATGCTTAGCTGTACCAAGTGTTCAGCATCTCTGAATCAGGCTGGGCACCTCGCTGGGCGCTTAAAGAGGAGAAGCAAGGTTTGAATACACTTGTCAAGTATCTTAGCCAAAATCTCTGGTTTTCAAGATGTTTTATATTTTGCCAGCTAGCACTTTTATCCCCAAAATTACTGTGTAGTCTCCAGATAGGTATAAGATTCAACAGGCTTGCTGTATATATTCATATTTACATTTTTAAAAATTTTTTATGGGTATATAAAATGTCTAGAAGCATACTTTATTGATAATCCTTATTGAAAGTAGCTCCCTGATGAAATTTCAGTTGATTGCACTGATGTAACTCAAAGGGAAATTAGACTTGAGATTAATTTTACATCATTGCATTTCCTCACAGATTTTTCTTTTTTACCAAAAACAAATTATATATAACCATCATATATAACCATTACATTTTGAATTGAATGAGTAATTATTAAACTGGAGATTGCTATGATCTCATTAAAATAGGCCTATTCTTGTAATAAAAGCAATGATTCACTGTTCACAAGTGAGTTTAGACCTCTGACGTTAAATGCTAATCCTTCCACCAAACTAGAGCTAGAATGATTTTCTTCGTGAGCTGCAATATCAAATGCCAGTAAAGAAACCATTTAAGCAGTGCAGGAGTCTCACAAATATCAATAACTAGTGAGACCAAGGCCTGTATTGTCACAGAGGGCACTGACGAGTATACAACCCCATCCAGAGTGTGGGGAAGCAAAGGAGACCTTTAGCTGATGGACTGCAGAGTGCTACCCAGGAAGCATCCAGTTTCATGTCATGGAAAGAAGGGTGGGAAATGAAGGGCATGACAGCCTCATTTGTCAGTGGGTTCTTCCAGGTGCAGCATGTCATATTTTTACCAAAAACAACATGCTTTTTTTGTGGGTGAACAGTTGAATACCAGTGACATTACATCCTACTGCCCAAAAAAACCCAAAACTAAAAGCAAAACCCCCCAAAAAATCTGTTGAGTGACTGTAGTGGGAAAAAATATGGAAAAACTTATATCTCATCTATTTTCGGTTTGTTTGCTTTGCATACTTCATAGAACTTTTGGTAATGACATTTTTACCTTCTTCTCTAAATTACTACGTTTTCTTGAGAGAGAAAAGTTTATGTCAATCAGGGTCTAGTTATCTATTCTATTTTATTATGTCCATAACAACTATTGTTACTTATTCTGGATTTATCTAGTGTATGTTAGGATAAAAACAAAAAGTTGCTGGTGAAACTGCAATTTCTTTCATAACAATAAGTTTTTGTAGAAATAAGTCAGTTTTGCATGATATAAATGGGTTTCATTTAATTAATTTGACATGCTAATTTATATGGGCCACATAGCAGGCAACAACTATTATTATTGCAACAACTTAATAATGCTTTCCCTTGATTGAGAAGATGACTTTAAATTGATGACTTAGTACTTAAGAGGTCTTCCAGTTAAAATTCAGCTTCCTGCCATCCATGGATTAGGTGTCTTTTGGGAAAATTATTTTCACATCTTTTGCTCTGAATTCATGGATTTGCTGTAAAATGTCACTGGCAAGAAGGAAGTGTTTTTGTACTCTTTAACTGAGTAGTTTTTTTGGCAGACTTCTTAGCAACCCTGTATACTGTCTGTGACAGAGTGTTGATTTTAAGTCCTTCTTTGAGATGGGGCCAGGATGGAGAGAATTGTTTTCTTTTTCCCTTTTCTATTGTTTGGAAGCAAGTGCTTCCAACACTGTTCTTGTCATATTGGCAATGAATATTACTCTTTTGTTTTAGGAAGCAGATGCACTTCAGAAACATTTTGATGATTTTTTAGTGAGGTTACATTATGTTTTCTTCTTTCATTTTTTTTTCTCCTTTGGAGTACATTTGGTATAGTATGGTCCACTAACAAAACATTACAATTATATCACAAATTCAATCGAAGGACTTGAAGAGTAAGCAATGAGAAATGTGCATGATGCCACAATCTGTGACTATGGTGACTCATGCCCCAACAAAGAAGATGAATGGTTTTAGTGATAATATCCAAGTGGAGTATTCCACTAAACTCATGGCACTGACTCATTGCCTGATTAGATATAGCACACAACAGCTCCAGCAAGCAGAGAGGGAGCCTTCAAGGGTAGGTTGTAAGGCTTTTCTTATCACAGACCTTCAAAAAACTCTAAAAAGTAGCTGATACGTTCAGCTGTTCCCACTGTCATCTGTACCTCATTTTTCACTGCATTGATATCTTACAGATCTTCCAAAATACACTTACAGTAGGTAGATGTGTCAATACTGCTCTTAGGCACACAAGTTTAAGGTAGTCTTTGTTTTTAGCTAGTGGTGGTCATCATTAGAAAGAATTATGGGTTTCAGAAGTTACTTGTGGATTAAACACTTCTCTGAAACTTAAATCCACACATATGCATGCAAGTGATCCAATACAAATAAATTAAAATGTATTTCTGATTTCAGAAAAAAAAACCCTGTAAGTATGACAATCTGAATCTTGAAGCTGAAAATATTAATAATTTTTTAAACATGGAGCTTTAAAGGGATATTTTTATCCTGCCTTATCCTGAAGTTTAAAAGTAATACTGCCTTGTATAGAGTAGATGGTACATGTTAACTTACACAGTCACACATAGCATATTTCTAATAAAAATAGAATAATCAAAGTACTTACAGCCTCTTAGAAGCGAAATGGCATCTCAACCTAAATTAGTAGAAAACAGCTGGAAAGATTTTATTTAAGAAATTAAAGTACTGAAATGTCTTTTATAATGACAAAAAGGTATTGCAGGGCCTAATAAATCATCTGGTTAAAATGCCATAATAACATCACTTTCTAAGAAGGCAAGATTTTAGGCAATATTTTTTTGCTAAGCCTAACTGAAAATTTATTGTAATTAAAGCCTTTTCTAACTCCAAGGGGGAAAACAGCTCACTCACTTCCTCTCTTCAGCAGTCTTTCATAGATCTGAAGTGGTTCGTGTTGTGGTCCAGATTCCTCTTTCTTCCACTCAGCAAATCCTCCATATCCTTCATGAAGAGCAGAGCTTCAAACTTGCCCAGCACTTCGAGTGAATTTTGAAGAGGAGGGAAGGTTATATGTCATGTAGACTGTGACTCTCTTCATGTGCTACAGGCTGTCCACCTGTAGCTCTGGAGCATGATACCACTGTGTTAGCATCCATCGTACTGGCCACTAGAATCACAAAATATTTCATTTCCAAAACTGACAACTTTTTGGTTCTCCATTTTGTACTACTGAAGTAGATTGTCTGAGCTAATCTTTCATTTACTTTGTTATATATAATAGTGTTTTAAAACTATTTTTTTCAGTTTGTCGAGATAGTTTTGAATTCTATTAAGCTTTCAATATATATGTACTCCTTACCTTATTTAACATTACTGTCTGCAATTTTCTAGTATCTTATTTGCAATTATTCCAATTCTTTGATTTATTAATACTGTTTCTTACAACTGTAAAATGAATATGACAAAATGATCGTGCTTCTGCTGAGCCCTAAGCAGCTCATTAAGTTTGAACTGCAAAGTTGAAGTATTTCCAAAAAAAAATCACTCAAAATATTTAGTTGTTATCTACCCAAAGTAAACTCCTGGACACAGAAAGCAACATAATTTTCCTTTGAGTAGTACCTAAGTAGCATTAAAATAGTCTCAATGATTGCATGAATAACTGATTTTTAATATTGGCTAAATGCTTTTTCTTATAGTAAAAAAAAATAAACTCTTTTTTTTTAGTCAAACAAAATGCTTGCTATACTGATCCAGATCATTAATTTTGGAATTTGGCTTGTTTGTTATTCTTAGGTTTTCCTAATATTCAAAAATAAACAGTGAGAAAATGTATAACTGAAATACAGGGGCTGCTGGGACAGGGGCTGCTGTCCCATGGGCCTGACTGTGGGCAGGGAAGTGGAAGCCATGGCAGTGGCAGCATGGAGTGTTAGGGCTGGCTGTGCCCTAGTCCCAGCACACCTGGGTCTCATGTAGCATAGAAATGACAGCCATCAGATCAGATCACAAAGCTTCAGCATCACGACGCGAAGGCCCCACAGAGCTGGGCAGTGAGCGCCCTGCCGTCGTTCGCCCGCGGCCAGTGAAACCTGCCCCAGCGAGCGCACGCCAGCCGATGGAGGGCAGGGAGCCCAGGGGGAGGGAGCCAGAGCTGCCTCTGCAGCAGGCAGCACTGCCAGCTCTGAGCCACGTGAAACTGCCTCAGCCTCTGCTGCTGGGTCTGGGACCAAGGTTCTCCTCCCGGCCCCGTTCGTGCACACAGCAAGAAGGAACTTTCTGTTAGGCCTTGCACTGGAGACAGCGCATGCGAATAACCTGTACACACAGTTTGGTTCCTAGAAGGGAAGGTAGAGTGACATGTATGACCTGAGGTCAGGGGTACAGGTGCCACTTGGTGGGCTGTCTGATTGTGACCAGGCTCTCATGCTCTCAATGAAATTTCACGGTCTTGTCATAGCTTTGTGTCTTGTCGTGCTGTTATTTTTTTACTGGCTTCAGGAGCTGCCATCCTCAGCTCACACACTTTGAGAGATGTAGCCACTAAGGCTTTATTCTTCAACTGTTCATGATGCCTCAGGTTTTAGCTTTTATATTTTTCAGATTCTGTACTGCTTTAGAATGTAGTTCTGATCATTGTATTAGGGGATAGTAAGCTCTCTTCACAGAGTAGGTAGACAAAACAATTTCCTCTTTATCTGGGGACCAAGGACCAATGAACCAAATCTCAGGCCCAAGAGCATAAACAACGGCAGAATGAAGAGAGAAAAACAAGAAGGATGTGACTTCATAATCTAAAGCTAAAATTGGACAATTAACTACAATTTGCAAATGGACCAGAATTTATAAAAGTGAGAGCCCTCGTGACCGGTTGTGCATTTGTGACCATTTTGGGTTCATCTTGGATGTGGCCCTGGCTGGGCTTTTGTACTGCCAAGGTGTATCCATTGAGGCTTTTTAATAAATATCTACTTTATTCTTTAACTCCATCTAGTCTCTGTTGTAGGTCAGCCTTCACAAGGCATCACTCATCCTCCTAAGTCTCTGTGTACCAGGGGTGAAAATCTACACCAATGAAGGGCACAATTCTGTTGAACTCACCTTTTTTTTTATTGTCCAAGGCTCTTTCCCTTTTTTAATAACTTCACTGTTCGCTCATCTGGCTGCGTCCAACAGGGGATTGACACCATGTTCTTAGAAATACATTCTGAATTGCACATGGATTGTCTCACCCAAATCACTGTCCCTGGAGTTTGCTAGAAGCAGTTGAAAATTTTCTAATATATCTTTCCTAATAGAAAGTAGCTTAAAAATTTTATCTTCCACATTCCTTCTGCAACCAATCATCCTGAGAGATGAGCAACAACCTATGGGAAAAACCTTAGAAAATTCACTTTTAACAATTACTCTGTGGAGGAGTGTGGGTGGAACAACCTGCTTCTAACCTCCAAAATCTCTTTGTAACATACTTCACAATGTATCTGAGTTTGAGTTCGCTGAACAGCTTTGCTTTTTCTCAGGGACAGTGCCATGGTTAACTAATGATCAGCCAGATCTTCTGAAGCAAAAAAAATGCTGCAGATAAAATTAGTGAAGAAAAAAATGAGATCAATACATAAATTATAGGCTGTAGTTTACAGCTATACAGGCACTCAGTAATTCCAATCCACCAGCTTTTCACATTTATTTTGGAAAGGAAGTGTGTCAGTGTCTCCTGATAGGGGCTGTCTCTCAGCATATGCTGCAGCCTGTCTGTTTTTCCAGGCTTGTTAACCAGAAGTGACTAAGGTGTGTTATCCCCTGGACCTCAGTCCACAGATTTAGCACCTGCAAGAATGATTTGATTACCCTCTAGTGACTTCAGTTTCTAGAGGAAATGGTTTTTTTAGGCACAGATTGCAAGAGAATTAATGGTTCATTCACTTACTGCCCTGGTCATGTCTGAAAACACTTTTCTAAAAATGCTCATTCCTCCAAAACACCACTTCTCTCTTGGACTATCATCCAAGGTGCAAGCAGAATGTGTTTGCAACTTGCATGTGTTCTTACATGCTCTAATTCTCCACATAGAGAGAGAGATCACCCATATTAGGCCCTGTTTGCCCTGTGGCATTGCTGACAATGCTGTGAATTAAATCAGCTCAAATTAGCCTAGTTTGCCCGTACAGTTCACATTCTTCCCACTTGGCATGTTTTGCTTTCTTAGACAATCTGTGTAATTTATAAACCTTCAGCTGATTCCTACTATATTGTGAGTATTTTTGAAATCTCATTGCACATTTTGGAGCTTTAGTAAATGCAGTAAGCAGAAGTCCGGATGTTCAAATCAGCAAGACATGACATGGCAATTCATGCTCAAAAAATAAAACAGAACTGATCAAGAAGAGACATGGATGAACAAAGTAAAAAGCAGAACCAACAGAGGCAGAATAAGAAGATTTTCTTCCTCCACTCTCTTCAGTGAGGTTTGCAGTGAATTTTTGCTTCCTTACAGGATCATAATGAATTTCAGATTCTAGCATCTTTGTATTCCTCTCAGTAAGACTGCTCTGTACAAGAAATAATAGTGTGCTCGGTGCAATAATAGTACAGCATAAGACATCAGGAGTATAAGATTTCTAAAAGAGCAGAAAGAGTTTGACTATGAAATAGTGAGAAAATTGGAACTTTTTATTCCATATGATCAGGAGCTAACAGGTGAGATTACGCAAATAAGAAATATAACAAAAGAAGTTAGCCTCTGTAAATGAAGACAAGGACATGATATAATTAGAAAGAAGCATTACCAATAAATTGCAAAAAAAGAGACTTCATTAGAAGAAAATAGAAGTGAGGGAAATGCTCCCTTTTGTTTTCCAAAATCATATTTTAAATGTTTACCTAATTTTTCACCTCTGCTTGTAATAAAATAGAAGATATACTTCAGAGTCCCAGAGGAATCATGGGGTTTTTTTTATTAAAAAAACCCCAACAACAACAACAACAACAACAAAAGGAGAGAGTAGAAATACAAAAATCATGGTTGTATTTTCCTGCATCAAAGTTGTTCCCAGATAGTTGCACTGGCTGAAGTGTGTTTTTAGTTGTTACGTGATTAATTTTAAACTATCCTAGAAAATTCTGAGACCTTACAGACAAAAGGTTGCATGACAAGGAAACAATATTTTGTAAAGGCTTTCATGGTATTAGATGGAAAACAGTGTTTAGACTGTCTAACACACTGTCTAACCTTGTAATAAGTGTCTTGTACAAAGAGCCTAGTTTTATTTTACAGTTAAAGCTGATTTTGGCAGGAAGGCAAAATTGTAAATGCTGAATATGAATGAGGTATTTATGACACCATTGTAATTAAGATTTCTCTATGAAATGAAATTTAGTATGGCAAAGTGGTTCTCCAATAAGTGTGCAAATAGAACTAAATTCAATTAAATACCATTAAACATTGTCAACACTTTCATTTCTTAAAGAATAAACAGAAGTCAAGATCTAAACTATGTATTTTTATTGCTTATTAAACTTTAACATTTACATACTAAATATAAAAATTTCAAATGCAAGAGATATAGATTTAATTAAACATGGACGTTCAAATTTACAGTTGTAAATAACCTACCACCAATGACTAACCAGATAAATAATTCAGCTGAAGATTTTTTGCAGCCACATCTAACATCTTTGTGATCTATTTTTTCAGTAACTTAGAATTCATTTAACTACATAGTGGAGTGTGTTCTCTTGCTCCAAGATAGATTTAATGTTATTTCATACTTTCAGGAAAAGAGTAAGTGACCCTTTGCTTTCCACGCTGATGGTCACCTGCAGGTGGTGAACAACAGCTGTCTGATGACTGAGAAAATATCTTCTCACCTCTCTCTCCTCCTCAGACACATCCCTGAACTTTGTACATGTTGTCTTTCTGTATAAAATGTAGCAACCTTTACTAATCTTTCTCTAATGTTTTAAGGTCAGTAAAGCAGAATCACATGCAAAAGGAAAAGCTTTAGGATGTAATAAAATTTCTGGCAAATAAAGCACAAGCAATTGTACAGAAATATTATTCAGACAGCCCACCAGTCATTTCCACATCTCCCTTAAGCCAGGCTGAACATAATATTGGCTGTGGTGAGATACAGCACCCCTTTTATACTTGTAGTCTTCCAGCACTTGCTGCCCACCAGGAATTCATACACTATGGGTGTGCAACTTCTCTTCCCAGCTAGCAGGAAGAGCAAGAGCAGTGTCTGATAGGACCTGAAGACAACTCCTTCCATGCTGCATCCACTTAGAGGACACTGAGAAAATGTCTTTTTCACCCTGCCTTCAATGGTGCTGTATTTATTAGTGTGGCTGTGACCTTCTCTGTCATCACATTTCACACCTTTTTGTTCCTAACATGACAATATGAAACTTCAGTTAACTACTTGTCTATAATTTTGTTATCTGATTCCTTTCAATTTTCAAGATAAGGCTACCTGAATTTCACAGGCAGAATTTTGGGGATGGAATGAGACTGGGACACACACACATGGGAAATGCATATACAGTCAGAGAACAAGTGGGGGAAATCTTATGCTTTACTGAGGCTGATGCTCCCTTCAGTGCTTAAGCAATGCTCCTCCTGAGGAATACAGCCAAAGTCTCTCACAGGTTTTGCCCTCAAACTGTAAGACAATTATAGGCATAACTTTGACCTAAAAGCTGTGAGCTGAACTGCTCCACTTTTTATAGTTAAAGGAAATGAGAACTTTTAAGGTAATCTTAGTAGAAGCTCTACATAGAAAAAAAAATATTCTACTCTTAATTTTACAATTTTTGATGTATACTATAAGTTTTACTTTCAGGTTTTTGGAAAAAACATCAAAGTTTGTGCAATTCTAAGAGTCAAAATAGTGCACAAAATCCCAATCCAACTTTGTTTCTTTTTTTTTTTTTTTTCCCAGAAAAATGATCTGGCTAATTTCAGGTATAATTTTGTTTGGGAAAAGCGGCTCAGAATTTGTAAAAGCTGTAATATACCTATTCAGACCAAAAATTATGAACCTTAAAAAATCATCCATTTTTCATAATACCTTACTTCCAATATCTTTGCCAGAGCTTCAGGCAAAATTTCACAATGAGACTGACACAAGGTGAAACAGTAACACAGCAGTATATACAACATTGATCGACATTCAGAAACACCTGTGCATTGAGACTTTATACATAAAGTTTTTGCTATTCTCATAGCAAAAAATTCAAACATTAAAAATATTGAAACTGACCAACAGTGGAGCATTTAATAGCACGGAGTAAATAATGTGTTGGACAATGATGATGTTCTGTATATTTTAGGCTCCAGCTTTCTCATGTGTTAAAGTAATCAATCCCACATGCACTATAAATGTCAATTACTATATATGAAGTTTAATGTAAATTTTCCCTCTTGCAACAAGAAAACAATATTATGTAAACCTGGAGAAAAGCCACCATACACTACTAAAATGTTTTCAACAGTTAAGCAGGAAAGACCTATCAACAAATGCAAGAATAATGATCACTTAAGCTGTTACAAAAAGATTAGCAATAGTCCTTCCTTACCATATGCATGTAGTTATTTTTACTGTACAAATTAACATGCATTATCTTATCATTTCCCATGCGCATGAATAATTATAATCAGGAAAGAAGATTATTTAAAAAAAAAACCAAACAACTATGCAAATATCCAAGCATTTTGCAGCACAGCATTTTTTCCTTAAAAGTGTACAGCAATCTTTTGAAAAAATAACATAGCTTTAACTGAATTGTTGCTACCGTATGTTTTGGCACCTTGTTTCAAAGATTTCTTGGTTTTAGCCCAAATAATATGAACATATAAACTAATGTTACTAATTTTTAAGCACATTTCTCAGTGATTTCTCTTTCTTTTTCTTTAGTAATCCAAATAAAAAACTGTCCATCTATTTCCACTATGATACTTAAAGAATGAGTATTTGACTAAGATAAGTGTTCCTTAGAGCATTTCCAAAATATATCTCTTTTATTAACATTTACAGGCAAGACAAAATAGAATAGAGAGCCTCATTCCAGAGTAGTTTGTTGTCTAGACTGCTCAGCAAGGTTGGAGAGATCCAAGAGACATGACTGCAGGTGCACTTTGTCCCAGCAGGTTGGACTTTGAACCAGGCTTTTCCCTGTCTAATAACTGAGCACTGTCTCTTGGACCCGTGACAGGAGACAGAAGGAACAGGCTGCCCAAGACCCAAGAGGCTGCTGGTAAGAACACTCCACTGTGGTGAGCCTCAAGATCATGTCTTATCCAGGCCAGAACTCTGATTGAGTGGAGTTAAATCACTTTCTAAAAGAAGGTCCCATTCCTTAAGCTGTGATTTACCAGGAGGTTCTCTCCATCTCTTTCTGTCTGATCATCATGTTCAGCAGTTTCAGCTTAGTCTTGAGAAACCTTTATCAACAAAAATGTTACTCAAAAGAGCTTATTCCTAAAAAAACAATCCAACTCAACTAACCAAAAATCCCCAAAATACCAGTTCCAAAAAAACCAAAACCAAAAATCCCATTTCCACCCACTTAGGAGTACAAAAAAGTAGGCACATTATTCATTCCCATGGAATTTGTCAAGCTTTAAGGTAGCAAATCAGATTGGCATCCACCTATCATTTTAAACAGGAACAAGATAGTCCAGTTATTTGGAACATGATATCAAAATCACATTATTTATGTACTTTGCTTTCCGAGTTGACCTGGAATCATTAAAAGCTTGGAAAATGCTGAAGAATTTCAACCAAATTAGGACTATTGCTACTAAAATTTTTAATGAGTTAAAAAACCCAACTCATTAAGTTTGAACTTGATCCCATGCCTTCCAGCAGGTTTTAAATGGATATATAAATACCCGTTGGGTTCTGTCCATCTTCCAAAGAAAATGTGGACTATGGTTTTTCTGCCTCTCACAAAAGTGAGTGAATATCCTTATAGCCTCAAGAAGAGAACACCACTGAATGTACCCTGAAGCATTCACTGAAATTATGGCATTTGTATGAGGAAAGAAAGTACACCAAAGGCTATTTAACAGCTGTGTTCTTATCAGGATGTCCCACCGCAAAACTCACCAGGTGATATGTGGTGGGATGCCAGGACATATGATTCTTTTGTTCTTAAAAGCCTCAGAAAGTAACTGCTATTTGCCACAGAGACACAGCACTGGAATGGATTCGGTCTGGACCAAAAGAACCCTTATTTTATTGATTATTCCTTCCTTAGGTCTCAGTACAAGAATATCATAATCTATCTTTATAAATCAATTATTTTTATCTTTCTGAAAAATAAAGAAACAAAACCTACACAGTGGAAAAGACCAGCAGAGTTCTAATGTTGAATAATGATAGTATTGTATAGACAACATGTATTACAGTGTATAATATGTTTCTAATTTATTTATAAATGACGTAGATAACCCTGAACTCTAATCAGGGTAAGAGATAATAATTTCTGCCTGAAAAGTAGAATGTCAGGGCATAAAATCCTGAGATGAACTCAAAATCAAGAGGGAAAGCATCATGTGAGCTTTCTTGATTTCTTTTTTTGCTTCAATGAGAATGTACTCTCACTTGGAAGGTGGAAATCCCTGCTCTGGGAATATCTACAGAAAGTCCAAGTCACAACACTGTCCTAAAGCATAAACAAGGATAAACAGAGGGTGAGGTCTTGGTTCTGGTCCCACAAAGGGAGCCACTCAGTACACCCCTTAAGAACTGCATAGGAACCTGTATGAACAAAGACAAGTTTTTTATCATCCAAATTCCTCATAATCACACTCCCCACTGCTCTTGAATCTCCTGAGAATTTCTGTTTCTTCTGCGCGCTGCACAGAGTAAATTTTAATGATATATTTGGTTTCTCCACACAGAATTACTCTGTCAGAAGTGGTGAGGAGGTTTTTTCCATGGGGATAACAGCCAGAATGTCAGAAAAAGGAAAACTGATTTTTGGTTGAAGCCAAAACCTCTAGCAGAAGAGTATGGCAACCTGGGACACACCTGATCTCTTCTGCTCCTCACTGCTAAAATCTTCCTCCTCTCAGAGGCCCTGAGCCCATCAGACCTGTTGAAAGGTTTTCTGGTGTAACCCAGACCTGTTGAAAGGTTTCCTTTGTAAGAAAATCAAGGCGTCTCTCAGAAAGGGTTAATGGGGAAAAAGATATTAACCCTGTCTGGGTTAACAACTGATTTTTTATTGGAGCTCCTGAGAATTTTTGTTTTTACTCCTGTGCACTACCCAGAGCATATCAAATGATCTTCCCTAAAACCACGGTGTGGGGAGGGGCATTACAGAGATGCTCCAACCCTCTGATCATTTTTGTGGCCCTCCGTTTAGCCAAGAGGTCTAATTTTATTACCAATTATCATTCTGTCTTTATTTTTTTTTTTCATTTGGAATATTAGCTGCATAGATTACATTTGTTTTCTATCTTCCTCCTACCTTACTATTTGTATTTCCATCCCAACCACTAGGAGCATACTATCACATTGCAGACAGGCTACAACTGCTCTCACACACTTTTCGGGAACCTTTTATCTTTGGTTCCTAAATTACAGTTTGGGAAATCATAACTGAAGTTCCCACACTGCATAATGTGCAATGTTTAGGAGACATGAGATGTAGGGAAACCCTGCTGTAGTGCAGCACTTATCAGTATTTTCAAGCTGTATATCTTGTTTGAGAGGAAAATACTAAGTTTTCAGAAAAGTAAGAGGAAAAAAGGGAGTATTCCCACTGGCTCCCCTCTGGTGTCTACTGTCTTCTGTTTCTCCTCAGTGTCCATCCTGTTCCTTGTAGGAATTTCTCTCCTAATGCTTTGGCAAATTATTTCTTTATATGGTTATTTTTTTTCATTTAACTATTATAATTTTCTTCTAATAACTTACTGCTAGTTCTGTGCAGAGACTTTCCAGGGTTAACTGCTTGAGGAAGTGCTGCTTGAGGAAGGGAATTTCTGGCATCACTTTATTGTAGGGGCAATCAATACAAACTTGCAAGTGAAATACATTGGATCCATTACCTCTCTGCCTAACCAAGACAGAATTAAAAAAACTAAACCCGAGGGTCACACTGAGACAGACACTAAAAAAAGGAAGTTTCAGAGTGTTTTAAAAAACACTGGCCTATGCTGTCAGCCTAAGGCCTTTCTATACTCCGTGATTATCCAAAGTGCTTATGTGCTGTCTCTCAAACTGCCCAGCAGAGGAAGAACCCTGGGCACACCAAGAGGTCAGCTTAAATTCAAACCCTTCTGGTTAAGAAATGTGAGCCACAGGGAATATATAACTGAAACAAGCCTGATGGGCTAAACCATGCCATAAATACCTGCTTTAAAGTAGTAAGAGCAAAGTCTATCCCCTCTGATTGAATAGGTCTGTGAGGAAGCATTTTGCAGTAGCATGGCTGCTACTGCAGCCATTTGTTAGGGCATTATCATAACACAGCATCTGCTCCTTTATATCCTTCTTTATAGCTCTGACTTTCAGAGAGATGGCAGTGATTGCCTCACATCTTTATTATATAAAAAGAGCTGTTTGCCAGTTCAGTGTTCAGGAAAAAAAGTTTTTGTCAGTTACTCATCAATTTGCTCATCTGTTTGTCCTATGCAACATGATGATTTCAAGTCTGCTGACACTGTTACCCAAGGGAGTATGATTCATGCAATAATTTTCCTTCCTTCCTGCCTATTTCTTTTAAATTTGCTGGAACTTTATTACATCCCATACATATTTTTACCTTAAACTATTCTATCCCTACTACCACAAAAATAATTCATTCATTTACCTTTCAAAACCTTTTTTTTTTTTTTTTGTATTTTAGATAGGAATTTTATAAGTATTAGACAAATACTTTCAATTAAGATGGCATACAATTTTGGTTTTGTACCCTTAACATCCATTCATGCCAAGAGAGCTATTTGGTTTTCTCTTCTCTTGGAACATAAGACCTTCAAGAATAAAAATTAGTATTCATAAAGATACTTTTTTGTTTATAGTATCCATTATCACCAAGATTATTAGAGAATATTAGTAAGGTGGGCAATTTTTCCTTTTTCTATTGGGAGATCATTTAGATTCTCCAGGATACAGGGTAAACCAGATGCCTTCTGAAGTAGTCTCTTGATACTGAATCCTGCAGATTAGAGCATGGCTTGTTGAAAGAAACCCATTACGGCCTTGTGGGTGGAGCAGGACAGGACTTCCCATTCCTATGGTAAGGGAAAGGCAAAGGAGGAAGGGACTGTGTTGGCAGACATTTTCCTTTGGTGGGCTCACATCAGCTGAATATGAAAATGCACAGCACCATATTGATCCTGGCTAAGACAAGGGTGCCAGATTTGTGTGTTGAAATGGTCGTGGCTACTGTCTTCATGCTCTAGATGAAGTGAGATGAGGGAAGCCTTTTGACTTCTAAAGCACACCCTAATCCAAAGAATAAAGGAACAAGGAGTAATATCTTGTGGTCAGTCTCCCTCTTCAGCAGGGTGCTAGAGGCAGTGCATGAGGTTTAGTGGCTTTCAACTCTCAGCACTGACCTATTTATTAAGTTTTTGCTTGCTATTTCTGAAAAAGAGTTTTCATAGCCATGATTTGACGGTTTTAGAAGAGTTTCCAGGTTACATGCACAAAATAATTTGGGTCCCTCTGACAGGAGCTCTTGTGGAGAATTTTTAAGCAAGGAATTTGCTGTCTTTTCCCTGAGAAAGCCTGCAGGCTGTAAGAAACACTTCAATTTTCAACATCCCATACATATTACTTCACTGTCCATTTTTATTTTCCTTCACATAGATGTTTTCTCCTTTCCTTGTCCCAGATGGCTGCTCTCCTATATCCACCACTACCACAAAAACTTTCACAGTACCATGTGTTTTTTTCTTCCATGTATATTTTCCTCTGCTTATTGGTTTGATTTTTCTTAACAATTCCTTCCAAACATTAGATTAAAAAAAAAATTACATTAAACAAACAAAAGCACATTTAACTTCAATGCCTCATTTTCCCCAGAGCTGTTTCTATACCTGCCAGGTTTGTTTCTGTACAGGAGTTCCATTTCAAACCTCCTCCCTTTTGCTGAGCAAGTCAACCTACAGGAGCAGTCTGTGAAACTGCAATTGTCCTTCAAGGTCTCTTATGTCTCAGTTACTGTGGAAGCCTCCACTTTGGCCTTTATAAGAGCATCTTCTAAACAGCTGAAACATGGATGAAAGTTCACTGTTACCACATCCATGCTTTTTCTTCTCTTTCACATCAAACACTTATTTGTGGTGCTAGCCCTTTGCTAGAGCCGTCGTTAGTTTTAGCCAGTTTTGTACCTCTAGAAAGGAGCTGATTCACACCTGAATCCGCTGGAAGAAAGAAAAGGAAATACTCTCATGCTTCTTTGCCCATAAGAGGGCAAAGAATTTGTTTGGAGGCAACACCCTGCTTCAACCTGTTAAAGAGGAAATTACTGCAGTGCTGTAATTTACACACAGACATTCTGAATGGACAGTGAAGCATTCAGAAAATCATGAGAAATTATAAAGTCATGCTTTAGTTGTTTGCCTTTAGAGGAGTTCTCATGTGTTTGAAATTTGGGAACCAAGAATCCTCTCACATTTTTGATACTAATTCCAGTAAAACTACACATAAAAGCATTGTAGGCATCCTCCTTCATCTCACAATCCTAAATCTACGTCATCAGAACTTTTAACCAGCTTGGAAGATTCTGTACACAGTTATACCCATATAAACAGAGTTAATGGAAGGCCTAAATTAAATTACAGTAGATGTCAGAATATGTTAAGATGACAAAATGGGTCTGTTTTCCAGTCCTACATAGCAATGGAGCCCTCTAAGGGTTACAAAGCAAACTGATCACTTTCTAGCCAAGACCGAGTACGGCCAGATATGTACTTAATTGAAACACTTATGCCACTTGATCTTTTCTTTTTGATGATTTAATACAGCTATAGTACATCACATTACTGGGTTAAATTTAAATAGGATGACCACTCTAAAAGGATATCTTCTACATTAATGATCAAAGTTAATGGTATTGAATGACAATGATTGTTGCAAATTGGAATTGAATTAATATGTATCTACCTAATGAGCATACATCTAAGGAAGTCAGAAGGCTTTGGTGTTGTTTAATCAAGTATGATATTTTGATATTTTAACCTATAATTTTCTAGGTAAAATAAATATTAGTAATAATAATAATAGAATAATAAATCTGATGCAATTAGCATACTTTCAGCTTTTTCATTCAACATTTTGTGTGAAGATTCCACTTTAAAAAGAAGGTTGCTTATATTAGAGAGGACAAGGTCTCAATTTTTCAATTGAAAGGATTTTTGGTAACATTTCTAAGCTATAGCAGGCTGGAATTTGTCAATATTGATACATATTAACATACACTAGAATTAAAGAAGCAGTCAGTCAAAAAACATGATGATAATAATATCCTTTTTTTTCCCCCCTGTATTTTTATCTTACTTGGCATTTATATTTCCTGATCATGATAGAACCATGACAAGTTGTCTTAGGTGCATTAATTTTACTTAATTTCACATTATAAATACATTGATATGATTTGAAATTTGTACCACAAAAAACAATCTGAAAGACTCTAATGTATTTCACTCCACTTAAGACTGTGTGTATTTTTGGATGATTTCTATTAACATTGACGTCGTGAAGTCATAAATTGAAAAAGGCTGAGAGACTCATGGTTGTTCAGCCTGGAGAAGAGAAGATTCTAGTGAGACCTTGGAGCACCTTCCAGTACCTAGAGGGGACCTTCAGAGACCTGGAGAGAGACTTTTGACAAGGGCGTGTAGTGACAGAACAGGACAGAATGGCATCAAACTGAAAGAGAGTAGGTTTACATTAGACATTAGGAAGAAATTCTCCACTTTGAGGATGGTAATACACTGGAACAGGTTTTCCAGAGAAGCTGTGGAGGTCCCATCCCTGGAAGCTTCCAAGGCCAGGTTGGATGGTGCTCTGAGTAACCCAGTCTAGTAAACAGGCATGCTCACTGCCCATGGCAGTGGGGTTGGAATTAGGTTCAAAGACTCTTCCAATCCAAGCATTCTATAATTCTACAAAATTCCAATGGACTTGATGATGCTCGTGGGTCTCTTCCAACTCAGAATAATCTGTCATTCTGTGAGTTTCTTCAGAGCTTGGAGAAGAACCTAATTTTTCTTTTGACATAAATGTATAAATTAGTATCTTCATTCAAATTAGTATTTCATTCAAATTAAAACTTGCCAAACTTTTTATAAACTTCATGCAAGTTAATGGTTTAGGGAACCACAGCTCATGTATAAACTGTTTTCTGTACATTTTCAAGGTATTTTTGTAAGAATCAAAGTTACTGACAAATCAGTTTCTGAAGGACCACTATTTAATAATATTTTGTAATATTTTTACTTCTACTTCAAAGTGAATTACATGGCGTCACCATTGGCATCACCAGAATTACATGGCATCACGCCATTGTAATTGCCATTGTCTGCTCACATCCAATCAGCTAATTTTGCATTTTACATTTGTTCTTCCTACAACATGGTGGAAGCAGAAAACTTGTATAACATACACTATTTACTAATCTATTTGAATTCTTGATGGCAAAAATCAATAAAGCAATTTCCTAGAAAAAAATCAGTCTCATAAGCCTTTTTTATCAGTTAGCTCTTTTTAATCAGATGGATGTTGTGTCTCACTTTTTGATAATTACTGTAGAATTAATTGTTGAATGTAGGACTTAGGCACATTGAAAAAACAAAAAAGATAAAACGGAACTGTTTTGTTTGTGTTGATTCTGGGATTTAAAAAACCTGCCTATGATTACTTACAAAAGCTCTCACTATCAATTAACAGACAAATCCAACACCCTTAAGTAAAACCATTAAATCTTTCTGTAAGCCCATTTTTCAACACTGCTGTGGATCGAATGTATTTAAACAACTAAAATCTTACAGTTCCCTGTATTCTGCTAGAAAATACTTTGCAATACAGAGCCAATAGCTTCCATGTTATTTGCTTAGTAAATCAGCTTCCTGATTTTTGTGCTGCTTTTGCTTGAGGACAGACAATAAAAATCACTTTCTCTCCAGGACCACTATAGGAAGCTGATTACTCTCACTCATCCCTAAATCAAGGGGACAAGTATTTTATCAAAGACATTACTCTTACAGTTACGGACCTAAACGGTTTGTGTCTTGTTCATGTCATGTTAAAACCCTCCAAAGCTTAGTGTTCTTTAAGATCAAGGTGTATTGGTTCTGATTCTGTGAAAAACCTCACATCTTCATCTGCTGATTGAAACTACTCAGGTGTGTTTATTACACAGTTCTAGTACTGACAGATGAGTGTGATTTCAGCGACGGGTCCTACCCTAGACGCCTCTTTGTCCAGCTGAATGTCATTCTGCCTTCCCCTGGGTCACTATGCAAACTCTTCCTGATGGAACAGAAGGGGAGAAAGGTACACAAGATTGTATTTCTTTGATTCGGGACTGGATTAACAAGTCTATTGCAAATGACACTTGGAACTGGTCCATTTTAAAGTATGTGCCTTGTTTCAATCAGTTCTGCTGAATGCCTTGTTAATTATGACAACATCTTGAGATGAAAGAGGCAATATATTTGATCCCGTCCTGTTAGTTTCAATCGTTTCTAACTTTAGACAGTGCCAAAGAAAACAGGACCATGATTTCAGTGGGATCACTTAAAATCAGTGCTTGCAGCAGTGTGGCATATTACCAGTTACAGCTCCTTTCCTGGCTTCATTATACCTCCAAAACTATATGAGAAAGGTTCCTACAGTTCATATTTATATGAAAAATAAACTAAAATATAGGAAATATGGAGGCCTTCCTTTGGAGTCCCCTGAGATATTTTCCATTCAGTACAACACTGTTCTGGAATTACAGCAAAACAGTGGTGTAAGTATGGCCACAGTTCAGAGGAACTAGTTAGAAGAAGATAGATTATAAAACAGAGGTCCAAAAAACACATCAGGTTTGGCTTATGAGGCTGGTATTTCTCAAGCATGTTGCATTGTAATTGCCTAATTGCTGTTATGTGAATGTGAATGTGTGAGGAAGTGGGACAAAGTCCATTCAAATTGCAAGTCTATATTCTTCGACAGGTGGTGTGTGGAAAATAGAACTCAGATGAGTAGCAAAGATAGAAAACACCAGGCTCAAAACCTGGTACACAGAGAAGAACATCAAGTGGAGAACACTGCACATAGACCTTCTCAAATGAAGTCATAAAACCTCTGAACACTCCAAAGCACTGTTTGCCAGGTGGTTGAGAATGTCTGAAGTAACTTCAGAGAACCTCAGTCATGACTGTAAGTGACTGCCAGCTGTCACATAACAAGGACAGACGTATTAATACTGCATTATGCAATGGCAAATCACAAAAAAATAGAGGACATGCAGCAGGTCCATCAGTTTGTGAACTACACTGCTTCAGGAAAATATCCTGCATATTGGTCACACAATAATGTAATTATTTTTCGTTGTTATATTACTTTTTAATTGGTTGAAGACAGAATCCTCCTCATGAAATGTAGGCATGAACGAATAGAGTATTTATTCCCTCACTGCATTAAGAAATTTTAAAACACATATATACTTCCTGCCTTTGGAAATGTATATGTGCCTCATCACTGCTCCTTTTAGATGTAAAAAACAAGAGTTTCAAGAAACACCTGAAAATGGCTCAAGATGTATCTTAGAGTTCAGGTAACAGTTTATGTTTTCAGAGCCTACAGTCCAAGGCTTCCTGGTCATTCCAAAATGCTGCAGTATTTAAGAAGCTATGGTGGAAAGCGCTACAGTAGAATCCTCTCAAAGGGAAGGTTTGAGTCAGCTTTTGCCTGTGAGACAGTGACATCCAGCGGTGAGTTTGGTTACCTGCGGTGATCTCTTCCCCGATGGACAGAAAAACATCAATGCTTTTTATTTAGTTGAAACACATTAAAATATTTCAAACATATTTTAAAATATTTAAAAATATTTCAGTAGAGAAATATACACAGTGTTTATGTTCCCTAAAAAAAATAAATATTTAGATGTAATTGTGTTCACCTGAAGTGAAAAATTACTGAATCACAGAATGGGTCACATTTGAATGGATCACAGAGAGTCATCCTGGCCAACCTCCTTGTTTAAGCAGGGTCACCCTAAAGCACATTCTACAGGATTGCATCCAGAACATTTAATCATGCTTACAATAAAAGTATGCAAAAATGTTTAGCTGTATTTGAAGAAATAGAACATTTCCTACACTACAGCTGTATTCTATCTGGTTCAGACCAAGAATCCCTACTCCTCTTTTTCCTGAAAATCTCAGTTCCTATCAAAATGGAGCTTATGATTCTCAACACCCACAAAGCCATTCTTTGTGAACTCTTGCTCCATTTGGGATTCACAGCCCCAGCAGATCACCATCTAACTCAAACACATCTTTTCTAGAGTAGATTCCTCCTTTCAAGATCCAGCTGTTGAAAAGCCCTAAGACTGTACTTCAAAGTTCTTTGTTACACACTCAAGGATGTGGAAGACCTCAATTCAGTGTCCTTCTGTGCCTTTTGGAGATAAATGAGTTTTTTTATTGGAGATGGAGATCAATGTACAAAGCTAGGAAATACTGTTGAGGAAGAGACATTTAAAATCCCTTATTGAATCTGTTCCATTTTATCTGCTATCATGAGATTCATTGGACCTAAATGAGGCTAAAATACATCCTACATTAAGAATATGATATTTCAGTGGATATGGAAAAAAAGAGCACTCTAGGTTCTCATATTTGGAAACTCATCTCAGTTATTATTTTTTCATAGGAAACAAGGCCAACCTCAAACTCCAGCAAGTTTGCCAATTAATTTTTGATAATGTGTTTTTTCACAGATTATCATAATTTCACAGTGGAACAAAATTGCCTTCTACTATGACAAAGTTGCCAGGTTAATATTACTTTCTCCCTTGTAATGTTTTTCCATGAAGCTGACACTGTGCGCTGTCATGGAGAGACACATTATGGTAGGCTGAAGATCTGAGTCACTGCCTTCGAGACACACAGACCGGTAACAAATCACCTCTGTCTTGTCTCACTCTCCAAAGGATCCAGTTGAGCAGCTACCAGTTTTCTGTGTGCATGTTTGAAAATGAAATAAACTGGCTCTTTCACCAGCAAATTCAGGTTTCCCAATTACAAGCAAAGGTATTCCACCAGTCTTAAACATTTGGCTCTCCTTAACTTACACATACAAATTCTAAGCAGGCGAAACAGACTCTAAATTCATGATGTAATTATTTTGGTTTGTCAGCAAGTAGGCCCATACTTAATGTTATTGTACTATCACATCATAAATCCAGACTCATGACAAAAAGAAGTCATGCTTCACTAACTGATGGTTTCTCGTAGGGTTTATGATACCTACTTAAAAAACAAAACAAAACAAAACAAAGCAAACTAACAAACAACTTTGCTCCTAAACTTAGTTTTTCTTAGGCAAGTGTAGGTAGAGGAGATCATAGATAAATTTGAGTCTTTTTGAAATGTCGAAAATTGGAATGTTTTCCTAACAAACATGCCCATGCAAGACAAGAAAGTCATTCAAGACAGCCAAAAAGACTTCACTAAGGGCAAATCCTGTCTGACACACCCGGTGGCCTTCTATGATGGAGTGACTGCAAAAACCAACAGGGGAAGACCGACAGATGTCGTCTACACAGATTTGTGCAAGGCCTGTGACCAGTCCCACACATCGTCATCACCGAACTGGAGAGACATGGATTTGAAGTGTGGATTATTCTGTGGATAAGAATCTGGCTGGATGGACACAAGCAGAGGATTGTAGTCAATTGCTTACATCCAGGTGGAAGCCAGTGACATGTGGTGTCCCTCAGAGCCCTAGTATTGACATTGGTGCTCTTTAGGGCTTTAACAGTAACACAGTCAGATCCAGTGCAACCTCAGCAAGTTTGCAGATGATACAAAGCTCAGTAGTGCAGGTGACACAAAGAAGTGTCATCTAGAGATGTTCAGCTTGAGGAAGAGAAAACTCCAAGGAGACATGGTTGCAGTATTTAAAGGGTGCTTACAAAAAAGAGGGGGAGCAGCTTTCTATGACGACATGTAGTGACAAAACAAAAGAGATCAGCTTTCAAGTAAAAGAGGGCAGGTTTAGATTAGGTTAGGAGGAAAGTCTTCCTCACAAAAGGGCGAGACCCTTGTTGCCCAGAGAAGCTGCGGATGCCACACTCTGGCAGTGCTCAAGGCCAGGTAGTATTGGGTCTTTGGCCACACAGTCTACTGGGTGGAATCCCTGACCATGGGTCAAAACTAGATTATCTTCAAGGTCCTCTTCAACCCATGTGTTTTTGTGGTATATAGAAACCACATTTTTGTGTTTGTGAAATTTTATTTCACCTGTTAGATTTACTTATTGTAGTTCCAGGAGCCAGGGAAGGTTTTAAACTCACAATTTTGAGATGCTCATCCTTCAGAAAAATACTGATACAATTTTTGAATTTGGAGCTCTTTACATTTTCATACAGCAATACTTGTAGAACACAAAAAAAAATGCAATCATGCTTCTGAAACCAAGTATTATCCATCTTCTTACCAACATCACACAGAAGATAGGCAAAATAGCAAACTATTTGGAGAAAATTTGCCTTGGATGTAGTAAATAAGGCACACTGTTTTCCACTGCAAGACTTTTTGCTCAGCTGCTCTGAACCTCCTCACTTACTGTGAATTGAAATCATACACTTCGCACTGTGAAACAAAGGTTACTTGATAACAGGTGGTATCTCCATATGAAGTACTACAGCTTCAAGTGTGATACTAAAACAATTGTGTACTGATTTTTTGCAGAACAGTTATCAACGGGAAAGTCAGGAGCACAACATTTGAGTGGTCATGCTTAGGGCCATGTGTGAAAATTGCAACTCCCCCCATAAAATTGTAGGAGCAAGGCTGAACTTTTATAAACCAGCCTGGGAGGACAACATCCTACACATATGAAATCAAAAAGGTCTGTTCCTTGGTCCTGGTGACAGCTGCCATAGCCCACCTGGCAGGCATTTGGACAGACTCTCTTCACTCCTTCCCAAAAAGCACACAGTATCTACCAGACCACTTGAGATTTTTCTGTACAGTTCACACCACCCAACACTGCACCAAGAGTCGCAGGAGAACGGTCAGAACGGGACAACACACAAACCTGCATCTATTAAGTTTGCTAACATAAAACAGTCTAACTGCCAGTAGCTGTGGATGGAGCAATGAGTGGGTAAAAAAATGCCAAAGCAGCATGGGAAAGGTAAAGAAATGGATCCAACACTAACACTTCACTGCCCTTTCAGTAGAGTTTCACTTTGTCCTTGTTTAGGAGACTTGCAAACTGTGTATGACATACATCTGCTCTCTTCCTCAAGTCACCATCTCCACTCTTGTGAATTACTTTAATTCAACTAATTAAAATTAGTTTCACAAATACTTCCTTAGCTTATAAACTTACTAGTGTTCTGCAATTCTGTACCCAAATGCTTTTCACATTAGTGTAAGATGAGTTTTGTAGATCATCTTTCCTGTCCTAAATGACACTTATTTTAGACAGAACTGTCCATCTCCACACAAAGATACAACTTTTACTAAATATGGACAGTCTCCATTGTGTCCACACCTCTTCTCAAATTACCTTAATTCAATAAAAACAGGCTACTTGAAGTGAAACCAAAGCCTTCTTCCTTTTTAACTATTTTTATTTTCAGTTATTTATTTAAAGTAAGCATTTAAAAAGGGAACAAAATTGCACATAACATTACTAAGTTTCTTCCCTTCCTTTCTGTTCTACAAAGAATCATAAAACGATCAAATCTTCATCCAGTTTAAAAAAATGTATTTATCTAGAAGTCTTAAAAACATGAAGTATAAATTGAAAGAATTGTAGAGATAATTTTGAATAATTTACACAAATTAAACTGGGGAATTTGCTAAACTGAGAATTTTAATGGGAAAAAAGAAGGAAAAAGTCTGATTAAAAATGAATACAAATTAACTCAAGATACAGTGAGTGGATTGTTTTATTAATAAAATGCCACTGGCACACAGTACACATAGGAAGTATGAAAATTGATTTATAAAGAGGTGAAGTGCTTCACAGAAGCATGAATTCCTGAGTTATTCTGAATAAAATCTCTCATTTACTGTAATTCACAACACAGCTCCAATTGGCTTAAGCAGCAGAATAACTGATACTTGATAAGCACAGAATAAAAGACAGAGTAAAAAAATACACAGGCAAATGGAAACTGGAAGATTGTGTCTCATCAATACTAACAGTCTAGGTCATGGAGGAAAACAATCATACACTGAAGGGCACAAAGACTTGTTAAGACTGGTTTCATAATTTCACAGCCAATTCAAACGTACTGTAGATCCCTGCTTTCACCTCAATGCCCACAGCCACAATTACAAAGTCCTCTTGACACCGGACACAAAAATACTTTTGTTCCTGCATACCCATACAGAAGGACTGATTACCCAGACAGGCATTGTTACAACTGAGGAAAGAAAAAGTTTGGCACTTTCACTTCTTTTTCTCTTTTTCTACCTTCCTTCTCTGCTGTACCATCTTTAGTTCAGTCATTACATTCAAAGTTCTGTAAACCCAGGTGACCTGAAAAGAAAGTAAATTATTAAATTCAACTAATCCATATACTTTACTTATTCATTTAATGAAAGCATCTATATGAATGAACACATACATACCACAATTATAATAGTATTCACCAGCAGTGGCGCTGAAAATACAAGTGAAATAAACATTCCTCTTGAATCAAAGTATTGGTATTTAGAAAAGAGCCTGAAAGAAATAAAAAGAAAATTAAAGACAAAGCTTTATTTAGTGTAGTTCACACATTCAACTTTCCCAGCAACTATTCTACATGCACACTGTACACATCATTCTACATCTTGGGATCACCAAGCACAGGCCAGCATTCTACTGTATTAAGTCAGAAAAAAAGAGGCACTTGACACTCCTTCAGTTATGAATATTAGTATCAGTCTTTCTCCTCTTTACAGTTTTACTGAGTAAAAGCTAACTAACATGACTGACTACAAGTGTGCATCACAAATCATGCTTATTCTGAAGCACCTGAAATTACTTTTTAGGTATTTTGCTTACTTATATCAGAAAAGATAACAAAAATAATAAATGTAGCCAAGCTGTAATTAGGTCTCATATGCCTGAAGTGAAACATGACCACAACTAGATGCCAGCATAAAGTGGTTTAAACAAGTAACTATCAGTGATATCAGGGTCAAAATGCTCAAAATCAAGTCAATGCTCAAAATATCAAAATAAACCATCAATTTAATTCTGGTACACACATTTAGTAAAACAGGCAAATGTTAATGCTTGTTATACATAGAAGTAAGTATATAAAGCAGTAGTAGTATTTTTGGGAAGTGGTTCTTCAACTATTAAACATGAATACCAAAAAAACCCAAAACAACCCACATACAAACAAACAAACAAAACCCACCAAAAAGAAACCCAAAAATCCCACCAGTTAACATTCTTTTCCTCCTAACCTTAACACTCTGCTTTTCTCTCAGTTCTTTGAGAAGTTAGTTCACAAGCACTCATATAAACAAATTTTAAGCAGTACAATAAATGCACACTATCATCATTATTTCTTAAAAGTATGTGATAACTACATTGTACTGTATAGTTTTATTCGAAAAATGAAAGTGAAAACCTTTACCTCCAATTCATAGCTGCTAATTCATTAATATATTCAGCACAGTACACTAGGCCCGCTACAAATAAAAGAAAAATATTAGATTTGGCATTTCTTTAAAAATAAACTGCTAATAATACATCATCTAAACTAAATCCATGTGGTCTTAAACCAAAGCTAGTATGTGTTCTGCCAGTCAGCCATGACTGCTAGGCAAGGTCACTGTGGACTCTCGGGCTGATAAACCCTGGGATAACACAAGTTGTTACTGCAATGTGCAAGCCAGTTTCGCTCTTCTTCATGCCATGATCACGGCTGTCAGCAGGGCATATAGTGAACTTGCTTCAGAAACTAAAGCTGACCGTATTCACCGAACTGCACCACTAGAACAAGGCAGAGAACAAAGCAACTGCTGGCCATCAGTCGATTTCTCTTCTGCATTTCCAGCACAGCATCACTTCACTGGGAAGCTGCGATACACACGGCAATGACCACGCAGTAACCTTACTCATCCCACTTCCTCCTCCGAAGGCCAGAGTTTTAAGTCACTACTTCATACATTTTCTTGGAAATAAATACATATTTTTAGGTCATAGCAGGTTCCAAAGCAGATATTATCACCGACAGACACAGGCATTGCTAGCGGAGAAACAGGAGGCTGCAGGCACTGCTCCGGTGCCGGGGAGCCCGCGGCGCCCGCGCACTCACCCATGCAGAGGAAGTGCCCGACCTGCACCCGGCGGTGCTGCAGGGACGCGCACGTCAGGAGGAAGCAGAGCAGGTGGAAGGCCGCCAGCCCCAGCAGCCAGGGCTCGGACCAGTCCGTGCTCTGCGGGCAGAGGGAAAGCGGGTCAGGCAGCGGCGGGAGAAGGGGCGTCACCGGGCGGCCACAGGGACCGAACACGGCCGGTGTCGGTCACGGACCTCGCCCCGCAGCCTCCCGCACCAGGCTGGGCAAAGAGCGCGCCCCCAGCAAGGGCCTCCCCCCTCCCCGCCGGACAGCCCCGCTCCCCCGGGCGCCCCGCTCCGCCTCACCGCCAGCACGGCCGACAGCCCCGGCGGGCCGCGCACCGGCGGCTCCATGGCGGCGGCTGCGCCGGTTCTCGCGAGACTCGGGCGGCCGCCGCTTCCCCTGCGGGGCGATGGCGGGAAGGGGGCGGCGGGGCCCGCGGCGGCTCCTCCTTCCCTGAAGGGACCGCCGATGGTCCCGCGGTTCGGAGCGCGGGCTGAGGTGGCTCCGCACTCCCCGGTGGCTCCTTCTCCTGAGCGTGGCCGGCAGAAGCAGCCCTGGCTCTCCGGAGTGGGCAGGGAGCTCTGGTCGCGTTTTGAGCGTTTGGCGTGGGGAGGCCGCCAATGTCCCCATCCGCGCTGTGCGTCCCGCTGGACTCGGCGCTGCGGGTCGGTGGCCCAGCACTGCTTTTGGTCTCCTGTCAGCAACGCCCGGGGCTGGCTTTAGCGATGGAAGTGCAAGAAAAATAGAGCTTTAAGCCCAGCTGGGAGTTCTTTAAAAACAAGCACAGTTGAGCTCTCCAGGCAGGAACTTAAGTCGAATGAAAACCACTTTTTCTCTCCAAGTAAAGCCCACCGTGACCCCCGCCTACCTCGAGTGGCAGCGGGTCCCCCTCCTGTTATTGCCACTACAGCAGAGCTCAAGGACACATTTTTTAACTTTGGAAGTTGAAAAAAATTTTAAATATTACAATGGAAAGGGAACAAGAGACAGGTTAAACCTCTAATTTATATTTCCATTTGCTAAATGCATCTAGGTCTGGAAGAACCAGTTATTCTTAAGACTTACCACTTAAAGAGCATTTCAAACTCAGATTCCTAACAACAAAGCCAAATTAGATCTGTCAAACAAACACTGTTTTAGTATATATCTCCACATTCTGCTTTCATTATTTTTTCTGACATTTTAGCTTATCACATGTGAAGCTTTGGCTTTTCTTTTTTTTTTCCAAATGTTTTAAAGTGCATGTGTAAGTAAATATTTCAGATACTCTTTTGATTTAGCTTACCATATAGCCAGATATGGGTCGTCAGTGTGATCTGGTCTCTCTTCACTGTCACACTTCTGCAATTTATTATGAGATACCTGAAACTGAGGATTTTTTTTTTTTAATTTTTAGGTTTTTTGCTTTAGGTTTTTGTTAGTCTTTTCCTCAAGAAAAATAGCATCTGGAGGCTAATCAAGGCTTTCACTTGAAGTGTTGTAAAATTAGGTAAGGTGATAGAAAGGTGGTCATTTCTACTACCATTGTCTTAAGACTAGGGGAAAAAGTATATTTTTATCCCACACTGTGGATTGGAAAACAAGACTGGAATAACGTGGACCTGTACAGGCTGGGGTAGGATCTGCTGGGAAGCTGCTCCATGAAGAAGGACCTGGGGGTCCTGGTGGACAGCAAGCTGCTCACGAAGTAGCAATGTGTCCTTGTGGCCAAGAAGGCCAAAGGTATCCTGGGGTGCATTGGGTAGAGCTTTGCCAGCAGGTCACAGGAGGTGATCCTGTCCTATTCAGCTCTGGTGAGGCACATCTGGAATGCTGTGTCCAGTTCTGGGCTTCTCCGGACAAGAGACACATGGAGCACCTGGAGTAGGTCCAATGGAGGGCTACAAGGATGATTAAGGGACTGGAACATCTCTTTTATGAGGAAAGGCTGAGGGAGCTGGGCCTGTTCTGCCTCCAGAAGAGGTGACTGAGAGGGGCCCTCATCAATGTCTGTCATTATCTGAAGGGAGGGTTGTCAAAAGGATGGACCAGGCTCTTCTTGGTGGTGCCAAGCAACAGGACAAGAGACAATGGGCAGAAACTGATGCACAGGAAGTTCCACCTGAACATCAGGAAGAACTTTACTGTGTGGGTAACGAAGCCCTGGAACAGATCTCCCAGAGAGGCTATGGAGTCTCCATCCCTGGGGTTATTCAGGAACCATCTGGACACAATCCTGTGCAGTGTGCTGTAGGGTGACCCTACTTGAGCAGGATGGTTGGACCAGGTAACCCATTGTGGTCTCTTCCAACCTGACCCATTCTGTGACTTGTTTGGACAATGTTATGGCTAATAATAAATTTTTGTGTTTTGTAAATGAGGAGTGAGTTTTGTGTAATTGCTCAGTAGTGCGATTGACTTCAGAAGCTGTCTGCAATAGCTGAAGGGCTTCAATGAATGCAGGATGCAGTCACTAACTATATGAGTGGAATATGCTGATCAGTGGTGAATCTGTGATGCCGATAAAATGGGTGGATAAGAAATTATTGGCTTACCATGGCTGCAACATGCTGAATTAAAAATTCATGTAGCTGTTACTGTCAGCCATCAGCAGAAACTTTCCTATAGAGAAATAGGAGTTGTTTCTTTAAGACTGACTAAGATAAAGTCAATAATGCTGTTTGTCAGCAGATGGTAGCAGATACATAAGTATTGCCAGATCTTTTGTGTGGTACACGTTCTCTTTCATTTATTTTTAGTGGAGAATGAAATGTGAGCAGAAGATACTTAAAAGGCAGTGAACAGATACATTACTTTTTTTTTATAGGGAGAAACTTATGTATTTATCCTTTTATAGCTCCTTTGCAGAACCAGTATGCTACATTTAGAGCCTAGTTTTTAGAGTACTAACCATAAGTGTAGAGTAATAATAATAATAATAATATGGAAATGTTCCTGTTATCATTATTAGAAGTAACTGAAGTAGTTTGTGAAACTCACTCTCAGTTTTCTGTTGCAAGATTCAAATTCCCATACATTTTTTTTTCTGCACTACGGTATTATCCAAGCAGTTTGGATAAAAGATAAAAATAACTTGGTTGGTAAAAGGAATTTTTTCCCTTTTAACAACAGAAAAAAAATCATTTACTTTACATAGAAAATGATCTAAAATCAGACATTTATCTTAAGTTTATGTTGCTGAAAAAACAAGCTGGCTGGTAAAAGTCTATGTACAATACGATATCCCAAATTTAAATTATGTTCTTAGTCATAGCCCTTGTGCACATGTTTGCTGGCAGATCATATTTTGCAGTACTAGAAACACACAGAAGTGCCTGTTATACTTCCTGCTGAGGGAAATGCAACTCTGATTCGGCAGGAGAAGATGTGAGGAGGTGTGTGAGTGAGTGAGTGAAGCAGCCTCTCACCTCATCAGTCAAGGCAAAGGTACAAGGTGATCACATGTGGGAGTTAGTGACAGGTATTGACAGCCCAAATTGTGTGTTTTGTAACATCCCACTGCAGAGTTCTGCTGCTGGGGACAGGGACTGCTCATCTCTGCATCTCCTGCCTGTCTTGCTGCTTGCCCCTGTGGAATCCTTTGTTGTACTGACTGTCTTCAATAGTCTTTCCAGAGCTTTGGGAGGCATGAGCAGCTTCACTATGAAAACATGCTGAGCTTGCGACAGGAATCTGGATAATCATTGTTCCTGTGGTGACTTCCAGGGCATCATTTTTATCTGCTCTGAAGATTTTCCTTATATTCAAGGTTGTGCTCAAAAGCTGCCTTAAATTTGCATTTGCTTCCCAGTGCAACAGAAGTGAGCCTGAGTCTGGTTACTCACTCTAATACATGTTTCACTAAAATCCTTCACTTGTCCTTGATGGCAAGGACATTATAAAATAATTGGTTTTGAGTGGTTCCATTATATTTTGCAGCTGCTGTCTCTTTATCTTTTTATAGTACCAGCTTTTATTGGTCATGATGTGCTTGGAAAATAAGAATAATAATCATAGTGTTGTAAAGACTTTTTTAAAAATAGAATTTAGAACTGACTGGATTGCTTTATGTATGTAATTTGTGAGTTTCAGGTTTAGATGATGGATGCCACTTCACCCAAGCTTGAGGTTACCCCTGCTTTTGAGAATGAATTTGACTGGATGACCTCCAGTGGTCTGACCTATATTGCTCTATACTTTGGATTTCCCAAGGATATGGACTGGGACCAGCTGGCTGGGAAGCAGCACTGCTGAGCACAGCCTGGGAAGCCTGTGGGGCGCAAAAAGCTGAACATAAACCAGGAGTGTGACCTGGCAGCAAATACTATCAGCAGTTTCTTGGGCTGTATTAACAGCACATCCAGGAGATTAAGGGATTCAGTATTCATCAGAACACATCTCTATCTACCTTTGGATACTTCAGATATAAGGACAGTAGAGCTAAATGGTGCAAATTCAGCAGAGAGCTGTTAAAATACTCAGGGAGTTGAAGAACTTGTCCATGGGCAAGGGCTGAGGGAGCTGGGCTTGTTTGGCCTGGGAAGAGGCATCTCCTGAGGGATCCATGGGTTTCAGGCTGTAAATCCCCCCAGCTCGTTTGGGATTTAAGCCCGCACGGATCCTATATGGACGAAGTAAAGGACGAGAAGCGCTCTTTCTCCACGTGGTTCTGATGTCCTGTTTTATTAGCTGGAAAGGGACATCTGCATCGGAGACCATCCAGGTGAAAAAAGAGACCGAATTCCAAACCCAAGGGACATTTATACCCGCGGAATGGGAGGCAGGGACGGAAGGCCGCAGCCAATGGGATACCAGTGAGGAGGGGTGAAGGGAGGGGCTACAAGGGACAGACCACCTTACCAAGGGAACAAACCACCTGAGAGAAAGAGGAACCATTCGTGTAACATAACATCCAGTGCAAAACATCTAAATAACTATTCAGTGCATCACAACAGTCTCCAAGGGCAACCTAGTGGCAGCCTGACAGTGCTTATGAGGAGCTTGTAAAAAAGATGGAGCCAGGCTCTCCTGGTGGTGTGAGAATGAGGGGCAATGCACCTAAAGTGAAGCTAGAAGTTTGGGCTGGGTAAAAAGAAAAGATTTTTCCTCATGAGGACAGTCAAACAGTTGAAAAGGTGTCCAAAGAGGTAGGATGCCTCTTTCTTGGGGATTTTTAGGACCCAGTTGGATAAAACCCTGAGCAACATGGTCTCTCCTCATAATGAATCTAGCTTTGAGCAGAAGGTTCTTGAAGAAATGACTTCTTAAGGTCCCTTCCAACCTGAATTATTCTGATTGATTCCACAAGTTAAAATGAGAAAAAACAACTTTTTAGTAGAGTTCACTAAACAATATTACTTTAGCCTGGAAGTGAAATAAATGCTTTTGTGTGTTTTTTTTTAGAATCTTATTCCCGTATTCCCTCTCTTTCATCCACTTTCTGTCAGGGCTTTTTTTCCTCATTGCAAAGTAGCTTCAGGCATCTTAATGCTTATTTTTCTTCCTCATTTATTCTCAGGAAGTACATGCAGTCTGAAATACAAATGTCTCTTTTTTTCTCCACCTAATGACATGACCTCCTGTTGAAATATTCCACTAATCCCAACAAAGGTCTCAGAATCCTTTCAAAGCCTTACTGTATTCTGGCAAAGAAACCAGATTTTTATTTCTGTTGTGACCTTTGTCCATTCAGGGTGGAAGAGGCTAAGTGTAGTTGCAAGCAAAAATCAGTCCTGACAGTCTCAAGTCCTGTTCTTAATTATATACTTTATTGTCTCTTTGACTCATTCTGAAGTGTTCTTCTCACAGAATTGCTGCATCGATTGTTTTTCATTTCAGAAATACCACCTCATGTCATTCCATGGGATGGTATGGAAATAAAGCACCTCTGCATTTCTTTGGTGTGTGATTGCATTGCACCCGACACAATGCAGTGCATTTAAGTTGCAATAAAGCTATTGTAATAAAAGAGCAAGAAGGAATATAAGTATCTGGGATGTGCAGGGCAACTTTCAGGATTGTATCTGATCTGATTGCAGAACTTCATGTCAGCATTGTATTTTCTCCTTCAGGGCATGCTGTTAAGGCACATCCCAGCCATTCCTGCCTGTCATTCTTAACATGCAGGGGAAGTACAAGCTGCAGGGAGCAGCAGGAGCAGGATCAGCAGAAGAGACATTTTTGTGAATGTGTCATTCTTCAGCCTTTTCATCTCTTAGACTGAACACTTGATACAAATCTTGTACTTTGAGGCTCCTGCTGCTTCCTGCTTATCATCATTCTCTAATGAAAGAAGAATGAAGTGTGGGAAAATGGCAGTAATTTGGCAAGAGACAGCCAAGAACTAGAAAGCCAGCACATCCATCTATTGATCCTGAAGCTGTCCATGGTTGTGCTTTCTGGTGTTTTGTCTATTCCATATCCTCAGCAGTTCATAGTTCTGTTGTTATAATTTGTCCAAATGGCTCAGACCATCTGAGCACTTTAGTTAAGATTTGATTTTTTGGATATAGAAATTGGTACACACAAATTATACACTTTCAAATACAACAATAATTGTAAAGGTGTAAACATTTGTCCATTTAACATGTGAGAATATTGTCACAGCTCCTATCAGCTCCTTAATATCCGTGAGCTAAAAACATATGACCTGAGAATATTCGCATTTTGAAATTTTTTGGCACAGGTGTGGGAGCTCCACTGCTACATCTTGCATCAGAAGAGTTGAGAAGCAGTCAGATAATCCTCTTCCAGCTTTTTTTGCAGTTTGAGATTTTACAGATTCACAGGTTATTCCACAGTGCTGTTTCCTCATAATTAGTGGGAAAGGTTTCTAGCTGTATTCCTGACTGGATGGGGGTGTTGCTGTGGTGATGATGTTTTGAATTGTTCATACACTGCTGTTCAATGTATAATATATGTATTTTAATTCAAGGTTATCTCCCTTAATAACACACCAGTGCTGACGAGTCCACTGTTGGGAAGATTATGACAGAGGTTTTAGGTACTATTCTGTACATGACCCTTTTGTGTCAGAGAATCAAAATATCTAAATCATCAGAAATTTTGATTTATGAGTATTTCCCAGTTTTGTAGGTGTCTGTGGTAGGGACAGAGATTTGCAGCTCCCCTATGAGGTGAGATGTCATCCTTGTACAAGGATGTAGAAGAACGTTTTGAGGCCCTGAAAAAGGAAATGTATGTGAGATAAATCAGCAAAAACATTTAGGAAGCGAACATACAGCAGCATACCTGGAACACCTGAGAGAAAAGTCAAGTTGCACAAATTCCAGCACAATGCTGAATGCAAGAAGGAGACCACACAGAATATTTTGGGCAAAGACTAATTTTTAGACATACAGACAGAAGAAGGGCAGACCTAACTCTTGAATTCTTAGTTGCATGCCTGTTGTTTGCAATTTGAAGATTACATGATGTTTGGACAGTGAAACAAATTAAACTATATTTGTTTTTAAAATTACCATTGGCTGAGAAGCACTGTCATGGGAGTGGTTGTACATAGAGCATGTTGAAGACCTTTACAGTGCAAAAGGTAACCAGTTTCAAACTGAGTTGTGGGGTTGAGATTGGAAAAGCCCATGTTCTGTTCTGTTGAAGTAAAGGAATTCAGCAAGAAATATGTATCTGTCCAGTAACCATATCCTGTACTTCCTTGCTGGAAAAGTATTCTACAACTGGAGATCCTCTCCTCCAGCTCCATCCTTCCTTTTTTATGTTCTGTGTCCAGTCTTTCCATGCCCTGCTTGTACAATAAGCAGTACTGCCAGAAAGTAAGGTAATAGTCATTTGTTTAAAAAAGAAAAAAAAAAAAAAAAGAAAAAAAAATGATCCCCTGCAGTGCCTTTTGGTGGCATACTAGAAAATACAAAATAAGAAAGAAAAAGCACAGCAGAGGAAAGACAGTGACAAAATATGGTAACACCTGGGGCACCACTAAAAATCTATTCTAGAGCCTACATTATCAATTAAAGGACAGTGCTTCTCTGTGTGCTTGACCCCACACATAGCAAAATGAGGAATGGCAACATTCACCCTTTTTGCAGTGTACATTGCAGCACCCTTTCCTTGTTACTGCTGTTTTCTCTGGTTTCCAATTAAATTTACCTTGCTTAAAACCAGGCTCTCCTAATATGTTGCCAGATGCTGCATTTACATGAGTATGAGTAACACACATTCACGCAGGGACAGGGAGAGAAACTTGTTTCACTGTTGTCCTAATGAAAACAAATAAATGTGTGATCACGTGGAAGTAGCTGCTCTGTCTTCCTTGCCCCTTATCCCTTATCCCTGATGGAGTCAAACTACTGCATGGCTTCAGGGTGTCATTAGCTGTTGCTAGGAGAAAGATGCAGGCAGAGATATTTTCCTTAAAGATTAAGTCTAGGCTTTCACCACTAGCAGTAGATAGGCAATCTTCCAGATGTCATGAACCACTGGAATTAACTGTCTCTCACCAATACAATATTGAGTCAAAGTCAGGGCTCTAGAATTATCAAATCTCTTTTAAAAATGCTGATATAGAGACTCCAGGGTATTGGGATGTTTTCACTGGGGAGAGTGGTTTATCTCCCTTTTCCAACAACTTTGAATATCTCTCAAGAGAGTCCTATGATCTCTTCCAAGCTTCACTTGACTTTTTTCTTCTCGCAGACAAAATTCTTCCGTTCCCTGTAATAGAGATGGATTTTTCTGGGTTTAGCAGGCTTAGCTTTTAGCCCTTTTTTTTCAAATATTGCCTTCATTTTAGTTTTAACTTCATGCAGCATTGATTTGGTAGGGTGGGACTCTGCAGGGATGGCCTTGTGACCTTTGCAGACTGCTATCAGATCATTCAACCTTACAATGGAATTTTTGGTGCTTTCGGTGACTGAACTCACCAGAATTGGGGTGGTGACCCTGCAATAGCTCCCCTTGTTTTTCTTCTCCTGAACTGAAGATATAGAAGATATAATGGTGCTATAAGAGCACTTACATTGATGGGTTAAATGCTGTCTTAGAGTTGTGCTCTTTGGAGGTAGAAAGGCAGTATTTTTGGGGTTTTTTTTGAAGGTCTGTAAGCTTGTGACTGGTCTCCTATTACTTTCCTGCTCGTTTTGGATTTCCTTCAACTATGGAGGAAGGACAATGCATATAAATATTTCCAGATCTATTGCTTGCAAATAGCAGGATTTCAGAGTTGCTGAATTCTTGCTTTAAAGGCTGTACTTTGTGTCCCCGGTAACCCTGGTACTCTGGATTGCATCTCAGTGTGAAGCTTTCTGCTTAGTTCAGGAGAGAAACCACAGTGTGTGCACAGGCTGTGTGCCCAAAGTGTGCTCCTTGTAACTCCAGGCACGGACACTCAGTAAATTCATACCTAGGAGAAGTGATGCTGCTCAGTAATCCATTAATGTAGATTCACCTTAACTGTTCAAGTTAAGTATGTTATTCTTAGTTAATTAACTCAGAAGTTCATCCTCACTGGAGAAAAAAAATACTTCTAGTTGGTCTGAGGAAGAAGGCCTAAGGCAAAAGGTTGAAAATATCTGTGAGACTTTCTTTCTATGGAAATATTCAGAGAGCTATTTTATTTAGCTTGTTTCTGTTTAAATTGAGGGAATGAATGTGCTTGATAGTTTATTTTGTTTGGTCTGTTTAACATATAAAGGAAAAATCTAAATGGTAGTTTTATTAGCTGTTAACTACTAATCTGCTGGTGGGTTTTTTTTGTTTGTTTTTAATTTTTTTTTTTTTTCATTTTTAAAGGCTTACTTGTAGTTTTGGTGGGTTTTATTTAATGCTGTTACAAGGCTAAGGTATTTACAGGAAAACCTTCCTTTTATGGACAGTGGACTTTATGCACTAATTGGTACAACATTTTTGTTTGTCAGTGTCCAGTACCAGATTCCTAGGGAAGAATATAAGAACAGGACAATCACATAGTGATACTTGCCCAATAAATTCTCTCTGTATCTTCCAGCTCTTTGCTTTGGAATATTGAGAGTTAGAAGAAATTCTTTGTGATTGAGATTTGAAGTTGCTAAAGGCTCAGTGCAAAACCTTAACCAATTCCTGGTGAACACCGGAAACAGCTTTAAAGAATGCTGGTGTCTGAATACACGTGCAGTAAACCTGATATCGCTCAGCTGGCTGTGAGTGCAAGAGTACTTGAGTGCGCAGCGGAAGATGAGGAGGAGAAGCTGTCATCCCGCGCCGTTTTCCTGTTAAAAGCAGCGGCAGGTGGCGCTCTGGCTTTGCTGCTCCTCAGGACGTCGCTGTTTCAGGAGCACTGGAGCAGTATTCACTAAACATTCAGATGAAAGATGTTTTGTTCTACAGATCCTCATCATAATAAAAGTCCAGCGCACCTCTTAAGTGTATGGAACAACGCCTATGCTTCCCACAGGCAATAGTAATTGCTCTTTTAGCCCCTACTGCTAAATATTTTTTGGGGGTACAAAGACGCTGCAGACTTCTGTAGGACCTTACGTGTTAGGGAAAAATGCAGGCAGGGTCTTTCACCTTAAAGGTTAAGAAAGCAAGAAAAAGTCATCACTAATACTTAAAAATTGTGTTGGGCATCTCTGTGGTGTCTGCTATGAGCCGACACCTACTGCAAGTGTGGCTGTCCCATGCACAGTCTGCTGTGCTGTGCAGAGAAACAGCATCTGCTTCGGTTCATTTGTGCTGTGTCCTACAGCTGTTCCTGCTACCAGCATGAAAAGGAAGTCTCTATTTGGAACATGGGAGGGCTGGTGAATAGGAGGCAGTAGCCATGTGACTCCAAACTTTCTAGCCATGCCATGCATACAAAGCTGATCACTCACTGTGCTTATGTGTTAGTGCCCTACATGCTTTTACTAAGCCGAATTTCTTTGCAGTGGTACTTGATCACTGCTGCCTTCTAAACACATTTATCAACCTAAGAATAATTTGAGATTTATGGGGACAAAGAAGTTCTGATCAGAGTTCTGAATGCTTGTGGATTCTGCTATGCTCCCTGGTGCAACTTAAAATATAGACCCCAGTGGCTCTTGGTTTCTTTGTTGAGGCTGGCTCTGGAATCTCAGTTAGCTGCACAGAAGTGGATAATCTCCATGTGATGATGTGATGTGATGGACAGTAGAATCCTGGCATAAAATTTAGTTTCAAAAAGGAGGGAAGACCTGACTTTCTTTCCAAGAAGAATGGTTGCATTTTTAGGTAAGCAGTTAATCCTCCTTTAGTTTCCTGATTTTGAATATATAATGCTCAACTGTTTGGCTAAACCAGGTTTTGGCCATTGCCATCTGTTAGGTGAAAGCAAATTACTACAGAGAGGTGCTGTTGGGCTGCATTCACAAGAATTCAAGTTCCTTGTATTCTCCAAACACTTATGATGGTGGTTTAGGGAGAAACTGCCCTAAAATGAATGGAGTAATTCATATCTTTTGGAAAAGCAAAGTTTTGGTAGAGAATGGGTTAGCATGCTGTGCACAGTGGAGTAAGAATTATGGTTTACTTTGGGGATGGACATGTGCATCTCTGGCTTATTGAGATGGATTTGAAGATTATGGAAAATCCTATATGAAACCAGTCTTGTTGAATTCTTGTATATATTGTCAGTGGGATTAGTGCTGAAGTGCAGCCTGACCTTTCTGGATGTCCATTTCCCTGTTCAGGGAATGTTCTGGTAGGAAGAAAAGTTCAATCTTAGTATGTGCCCAAATGTAGGCAATATACAGTCATGGAAAAATAAAAATCCTAGAACTTAACTGCACCTGAAAAATGGGACTTGAAACTTGTATTACATAAAGTTCAGTTTGTTTGTTTGTTTGTTTTTTCTGTGATAGCTAAATGTTTGTTTTGTAAATTGAAGAAGTGTTTTTGATTTCTCGGTATTGGTCTCCTGGAAAAGAGACTGCTGTTAATGACTCCTGGTTTGAAGAGTCTTCTATTATGAACAGTGAAAATCTGTGTTAGTTGCAAGCACCAAAGTCATGAAGAAAGTGCCTGGTTATAAACATTAAAAAATGGACTTCTTTGGACTTCTAATTAATGCTTCTGTAGAAAAAAAATAGATAAATAAAAAAAAAAATCATGGAACATACCTGAATATTACTGGTTGAATAAGCAGGCAACAAAAGAAGAGTAGAGTTTTCAGGTCTTCCCATTTTCTTGAAGCTATGAATAGTTTTGCAGTGGTGTGCAAAGAAAACCCATAGTAAATTGAAAAAAGAATACCAAGATAGACTGCAGTTCCATTGTATTGACATAAACTGTAAGCAATCTTAGTGATAACTTGTATATTGTAATTAGTAGATTCACAGTGTAACGATTAATAGGAGATGCAAGGCTGTAACAATTTTAGTAATTAAAATGTTTTAAACCAGATAGAATTAAGATACCTGCTACATGTATGACAGTGAAAATGAAATAATATCTGATAGGTATAATATTAAAGGAAAACTCAATATCAAAGGAAAGTTTTAGGCATGGGAACTTGAATTGCAATGTCAGAAAACAAAAACTATTGACTTACTGTATTGGTTCTTTTAAAAATATGTGTGTGCATGAAAATTCATGCACTTGGGGTTCTCTGCTAACAGGAAAGTTTGAGAGAAAAATGTTAATTACAGAAAACACGTATTTCTTACAAATGTTTGCTGGGAATAAGAACTGTTAATTTAGGATGTTCTAATAAGAGGTTTGACTGTAGGAGCTGAAGGGGGCAGGACTACCAAAAGCTTTGCAGGCAATTCACTTTTATGGGAACTGTGTGCAAGACCTAGTCAGCTCTCTGATTTTACTTTTTCTCTCCAGCTGCTCTCTTTAAGAAAATTTGTTTGAGGATAAACCTAAGGAGGAAGATTCCAGTGTAGGGCATTTGCTATGTAAACACTTAATGCACCTTTTCCAGACAGATGAATAAACAGCATGTCCAGCTGAGGTTCCTACCCAGTCAGGGTGTTGGGGATTTTTAGTTTTACAGAGTTTTCTATGTATTTAAAAGTAAAAAACTGGTTGTACTTTGTTTAGTCACCCATCTTCAACATGTATTTCTAAATACTGGAAAATCACTGAGAAATTTCACTAGAGAAATGATGAATATATTAAGGATTGTGAAAATTTCACTGTTCTCTAACACATTTATTTTAAATTTCAGTTGAATGCTATCAATGTGACATCTCCATTTCTGGATATTTTCAAAACTTGAGTGGACAAGGCTCTGTGCAACATGACCTAACCCTGAAGTTGGCACTGCTGAGAGCAGAAGGTTTGATTTGATGGCCTCTATGGTCCCTTCTTTTGTAAATTGTTGTATTATTGTGAAGATTCAGTTTCAGCTATTAAAATGCCTCTTTTATAAAGGATAGGATAACTCAGTTGTATTCTGACATAAACTCTTGGCATAAGACATATATCACATTTTTTCCATTAAAAATACTTTAAAAATTTTTCTCCTTGATTTTTTGAATGAGAAGAATCCTTTCTGCAGAGTTACATATTTTTCTTCACCTTGATGATGATTAGTGTTTCTTGAATAAGATTTTTTTAAAGAAAAGACTTTTACAGCCAAGTTAATGCCCATGAATCTGCCTTTGTTAGTCATGAAGTATTCCATTTGCTTTCCATGCATATCCTAATAATTTTCAACTTTATATATAGAGGACACTTTTCTTATGCAGGGAAAGGGTTAATTTTTTTTTTTTTTTTTTTTTTTTTGTGATACATTTGGCAATACCACAAATTTCATACCAAGATGCCGTTTAGGAGTTAGTGTCTGAGAAGGGGTGTGAACAAAGAGTTTGGTGAGGACACCGTGCAGCTTGAGGCCCTTCCAGGATCAGATACCAGAGGAGGAGGAGCTGGCATGGTGACAGCTGTGAGACAGCTTCTTCAGCCTCACCAAAGAGCCTTTAAACAGGTGTGTGTGCTCACCTTTGAGAAAATGCAGCTCCTGATAATCCTGTTGAAATGTGTTGTGATAGTTTTGTCCACTGGCTCACCTCAGCAAGTGGTCAGACACATGAGGTGTTGGCAGTGACAGTCCAGGGTGTATCAGCTCCTCAAAATACTGGTAGTCATGGAGTTTGAATAGAGCCTAGACCCAGGTCAAGACATTCCCAGTCCTTCAGAGCCTAGGCTGAGAATTCTTGGCATCATTTTAGAAACTGGGAGGCTTTTATAATAGATAACACATTAACTAGGAAATTACTCTGGCAGTTCTTAAGCACCACTTTTACTGAAGTCAAATGTTACCACTCATAAAAATAATAGCAAAGGCTGTTTAGGATTACACTTAAAATTACATTTTAAAGGCTGTTATGAGAGTTGAAAATAATTTATATAAAAAATTGCTGTTTAAAGAAGAAGAAACAATTCAAAAGCTAAGTCTATAAAAGCTCTTCTGGCAATTTTTTGTCATCAAAATGAAGTCGGTATCAACTGTCAGTTCAGAAAAAGTTACAAATTACTGTGTAATTTGTAGTGTTACCCAGTGTCACCCAAAGGCTAACAGTACAACCCAAACATACACTGAGACAATGACAGATTGTAATTACTAATGCTTCATCCTCAATAAGCCCACACATTCTCTACTTTCCTTGTAATGAGAGGGTAGTTCTGAATTTTCTTGGTGGGGAGAAGGCATGCACCAAAATTTATTTATTTCTGCTAGCTTGCCTAAAGCAAGCTCAGTGTTGTAAAATTTAAAACAGAAAGCTATGAAGAAACACTGGGGAGATTAGCACAATGTGAAGAGCTGGCAGCTACCCAGTTGTCTGGTATTCACAGCACCCCAGTTCCACTGGTTGCATCATTGTGAGTGAGATGAAGTTGTAAAGCATTAAAAAGTGATTTGATTTTTTTTTCTATGATAATTTTAATAGGTACTGAGGATGGGGTGCTGTTGTGATTTAAAGTAACAGCTTATCAAATAAAATGTAGTGTAGTGTTGCCAGCTCTTCATTCTTGCAGAGGGGACATGGATTAATGTTAGCTGTTGAAGTTTTTACACACTCTGGTGCTAGACAGGAACGTTTCATTGCTGAAGGAGTTCAGAAACATAAGAGGCACTAACACATTTTGGGCAAGATGAAGAGGAGGTGGCAAAAGCCAGAATGTGGTACACAGGAGGTGAAGATGAGGAAGCAAAGAGAAAGCATTCTTTAAAGACTAGGACAAAGGGCTTAGAAACAAAACCAAAACCAAACCAAACAAACAACCCCCCCCCCCAAAAAAAAAAAAAACCCAAACCCAAAGCATCAGTAGATTAAAGCTAGCTACCCCATGGGTGATTTTCAAATATATGTAGCCCTCCAGAGCTGCCAAGTACCAAAGAGAAAAAATTATTTAAACAGAAAGAAGCTGGGGAGGGAGAACAATGGCCTCAACCAGGATCACCCATGTACTGCCATGTTGCAAGATTTTTCCTTTGTCAATGAAACTGAAACTTTTGGAAACCTTCATTTTGCATCATCGTTCACTCTTCCATGGTTGAGCACTGTGGTGGGTTGACTATGGCTGGCTGCCAGGCACCCACCCAGCCACTGTCATTCCCAGTCCTCAACAGGACAGGGGGAGAAAACAAGATAGAAAAGCTCAAGAGTCAAGATACAGACAGGGAGATGGATTACTTAGCAATTAGCATCAAGGACAAAACAGACTCACCTTCAGGAAAATGAATTTATTTTCCATTAGAGTTGGATAGAGAGAAATAAAGGCAAAAATTAAAACACTTCCATCCCCTTCTTTCCAGGCTCAATTTCACACCTTCTTTCCTGGCCCCTCTATGTCCTTTTTTCAACACACTGAACAGTATAGAAGGTTGGGGAATAAGGACTGTAGTCAGTTCATAACACTTCATCTCAGTGCCTCCTTCTTCCACATCTCCCTTGCACCAGCATGGGTTCTTTCATGGGCTGCAGTCCTTTGGGATAAACCCACTCCTGCATGGCCTCTCCAATCTGCAGTTCATTCAGAGCTCATCCACCTGCTCTGGCACAGTGTCTGCCATGGCTGCAGTGTGGATATCTGCTCCAATATGATCATCTGGATGCTGCAGGGTGACAGCCTGCTTCCCCATGGTCTTCTGCCTGGACTGCAGGGGAATCTCTGCTCCAGTGCATGGAGTGCCATTCCTGCCTGCTTCTTCTCTCACCTTGGTGTCTGCAAGGCTGTTTCTCACACATTTTCCCTGCCATTCTACTGCACAGTGTTTTTTTGCCCTTCCTTAAATATATTTTCCTAGAGGTGCTGCCATTGTGGGTGTGGGGCTCAGCTGTGCCCTATGGTAAATTGTTTGGATCAATCTGAACTTGATGTGTCCCACACAGGATAGCCCTGTCCTTTGCTCACAGTGATTCTTCTGCATCCCCCACTGTCCAGCACCTTGCCGCATAAACCCGGTACAAGCATCATGACACTGCTAGCCACGTTCTTCAAAAAATGTAGGAGACAAAGAGGGGTATATATGTTGTCATTACATGCTGAGCCATGCCTGTTAGAAAAATATCAGTGTCTATAGTCTTCCCTATGGCCTAGATCAGAAAAATACAGCAGTATTGTTATTTCTTTCCAAATGGGGACAAACGTAATTTATGGAGTCATAGTGCTTATCTGCATGTGGTTGATAGGGCAAATCCCCTCTCTCACTAGGTAATACAGCCTTACCTAAACAGTGAAAGATCACATTGCCAATTCAGGCATGCACTTTTCATTGTGCCACAGCATGATGGAGCATTCCTTTGGTAGTCTTTCTGCAGACAGAGATGGCTGTGAAATTTGTAAGTGCCAATGTTTTGAACATTTTGTGAATAACTGGAGCCTGATTTGCTTTTCATTACCGATGTGAAGATGCAGGAGAAAGTTACTGTGTCTACAACAGTTTCTGCAACAATTGTCCTCCCAGTGTACAGGAACTACTTGTAGCACATGTAATGCACAAGAGGAGCTCAGAATCTGAAATGCTATTTTCAGCCTTTTTACTAACAGTGGTGATAACTGACCATGATTAAAAAAACCCCAAACTATTAAATGATTGTTTAATTGTAGAAAATTTACTTGTCTTTTAAATCAATGATAGTTTTCACAGGCATTATTGTGATGCTTGCTTTCTAATTCAGCTGCTTTCTGTCTTCTCTTCTGGCCTTTGATGAGTCAGAACCAATGCAAGGACTGGCATTGTTGCGTGTATAAATTAAGAATTTCCCTATTTTAGGAAGATATAGATCACTTTTTCACATTTGCTGTAATATTTTCTGAAGGATAATTTATGGATGTAATCTCATACAAAACTACACATATGACAGCTGAAACTGCATAACCTTTGCTGGGAATAATATATACCTCTGTAGGACAGTGACAGGAAAGATTTCTAGTGCTATCAGTGTGTATGGAAATCTCCAATCTGCATGGCATCTTCTGGATAGAATGGCTTGAGTAACTGTAAGTCTCTGTCCGAAATTTCTCTCATCTGCCTCACGATCGTCGTGAAAAAGGCAGAAACCGGGACCACCGAAAAAAGGATCCTGTTTAACATCCTGGTTTGGTGGGGGCTTGCCAGGGTCCTGAGGCCAGAGCAGAGCTTTTGGCTTGCCAAGTTACTGTTCACAGGTGTGTTTGCCCTCCCCATGGAACACTGGACCTAGTGAAAGGAGAAAGGGGCACTTTGCCCTTCTTTGCCTGCATCGCTTTGCAACAATGGCCCTGGAATTTCCCCACCTCCTGACTTGGCTGTACTCTTTTCTGGTATGACCTTTTGGTGGTCCCCACAGAAGACCCTTCATCTACTGTACAACCACCGGGATAGATGTACTGAGATGGGAGAAGCCTCTCCCTCAAGGACTGAGACACGAGGCCCCTATATGGAAAAGCTCCCTTTCCTCCCAAAGACTGAGACTGAAACCTCTAACCTGGGGGGGGGGTGAGTGGGGCAGGCCAGCTGACTAAACCGAGATGTTTGCCTGTGGGTGATGACACTGGACCCAGAAAACAATGGTTCTCGCCCACTGCTGGGAACATGGAGTATTGTATCTGTTTCTTCCCCTTCACAAATTTCAATAGAGTTATCATAATAAAAACCCCTGAGATAGCTAGGGATTTCGAGATCTCCCTTGACGTGAATACGACAGGTGCCATCGACTGGATTTCGAAGGACTTTGTCGTCTCTACATTTGGTAGCTATAACCTCCCTTTCTCTTCTACTCTTTCTTTTCCTTATTCTTTCCCTTTTTCCCCAATCCCCCAACGCATTTTGCTGTGATCACTTAATAAACTACATTGGTTTTTATTATTACTGCAAATCCACTTGCCTTGTCGGTTTTTTATACCTTGAGATCAATCTAACGAACCATCACGAACCCCGTTCGTAAGGACGGATCGTGACAGTAACAACAGCTCATACAACAGTAATATGAGTGAGTGAATGGAATACCCCACACAAACTCTTGTAAGGGGGGTTTGCCCAAAAATCTGATACTGATAGGAAGAAAGTAACAATGATTGAGTTTGCTTTGGATAATCTTCATAATGATTAAATTATAACAAAGAAATTATCAATTATCAAGATACTTTAGAGAAAATAAATCAATTTGAAAACTAAAAAGAAACTTAGAAAGTGAAAAAAAAAAAAAGCTTGAAACTTTGTGATTGTGGAGAAAGATCTTGGAGTTAGTGGAAGAGAACAACAACTTAGTAAGATGCCGTGAGCATCCAGGCACTGAAGCAACAGTCTGCTACAGAGACCCACACCTTAGGTGTATATGAACTTGTGACATACTTTTTCATCAGTGTGTCTTGGCAGATTGTAAGGACATACACATTAAACTAGAGAACCCATATCTTCATCAGCAGCTGTGGGTAAGAATGGAGAACTTGTCCAAAAGTAAGGTTGCATGGTGTGGATGCAGAAAGAAATACATGAGTAATTTAAACAGCAGCTCCAGAGGAGTGGTGTGGGTGGCAGGGAGGATAACATACCCACAGTGGGTACTAGGGGAAGACAGGTCTCCTTTTAAAAGCAGAAGTGATATTGGTACACAAAAATTTGGATTTCAAGTTTAAAAAGAGGAGCAGAAACAGGAGCAGAAAGAGGAGTGTGGGATATCAGCAGAGAGAACATTCTGGTACACAGCTGAAAAAATGTAAAGGGTGAAAAAACTGGGCAAATATAACACAGCAGTTGACAGCTAGTGCAATGCTGGAACACATCGTTCCAGAGGAGGAAAAGCCATGCTGCACTTTAGATGATTGCCAGCCAAAAAAGAGCTGCATAATTAGAAAATTACAGTTAAGGGGGGCTTTCATGGAAACACATATTGTCAACACCCCAACGTCACCCCCAAAAATTCCTCCCCAAATCATCACTGCAAACTTAAGAAATCTTAATGAAGAAGAGTAGATGCTGCTGAAAGAAGCTTCTTCCAGTTCAGAGGAGCAGAATTGTAAAGTATGTGAGGGAAGGGAGCAGGGGAGGTGAGGGGATTTCTTTGAGTGGTGACTGACTGTTTTCAGAAAGCTTGGACAGTGAGCAGTGAGCAGTGAGGTGAAGGTAAGCCACTGCTCTGCTTTTAGAAAGCTGGAAGCTGTTTGAAGGAGGAAATATTGCATGTAGCTGCTGAGATAAAGTATTTATATCTGCCTCTTCCTTTTTAGCTTTTTTCTTCCTGTAGTCTAAATTTTAGCAGCAGGGAAAAAAGGAAGTAATTTTAATGAAACAGGAGCAAAACATAATTCTTACTGAAACTAATCCCAGCTGCTTGAATAACCAAATGTTTGCTAAAGGTGATTTTCTCAACCCTTTAATTTCAGGAAAAATGTGTGTGATAGCACTCTTGAGTATTCTCACCTGTAGGTGGCTTTTCATATCAATGATGTATGCATTTATGTCTTCTTAGAGGAGAAAGCTACCCTGACCAGAATATTCGCCTTTCTTTGTCGGTCAGAGATAAAGTATAAATATAGGAAATGTCTCCCTGAAACAGCAATTCACTATGTAAAGAACTCTCCTGTCTTAGCAGCGAGGGTGATGGAGGGCAATTCCCTTTTCTAGAACAGGAACATCCTAGTACAGTGCTCATGTACTAAAAAAGATAAACTTCTAGCATGAGCACATGAATGGCTGTGGTAAACTGGAGTCTACTGCTAAAGATTAAATATGAGATTATTTTTCAGTTCAGATGCTCCAAATACCTCTATAATTTCATTTGGATATACAGGGTTGTGTGGCTGCTAGAAGAGAGCTATATAATTTAGTGGTACATAAATTGTCCTACTTGATAGGACAGGTGTAGCAGGTGGGCAGCAATTCCTGCTCTATGAGCCGACCCCCCTCCCTCCCACCAATGTACATGGACATGTACATGGGAATCAGAGCTTCAGCCCCACCAGCCTGATGTAGACCAGCTAAGTGCCAGTGAGGGAGAAAGGTACTTGCTCTGCAGCCACAGTGGACAGCTCAGCTCCTGCACATAGTGGTGCCTGTCCTTGAACTTTTGCTTCTGTAGATGTTAGACATCTGTGTGTTATGACTTCCTTTCAAGCAGAATAGTGCCATAATTATTCCTTGCTTTCTAATGGCTTTGCTAATCTTGTGGCCTCAGACCAGCTCTTGAACTTCCTCCATCACTAAGGAAACCAGGTGGAGGTTGCTACCAGTTGTGGTTTGTCTAACTTGTCAGGTTCTGCCCTGGTGTGTTTCAGAAAAATGCGTATATTTGTTATGCAGGTTGAACCAGGTGAATCCCATCACCTTACGCTGCAAGCAACCAACAGCAGTCCATTAATCTGTGTTTCTGCTGGGTAGTATGACACATGGAAAAGGTTTAAACCAATTGTCTGCAAAGTCTCTGGGTTATTCCTCTGGAACCTTTTGCCTGCTTGGCCTGTGGTTTATTTAGAATAGCTCATGGTCAGATAAGAAAATAATTTAGAATTGATCCATGGAATTGGTGGAAAAGCCTACAAGTCAGTGTCTTAGATGTTTGGATATATTCGGTAACCCAAAGTCTGCTGTCTCCATGAAAAGCTTAGGAAACAGTGGCTGCCCTTCAATGATCTTCATCACCTTTTTAAGCTTTCTTGACATGAGAGGGAGGTGTATGATTTGCAGGTATTTCCACTATTGTATTTCTGTGAGTCATTGCTAGGAGAACGCAAGCCAGTCCCCTACCCCCTGAAGCGCAGTGTCCTCTGTCCTCACTACAGAAGGGGCACTGCACGTGGGCTCCAGTGTGCAGGTTTCTTCCAAGAGCAACTTGGAAGCAACTTTTCTTATGTGAGCCAATTGTCAAAGATGTTGATTAGATCAACATCTCAAGACATCTTGGAGTGCCAGTGTCTGTGTCTGTGTCTATGTGTGTCTGTGTCTCTGTGCCTGTGTCCACGTCCGTGTCTGTGTGTCCGTGTCTGTGTGTCTGTTTGTGTCCATGTCCGTGTCCATGTCCGTGTCCGTGTCCGTGTCCGTGTCCGTGTCCGTGTCCGTGTCTGTGTCTGGCTGCAGGGGCGGGCCAGGTTTGCGTGGGTGAGGCAATGCCCTGTCCCGCCCCCCCAGACCCCCAGCTGGATAGAGCTGTCCACCAACCACACACTGGGACGGTGCAAACCCAGCTTCTAACTGGCAGAGCTTTCCATCACTCACACGCTGGCCGTGCCAGTCCAGCCCCTGATTGGCTGAGCCAGCAGCAGTCCCGCCTGAGGGGCAGGCCCCGTGGAGGTTTAAAAGGGGCTGACCATGAGGTGGCCATTTATCTGGACCCTGGAGTTCCACATGAGAACCCAGGAGTTAGTGGCTACTGTATGTGTGCTTTTCTGTACCTTTTCTGTCTTTCTCCCTCTCTCCTCATTCTCTTTACATGGAACATTTTTGGATAACTTAATTTCTCATAGGTTTGAAAGTTTCTATGTTGAATGGACTGAGTTTATAGTAGCTTTACATTAAATTAATTCTACTGCTATAATAAGTGTTTTGTATGGAATTTGGTGTTGTATTTACTCGTCTGACAAAGTTCCTTAATTTTCTATATTTTTACCAGTAAAGTTTTGTGTATTTATGACCTTTTGAGAATATCTAGTTGGGATTTCTCCTTGCACCAAATTAGAGTAAAGGAGCCTTTGCTTTAATTCCTGGGTTTACGTTCTGGAGTGTAACACCAACATTGCCTGCTATTGCAATGCCTGTGATTCCAGCTGTGGTCATATATGGAAGTCACAACTAAAAAGAGTCTATGTTGATATTAAGCTACTGGCGTAGACACTGTTGGAGAGCTTTAGATGGCACTTAACTCCTTTTTTCAACTGCAGAGTTGTGCCCCATGCAATTTCTTATGGTTCCCAAGAGATTTTCTACTGTTACTGTGTCCTTGGAAGTTGTCCTGGCATGCAGAATGGATGTCTTGGGCTTTTTAGCATTATCAGCCCCAGGAACTCTTTCTTGTGTCTCAGAAGGGCGGAGGAAGGAGGTGAGGTGAAGAAGGAATGGGGGTTATCTGGCATTTCCAAACCTGCAGGACATGGCTGTGAAGAAAGCTCATAGAACACACACTGTACTTGACTACTTAGGCAGACAAAAATCTTAGAAATCTAGGCTTGAGGTTTTTATCTTCAGTTGCAGCTTGAAAAAGGTGACCGACTGTTTTTGTGCTGCCTGCTTCAACTGACCAGAAGATAAAAGAAGGCTGAGCCTACTATTGCGAGAGGGAGAACAAGCTTTAAGGAGCACATGTATAATTCTGAAGGATCCTGAAAGGCACTTTGGCCACATGATCTGTCCATGAGGGCACTACTGTATAATGACATTATGTGCAACAGCTCTTCATGGATGGATAAGTGGTGATATGACAAGTTGTTTCTGAAGTTCTACAAACTGTACTTTGTTCCTTGAGTTGTTTTTAATCCCTGCAGGAAGAAAGCCCAGCTTTTCCCTGTTGCTGCAATTTTATAAAACCGTACATCAATGTTTTCCTGTTTCTTTCATGGGCATTTTGTGCATAATCTCCCCCATCAGAAAAAGCTAGATGTGCACTAGTTCTGTGCTGCTCTGTTAATGTGACTCATGTCGTATTTCAGACTAAAATTGGATACTATTTCCATCTTTCACCGGAGTAAGAACCTGCAACTAAGCAATATATAGCACAGCTGCTGAACTGCAGAGTTATTTATTATAACTTGAAAGTACTGAATCTCTGAGTATTTTGTTTTACAGAGTCCCTTTTACAGTCCATCAGCTCCTGTGCACCATTTGAAAAACTGAATAGGATACAACCATTGCTTCTGGTGAGATGGACAACTGATGTGGGCTGTCCTCAATGGTCCACAAGTTTTCAAAGACCCGCTCTCCAAAGAACTGAAACATATATGTATTAAAAAAAAATGTAAAAATTTTGAAACCCTCTGCTTTCAGTGATCCAAGCTGATGTTAGCATTGAGATGTCAGTGCTATAATATCAATATGGCTTATGAATTCAAATGATTTATAAATGTGGTTTTTTGGTTTTGTTTTTTCTGGAAGATGTACTTATGATTATCTCTTTTACCGATACAATGATCTGTGTGAGTTTTTATATACCTTGTCAGGAACTAGGCTTTCTATACATTTTTGAATTGAACAATAATGGAGCTTGACAACATATCATAAACCAAAGTTTTATTGAGGCAGTAGGAAAGATGAGCAGTAGTGTAGCTACATGGAAACTCACCCAATCCTCAACAGCAAACACAGCATCCTTAGTGATGCCATGGCTTTGGACTTCTGGGACACTTGGTGTTGGAGTCATCTGGCCACAACTGCCAGTCATGCAAGCCACTTTTGCAGGTGAGTGGGAATCATGTTGCCCCTTGGCTCCACTGGTGGCACTGTGATGTGGGAGAATCCTGCCTTAGATGAATAATGTGTGTAGTATCCTGCCTGTGCTGCCCAGGGCAGGGTGTTGGCAATGTGTCAGTATGCCTGATACTGTTGGGGCCAGGGTGTCACCAGACTGGCTGGGCTGACCAGGATGGGCAGAGGCTGCGTGTCAGGAGCAAGCCTTTCTATATATTAAAAGTGTGTAAGTATTTCAAGCTTTCAATTCCTTGTCAATGCTTGAGCCAGCAATTCATGAGAAACACTGTGTAACAGAGTTGGAATAGGGATACAACCAGATAAACTGTTCGTTTGTAATGGGAGAGTATTTGGGTTGATTTTCCTGACTTGTAAATATTTTTCTTATTTTCTCTCTACCCTTCAAGTACTGCACTTCTTTCATTCTACTGCTACCCAGGCAAGACCTTGATAAATCCTAGGATGTGCAGCTGACTTCTAGGGACTGGAACTGGAGCTTAAATAATTCTTGTCAATATTCCATGTGGAAGAATGTGTTGATGTGTTTTTTCAGACCAACTGAAGGCAAGAGGTTTTATAAGCACTCTTAGAACAGTGGGCCAAGTGAAGGATTCCCACCATAGAAAAGAACAAGCAAGTGTACCATAAAGGACTGTTAAGAGCCAGGTTGTTTAAAAAACTGCTTCAACCAACTTGCTTTTGATTGCAATTCTGATTGGTTTTGAGATGCAAATGTGCTCTGATACTAAATTAATAACTTTTCAAAGAAGCAGTAAGACAGCATGCAATATTTTGTGGGGGTTTTTTTTAATCAATAAATAATTTCAGTGAATCTCATACAGCCCATGCAACTGCAATGACTAATCCTATTTCTTGTGTTCCTAATGGGAACAAAACAACTCTTTCATTTGCCTTCTGGGATTTTTATCTTCACTTGTACACTTCAGGTTGATGAGCTAGACAACAAATATATTGTATAGCAGCTATGCTCTTCTGAACTGCCTTCATTTATTTGAACACCAGAAGTCTAAAAGTCTGTAGTCTGAGCTCAGTGAGTTCCCTTCATCTTTTCATATACTGTTCATGCAAATAGAACTCTTCCTCTCCAAAAGATACTGCATCTCACTTGCTTTTATAAATCTACCTTAGTATGAAATGGAGAGGGATTTTATAAAAGAAGTTTGAATTACCAAAAAAAAAAAATTACTGATGATCTACAGCAGGCATTTGGCACAAAAGCCCTTTTAATATTCCATGTGGGAGGCCTATGGTTAGTTTGGAGCAGCTGTGTATTGTCCCTGAATTACTGCATAATAGCTTCCCTAACTCCAAGTTAAGTTAATTCACTGACAAACTCTGGTTAAACTGACATTTAGGATTAGGTTGAAAGGAATTTAAGGTAATCAACTTGCCATTACCCTTGCAAAACACTTGTAAAATAAAGATGTGCACATATTTAGGAAATATAAAAAACTTGAAAAGTCACAACCTCAGTCATGATTTATAAAACCATATTAGTTCTAAAATTGAAAGTGAAAAAAAGAGGAGCTTTATTTATTCATTCCACCCTCACCAGAATGAAAATAATTAGGTGTTAATTTGGATGTGAGAAATGTTTTCAGTTCTGCTTCAGAAAGTATTATTAAAACTTGATGGGAGCTAATGGCAAGCACAGGCAGCAAGTATTAATAATGCTGGAGACCTAGTATAATCAAGTTGTAATAACTGCTTCCAAAGGGATGTTTTTGTCTTCTCTGCAGGGTTCAATTTTCTGTCACAGACAGGAGAAGAGCATCTGAGCAATAGGAAAGAGCAGCCTCCCAGGCATGACAGTTGTGTCTGCTCCTACTTTCAAGTTATGCTCCTTCCTCTTTTTCTGGTGACACATGTCAGATGGATTAATGACAAGTACTAGGCCTCCAGTAATAAGGAAACATTTTTCTTTTTTTAAGATCTCCATTTGCTTTAATGCAGATATGTGTGCTTAGTGTGAGCCTGGCATGGAGTTGAGTGTACATAATCATGCCAGGGATGAATTCACATTGCAGATAACAATTTTAAATAGATTCAGTAATCTGGGCCAGTATCCTGAAAACCCTAATTGGTAAAAAAGTACCCCAACTTTTCAAGGGCAAGGTCTTGTTTTGTATATAAGTACAAAAGCAGTCAGACATTTGTAACTTTCTATTACTCTGAGGGTTTGGAACACCTATAGAGAAATCTGTCACTTTGAGAGCCTGTAAGAGCAGGAACAAGGAATTGCTCTTATCAGGCTGGATCAGGGAGACTTATCACTTCAAAGGATGAATATCCTTGATGCTTCCTGAGGTTTATGTTCATATTTACATGAGCACTTGCTGCCTCCTGCACAGGAGAGAGTTAGCAGTTCTGCAGTCTGGATCAGATGTGAATTACAGGGTACTCCCTGAGACCACACATGAGAAGGTTATGAAAGCACACGGATGAAGGAACATCGTGGATTTTATTTAGATGGAAGATGTTTACATCCTTTCACATTGTGAACCCACATAACTCAGAGTACTGGAGAAGACTCAGTCGTAATGGTACTGCTGTTTTTTTCTAGTTCCAGAGCCTTTGGGAATTGCTTTAATTCTCAGGAAAAAGAGTAAGGAAATGGAGAATGATATTACAAGATACAAAGATTTTCAATTAGCGGCACAAACTACTGAGTGATTTGGAGACTGAACTAAGTGGCTTATAAGAGAAGTAATTTGATTTGTGTAGTACTTTAAGGGTTCTCCCCATCCTCTTTTTTAATTCCTCCCCCCCCCCCCCCCCCCCCCCCCCCCAGGAAATTGCTCTTTCAGAATGTCCATTTCTGGAGGCAGAAGTGGTATGTTAGTCTCTTTCTGAGAATAATTTTTGTAGAGGGGAAGTCCCTTAGAAGGACAGGAAGAAAGAATACTGATGTGGCAGGGTAGTATCTTAGATTAATTCTGAGTTAATGGTGTTCAGGACTCACCTGTTGGCTATTTCAATTTGCTACAACACCTGACAGGTTGGGAGCTGGACTCAGGCTTCCTAAACCCCTTCTTAACTCAAAGAAGCAGACAATCCCTGGTAAAGTCAGTCTGGTAACAGTATTGTCAGTTTCTCTCAGGTGTGAGGCCCCTTCAGGTGTACCAAAATAGTTGGGTAAACTGAGGGTATAAAGAAAAGCTGTAAGCCTGATATGACATTCTCCTTTCCACAGCAGACTGATGCTAAGAATGGAAGCTCCTTGCTGGTGGCAAAGAGCTATTACGCAAGGGGAGTTAATGTGAATGTAGGGCACAGGCACTTGTTGATTAGATAGATCTTCAAAAACGAAGGAGATGGAAAGGCAAAAAAAAAGTGTTTCAATTTCTGGCCAAGTTTCTTATTCTCCTTTACTTGTGCATTTGAACCAGTGTCTAGGCATGTCACTGAAAAACAGGAAATAAACCCTTCAAACAATTTACTAGGTTAGAAAGTCACCAGTACTTTATTACCAGTGCTGGATGCATGGGGAATTCTCCTCAAAGCATACATGCCCACTCACCTAACAGAACAGGTTATATTCCTCAAAGCATATTCATCACATTTCTTGAACATATGCATATATGCTAATTATTGGTAGACTTATTGGATATGGTTCTGGATCTTTTGATGAATCTTACCTCCTTGAGAGAACGTCAAATATGTGATCAGGGCATAATGTACTTCTCTTACTGTTCTTTGTTCTGACATACAATCCTTGTTCTCAAAACTAAGACACCTGCTGATGCATATTAATTGCTGATATAACTAGATAAGGAAGCATTAGCTGGCACAAGACTTATGAGTCTTATTAGTCAGAGATGCAGGGAGTTAACACAAGGCCACATTAATCTCTGGTATTTGTACTAATCACTGTATGGTACAAAAGTAAGCATTAACCATGAATACAGGGATCATACACTATTATGCTAAAGTTAAAAGAATTTTCCAGCACCTTCACCCAGTGCTGTGTAGATTTCTTAAAGAACTATAACTTGTTTGGTGACAGGTGTAGATCTGCCAAGTGGAATTTCTTCATTCCCAGCATCTATTTTTCACTCTGTGTCTTGAAACACACCTGAGGCTATTGCGTTACTCATCAGATCTAATTGAAACATAGGAAGCTTTATTTCCAACAGATTTGGTAGTTCAGTTCTGCATGTTGGAAGAGTTTTTTAAAGTAATAAAAAGGGGATTTTTAACTTCAATCAAGATGCAAATCACTGAAAAAATCACACATTTCAACTTATTAGGGAGTTCCGAACAATCTCATACCTGAACCATAATTGTTTGCTCTAGAAAAGATAAAATCTATCAGTATCAATGATCAAATTTGAATAAAGGGGGGGAGTAATTTTGTGGTAATGTGATTTCATTAAGCTGTCATGCTTAAAAGCAGATGCTGACAAGCAGGATGTCAGGTGTGGTGGGAAAGCAATGTGGCTTGGAATAAATTACCCCCATTCCAGAAGTTATACCACTTTGCCCAGCAATCTTCCAGAATTTTATTCTTTCTTCCTTTTCTCCCCACTCTTAAAATACCATGTATATGTAATAACTCTCATTGCTATTAATTGTTCATGCTTTTGTAATTTTCTGGCTGGCAAATGCTTCATTATCACCTCGGCAGCATTGTAAATCAGCAGGATACCAGCCTTTAGTGCATAGTGTAAAGCAGTAGCTGCTGCTAGAGTAAATCTCACAGAAACCTAATCACATGGTGGCTACTCTGCTGTGAGTCAAAGTCTCTGATCAGTGATATCCAGTGCTTTTATTAGAAATTTATGTTTTCATTTCAGTTCCATTGAGACATTTAGAAACACTAGATTGTACTAGGGACAGAAGGTATCTAGATACAGGGACTACTGTATCTTTTCAGGGATTGCAATCAATATGTTTTTACAAGTGCTGATTTCTCTATGCTGTCTTTTTCCTTCCTACATAGTGCTCTCCTTTGTTATTCTTTTATTAATAATCATATTTTACTTTGAATTTAGAAATAATATTTTAATTTGCTATTTATATCAACTGATCTTGTAGTGTCTCAGACAATTTATGCTTACATAATTTGGTTGTAGACATCTGTGTGCTGCGTCTTCAGTAGGCATCATTGTCATGCTTTGTATTTAGCATATGCCTTGCATAGCACATGATATGGCCATACAAGAGTCCCACCAGACTCTTGAGAGGTCACAAAATCTAAGAATATGCTGCACTGGAAGGGACCCATAAGGATCATCGAGTCCAAGTCTTGGCTCTGTGCAGGATACTTCAAGGACCACATCATGTGCCTGAGAGTGTTGTCCAAATGCTTCTTGAGCTCTGTCAGGCTTGGTGCTATGACAACTTCCCTGAGGAGCCTGTTCTAGTGCCCAAACATGCTCTGGGTGAAGAGCCTTTTTTCTAATATCCAACCTAAATTTCCCCTGACACAGCTGAGGCCATTCCCTTGGGTTCTGTCAGTAGTCATGAGAGTGAAGAGATCTGTGTCTGTCCTTCTGCTTGCACTTGTGAGAAAATTGCAACTGCAGTGAGGTCTCCCCTCAGTCTCCTCCAGGCTGAACAGACCAAGTGACCTCAGCTGCTCCTTGTAGAGCTTCCCCTCAAGGCCCTTCACCATCCTCATGGCCTCCTGTTGACATTCTAATAGCTTTGGGTCTTTTTTATATTGTGGTGCTCAAACCTGCACACAATATTCAAGATGAGGCCACCCCAGTGCAGAGCGGAACAGAACAATCCCCTCCCTTGCCTGGCCGGTGATGCTGGGCCTGATGTGCTTTAGGATTTGGTTGGTCCTTCTGGCTGCCAGGGCACACTGTCATTTTCCCATCAGACATAGAATTCTGTTCTGGTATTTGGCAAGGAGGGAATATATCAAACACTCCTTTGGACTGGGACACTTGTAACTGATTCTGTTGGTGCCCCATGGGGAATATGTAAAAGAAATCCTTTTGCAGAGAAAACCAAGAATCCTGTGTGTGATCTGAGCCTGCATACTCACACCAACACCTGCAGTTGTCCATGAATAATGTCTTTTTTTACAGTTTTTTATCACAGTGGCCTCAGCCTACTCTTTACCCAAACATCCTGCCTTTTTTTGTAATTTCTCCTTCAATGTGCACAAAGTAAGTAAATAATATTGCTGGGATGCTGAAAATAATGCCTAGTCACCTTATAGGTCAGATACCTTGATTTGTCTCTCTGAACTTAATGCAGAAAAATGAAAAAAAAATCACTTCGAAGCACTATTTCCTTCTTCCATTTACAATGCCTCTAGAAATAGTGTTAGCTTATCTTTATAAGGCTGCTATGCCAATGTATCCCTCTCTAATATCTGTGACTCTTGATAGTGAGACTTGAACAGAGAGTGGCTAATTGGTGCCATGCTTGTATGGCTCTAAAAGCGGGTGTTAAAAGTGCAGCCTGTCCAACAGTCACCTTTAGTTCCCATGCTGTGTTTCCCCTGTGGGAAGGCTGGCTAGCAGAGAGAGTACAGGAGTTGGCTGTGAGTCCTTTTCCCCCAGTTTTGGATTGCTAGTGAAAGTCTCTTGCCTATGGAATGACCATCTGTGACTCTTTGGAGTGGTGGAATGTCGGCAGAGGTTTATCTCCCTATCTTGTCTGTGAAGGCAAGTTGGTCCAGAATAGGCTTTCCGTGCATTTGTACCAGGGTGGGCTGTGTTGCTCCGTGGCCAAGTGCAGAGTTCTTGGTGGGTGTGCAGTTGTGTGCTTGTGGGAGTCTGAGGTGGAGCAAGGAAGGTGATGCTTGTGCTGGGCATTGTGTGCTCTGTAAATGCAGATATCAGTATAGAAATTAGAAATCTCTCCCTAATGCTCCTGCACCTGTGTGCATCTGGGAAGCAAGCAAACTTCTCCAGTACCGTAATAAAGGCAGTAGGTATTGCTGCCAGGCATCTTCCCCTAAGGTAGCAAGATATCTCTGGCTGTGATTAAAATTCTGGGTTTTCAGAGTTGGCTTGCAGATAAATGAGTCAATAGACCTCAAGCTGACTTGTAGTTGGGTAGGTTTCAAAGGTGTTCTTGCAAGCAGATGGAGTCTTCTGAGAGTGTATTTTCTCCTTATGCCCTGCTACTGTCCTGTGTCTGTGCAGTGCAGAGATAGAGGATGCTGGATGAGTGTTTTGAAGAGTCTTTCAAAGTGCTCACTGCCTTTACTACTCACTGATTGCTATCAGTAACCTTCCCTGCCTCTCCTCTTTGTTGTGTGTGTTCCATTTGCAGTTCTGTACAGTGGAGAGCTGTTTCTTCTGCACTCAAATGTAGTTTGACCTTTGTGGCAGAGGGCTGGAGCAATCAACTTCCAATATAGGACATAATTGTATACTCTGAATTGACCAGATACACAACAGGCTCAGCGTCACAGAACTGTCTTTTACATCTTTTTTCCTTACCACCTACAGCAACCACTGTTATTTCATCACTGATTGTGCATTCTGATGGTGTGCTCTCTCACCAGAACTGAGGAACAGTACATTTTCCACTGTGTGGTGACAGGGGTCACTTGGCATCTTGATAATGCAGTTGAGATGGCTCTACCTGCCTGGCAGCATACTAGAGTGTGACCTTTAAAAGTCAAATGGGATGTTTTTTCCTAGGCTTTGTTTTGTAAAAATTACCTATAACTGGTCTGTGGAATATTTCCAATTAGGTGCTCGAGGATGCTAAAAATTAAGATATCATTGAGAAGATGCAAAAGAAATAGAGACCACAGGGTAATGTAGGAGAGGAGACTCCAGCAGAGGGTGATGAAGATGATGAGAGGACTGGAGCATCCCTTTTACGAGGAAAGGCTGAGCAAGGTGGGCCTGTTCAGCCTTGAGAAGAGACAAGAGAGAGGGGACCTCATCAATGTCTACAAGTATCTGAAGGGAGGGTGCCAAGAGGATGGAGCCTGGCTCTTCTTGGTGGTGCCAAGTAATGGGACAAGAGGCAATGGGCAAAAGGTGGCTCTACTTGAAGGAAGAACTTTACTGTGTGGGTGACCCAGCGCTGGAACAAATTGCCCAAAGAGGCTGTGGAGTCTTCTTCATTGGAGAGATTCAAGAACCGTCTGGACACAATCCTTTACTGTGTTCTCTGGGATGCTCCAGGTTGGACCAGATGACCCACTGTGGTCCTTTCCAACCTGACCCATTCTGTGATTCTGTGGTGTGGTGGTGCATCCCCTCCTCCCAATTCAGTCTGCTTGGAAATGCTTGTTAGGTCTCAGTGTTGATGAACAGGACTTGGGCTTAGATTAGAACAGGACCTGGGCTCAGCTGGTCATTTCTGATCAGAAATGCTATCTGCTCCCCTGAACCTATTCTGTTTAATGAGCTCCTCGTTTTTTAACAAACAGCCTTGGAAACTAATTTTTTGCCTAAATAACAACCCAAGTGGAACAATAGTTTTGTTATTAAACTTTCTTTGAAAGTTACCAACCTGAATTGCAGCCAGGATGGAAAATGACTGTGACCAAAGTAATCTCTCTTGTCACCCTAAGTGAGACGCTTTGATCTCTCATAGTCTGCAATGGGATGTGACCAGAAAACTCCCTCTGAGTGGAGCTTCTCAGAGCCAGCAAAATTTCAAGTTTGCTATATTTGGAGGGCTGCCACAAAAGACTGCTAGCAGAGCCTGGGCTAATAGCCCCATTCCTCGATGGAGAGGATGCCAAGGCATCTGGTGTGAGTACTTCATTGACTGAAAGGGGAATTTTTCATAAATTTACCTTGTACACACTCATTTAGGTCTGTGTGCCTGCAAGTGTGAATATCCTATTGCAATTGTCCTATGAATGTTGCTCTTCTAGATTCTGAAGTACTTTAGATTTGTAGGTGGATTTTGCCTATAGAGGAGTTGCTGTTGTGCCTGTAGTAAATTCCATTGAATCTTTTGTTAAGCTCTTTAAATTAGGCTATTGATTAAATGCTGTTAAGTTGAAGTGTTAAAACCTTTAGGCCTAAACCGGGAACTCTAGGGCTCGGTTTGGCAAGGGGCTCCATTCTGAACCTTGTGACATGGTGAGAGGGTCTCCCTTATCCTTTTTATCCTTACATTTTCCTGTCCTTACCCTTTTCCATCCTCAGTCTCCAAATAGATATCTTTTTGGTTGATTTTAGGTTTAGATTGATTGATTTTCTGATTTTAGTGGAATTTTTCTTTAACCATCTTGTATGTGGTAGAGCAAACCTTGCCAAGGAACCTTTTCATGCTTTCACTTAAATAACAAACCTGCTTTTGGCAATGCATTTGCTGGTGATTGAGCCGTCTAAAGCACTCATTCACAACATGTGATTCAGTAAATGGAGATTGGGTGCGGTTGAATAGCCCATTAAATACAGTGCTGCCATTGCTAGTAACAGACTGCAGGCTTTTATTTACTTTGGAAAGCTTCTGCACTATGGCTTGCCAAGTTTAATTTGTCCAGACTCTTCTGCCCTATATTGAGTTTTATTTTAGCTTGTTTGGCTAAACCAGCAATAGTTTAACATGCAGGTAACTATTATGTAACTTGTTTAGCATTAGCTGGTGTAATACACTCGGGTAGTAATTTTGATGTCCTGCAAATTACAGATAACAATACCAAGCAGTTCTTCTGTCTACAGTGAACTGTCTATGACCCTAGAATAATAATGTAGTGAATTGGAATACAAGCAAAGGATAGTAGCAGAGGCCTTGATGGTACAAGAACAGGAAAATACCAGAGGCTATAAACAAATCACCAATGGTCAGTTATAGCTCATTAAAATAATGCAATCTTGGGAGCTCAGTAAAACCATTAAGGATAACAGAATAAAACCCAAGTACTCCACAAGTATAAAACACAGTATATGTAGTATCTTTAGAAAAGATTTTGAATTATGGACCATGAAAAAATAGCAAAGTGTAGCACAAATTAACATAAAAAATTAACAGTCAAATACTCGCCACACTCTGAAGTGAGGAGAAAAGAAACCCCACCATCAATATCAGTATTCTCCTTTGCTGGTTCTCCTCCTCTTCTTCATGAGGAGGATTGGAGCAGTAATTTTTTAGTGTAACAGCAGAAATAGAAGTGTATATGCATGTATGTGTCTAGCAATTTTAACTGTAAAATTTTGAGAATTTACCAATGGAACTTTCTTTTATGTTCTTCCTTGCTTTTTCTGTAATGGTTATATCTGAGATAATAGTAACTATTTTGTTAGAATGCTAATATTATAATTATAAGCCAATAAATTACTGTTTTCACCTGAAAAGGGTGTTTCTGTGCTGCAAATAAACTGCACATGGTGTAGTGTTACATGACACAGGTTAAACTATATCCAGAAAATTGCTTCATATTATTGCTACTGAGTATTACTGAGGTCAGAGATGAGGAGACAGAAGGATTTGTGCAGATGGAGTGGCAAGGACAGACTGCATAGGGGTGTCAGGAAGATGTCTTATGACTCTGGTCTGGAGTTATGGGTAAGAAGAGTGTTTAAAAATAAGCAGTAAAGTAAGAGAAACACTACTGCTTAGTTTAAATGTGAGATAAACATTAAGGCAAGGAATGAAGCCTCATCTAGTGTCATATATTCTATTATTTATAATCTATTTTAATAGTATTGATATCTATTACTAACTCCAATTAGTGTTAACTGTTACTAGATGGAGGTGGACAAATTCCCAGTTTTATGGATGAGAAAGTGAAAATGCTCAATGATATATCTAGTTTACAGTTGAAAAAAGAGTGGCCTGATTTATTTAGATTATAATGATAACACATCCTACTCCAATAATAACTCAGAAATATGTGAAAGAACCTGTGCTAAAATGAAATGTTTTACAATCGTCTGGCCAAGGTATTTTACTTACAGGAGTTTTAAAACAGGAGGTTGAATGGTTCTTCCAATAAATCTGGGAGCTGTTGGGAAATCCAAGACATCTAAAAAGAATAGTGGAATGCCAATATTTATTAAAAGGTTGAACAAGAGGACCCAAGATTCTGGCTCCTTGTATTGATCAGGTGTAGATGAAGTCCTAAGTGATGCACAGTGTTAAAAGTACCTAGTGAAGGTAATGCTAAACACTGTGTTACGTTGAGAATGTGTCAGCTTGAAACTAAGAAGCTTAGATATGAAAGAAATCAGACACTTAATATATTTTTGTAAAATATTTAATTTCACACCATATTAGTAGAAACTTGATCCCAGTAGGCTGATTTGGTACTCCTGAAGTAAATGTGTGCAATCTCAGTGCATTAGGAACAATTCAAGGAACTTGGGCAGCACCTGGAGCTCCAGAAGCCTTCTGACAGAAAAGTAGGCCAGGCAGGAGGTAAGGAAATGATATGAAAAAGATGTATAACCTTAGATGAAGGAATGCTGTCTCTATTAATAAACAGCAGTATAAGCCTTGGACACTGTGTTTAATTGTCCAGACTATGACGTTGACATTAGGGAGTTCTTCTTAGAGACTGCAGTATAGATGCACACAGTCCCCAGGAATGGAAACGCATCATGTATTGGTGGCAATTTCAAAAAGAAATCATAATGAATATACCTTTTTGTGTCTGTAACATACAAAGATTAGTGTGGAATTTTGTACTGCCAAGTTCTCAAAAGAGGCTTCATTGTTAAATAGCTACTCAGATTCCTGCTGCTGAGTGGTTGTAGGACTGGAGATTTTTGTCTAGCTCTGCTGTTCCTACCTCTTTCCCAGCCACTGTTACCATGACACATAGAGGGAAGCACACTAGCAGAAGGCTGTTAAACATTGTACATGTCTACAGTATCTTACAGTAACAAAACAACTGGGGAGTTGCCGCTTAGAAAATATTCTGAAAATTGATATTGTGCCAGCAGTTGCTTTTTACTATGAAATAGACATCATTTTTTTAACACTCTTTCTGGACGACTTGCTGCTCCTCATTAAGCGCATTAACTGTGGTCAGTCAGCATGGAGTGATAGATGCTGTGGAATGAGCCTTTGTGATGGAATCATGCTCCTTGTCACACTTACGAATTCAGAAATAGTTCTCTAATGCTTCTCTGGCCAAGCTGTGTTTCATGATGATTTTTTTTTTTTTCATATGGGCTGCTTTTTTTTTGCTTTAAATCAGATGATAGGATGCTGTGTGCCCACCCACATGCTTATCATGCACAGTTGAGAAGAGACAGTAAAACAAAGACTCATCTGGTAAAAACAAGTCACTTCAATAAGGGGTTCTCAGCCATCACTGACTTCCAGAGCAATGTATTACATTTGGGTCTTGTTTTTTCCTCTGACTTAGCATGCATTAGAAATTTTGATGAGTAAATGTAAGGGGTACACAATAAACCTTTGAAGAGAGTCAACCTTACCTTGCTTTGGTAAGGTATTGATGTGTGGGAGGCGGCCTGAAAGAAGAAAGTTTGGGAATGCCTTGGGAGACAACATGTGTGTAATGCAAGCTCCCATGTCAATCACCATGTCAATCACCGTGTCAGTCACCACTCCCCACTCCCCTGTTCTAGAAGGTTCCTTGGTTCCCTGTTCCCCATTGGTCCCTAGGTTGGAACCACTCCTACCTCCTTTTCCTATTGGTTTGTGTTGTGTTACCCCGCCCTAGCTCCTCCCCAAACCCCGCCTACCTCCCTGGGTTTATATACCCGGACCCCGGCCAGGGTCAGGGCCTTTTTGGCTCTGCTCCCCTTCAGCAAAGGTTGTGTTCCTGCTACTCTCCATTCCCTTCCTCACTAGACCTCTCTGGATTAAGCACGCGAGAAGCCCTCCTGCTCTTCATTCTATGGTGAGTTTTTTTTACATTACGACATCCGGGCTTGGGTGGAAGGTGGGCTGAGGGTGGTACCAGCTGGCACTGTGGAGGAGACGCTCCCAGAGCAAGAGGTAGCCTGGCGGCACCGGCCCAAGGAGAAACAGCAGCCCTGCATTGATGGTCTTAATCTGAAGCAAGACTTGCATGTCTTAGTACATGTAGGAAGTTATAATGGTCCAAGCCTGCATAATTGGCTGATGGCTATAAAAAGGTATGTTTAAGGCAATTCTCTCTTTTGCAGCTGCACTGACTATCAAAGATAAAGTTTGCTCTTGTGTGGGTGAAGAAATCAGAATAAATATTTACTGTGTCTTCTGGTAAATTGTGCGCTCAAATTCAATTATTTCACTGTCAGGTCTAGTTGTCAGGCTGAACTTTGGAGAAGCAATGTTCTCTAATACAGTGGTTGCAAACAAGTTCCTCAGCACCCCTCAAAGTACAATCTGAGGTACAGTTGACAAGGGAGTCAAGGAGTCCTTTCTGTTACATCTGCAGCCTCCATTTCTTGGTACAGCTTCCTGGAAATCACAGTCTGATGTCGAAACTGATGTCTGATAAAGATGGGAAGATGTCGGAATCCAGAACATCCCTCTGGGTGCCCTGGATGGTCAGAGCTGCTGGCAGGGGGTTCTGAGACCCTGGTATGCAGCCAAAGACACATGTGGGGTTTTGATCTCAGCCCATGGAGCAAATTACCAACTCTGTATGAAGAATTACAAGCCATACACACAAGTTAGGTATTGTAGTACAAGTACTCGCGAAGTGAAGGGTAGGATTTTGGGTGCTGTACAGGGGGGTTTTAAGCCTTGTACGCAGGGGTCCAAGTTTTGTACATGGGGGTAAGGGGTTCTAAGATGGAGGGATTTGGGTGTGCCCTGTCCTTTTTCTTTCTCCTTTCTAGCCTCCATGTCTTTGGTGATGTTGGCACTCACATATTGGTTTAGAGTAGAAAGTCACCATTCAATATAGATAGTAGACATTGGGGAAAAAGTATAAACATGTAATACATAATGTATGATATAAAAGATGGCACCAGCCCCCTGGGAGGGCAGTGTGCCCTTGTCTGACCTGCTGAACGGGCCACAGCAGTTCAGGAGAAGAATCTTTTAGATAACTAACAATAAACTACCTTAAGAACACATAACAGAAGACTACTGAGTCTTTCTTTGAAGGCACGGGTTGGAAGAGGGACTTTTCCATCTTTCAGGGTCACCACAATCCGGGGGTGAGACCTGACAGGAAGATGCTTTGTATTTGTTACTCCAGCAAAGAAGGTTAACATCTGCCACGATTAAATCCAGAGCATTTGTTGTTTTGTTGGTGCTGCTGTTTTTGCCTCCTGTTGGCATTATCTGAGATACCAAATCACACAATGTCAGCTGTTTCAGTATTACATCTATCGCCTACTGACTGTTGAATGGCAGCAGCTTTTTGCTGAAAAGAAAGTTGCAGCTCTTTCATGATCATATTGACAGTAGGAAGGGTGTCACCTTTCATAATCTTCCTGTGCTCTTCATTTATCATGCTAAGAGATGAGTGTGACAGTGCAATGATATCTTCTGGTACCTTTTGTACCAGAAGATGCCATGTGCTACACTAATTTGCTCCCAGGGAAAATTGATCAGGGCATATATTCCCTGTGGCATTTTATGGTCACTGTATTCCACTGCACGGTTACCATGATTAAAATGTCTTAGTCCCTTCAAGGACTGCAATTGCATTCAGCTGCATAACAAGCACTCTTGATTGTACTGTATTGCCAGGTGTTAGGACTAGCTAATACCTGTATCCTTTGAGGCTATAAAAAATCAGAAACACACCTTGTTTAAGGAAATATGTTTAAGTGTTTACTTGGTAAGGAACAATATTGTACCTGATGATATTTTAATACAAAAAAAATGTTACCACAACTGAAATATAAAGACTAAACTATCTGCCTTGTACATATCAAGTAAGTCAGGTTTGATGCTAGGCTGGGGTTATATTACTGTTTATGGAAGAAAAATCAGCCAAATTCAATAACATTTTCAAAAGGTAAAAAATACAAGCTTGTCTTGGAATAAGTCAGTTAGCCTTAGTTTGGAAAATTTCTGATTACATTATTAGTGAAGGATAAAACCTCTACAAGCCCGAAACATTTTCTACATCTCCAATCCTACTAAAACTCCAAAAAGAATTGACATCAAGTATGTGTGATTACTTGTTCAAAATCTGCTATGCTTTTGGGAAGGCAAATATATTACAGTTTGTGACAAGCTCTAGTGTAAAAAATGACAACTAGAGAAGCAAAAGAAGAATTCATTATTCAGCAAAACCCAAATTAAATTCAAGGTTATAACCAGTTTAATCAAGTTTCTTCTAATCTAAGCATTGAAAGACGCTTGCTAATGTGTTGGGGTTTTTTTGTTTTGGTTTTTTTCTTGTTGCTGTTGTTTTTTGGGGATTTTTTTGTTTTTGGTTTTTTTTCTGGGTTGCATTTCTCCTATTTTGAAGCTGGTATTTAGAGCAAATACCCAAACTAAAGGAACATCTTTTGGTACAGAAATAGTTACTTTAAGACGGTCTCTACATTAAATTATTTTAAGGTTTTTAAGCTGTAAATTTCAAAAGTATATGGCTCCTTTGCACAGTGTTTTCCTAATATGGCATAGCTCTTTATATAAATCAAATCTGTAGACATGTGAAAAGCATATTTGAAAAGTCACCTTTTCTATGATAGTGTAGAAGTGTTTTAGTTTATATTTTCTATCAATGTTCATCTTTGTGCTGTGGGTTTTGTGTTTGTTTTTTTTTCTTTTTCCATTTAGGGTGGAGTCTGTTCACAAATGCAATGGCTTTCTTTTTTTTTCTTCTTTTTTTGTCTAATCCTTCCAGAGTAAATGGCACAATTAGGGCAACCAAGAAATATTTCTATTTTTACATTTTATGTGTATGGGAGATGTATGTTAATTTTTCTCTAGGCATCAGTTTTCTGATTATCAATTTTCTCTTACCATCCAGTTTTATGTATGTCTGTACATAGTAATGAGGGAAACAACAGAAAATTAACTCACTACATGGTATGCATGTAAGTTACTAAATTCCTTTGTGTTTGCTGAGTCTGATGATTATTTTACCATAGAAGCAATTTTACTTTGCTCTATCACTGCACATTGCATATACCTTCTCTAGTTCCTTAAACAAATTTTGTTTTGTCTTTGTTTCACAGTTATAGTAAAAAATGTTGCAATACAAAGTATTCTACATCAAGCTACGATGTTTAGAAAATAAATACCATCGCTTTTTTGGCCCTCATGTTCAGGGTAAATTTCTATGAATGTCACATATTAAAAGATTTTTTAGGGTTTTTTTTCTATCATCCTGGATGACAAACACTGCACTTACATCTGGAGAAGTTGCAAATCCTCCCTCTCCTGCATTCTGCAGTTATTTAGCTTACTTCTTGGTATTGTTCTACCATGCTGGCTTGTTTAGTTGAGTGCTTAAAGTGCTGTTATAACATGGAAAGTCCCTTTACAGGATTCTATCAGAAGCAGATTCAAGTGTCAAAACATACAACAGGTAGAAAAATGCAAGGTGTTAGGGCAAAATTACCGTAAAATTAAAAAAAAAAAAAAAAGCTTTTTACCCTGTTTTTATTCTTTTCAAATAAAGACACCTTATCTAAAATCTGGATAAGTGGATAGCCTGTTCTATCCATATTATTCCCTATTGATCACTTGTTCTCAGAAGAATCCTGCTACATACTTGCCTTTTTTTCTATGTACTAGATTAGTCTTTCCTGTCTGAAAGCTATATTAGATACATACATTCTGTGGGAAACTAAAATGAGTGTTTATGTAATAATGGTCACTTAAGCATCTGGTTTTGTGTAATTGGTTTCATTAAGCTCTCCAAATTAATTTACTACTCCAGTGAAACTCTACTAAAAAAATCTGTTCTGATTAATCTCCTCGCTCAAGTTTTGAATGTGAAAAATCCCGAAACTTATAAAAGAGAGGGGAGCCTTTACTAGGGGAAGAAAGGAGTCTGTTTTTTGAGATTTATTTTATAGTTTTTAAGTTAATTATGACATTATCAAGTTTTTTTAGCTTTCAGTCTGTTTTAGGAGAACAAGAAATAAAGAAGGCAAGAGGACAGTTAAAGATTTAACAGCCAACTGTTGTACAAAACTGTCTACTCATGTTGAAAATAACTGCTTTGTTTTGAAGTTTGTGATCAATACTATCCTATATATCTTATAGTTGGTCCCACAACAAGTCTCCTCCACTGACATTATCTCTTAATTATAACAGAAAAAAAGAAAGTGGACTAACAGGCACATTTTAAGTGATTGAGTTCTTTTTCTTGAACGTTTTATTCTAGATAAATGAAAGCTATTAGTTTGTTTCAGGAATAATTACATGTCAGAGACAGAAGAATTTGTAGCAGTCTGTCCCTAATCCTTTGTCTCTGAATCAATAAAAATGTCACTAGAATGTGTGTAATGAACTTTCATAGGAAGGGACATAGTCACAGGAGGAGAGGATTGAATCTGATATTTCTGAAACTACATCTTGAGCTAACTGTATTTGTGTGGACACATGATTAAGCTTGTGATTTCCATGGTTCACCACGGCATGACAGAAAATACTCCAGATCTGTTTCTGTGGCCATGGTAGTAATTTCAGTAGTACTTAGATCCCAGTTTTAATATCCTGACATGTCCAGAATAACTGGGAGGTATGCCAATCATTGTTGCCATCCCAGCAAAACAATCCCAGCAATGCTTGTGCAGTGTTCCCTACCTTGGATACATTTTCAGTTTGAAGATAATTTTGCTTTACATGCCGGCTTTTGATAGCAATGCTTAATCATCGGATATTTTCCCTCCATCATATTTTTTCCCCTTGAATACATCTAGAAGAATCTCAGAATCTTAGGAGTTCTTACAAGGCTGCTATTTTGCTACCCATGGGGCAGTTTTCAGAGGATTCCTGTGCACATAGTCCAGCACCTGGAATTTAGCTGAGTGCTAATTTAGTGATTATAAATGATAAGCTCCTGTAAGCCACTTGCCACCTTCTCTTGAAGACCTTTAGAGAAAGATTTTGAGATGAAGAAGAAGCTTAGATGAACTAATAGTGTCAGTTTTGCACTGGTGTGTGCTTTAGCAATGGATCTGTGGCAAATGGTCAGTGGCAAACTGAACTGACAATTAACAACCTGCTCTTATATGTTTACGGTAGGAGTTTCCAAAACTGTGACTGATTAGGTGCACCTTTTCTGGGTAAAGAATAATCCTGATATAATACCTGTATTTCAGGTACTACTTTACCCAGCTGAGCAAGGGCAGCTGATGGCTCCATATGCCAAATAATTGTCTGCTGAGGAGTTTTCCAGAATATGCAAACAGAAGATTGCATTTTCCCTGAGCTCCACCTGGCTGTTTCAGCCTGCAGGCTGAATCTCTGCCATTCTCTTCTTTGCTTGCCTTTGCATGAACATTCTCACAGGATGTGTTGTTAACCAGTGGGTAACTGTCTGTGGTCTTAGGACAGGGTGAATAAGAAGCATCTACAGAGAACATTTCACCACTGGGTTGCAGCAAGACATCTTATACACACAGTACAGCTGGCCTCCTTAATTGCTGTGCCAAGGACACTGCAAACCATTGATCCAAATTCTCCCCAGATATGATAGGTAATATTAAAAATTTACAATGCTTGGGTAGGCAGATACAAAAAAAAACACAACAAAACCAAAACCCAGAAAACCAAACAAACCAAACCAAACTGTCCATGATAAGGAAAGAGATCTGTTCCTCTTTGTTAGTAGCATTTTCTCTCAGAACACTCAAGTATTCAAATAAGTACAAAAGTCAAGTTTTGTTTGGTGGCTTCTGAGCTTCATTGGAGTGGTACTGAATTAAAAGAAAAGTGAATTTTTTGAAAGAGGAGAACCTACTATGAATAGTGTCCTTCAGATAATCCAATAGACAAAGACTGAAGCAAAGGGAATTATTTCATCAGTTAGTCTACAGTAGGAGAAACTGCTAAAAGTAAAATGTGCAGTGTTGTCTATCAAACCCCCAAAATTCTCACTGTGGAAAATACTGAGCTGGATTTAAATTCATTCTTGAGAACTTAATGTGTCTCTGTGAGGAAACTTGAATGACTCTGGAAGGAATGTTACTAAAAATCAATGCAAATCATTGCTGATTGCAGGATATTTCACATATGTAGCCATTATGTCTCTCACATTTCCATCTGTTGTTTGTTTAATGTGGCCTGTTGTGTTGGTGCTAAGAGATTAGCAGGTTGACAAAAATGTTAATGTGAGCTCTAACAGAGCTCAGAGAAAGAGTGGAAGCAGCATGTCTGGATGTTAGAAGCCTATTATAAAAAACTTACAAATGCTGAAGGAAGTGTTGATTGCCTTCAGCTTGCAAAGTCTTTTGATTAGACAAAGACTACACAAGCATCCATCATCCACAAAAAGGGTGCTGGGCAGCTAGACATTTAATCTGCCATTTGCATCTACCTTCCAAACTTCCCTTCCTTATCTGTGTGGAGAAAACATAGTGCAGAAACACTTGACTGATATATAGCAGTAATAGCCCTCCCCATTCTTCTGTGCTGCAGGCTGGAATGGGGATTCAGGAAACTACAGGCCTATCAGTCTGACCTCTTCATGGAGAAGATCATCTTGAGTGGCATCATGCAGAATATCTGGGACATCCAGGGCATCAGGCCGAGCTAGCAAGGATTTACAAAACATCCTGCTTGATCGGCCTGATCTCCTTCTATAACAAGGTGACCCACTTAGTGGATGAGGGAAGGGCTGTGGGTGTCTGCCTGAACCTTAGTAAAGCCTTTGGCGCTGTCTCCCACAGCATTCTCCTGGAGAAACTGGCTGTTCATGGCTTGCAGAAGTGAAGTGTTAGTGGGTAAAAGCTGGCTGAATGGCTGGGCCCAGAGAGTGCTGGTGAATGGAGTTACATCCAGCTGGCAGCCAGTCACAAGAAGTGTTCTGCACTCAGGATTTGGGCCAGGCCTGTTTCACATCCTTATCAATCATCTGCATGAGAGGACTGGGTGCAGCCTCAGTCAGTTTGCAGATGACATCAAGCTGGGTGGGAGTGTTGATCTCCTGGAGGGTAGGAAGACTCTGCAGAGGGATCTGGACCGGCTGAGTTGATGAGCCAAGGCCAGTTGTATGGGGTTCAACAATACCAAGTGCCAGGTCCTGCCCTTGGATCACAGTGAACCCCTGCAGGCTGGGGACAGAGGGTCTGGAAAGCTGCCCTGTGGAAAAGGAGCTGGGGGTGCTGGTTGACATCAGCTGAAGCCGATGACATGCTGCATGAGCCAGCGTGTGGCCAGGTGGCCAAGAGGGCCAATGGCATCCTGGCCTGTATCAGCAATAGTGTGCCCAGCAGGACCAGGGCAGGGATTGTTCTGCTGTACTCAGCACAGGTGAGTGAACACTCAAGTTCTGTGTTCAGTTCTGGGCTTATCACTAGAAGAAGGAAATTGAGGGGCTGCAGTGTGTCCAGAGAAGGGCACGGAGCTGGTTAAGGGTCTGGAGCACAAGTCCTGTGAGGGGCAGCTGATGGTGCTGGGGTTGTTTAGTCTGGAGAAAAGGAGGCTCAGGGAAAACTTTATTGCTCCCTATAACTACTTGAAACAAGTTACAAGCAACAGAATAAGAAGAAACCTCCTGAAGTTGTGCAAGGAGGAGAGTAGATTGGATATTAGGGGAAAATTCTTCACCAAAATGGTTGTCAAGCAGAGGCTTACCAGGCTGCCCCAGGAAGTGGTGCAGTCACCATCTCTGGTAGTATTTAAAAGACACGTAGATGTGTCCTTTAGGAACAAAGTTTTACTCAAGGAACTTAAAGGTCTTTTCCGACCTAAACAATTCTATGCTACTGTGATTCTGTAATTATATTTTGTTCTTCTCTAATTGATATTTTTCTATCTAAATACCAAGAGAAGCCCTAAAATGAATGAACCCCAAAATACCATTTGTATTTGGCAACTATAGGGAGTTCTGAGAGAAAAGGAGATTGTACCTAGGCTATTGAAGGAACCACAGAAAAGAATAGTCGGATATACCCTAAGCAAACATGATTGATGTGTATCCTGCCTTCTTTTTCAGTAGCTCTTGTGAGGTAATTTTTTTCCTGATTTCTAACCCACTGTAAAATTGTCTTTTTTACATCTGTGTGGTTCATTCAAGGAGCAGTGCCCACTGACAGCTGTGATTTATCAAAGCATGAAAGTACTTTGATGCTACAAGCAGAATGTGAGCTAATTGATGTAAAATTTAAGAAGAAAATAGTCACAAAGGGACTACAGGGAATGCAATATATGAAAAGGTAGAATCACAGTTCTGCTTTGATTTAGGTCCCTGTCTTCACCAAGATTGCCTTTGATTTTTTGAAATGAGGTTGTACAAAATTCCAGTTTGCCTTTTCTTAACTGATGATGTGCTTTTCTTGCTGCAAAATTTTAAAAATAATGTAATGCTCTCTTTACTTTTAACCATACCAGCAGCTTGTACCAGCAGCTTGTTCTTTTACCTCGGTTATTTCCATTCCTTCCTTGCAAAACATCTTGAAAGAATTAACAGACTTTACTGACCAACGCCTTATTTTGAAGCCATATTCCAAGGAAATGGATGGAGAATTGGGAACTTTTAGGAGTATATGAAATTTCTGGATGCAAATAATGTTTCTTTAGTAACAAAAGGAAGCAACTGGAGATGGTTCCATTTATTTGCTATTTATGAACTTGGAAATTATCACCCCTATGTTTTGCTCTGTTGTGATTAAGCCTCCTGTTGTGTCTCACATTTTCTACTTCCATAAACTGTGTTTTCCATTGCATAGTGATTCATATGAGGCCCTGAAAAGGTTGGGGAGGCTGGAAATTATACACACCTGTCCTGCTTGAACTTGACTAGGGTTTGCATTTCCCAGACCAGCTGCTATTTGATTATATTCATCATGTCCTACACTCTAATCCAGAAGAGACACCTCTCTTTTAATTATGTTAATGATGTGAATCATACAAAATGACCGCTTTTATGCTCAGGATATTTGTGATAGACACTCCTTTACATCCCATGTTCATTTGGAAAAGGGAAGGACTAGCACTCAGGGACTAAAGCCTCTGTATTCCTGGGTGCCCAGAGAAGTTCCTTATTCCCAGAGTTGGATGAGAAAATGCCTTACCACACTTTCCATTTGCTGTCTGTCACCTAATAAAGGCCACTATTCTTCTTCAGTTCCTAGCCAACTACATGCTGTCTAACTAGGCTAAATTTTTACTGAAATGTTTATTGAAACCTTTACTTTAGACTCCTATATCTGTGCTGCTTCAATTATTTTAATTAAAAGAAAAGGAAGGATGAAGGTCAGAAAAACAGTAATGATAGTGGCTAGCAGATTAGGGTATTAAGTGATCTGTGAGGACTCTCTTAAGTGAGAGATGCAAAGGAGATGAATAACAAGGTATTGCTGAAATAGTCTAGTTAAAACCTCCTCCTGCCACTGCATCCTGTTGTCACTGATGCCCAGTGGTTTAATCAGTTCTGGAATGGTGTTGAAAGTATGTTGCTTTCTTTGCTGTGCTGAAACAATACTCAGCTCTATGTTCTTAAAAAAAAAACCAAGAACAATTAACAGAATTCTGTTCTTCTGAAAGCATCTCTATTTCTCTGCTAATCAGTGTAATGTTGGCTAGCAAAGAAAGGAGAGATGAATGCTTAGATCTGCAACACTACATGGTAATGATAGGCATAAAATAGAAATGATTTAGAGAAAATATTATGTACACCTAGAGGGAGGAAGAAGTGACTAAGGCTGAGCAGATGTAGGGATTTTCCTATTTTCTTCCTGCAGACTGAGTGAGAGGAGACTTGGATGTAAAGTAGGATTCTGATCTGATCTGTGCAATGTGACAGGTTAGGTCCTACAGTCTCATCCATGGATGCAGTGCCTGTGCTAAATTCCATCTCAACAAATAGAGATTTTATATATGGATCTAAGACACTTCTAAGCATTTTCATGACTACAAAGTCCCACTAAATCATTACATCAAAAATTAGATGCAGGGTTATTTTATTGTTTGTTAGCATGCTTTTCTTTCTTGATCTGCAGCTCCGCATTACATCTGAACTCACTATGGATGACTATTTTGCACATCAGACACTGTGTCTTTGTTCTCTTTGTTACTACGAAACTATTTTTGTCTGGCTTCAGGTTTGCATTTCTTTAACTGACCACAGCTGAGCTGTTCATGACTGTGGACCATCCAGCACCAGGTCTGTGCCCCACCTCTTATTGCCCCATGCTCACACTCCCCTGTACCACATCTGGTGCCTCCACTTCTGAAAGCCTGTGCAGTCACCTCAGGCTTGTAGTTCTTGCCTCCAGGTTTCACCAAAAGAAGCATGGCCACCAGGTTGAGCAGGGTGACTTTCTACTCTGCTGTCATGAGACCCCACCTGGACTGCTGTGTCCAGCCCAAGAAAGACTTAGACCCGTTAGAGCAATTCCAGAGGAGGATACCAAAAATAGTCCGAGGGCTGTGACATCTCTCATGTGAGGAAGGGCTGGGAGAGCTGGAGAAGAGAAGACTCTGGGGACATCTTATTGTGGTCTTTCACTATGTGAAGGACGCTTATTAGAAAGATGAGACAGACTTTTTCTACAGGGATATCTTTAGAATGGATACAAGGAAAAAATTTTTCATTGCGAGGGTGATGAGACCCTGGAAGAGAGTGAGACACTGCAACAGGTTACCCTGAGGAATTGTGGATGTCCTATCTCTGGAGGTCTTCAAGGCCAGGCTGGATGGGGCTTTGAGCAACTTGATTCATTGGAATGTGTCCATTTGACCATGACAGAAAGGTTGGAAATTTAAGGTCACTTCCAGTCCAAATGTTTCTATTATTCTGTTAAATTAGTCATAAATATCTAGTTCTATGTAGGATATATCTTAGTTACTTCTATGCATTCAGAACTACGGTTGTACTCTGCACAGATAACCAAAAGTAAACCACATTACAGACAACTGGCCAGCTAAGGAAATTCAAGTCACAGCTAAACTGTGTAAACCCAAGTTCACACAAATCAGACCAACCTCGGTTCTGAGGCTTTGAAAACTCCATACAAAGATTATGTCCTGTTACTAGCAGTGGCAATACCACTGCCAGAGTTACAGCTCTGTGCAATAATTAGGAGCTGTTTGGCAGCTTGTCATAGGAGTCATAAGAGAAAACTAAGTTTGTGGACTCCTGAAATGTGCTAACATTCCCACAAGGTCTGTAGCTCCTCTGTGGCTTTTTACTCTGGGGTGGTTTCTGAGTATTTTCACAGGCCATCAGTGGTGCAAGCAATAAGAGTTATGACATTGTAAATGGTTGATGAAATGAACTCCAGGCTTCAGCATAGCTGAGCTACTCTCACTTTCCCCGCCTCACTTCCTAACCTGAGGCATACCCTGTCAGCTATGGTTCAGGTCTAAAACCAGCCATATATGTGAGGTGAACAGCTCCATTTAAATTCTCCTGAAGTAACAAAAAAAACATTTTCATGACAGGAGTGTTTTCTTCACTTAATAATACTAGCAATCAATTTATATCTAAAAGCTATTTGTTTTTCTAGGTATATTCCTATTTTTACTTCATTTTTTTCTTTCTAAACGGGAATATCCTTTAACTCCTATATGAAAGTAAACAGCCCACACAGTATTTCTATTTCTTAAACACTTGTTTAGATTTAAAATATAGAATTTCCCTCTCTCTTCCCTGAACACTTGTAATTGTCTCAGGAGATGGTGTAGGCAGCCAGGTTTCCTGCAACTTTTCTGTCCTGTTTGGAGAGATGGCAAAGTAGTTCTTTTTGGTGATTTTTATGTCACTGGAAGTCCCACACTCATGGAGAAGTTGAGACAAAGGTCAGTCTAAACCCATATTTTATCTGTATGACATGGAGTTTAAATAGCAGCAAACAGAAAATTCAACTATAAAACTACCAGATTTCCAAGACAACAGGTAATGATCTTTCAGTTTTTAAACAGCAAATCCAGCAGGTAAATCCCACTCCATTACTGAAAAGTTGTCCAAATTAAGCACAACAAATGATGTGACTCTTCATACCTAAACCACGCACATTGAAAAAGAGTTACCCTACAGTAGTGTTGATGTACCCACACTTGCACTATCTCTTTTCCTTGTATCTCTCAAGCTGGTAGATATTTTCTGTGGTAGCTTGGGTTCCCTATTTGTATGAAATATGCATCAGGACACTTCTTCAGATTCTTACTCTATTTAAAAGCTCTTTCCCTTTGTTTCACAGTCAATGTGCAGAACAAAGCTGGCAATCATACAGAGTGCATTATGGACATTCCAGTTGTTCCTGTGGCTTAAGGCTTTGTTTTGTATTTAAATTATCTGTACTTTTTGGCTATTAGGTGCTGCTTAATAAGTCAAAGAAGCAAGTTTTAGGTCATGTAAGATAGTCCCCAAAATTCTATTGCTTGAGAATGATAGTGCAATGTCACAGTCTGAAGTTGAAATAGATGTATTTTACCTTACTAACCAATTAAAGGGAAAAGAGAGGCTAAGACTGTGACCAAGGCTGTCCATGATTTACACAGTTCAACCTTACTATAGTAACCTTTGACCAGAAAACTGATGGGACTCTTGGCAGAAGATCTATGTCATTGCAAGTGCACATGGGTATAGATAAGATTGCTTGTAAATGGCTGGACAAAAAATTTTGTAGTTCACAAAATACAGTTTTCAATAGAAAAGTAAGCAATCCTCCATCAAAGCCTCTGCTAATGTGTTTGGTTTTTTTACACTATGTCAGTGTCATCAATTTTTTCAAGAAGCAATAGGTTTAAATGGCTCAAAATAATTCTCACTCATTTTTGCTCAAGAAGGAAAGGTGAAATTAGGAACTGAGACTGAAAAGTTTGTTCCATTGAGATGCAGTATGATCGCTGTATTCCCAAAACTTTTCAAAGGAATTTTTGGCTAGCAGCTATGACATAAATTCTCAAGGTAGTGAGCAAGATAGCTTCTAATTTGCTCTTGTCCTTGGGCACTGATTTTGATCACTGAGTGCTGGTTTGAGAGAAAAAGAAATAGATAAGATTTTATTTTGAATATGATCTTGTGATTTCAGGTGTGGAATGAGAACCCACTTTCTGTTTATGCATAGATTAAGTTCTTCACATGTTAATGGCATGCTCTGCAAAGAATTAGCCATGAAATACTGTAAGCAACCAATTCAATAGCTCTCACATGTCTTTATATATCTTTATATATATCTTAAAGATATATATCTATATCTTTATATCACTCTTAATTGTGGGTTTGTTCTGAGAGATAATTGTCTGGATAAGTACATGTCTGTCCCTATAGACTCGTTAGACATTCTGTGGGTTGGATATTCCTCCCCTAACATGACTAAGTGCTGCAGTAGAATATCAGCCTTCAATGGAACATCACCTTTCAACTCCATTTGGACCTATCAAGTTTATGCTGAGGTAGTACAAAACTCTTTTTTGCCATGAGTCACAAGACCTCCTTCAGTTGAATTTTTTTTGGTGTAGTGAATGGAATGTTGTCTGTGTGTCCCATTTTTATGGCCTTTACAGGAGAACTAAAAAAATGTGTACTTTCTTCTTTCTTTCCAGCTCTTTGGATTGAGGTGAAGGTACCGTCTCTATGTCTTCAACTACTGTACAAGATGCAGAACTTTGTTCAGAGGTACTTGGAGGCAAAGAGATCGTGTGCTATTAAAATGAAGGTTTTGTTCATTTTCTTAGGTGCAGTTTTGGGTATTAAAGATACCTTCATATTTTGACTTCATTCTCTATTTTTTCCATGGTACAGAGTATATATTTAATGAATATCACTAGGCATAAAAAAAGTCATAATTCAGTTCTGTGTACATAACAAAAGTGTATCCAAACACTTGTTTAGAAATGATAGTAGAAATAGAATAAGGCAGTCTCCAGAAGTTTATAATCCTTTATCTTACTTTTAAATCATTTAATGAACAACGGAGAGAGATTTGGGCACTTCTGCCTTGAAGCAGTAATGTTCTAACCCTATAGAGGCAAACCCACAAAGTGGAAGCTAGTGGAATGCAGCTCTATGGCACTTTGTGACCTGTAGATACCAGCAAGCTTTATACTTACCCAAAGTCTTAATATTTTTTTTTGTAGGTTGTAAGTTGTGGCAGTCACATGTGCCTTTTGCAAAGCTTCTCTTGAGCTTTGCAAGTAGAGAGAAATGCTCAAAATTTACTTGAGTTTCAGTGATATATCCATAGGGTTTTTGTCACCAGGGCCATGCTCTTTAGCTACTTTTCTTTGGCATGACTGGCATGGAGGTGGGCAACTTAGACATTTGTTAATGTCACCACTGCCTTTCAGAGAATGCATAGTAAAAACTGTTCAATGTGAGGTGAGCAAGGAATTCTGTAGGAATGCTGTGTTTTAGCCTCAAAGTAGGGTAGACTGGCAGAACAGGAACAAGTTTATTGCAACACTTGGAAAGGCACAGAGGAGCCAGCTCTTAGTCAAGTGTAGCAAATAATAGGCCAGGAAGGTAAGGAAGGGAACTGGCAAACAGAAAGACCAAAGAGTGAAAGGCACGAGCCAAACAAAACCGCAAAGTGGCCCAGGCAAGTGTGCTCAGGCAGTATCCTCCAGGGAAAGGACAAGCAGCATCCATATGTTCCTAAGTGGGCTGATATCTAGTCGACAGAAGCTTTTCTTGGATGTTTTTGAGGAAATCTGCATCCATATGTAATGCCTGAGTCTTGTTGCACTATACTGTCTGCATGATACGTTTAGGAGTAGCTTTGATGCAGTCGTGACCTTACATATTTAGAGCTGTTTGGGATTTAATTCTCTGGCTGTTGTGCCTCCATGACCATTTTACTGTCTTTGTATATCAGCCAGTTTAGCCCCACTATAGAGATGAAACATCATCTTCTCTCCCAAGTCTTTTGTCATATACTTTTACTGTATATGACAGTAAAAGTATATATATATATATATAAATATATATATAAAGTATATATATTTTCATCCTGCATGCCAGGCAGTACATTTAAGTCAGGGAATGCAAGCTGCCCCTTAAACGTAACGGCTGAGTGCAGTGCAAACATGACTCCTGCCATTCCTGGTTTATGATTATCATATCCCACTTTCAGCAGGCTGGGCTGCATTTTTTTTGCTTTTCTGAAACTCTGTATGCATTGTGTTGGACCGGAAGTACATTTCTTAGTTGAATTAATCTGTACTGTGCCTCTTTTGTGCCTCATTCCTTCCTGCATTTAACATCCCTGGAACAGGTTAGAGGTGATTTGGTTTTGTGTGTCGTGTGTCCTGTCAAGGTGGCACATGAATATGTAAGAACATTTTTTCTATCCTGACACCGTGGTCCTGGTCTAACCAGCGCCTGTCTGTTGGTTAGGATTTGTGCTATACAATGGGTCTTGAAAAAGGAGTGAGGAAGATAATGGGAAAAATCTCAATTATTCTCTGAATGTGCCAGTTGTTCTCTACTGAATATAGAGGGAGATGAAGTTTCTAATTTACAAGTTTCAGGTAAGTACTATTACTATGTGGGAAGGATTCAACTCCTGGAATCCACTAAAACAAAAATGTTTGTATGTATGTGACCACAAGGGAGTAAAGAAGTAGACTGTGTATGTGTTTGCTTGTATGGCAGGTGGGATCTGACATTCCATAAATTTCACATAGCCTTAGGGAGAAACGAATCAGGGAAGTTGCTGAAGTTACACACTAAGAAAATGTCTCTTATTGTGCTATTTTTGAGTCTGTCTGTCCATTTCTGAATCTGTAGCATTCACCGATGTTGCAGGCTTTAAACTCCTCAGTGTTACAAACAATGGAAATTATTCTTCTTCATTATCACAGAAATATATGTAACAGGAGATTTATTAAAAACCTGTAAAAATCAAACAAAATCATAGGAACTATCAATTCATCATTCAAATGATGATCCAGAGCAAAGCAACTTTTAACATCAGTGATGTTAAAACCGCCATCAGTGAGTATCACAATTTGATCAAAAGTAAATTCATGGCAAAATGAAAGAAGGTAAAGGTAGATTATATCTCTTATTTCTACTTGCATAATATTTACAGCTGCTGTTAAAATAAGACTTTTACTGTGCCAAGGAGACAGTCTTTCAGCAAAGAAAAATTCATTTTGTGTATGACCTTTAAAAGTCATCAGTTTCAGATGACCTCCTCACATACAATGTAGTAGCCCTTTTCAGGTGGTAATGAACTGTCTGCTCTAATACTTTCAGGTAAAGCAGCAGTTAAAGTTATAAATGTGGAGAAAATAAGCTCCCAGGCTTATCTCATTGGCTTCATCTTTTAAACACCATCAGACCTGCACAACAAACTAACTTAATGCAGCCCCAGACTGAAGTTATCAAGGCACCAGAAGCAGAATGCCCTACATCTTTCATTTAAGTAAAATGTGTGGCAAAACCTAACTTGTAACTATGTCAAAGTGTGATAAATTCTTTTTACATTTGGCAGTGATGAGGGAATAGATTTTAAATTTTAAAAGTGCTGTACTACAGCTAGTTACTTCCTGTCAATATTAATATTAGAGAATAGTAAACTAATCCAGTATTTACGTGACTGGACAGGCACACTTGGTGCAAGATAAAGTATAGTATCATTTCAATTAATGAGACCATCAGTTTTTAAAATTCTCTTGAAAATGCCAAAGAAGGTATTTTGATATCTATCACTTTGAATAAAACGTTGCTAATGCTGTATGACTTTACAGATAAAATCTGTTCACTAGTGTAGAGAAACCATTTCTGCAATAGCAGAATGTTAAAATGAAAAGAGAAGGTCTGTGAAAGTACTGTGATGGGAGAAAACTAATTTTTTAAAAATAAGAGGGTTGGGATAAGGAGCTTACATTATTTACTGTATTCCTGAGGGTTTAGAAAGTTAGAGGTTTACAGTTTTTCCAGACTGTAGCTATTTGAAGATAAACTGAAATTGAATTGTTTCAGTTCATTATAGTTGTTTCAAGGAGCACTGAGAATAGTCTATAGAACAGCCCAGAAGAGTGCAAAAATGTTATAAATTGCTGTTAGTCTAATTCCTTTAAAAATAAAAAATCTCTAGGCATCTCTAGTTAAAGTTTTCTTAAAAATAGTTTTTCCAAAACCTTACTACATTATTTATACAATGAATGATTGCATTTACTTCGTGCTGTTTTTAAAAGATATTAAGTTTTATCTCATGTGGTTTTTGTTTAAAGAAGTAGTTTAAAATATTAGTTGCACATTGAACTGATAATGTGGTTAACATACACTGATGTTTTCTGTTTAGTTCATTTGGGACTTCTCATATCTGTAAACCCAAAATGATAAAACAGCTAATGAAACTGTTTAATATCTTTGTGTGGTCCAATTTTTATCTTTCAAGTCTAAAAAGGTTTTGCCAGTTATTTCACAAAGAGCAGTGAAGAAACTTGCCAAAAGTGGAAGTTTGATTAGAAATAACTTGTTCATATTAAATAATTGAAGGCAAAAAATGGATGGCTAATGGCTTAAAATTGTTTAATAAATCTAATATGCTGGTCCTTGAAAATTAACTTATTGATATTTGATATTTTCAGTCTCCAGTGTCTATGTCTAATGAAGTTGGGGTGCCTAGAAGAGCTTCATTTCCTGGCTAATCGGAATTCCTTAAATAATCAATTCTTTGCCTATACCTGAAGCAGGAGCCCCTGAGGAAAAAAAATGCCCAACAGTACATAGATATAGAAAGTACTGAAAAATTACTTTGGACAGTTGTTCTTAACTATAATATTTGTTTTTCCATCAGGATTAATACTATTTTTTTTTGTTTCTTTCTTTTCCTCTTGCTTTCCTAAAATTTCATATCACAGAATTTTTAAAGAGCAAAAAATTGTGTGTAACAGGTGGTGGAGGTTGGAAGGGGTCTCAGGAGGTCAACTCATCCAATTCCCCTGCTCAAGCAGAGTCACCCAGACCTGTTTGCCCAGGACTGTGTCTAGACTGCTTTTGAATATCTCTAATTAACGAGTCCACAAAATCCCTGGATAATCTATGCCAGTCCTTGGTCATCCTCCCAGTAGCAAAGTGTGGAAGTTTGAGAGCATCTCCCATGTTTGATTTTATGTTCTTTGCCTTTTGAATCTCTCATTGTTTCTGTAACAGCAGTTTTAACTTCCTTATGAAACTTTTTACTCATCAAAAACCCCTAAAAATGTTTACAGAATAGGCTCAAATATTATTTGGTAGAACTTGGATGGAAGGTGGTGAATAGAAGGACTGTGAACTGCAAATGTAGCCTCTCAATTCCTCCATTCCTGAAACAAGGATTGTATTGTTTGCTCAATTCTTAGAGTAAAATGGCCAAGTCTAAGGCTGTGGAGAAAAGCTTTATGTGAATTCAGCTGTTAGAGTTCAGTGGAAGAAGTGTGGACTTAAAGTTCCTATCATTAATGTTTTCACTGGCATTGTGTGAATGATAGAGAAAAGACATCCTAATTTATCTCCTGCCCAGAGATCAAGTGTCCCACAATGGCTTCCTGTAGCATTGGGCAGCTGTGTGGACTATGGAAAAAATATATTTAATTGGAAAGTTTTGAGATTTTAGGAGTTCTCCAAAGTTTCACTGTAACAGACTTTTCTCTTATTTTAGAATTAAACTCTGGTTATTTTTCAAATTTTTATTCAAGTCCCATGCTATTATTAAAACTACTGAAAATCCATCTTGGAAAAAAAGGAACCCTTCAGGAATGGCAGTAGTCCATATTCTCTTCTAAAGTTAGTGTCAAAACCTTTTTTTTTAATTCCATTTAATAAAAAGCAAATGAATAATGAAAAAAGTAACTTTATTTTGACTGAAAGCAATTGAGAGCAGAATTGTGTTTATGGTCAATACATATATGTATAAAGATTGAATACAGTGTAGCTACATTATATGGTTTTGCTTGAAGAGATTACTGTAATGTCAGTGTTTGTAGAAAACAAAGCCAGCAGACGCTTTCTAGATTGTAAACCTCCTGCTACAGTTACTAACTGCAGATTGTATTCCTTTTCATAAATGTCACCTTTTAGAGATTAAAGTTGATTTGAAATCAGACTTGACTGTCTTGTTTTGTCTTGTCACCCTCCTACACTGCTGTTTAGTATTTTTATTATTTTTATCCTAAAATTATAGACTGCTAATTCATACCCATATATCCTGAAGTCTTGTTCTTAATGTTAAACAGCTATTCTCCATTCATGATATATATTCCTAGATGTATTTTTAGAGAGCAATCAGGTCTTCTGGAATTAGTACTTTTAAAATAGATATCACACTACTTGCCTTCTTATTTCCTGCAAATCTTACAGGCTGGAGGCCCTCTGAAGCCTGGACTACTAAGTGAGATTTTTCCTTTTTTTTTTTTTTTGCAGGTTGTTCTCTCTTTTCCTGATCCTACACCCTGTGGGAAAAGCTGCTCAAGAGCACATAGGCAGAGGAGATGAAGGTAGGAGTATTCAGAGCTTCCTTGCTGGCAAGGGTTACACATTTACTTAACTATTACAGCTATAATCCTATTGGTTTATGTTCAGTCCTTCAGGAAAGTGCATGTTTTTCTTTGCCTTTATTTTTCACTGGTATTTGAAGAAATATTTTGTTTATGGAAGCCTTGAGCTAATCTCATTCTCAACACCTGGATTAAAATGGATTAATTTCATAAAAGGCAAGCAAAAATATAATCTTTTTCTGCTACAATTAGCTTCCAAACAACATTGGAATACAGGATCAGACAAAGAACATCAAACAGAATCCCTAGCTATTTACTCGAATTCCAAAATATTGATTAAATTTCATTGACTTCTAAAGCACCCTTTCTTAGCTCTTTGCAAAGGCCATGATATACTTTTTCTTGTTCCAAAAAATGAGGGGACAGTTTTATTTGTTGTATTAGAAGTTCCTGCAGTTGATACTATGATATCAGAATTGTAAATGGATAATGGCAATCCAGGGACACGTTCTTTTGCTAGCAAGAGCAGAACTACCTGTCAGACTTACAGAGAACAGATGGGCAGAACAAGCTCCGAGCCAGACTCCCTCTGCTACCTGCTGACCATTTTACAAATGGGATTAAAGGTACCTCATTGAATCTGAGAAGAGTTTAGAAGGGGCTTAGATGGGGAATGTTCCGTATTACCCATGTCTTCCCTGTGAAGCAAATGGGTGATAAGTGTAACTTCATTAACTTCATTCTCTTGTCTGGCTTCCTCACCTGCATTAAAAAAAAAAAAAAAGGAAAAAAAAATAGTCATTTGTTGTCCTTTGTGAATGAAATTGAATCTAGTTTGAGGGCATTGAAGCTGATCAAGGCAAAATCAAGATGGTGTTGGAAATCACTTTCTCCTGGAGTTCTTGGTTCAATTTACTCTCCTTGTTTACCAGGAGGAGGTGTGAATAATTTCAGGTCTCTCAAAGGGAGGAATAGAACACTTATTTACAAAGGTTCTTGCCCAACAGCATATAGAACTTAGCTAATAATGCATGATATCAAAAGAGAGGAGCTTAAATTAACAAGACTGCTGTGATTGTATGGTACACAGAGTTACATTGCATTAAATACTGGGCACAGTTACTTCTTATTTTTGTGAAAGCACAGTAGCCTATACCCAAGAGGATCTGTATCCATATTCTTTGTCAAATCTCTACTGTCGCTTTTTTTTGTGTTTCTTCTAAACCAAAGGTCAGCTGGGCATCTTCATTTTTATGTTTCAGAGGATCAGAAGTATGAAGAAAACTCTGAACATGCTATAAAAGAGATGTGATTTGCACTTGCTGACACTGAACCCCTTTATCACAGCCAACCAGGTATTACAAAACAAGTCATAGAGTGTGCTTTTGTGTGATGCACAGAATTTATATATACTTCCTCAGGTTTTATTTAATCTGAGAATTTAAATTGATAGAATGTGTGGTTGGAGCCACCCATACACTCAGTTTACAAACATCTAGGGCTTCCTTTTCATCTTTCTAGTCCCATTGGTCCATTAGATGTATTCTCTATGTTAGATTTAGAAATATTGGCTTTAGAGAAAAATATGGTAATAAATATTGTTGTCACAATTTTCTCTTTGAGGTTTTCAGTGAAGAAGCTGTTACTTTAGGTGCAATAGTATGAAAAGAGTTTTCTTCTAAATTGTATGCCTTTTATCATGTTTTTCTGTTTCCTTTTTGTGCTGATTCTGAAGTGGAGATGGGTAGATGTTCCATTTATTTAATGCTGCTATTTGCAGTTCCTTATCATTTGTGGTTTTGATTTATAGTGTTGTCTTGATGTAATTCAGGAAGGGATAGCTGCTGTAAAGAGTTTCAGGTCATTGATTGACTGTGGCAAAAACATGTCATGTTCAAAATGTTTCTCTTTGTGGTGATTTGAAGAGCCATTTAAATTTTAGAAATTATGACCTCTTATTTCAATCACATGGACTGGTGAATAATATAGTATTGAGTATATAGATTTCCTGTGAGGTTCTTCTGTTCTACCACTGCATTTAATACACTTTCTATTTTAATAATGGCATTTTCTGTTGTTTGGTAGTCATTAATGTATTTTCTGCTAATGCTAATGGATTTTTCATGGATATTCAAGTATGCTTTACTCTATAGATAGGATCAAACAAACCTATATAGGAATATAGGAATGTAGAAATATATAGGAATTAGGAATTCTTATATAGGAACCCCTATATGAGACAGTTAGATATATTTTCCTCCCCAGAAATCACTTATCTGTGAAAATAATATAGTCAGTGTAAGGTATTTTTATTATTATTACTATTATTATATATATTATATACTAGTATAATATATATACTAGTAAATAATAGTATATATTATTGTAATATAATAAAATACTAGTATATAATATGTTATTATAATAAAATATACTATTATATATATTTTATTATTCCTATTACTTTTATTATTATTACTGGTTTTTATTATTATTATTACTATTATTTTTAAAAACCCCAATTAACATGTGCAAAGAACAATAATTGAAAGTGAACACAAAGGCAAGACTTATGACTTCTGGGCCATAAATTGTAGCATGAAAGGTCACAAGAAAGGTCAATTCAAGGCTTATGCAAAGGAAAAAGAAGGGGAAGAAAACAATTTTTTTTTTTAAGTCACCAATATTGCATGGAAACCACATAGAGAGAATAAAATTTATTTACTTTTTGTTGATTTCTTCTGGTTGAAGTCTTAATTCCCATGGACCTTTTGAGTAGTTTAAGCTTTCTAGTATCTCATTCCTCTACAGGAATAAATTAAAACCTTTTTCTGTCTAAAGGGAGATGGAGTTGTCTGTGGGTCTTATGATTCTGTGCTTCCTATTTGCTGGTGTGTTCCAAGTGACAATAACCTCCATACCTGTGTACTTCTTCCAACCATATTCCCATTTCCATTCAGAACAGGGGATCTCCTACCTCTTCAGTTATAGCAGTCCATGTTGGTTTTACATGGCCTGGCTCTTGGTAATGGGGGGGCACAGAGGTGTTATCTGTGAGAAGCTTCCACCATGTCCAGCAGAGCCAATCCCTGATTAATTCCTGACAGAGTAGGACTGAGAACATGTGAGCAGCACAACTCTGCAGACGCCAAGGTCAGTGCAGCAGGAGAGGGAGGAGATGGCCCAAGCTCCAGAGCCAGAATTCCTCTGCAGGCTGTGGTGATGACCATGGTGAAGCAGCTGTGCCTCTGCAGCCCATGGGGCTCCAGGGGGAATGCAGAGATCCACCCTCGGGCCATGGGGGAGGTGCCTACGCTGGAGAGGATGCCTGGAGGAGGCTGTGATCCATTGGGAGACCCAGTGGAGGGAGAGGGTCCTTGGTTCCAGACTGGAGCAGCCTGTCCTTGGAGGACTGCACCCCGTGGAAGAGTGACCCACGCTGCAGCAGTTTTGGGAGGGCTGTATGCCTGAGGGAGGGACTCACATTGCAGCAGTTTTAAGAGGACTGCTGCTCATGAGATGGAGCCGCATCAGAGAAGTTTGCAAAGAGCTGTCTCAATGGTGCAGCAGGGGAAGGCTCTCTCCCTGAGCTGTGAGAGAAAGCACATGTGATAAATGGTAAACTGACCAAAACCTCTACTCCCTGTCTCCCTGCGCTGTCGGTGGGAAGGAGGGAAGGGCTGGCAGGGAGAAAGGTGTTTTTAAGGGCTTATTTTACTTCTCAGTGCCCTGCTTTGATTTTGCTAGTAATAAATTCACTTAATATGGCTAAGTTGAGGCTCTTTTGCCCTTAATGGTAATTAATAAGTGTTTTCTCTCAGTCCTTAACTCATAAACCCTTAGTTATATTTTCTCTCCTCTATCCAGTTGTAGAGTGAGAAGCTTTCATGGATGCCTGACATCTGGCCAGCATCAAACCACAACACAGTCCTACTCAGTGAAGGTGTCTGTTCCATGCTCCAGGCTCGGTGTAATGTCTCTTTCAGCACTTCAAAATATCCTCTGACAGACCCTTTTGTCATTCATGGATTGAACTGGGAGACACCTGAGGCAGTATGGTCATTCTGGTCTGTTACTCAGCATTCCTCATGTGATTGTCATCTCCTTTTTAGGATCTGTCAGAGAGTACCAAGTAGACCCAAGAAATGGAGAACTGACAGAGAAGGAAAAACAATAAAAACTGCATTAGCTGGTCACAATCTTGGGGATGGAGAATGGTGACTGCTTTAAACGGAAATTCAAAGATTCTTGGAACTGGTATTTCATGTTTTATCCATAAGTGTGGTTTGAGGGCCAAAATTTTTGTTGATTACTTGCAAGGCATACCCATGGAGACCAAAGTAATTTTAACAGTAAGTTTAGTGGGTCCAGAATCAACTTTTAAGTGAATAAATAATTTTACTTTCAAAGTCTCAACACTGAAAATGTTCTAATGTCAAAGACTCATATTCCTATAGTCCATTAATATTCATTAAGAATTGAAAGAAACACGTATTATATTCCACTGGGATATGGCTTCTACTTTTTTTGTTCATACTGAAGTTTCTTTTAATATACTCTGAAAAGTCTTTGGTAACCTTTACGCTCTTTAGTTGTGTGCAAGCTTTTACACTTCTTCCTCCACAAAAATCACTGTCTGCTTCTGAATGTATTTCTGTTGTTTTCTGTCATATTGCAGACCTCCTTTGTAGCTTGTTGAGAGTGAGTGAATCTTCTGTTCATCTTGAATGAAAGCTGGTACAGAAAATTGGACACATTCACCAGGGTAATTGCATCTATTTTGCAGTTCAGCTTTCAGTGGTTTTGTTGCAGTGAGAGAATTGAGATGTGGTGACACTGTTAGGCTTTTTGACACAAAGCTGGGTGAGACTCAAGTATGATGCCTTCAATAATTTCTCATTCTGTGGAAAAGAGAACACCTGCAGAAAATATACTTGTTTTCCTATCTACTATTATCTAGACTCATTGTCTTTTGATTCTATTTTCTGTGTTAGAATGTTGCCTGAGATTATGGTGTACTTATATATTTGCTTTGAGTAGTTGTAAATGATCTCCATGTGGGAATATTATTGTATACTAAAAAGTATATTGAAATACCATCTTGACAAATATCATTAAAATACTCACTAAATGCGGTGCTCAAGATAATTTATAGATTATTAAGTGTTTTTATTACAGGGCAATACTTAGAAATTAAGGGCTAAATTTCTCATTTTCTGGATTTTTATTTAATTATTCTTTGAAAATATTGGTTCCAAAGTCTCTTGACTGATCTTAATTTCTCAAAGGATTCTGTAACAAACAGATGAGTACACAAATCATTAAGAAACCCCATTTTTATTCTCTATTCTCATGGAGTGAAAAAAAGGACACTACCATATTTCTGTGAAGATTTAAAGAAAAAAGATATTTATGGTATTTACACCATCAGAAATAGATACACTTTTCAAATTACTCTGATAGTGGCAGGTCATGTTTTGTAGGTAGAAAATTAGTTATTGAAAAATTTAAATCTTCAAATATAAAGCAGTGATGAAATCTTAAGTGAAGATCACATTTTCCACAATATTTTCTCAAGTCAATTAAATGAGTTTTCAAGCAAATGGATAGCATGACATTTCAGGAACAGATAAAAATGTATCATTTTTGACTCAGAGCTCTGGCTCAGGTTTTGACTTGTATCTTTTAAATGGTTGCTTTGAGAAATCATATGAAGGACTTAATGAAGATCCTGAGATCTTCATTAGTAGTCGTGGTACTCTAAAATTCTGAATAGCAGTGGTACTCTAAAATTCTAAAATATTAGAAGGAGAAAAATATCTACCTACTTGCAGCAATATTTATTGTGGCAATAAGAGAAATTTACATTAAACTGTTTGGAAGTCAATCAAGATGTTGACATTAATAGAGTATAGGCTTTTTAGTACTGAATAAAGCAATCTTCAGTGACAAATGGCTCTTCAATCCACAAGTTGTTCAGAACTAGTGATAACACAGAAAGCAATTGCAAGCCCTCACTACCAAACCTCAGTCTTAGTCTCCTCCAGGCCCAATCAGTCTTTTACTGTGAATTACATGATAACAGAACTTTGTCAGAGGATAATGAAAGCTCGCAGCTCGTTGACTACAGCACATTTGCAAGAGATGAGAGATGTGTCTTCTTCAAGCTGCCAAGAAGGCTCCTTAGTGTGTTAAGAAGCAGATGTATTACACAAAAGACACATCCAAAAGCATCCAAATGCAGGAACGGGTCCAGGCTGTGAATCCTTAACACAGAAATAAGACCATTCTAAGGGAGAGGAGAACTTCAGACATGCCTCTGTCTTTGTAAGTGTCTAGGTATTAGGAGGATTGCTGAGACTTGCCTAATTTTTGACTCACTGAATAAAGAGCCAAAATGACTAAGTACAGAGCTTAAGGATTTAATTCCCAGTCAGATGCTTAAAACTGAGGTATGACAGCACAGAAATTCTTTGTGAATTGAGGCCCGAGACTTTTCTTGCATCATTCACAAAATTTCTAAGAACTGCATATTCTTATAGATTTCTATAAAAAATAAGAATATTAATGTGTAATGTTGTGACTCAAGAGCATCAATTTTTGTCAAAGAAAATACACATGAAAATATATTTGGCACATTTATAAATTTTACATACTAAAATACTTTATATATCTGGGATAATTCTGTAAGACTACTTGCCATTATTTTGCAGAGGGAAAAAAAAACTTTTAGACCATGAAATGTGCCACATGTAATAAGACTTAGCAGTGATTAGGATAGGCCTGATGGCTGAGGCCTAAAAGGACCATGAATCTCCTTCCCTCCAAAAGGATGGGTTTGGAGCTCAGTATGAGCTCCGCTGGCATTTCATGAAGAGAATGGGAGGTAAATGAAGAGATTCCAGTGAGCAATTATGGAACGTGTTTATTTTATAGATATTAGGGATCTTTTGCAATTTAGGGTTATTTTTTGGTACAAATTTCTGTTTAAAGAGGGAAGTGAGCTGAAAGGGTGGTGAAAGGTTGCTGGTTAAAAATGTACTATCACAAGTGATAGGACTATCATTTGTACTGTCACAAATAAGGACTGAGTATGCCAGTTGTGTTTAAATGTTCTGGAAGTTCATGGTCACTCTGTCTTAGCAGCTTGCAACCCCAGCATCCTAAAACCATATCCGTAAGAAAGGAAAAAGTAACTGGCCCCCTCCCCACCTGCCCAGGGAGGCAGGAGACCCATTCTGACTCTGCCCAGGGCCCCCTGTTCCAGCTGTTACTGGTCATGCCAGTGCCCAGCTGTGTTCCTTCACCTCATGGCTGGATTTTCTGCCTCTCACTGGACTTTCTATGAAATAACATCTGTGTATAAGAGGTGGTAGTACTCATTGCCTTTTAAAGATTTCAGCAGAGAACGAAGAATTTTTTATTTATCAAGGAAACAGTTTTAAAAATTGTTAAACCAATTGATATACATAGAAAAATGAGAAACTTTTGGTTATGACAAAAGAAGTTATGTGGCTTGTGCACTTTTTTAAACAACATATAAACTTTTGTTGATATGTCTTCTGATTATTGAAATGTAGTTTCCTACTCTGTTATGTGGTGCCTTTATCATAGGGAATTGTTTAAATGAATAAAACTTAATCAGGAAAGAAGGAACACCAAGTTATTCTAGCTATGCAGGAGAATGTCTATGTTTTTCATTTTTCGTCTCCTGGGAATGACTGCAGTCATCTTAAGTAATGAAATTTTTAGGTTAACAGAGTGCCAGTGTAGGTCAAAAAAGTAGGACATGAAATTTTTGAAGCTATTCAACTGTTGTTACGGTGAGCTTGACAATGTGATTTACAGGAAATTTCAACGTAAATTAAAAGAAGTTTAGCTCTGTAGATGATATCTGTATTACAGTGTGAAAATGTACAGAGTAATTCTGTGTATATGTGAATGTTGTATGGCTGAAGCACAGAGCTTGGCGCACTGTTCATAGGGGTGTGGGGCTGTGTTTGAAGAGAGCTATGGGAACCCTAACAAAAATTCAGTTCCTCCACACACTTTTCTAGGAGATCTGGGTTTAAAAGTATGCATTTCCATGGAAGATATATGGATTATTTTGAGACTTGCATTGAAGAGGCTCTTTAGGGACTGCTTATAGATGGGAAACCTCTTCTGTATGTGCTATTACGTGGCACTGAGGAGCTTGTATGAAACTTGGGGGTGCTTTTGTTACAATGAACATTGACACCGCTGCTTCTTGGTTTGTTTTCTAGTCTGTATTCTTTTGTTTCTGAAGAGAACCTGTTTATCTGGTGGTTTTTGCCATATTTATAAAACCAATTTATCAAGTTTCATCCTGTTCTGTGGTGCTGGGCCCTCCCTGTCACCATTAATTTGGTATGTTCCTGTTACTGCAGGATGTCTAGCAGAGCCAAATGAGTGGGTTGGTTTGTTGTGCTTTCTATCAGAGCCATCTGGGGACTTGCTGAAAAGGGAACCGTTGTGTTAGAGGAGTTATTGGCTGTATTCATGTTCTTGTGTGTGTATGTGCCTCTCCAAGTGTCAGAGCATTGTTTCATTTCCACTGGAGATATTACCTGCTTTGATTGCTAAGAAAACACCTCCTTATCTTGTATAGCAGCAATTTTGCCTCAAAGATGCATGCAGCACTTCTTTGAAAAGAATATCCTTCAATTAAAAAAAAGTGGAAATACTTACAGAGATTTTTTTTCAAGATGTTCACAATGCAGTTTCTATTAATTCTGAGTTGTCCAAACTACTCAACATACAGCTGTTGCAAATTAACTTCTTTGTTAAGACAAAATGTAATGTGAAGCATTGAAGTAAATTGTAAATGGATCAGATTAGGATCTTTTGCTGTCAAGAAAAAGAAAATATCAGAAATTACATGAGAGCCTGCTTTTCTGTTGCTGTTTTGAGAAGGATACAAAGAAGATAGATTATAGTAGTATCTGAGTTCTTAAGTGTACTTTGCATATTTAACTTGTTTTCTTTGCTTTTCACTACTATTGATAAACGTGATTAGGCTTTTGGGGTTTTGTGAATAAGCAAAAGTTGCTTTGTTGAGAATATGGTCTTTAACCACTAGAATGGCTAGCACCAAAAAGGAGAAATAGTGTCTCATTTTTTTATTGTTCTTGGCACAGTGGAGAGCTAGTCTAAACACTTGTACTGATTTGCTTTTGTTTACAGTTACACCTGACTCTTCAGATGCATTCATTGGCTGATCTCTTGTCTGACTGATATGTTTTAAAAATGCTGTCAGTAAACTGCTCTGGCAAATTCTACCTAATTTATTAAGAGCATAATAATGCAGCAGTTTACAAATCTACTTCTATTGTGAAGGCATAGGTGTCCTGAAGAGGCTGTGGAGTCCTTCCTCCTTGGAGACAGTCAAAAGCCCTGTGGATGTGGTCCTCAGCAACTGGTTCTGTGTGGCCCTGCTTTAGCAGGGAGCTTGGACCAGGTGACCTCCACATATCCCTTCCAACCTCAGCCACTTTGTGATTCCATGATTCCATTCAGGCATCCCATGGTTGTTCTGGCTTGATTTAGACAAGCAAATCAGCTATGCAGCCCCCCCAAGCCAGGAAAAAAAATTATTAAACGTAAATTATTTGGGAGGAAGTGATAAGATCTAAGTGTCTAAGGAAAAATTAGGAGTTTATATCCTTAAATGATTGGACAGTGGGACCGTAGACTGACTGGAACAACATGCCACAAGACAGCATCTTGTCTCTTGAAGACCTTTGATAGCAAGGTTCTCAGAGGTTAAACCCAGGTTTTAAATTTATTTTTGGTATTGACATTAATAAAAGGAAATGAATGAATGAAATGAAGATGTGTATTATACCTGGAGAAAGGACTCTCTGCATTAAGTCTATTTTCTGATTGTCAGTTGGTCTAATAAAAGATACTACATCTCTTGCCTCCTGTGTAGTTCAGTAGGTTTCAGGATCTTGACATAGGTTCATAGCATTTGTTGTCAGTGAAGATATTTTCAGCTTTGCAGATAGCCTAAATTTCACTTGACCTACAACTGAGCTGTGCAGTATCCAAACTGGTCCAAGTCTACTGTGCTGCAAAGAGCTTCAAACCAGTATCGATTATATACTTATGAAGACAAAAGTTCTTTAAAAAGCAATATATTCAGCAATGTTTTGCATGATCACCATCTATTTTTATCACAAAATTAGTATGCCACCTTACAGTGTAGTACACTTACACAGTGTGGTATGTACACCTTACGTGTTATGATTTTATTATTTTAGTTATCTAATAATCAGACTGAATAACAATAGAAGTAGCAGTGCTGCATTTTTTCTTGTTGATCTTGTTTGTCAACTGTGTGTTGTTGAACAATTAAATAATTTATCAGTAAAGAGCAATCGCTCCTTTTTCAACATCCTTGTCTAGCCTCTGTTTCTGTACTAGAAATCTTGTAAGACTGCATGTAGTGGGCAGTTGCAGTATTTGTTTCACGTTTTTATGCTGTGGAAAGAAAACTAATCACAGATAGTGCTTTGTACTTAGATATTTCAAGATTGCCTCACATCTGTTTTAATTGCCAGTGTTCAGGTCACATGAACATATTTAAAATTATTATAGTACTTTGTTTCTTTATCTTGTAATTCCCTTCAGAGAAGAAAATACGAGACCTTTGAAATTAAACATGGTATCATCTTCATAAACTTAGCAATTAATATATTCTTCAGATATTTAATTAAAATTAACCCCACCCAAAAACCCCAAACAATAACAAAAAACATTGCCAGCCATGCAAACAAACAAACAAACAACCCTCCTAGAAGAGCACATTGCAAGGACAAGTATTAAAGTAAAATCTGAAATGTTTTCATTGAATTACTGGTTTGTTTTTTTTTTTCCCCCGCAGGAAAGAGAACTTTCCCAAAATCTATGTTTTCACATTTTCTGCAAGGAATTTTTTATTTTTATCTATGTTCAGGTTAAATGGCAAAAAAAAAAAAGGAACATATGCACACTTTTTAAAGTTTTCTTTGGATCATATCGAGGTGGAAGGTTTGTAGTGCAGCCTGATGCTCAAGGCAGGGTGAGCTGTGAGATTAGACCAGGCTGCTCAGGGCTTTATCTGGCTTGATCTTGTGAATTTCCAAGGCTGGAGGCTGCACAACCTTTCTGGGCAACTTGCTTCACTGCATGGCTGTCCTTGAGGTGGAAAAAGGTTTTCCTACATTCAGTCTGAATCTCTAATTTTAATTTGTGTCTGTCCCTTGTCCTACCACCATATATGACAGAAGAGTCTGGGTTCATCTTGTTAAGCTCCTCATAGGTGTTTGGAAGCTGATTTTAGATATTCTCTTCAACCTTTTCCAGAAAATGAGACTTTAGTATGTATTTTTAATAAATACTGATTATGACTTTATTGCTTATATTTTATTATTATTACTTTTACTTCCATAAATGTGTGCTGATAATATAATTTCACTGCCTTTTTAGAATGATAATAATATTAGGAATATAAAATTAAAATGAAATAATTGTTCCATTTTCCCTAGATGAGTTTATTCAATACTTTTTCTTCTGTCTCTTATGTAAAGCACCCAAAAATTGCCTCCAGGTAATTTCTGTTTAAAAATTGACTCAGCTACATAAGGGCACCACACTTTTGACCAGGCAGCAAAATATGTCCTTTCATTAGAAAACCAGATCTGGGTTAACTTGCCAACCACATTACAGCTTTACTGTCTCAAAAGACTAATGAGCAGCTGGTGGATTCTTCAATAAATACAGTGTCCCGATGGAATTATTCCTTGTCTAAACCAGTCTAAACCAATTTATCTATCAAGAATGAAGAGGTAGCTTGCCTGCAACAGCTGAAGCTAACTGCAACAGGTGAGTTTGAGAGGCAGAGTCAGGGTCTACGGCTGGAGTCAAAAGGTGTGGGATGAAGCAGAGGCTGTGGGACACAGCCATGCAATTGACAGATGAATAAAAAGTTGCTTCAACCAGCCTTGCTTCCTGAATGTGCTTGAGAGCTCCCTGTGGGACACAGGGATACTGAGTTGGTGCCCTCCCTGTTTCTAAAGAGGAAAACACATAATTTTTGTTTTTAATTAAGTTCCAGGAAAAGACGAAGACCTTCTAGAACTTATGTTCTCATCATATCAAAGACTTAGGAGGGAAAAAGTATCTGATTTCACAACATGAACTTCTGCATCTTTTTGAAAGTAAGTTGTTGGTTTTTTATATCCATCTGTTTGAAGACATGATTTTTAGCTACTATTTTTCATTGCGTCTCATTTCTGTTCAAATTATTATAATGTATGAAATAATCAGCAGTGTACAATCACTGCAGAAAACTTTTGCTATATCTGGAAATGTGTCAGGTTATGTTTCTGTATTGCCATGTGGAGAGCACACTATGATCTTTCACACAGTAAGTAACATTTAGAACTGTTTTATACTGACAGGCAATGCAGGTTTCATTCCATAATTATCTTTTTTGTCAGTTTTCCGTTCTTGAATGGTGTGGCACAGAGAAAATTTCTGAAGCCAGAAAAGATCCTGATCTTTACTGGAACCAGTCATGCTCTGGGAAATGAGAAATATACCAATTACATATAACAGTTGTTATAGTTCTGAATATAAAGACTACCATAAAACTTATGTCTAATGCTCCAGCCTTACCAAAGTTATTCCTGTATTTGTAGATGAAACTGCATTGGGAATGGAGATTACAAGTAGGAATAACAATTTTAAAATTAAGCAGTAAAATGATGATGGATGCTGCTTCAACTTAATTTTCTTTTTTCCTCCATTAAGTGGAATTCAAATGTGAGAAAAAGCGAGCACATATGACTGTGGAACAGAAACAAATTCTACTTACAGGCTATGATATGTAACAGAAAAATATTTGTGGGCAGCTACGATCAGCAAAATATTACTCCATCAACCTAATGTCATATTAACCTTACAGAAAGGACTGCCTTGGGGAAAGTGAAGAATGTTGATTGGTGAGTGGCTCTCTTGATATTCCATTTTCTTTTGTGACACACTGACTGAACTCGCTATTCTGATTCAGATGTTAATTTATGGAAATGGATAATACAATGTATCTGATTGCTTAATTATGCATCCTGAGGATTCATTCAGAACACTTATAATACATCTTGATGACCTTTCAAAGGCAGAACTAGCAATTTGCTACTTTTATTGGGATTTAATCAACTGGACAATATTTCTCACATCTTTTTCTGATGAGGGAACTGACCCCTGTCTCTGGCACCTTTGTCATGTACTATAATCACTAATCTCTAATGCAAAAAGTCATTCTTGTGTAGCATCAGTGAATTCAAGAGCAAACAGAGTTAGCCCACAGTGCTGTCTCCTTACTCTTTGATGCCTAAAAGAGGCTATGAAGGTTTGGTATTGAGGGGCTTTCAGTGTGCTGGCAAAAATGTGGTATGAAGGCCAAATGACATGAGCAGTGAGTACAGGAAGCTGTACATTGCACAGTGTAATAAATGGCATGGAGGAAGTGGATCTATATTTCCCACTTGGACTGTTTCATTATAAAAAACAAGGTGTTTCTACTGGAAATAAAAGAATTTATTGAAAACTGAGGAAAGGGCTCTTTACTGCATCAATTGCAATTAACATGCATAATTGATTGCCAAGAGGTGTGAATGAAGAAAAAATATGACAGACTAAAAATCCAACCAAAGTTTCATATGTATGATATGAACTTCTTGAGTTATAGTGGTAAATATGGAGCTGTTAGAAAGTGTATGGATCCTTATGTCATCCTCTGGGGTATAATAGCAAGTCTCTATATTTGAATCTAGGAGCAGCCCTCCCTTGTGTTTATTCAACTACCAACTGCAAAGTTTTTTCATTTCTTTCAGAAAACCTGAGCCTCCCTATTAGTTTCAGTCTGTATATCTTGATGGTGTACATCACCAGGGGATTCCCTGCTAATTATAACTGACTTGTCAATTAATCATAGTAAGAAAGGTGACAGTCTTGGCTGCCACTCCAAAACAGCAAAATAAATAACCAATGCAGAAATTACACATCCTGCTTGTGTTCTGTGCTTTGGAACACTGAGGCAAATCGATGTTCTCGAAATCCCAAACATCTTTTACAGTTTCAATATTCCATTATGCTACCACAATGGTCTTAATGTAAACACCTGAAGTGAAGAATGTAATATGTCATAGCAACAAGATTAATATAAGAAGGGAAATAACTTTTGTTGACCAATAGAGAAACTTACAATACTAATAGTCTGGTAGAGTTTCAGTGCTTATATAACTCACTGCCAACAATTAAAACTTTTACAAACTGTCCTTTTCCTTCTTTGGTTTTCTTTTTTGGGGTGTTTTTGTTTGTTTGTTTGGTTTTTGTTTTTTTTTTTTTTTCCTGACATGGTAGAGCAGTTTATGGTTTCAAAATTTTTCTTTAAGCAGAGATGTTAAGGAAAAAAAAATCACCTTGTCAGAGCTAAATGTCTAGGAGAGGTAATATTCCACCAAATGAGTTGACAGGACATAGAGGAAGGGAACAAAAGCTTTTGATGGCATGGTGTTAATCGGCCAGTACATGGCAGTCTGTTTCTGCAGAGAGTTGGCATACAATGCATTTAAGCACTCACAAAAAATGTTTGGCTGCAGACAGTACTTTAAATTCTTGCCACCTTCTACATGTGCTGTACAATGGACATGCTGCTCTATCATGTATTGAGTGTGTCTGAGAGTTACTGGGCTGGGAAAAATGTAATCTTTGCAACAGTGGATAGGCAGGACATCAGGACAGGGTTTTCTTTTTAAATAGCTTCAATTCACTTCTTTGATATTCTGTTGATGACTAGCTCTGGGTTTATATTTTAAAGCCTTTATTGTCTACTAGATTTTATGAAACTTAAGGCAATTTTACTGTAGTAAATTACATGATAAAAAGTAAGTAAATGAGAAAATATGCATTTTTCTTTCTTTGGTTTTAATTATCTTTCTTGGACTGTCTTCTCAAATGGAACTGGTAGTGGATAACTGTATGAAGGAAGATCTACATACCCTAGATTTTGTTAAAAAAGACAGCTCACAACTGATTAAAATTTAAAATGAAAAAGTATGTTTTCTTAATTAGTGATCTAATCTAAATGACTAAAGACACCAGCAGAGCATGCAAATGCACTTAGTCACAAAATATGCAAAATGCAAATACCGTCACAGACTGTAGTGGGGTGGAAGAGTGAGACTAGACATTGTTTCCCCTCAAAGAAGAGAGATTAATAGCACCCACTGTCTCAAACGTGTCTGGGATGGCTTTGTACTGATTAGTCTGAGGCTAATCTGCTGCACCCAGTAGCTGAGTAGTCAGGGTGAGATTTTGACCTAATTTATCAGTTACCTCCACAATTGTTTATTTTCATGTTTGAAAGATTTTTATAGCACACCAGCTGTCTGAGTAATAGGGAACCATCAAGTCTTGTGTTTACAAACACATTTTTCTGAAATATTTTGCATGACAGGTTTCAGATTGTGACAATTAGACTGAGTCGGAGAAAAGAACATCAAGTAATGCCAGTGCTTGTAATGAAGAATGCTCTGACCTGATGGAAGCACCTTGATTGAACATGTCATGTTGTATTTCTTATGAGAGAGAAACAGAAAAAAAAAAGTCTACGACATGTTGTCTCTTACCACAATTTTGAGCCAAAACCTCATGCTAGCTGTTTCTGAATAGTGTTTTGTTTTATATAAACCATGGCAGGCATGGAGATGGTTACCTGATGGGTGGCAGGTAATCACTCTCTGTGCTAAGGCTGCCCCATACCAGAAGTGGTACGTGGGTCCCTCCTGTTCCGGGCCTTTTGCCACTCTTCCTGACTTCTCCTTAGAGCAGAGATTCACTGTTGGGCTGGGCATTCACTGCTAATGACATTGCCTAAAGTTTCTCTTGTCTTTGTAGCACTTCCTATTAGCTCGTTTCCATTTACCAGGTTCACTGGGGGGACTCTGGTGTCAAGATCCAATATATCTGCCTCAAATATTTCCAGTCGCACTTTCTGATGCAAAAAACATTCTGGCTGGTAATTACTTATTTTTCTTTATTGAAGGACAAAGACTTTTTATCCAGCAACCAGATCTTCTCATAACAATTAGTAGTTAATTTTAGACTGATTTAATCTCTAATCTCCAGCTCTCATAACTGCTTTTCTCAGCGAAATTATATTTGAGATTTAAAGTTTATATTAAAAAAAAGAGCAGATGTTTTGTGTATCTTTGCTTTCAGCTTGTGTCTAAAATGTCACTTCCTATTGAGCACTTCCTTTCATCTTATGCATTTCTGTTGAGACAGATAAATTCCCAGGGTTACTCGTTCTTTTGTTTTCTTCTCCACATGTGGTTTTCTTGGAGCAGCTGATTCTGAACAGAGCCTGCTCCACAATTTTTATGTTGTGGCAGTGGTACTATCCCACTTATGGCAACACCAAATAACAGTTAAGAATTTATTTTACCAACCTGAGGTGGTGTGGATTGCTGCAGAGTACTTCACATTTCTGTAAAAGGCCTTGAGCAAACAGATGTGTTTTGATGGAATTTTGAAGAGTACTGTTTAGTATTTTTGTGCTTTTATTTTTTGCCATTCTAAAATTCCAGTGGTGTTCCAATTCAAGATTTTCCTTTTGCAGAATTTTGGTTTGCGAGGTGCCATATTTCTCTGCTTATCCCTTTGGTTTTTGCATATCTCTGTGGATATGCAGCCGTAAGTGCTGCAGCTGAAGTTAAGTCATTGCTGCTTGCTGTACACAGTTCTTCATACCAGCCTTCACTGCTTTTAACAGTGCCTTAAATCTGCTCTTTTAGTTTGCTCTAGGTTTTGCTTGAAGAGTTGCATAGTAATGAGATTACTGTAGCTTCTACTGATATGTATGCTTTCCTAGTATGTACTTACATTTTAGGCAAGTGGTCTGAGTCTTTCATTAGTAGAGAGATGCCTGGGCTGTTTTGATGTTCTACCTGTCCTTTAGTAGGAGACTTCCGAGTAGCTCACCATGTAGCAAACAGTGTTTGCTAACCACCATTAATGATAGTGATGATTCCCTTCAAAATATCTGACACTGGAAGGACATTTATTCTTCAAAAAAATGCTCTGCATGAAGTATGCAATGATCTGCACTTTGCACACCTGACGCTAATGCAAACTTACTTAAATGAATACATCTGCTGTATGTACAAATTATCTCATACTTTATACTTGTATACCAGATCATTGACTTTGTAGATTGCTTGGGATATTATGTCAAGGCCAAAGGCACAGTAGAATTGAGCTGTTTCTTCAGCACATGACATTCCCTAAGGCAGAGATTGCTAAATTGCAATATAGATCTTAAAACTTAACCTCAATTTTTTCTGTAAGAAAACGTGGAAGATGATTTTGGCCAAATAATTTCTCCTAACTCTGTGCACTGATAGGTCAGATCTGCTGCAGGATTTGCTTAGATCATAAGTGATTCATAAGTAAGAGGTACCTGAAACAGGAAAGTGATGAAAGCTAGAATGTTCTGGCAATTCCTAACTCCCCATTGAAAATCATATTGCTGGTTACCTAAAAACTAATCTTGGTCCCACTCTGATGCCTTATTTTGTGTGAATAAACAAAGAAGTGAGTACAAACAAGTAGAGGCCAATGGCAGGACAACAAACAAACCAAAATCATTATGTTTTCAGCTTGGTTATTATATAAGATGACTAATTTTATTTTCATATCAGACACATGAGTGACTGCTCTACTGCCAAAAAAAGAGGGGAATTTTTACTAGTTTCTTCCCTAGAAATACAATTAAGGACTACCCTATATAATCAAATCACATACCATATATTCTTCTTTTTTTTTTTCTGTTGCTAATTGAGTTACATTAAGCATAGCATTGGATGAACTTTCTTACAAAGATTTATACTTTTCTTCAGGGAATGTTTCATTCTCCTCTCGCGTTCACTTGAAAGCCTGTCATCTGAAATCACTCTGTACTTCAGGTTCTAGGATCAGATGAAAGTGGAGAATGCTTTCATACCCCATAGATTTTAATCCCGCACTATACTGACTCAGTTATTTTAAATGAAGAAGTCTTACAATTTCACTCTCAGAGATGTTGCATAAAAATTTTATAAAGAAAAAAAAATTAGTTTTCTATTTTTTTTCTTTTCTTTTTGTGAACAAGGTAAGGGGTTGCCTTTGCAGAATGAATGTTTCCAGGAGATGAAATCTCTGTGCAGTGAACTTCAAAACAATGCTGACTGTATTTATTTATGTCTGTAAGAACAGTCATCTTCACAAACATCCCAGCACATAGCATCATTAAACTGATAGCTTCTACTAAAAAGTAGCCAGCTGAATGCCACTGTAGGAGACTGTATAAAACAAATGTGTTTTCATAATTATCTAGAAGACATGGAGAAAGGAGCTCACACAGTCGCTGTGCCACACTGCTGGACTGTCACTGGTTGCTCAGTGTAACAAATGGAGCTGATTGCTCTGCACAGCAGTGGATAACCAAAATTCTCTATGTCATCACTTACTGTAATACTAGAAACAAGCTCAGTAACATGGAAGCATGAAATTTGCCAACACCTGGTGCAGGTATCCTTACTATTTCCTTTGTACTATTTCCTTTGTACTATTTCCTTCATTTCTCTAGACTTCAAATGTTTATGTATTTATTTAATTTTAGTTCTGGATTAACTTGGATGCCTTTTGTACATATATCATGTTCTGCTGGAAAGTTTTTGGCGTATGGAACTTCAGTAACAATGTGAAGGTCAGCACAACAAGGAACTCATAAAGAAGTAAAATGCTAAGTTGTAAAAATAATTACAAGGGAAAATGCTGGGTGGTAAGTATAAAAAATCCTTCTGAGTTTAATAATTCTTCCATCAAATAAGAAAACTCTATACGACAATCAGACAGTGTAGAAATTCCTTCTGACTTGATGTTGAATAAAAAGATTGTGATACAGCCTGAAAAAATCTTGTAATATTTCACGGAATATCTATGACATCTTTTTAATGTTGATGGTTTGATCTCTCATGCAGGTGGGCAATAGGGAATTCTGAACACAAGGACATCAGGAAGTATTGGTGAGACAATAGACTAGAGTGATGGAATATTTACTATTAGTTTTACATCTTGCTCTTTGAAAAGTGGAAAAAGCCACAGTGAAATCAAACCTTTTTAAATAAAAGAATGAAATGGTAATAATTTAATAAATTCCTAATTTTTTTTCTTTATATTATCAGACACCTTTTTGGGATTACCTAAAAACATTTTTCCAGTATTTGTTCAAAATGACCTTTCAGAAGGTTACCAGGCAAAAGCTGTAGAGAAAGATAAAGAATTTAATTCCTTCTAAAGAGAGACTCTGAACAGTTTGTCTTTCAGAGTACAAAACAGTAAATTTGAAATGGATTGTATAAGGGGAGCTAGAGAAATTGTATCAGCTTCTGTGATAGAGCTGACTCTGATATTGAACAAGGTTTAATGTGAAAGAAGAGTTGCCTTAGAAACAAAGCCAGTAATATATTGATAGATAAGTGATAAAAGAGTTTCCTGACTAGAATGCAGTAAATGAAGGAACTAAAACTGTAATATTTTAGTGGGATGAGATACAAAGTGAATAGATTAATATTAAGGGTAAACTAAACAGAAGATGAACATGTCATCTAAAGGATTAATTTATGAATTTCATTACCCATAGAAAATGCAGTATTTTGAGAAGAAACAGAGATTATTTGAAATATTAAAATGGGATATATTTTGCTTATCTTACTACAATTATTTCATTAAAAGTTCATTTCAATTCCAAATGCTCTATTTAGAAAGAACTTCTCATTGTTAAACTTGACAGTGTTTAATGATTGATATCATGCCTTATTTTTACTGTATAGATATTTCTATTTTCACATCCTCAAATCAACAAGCCTTTGGCTCATCTAGAATGGTTAAATTAGTGTTATTTTCTTTAATAAAGCAGCTTTTGGTCTTTTATTTAGGCTTGAAATTCTACCAGTTTGATTTTTATGTTATACCATTTCTATGTAACTATGCAATCATACTATGTTTCATTATATAAAAGAAGCTTTTATTGCATCTTGTGCCAGCTGATTCAAAATTGCATTAGGTGATGTCCAGACACAGCTTATTGCTTTGTTCTTGATTTCAATATCTATAAACAGTGCTATGATCAATGAAGTACATATTTCATAGTATCATCCTCACACCCTACTAAACCCTTTCTCTAGTAGCATATGACCTTTTTGCTACATGCATTTGGGACAGGCAAATGGGGTGGGGCACCTGAAGGAACCCGTGGGCCTGAAGGAACCCGTGGGTTTCGGGCTGTAAATCCCCCCGGCTAGCTTAGGATTTAAGCCCGCACAGATCCTACATGAACGAAGTAAAGGACAAGAAGCGCTCTTTCTCCACGTGGTTCTGATGTCCTGTTTATTAGCTGGAAGGGGACATCTGCATCGTAGGGTTTCCAGGTGAAGAAGAGAGAGAAAACTCCAAACTCAAGGGACATTTATACCCGTGGAATGGGAGGCGGGGACGGAAAGCCACACCAGTGGGGAGGGGCGAAGGGAGGGGCTTCAAGGGACAAGACCACCTTATCCGAGGGATACACCATCTGAGGAAAGGGGGGAAACATTTGTATAACACAACACCCAGTACAGTATCCAAATAACAATCTAGTGCATCACAACAGGCACCCATCCCCATATCCTTCATAGAAATAGCTGATTAGCGAGTCTGATGATGGCTTCATTCCCCTCCATGGGGACATATCTGAGGCCTTTCAATTTAGCAGGAAATTTTCAGTGAGGAAAATTTGCTGTCTCTACCACATGCAGAATAAGCAGGCTGGGTGCACAGATGCTTATTCTGCAAGGAATTTATTTCCCTTAGACTTGCAATAGTCAATAACAGTTAAAAAAATGCACAAAGAAGGAAGAAGAGAGGGAGCAAAAGAAAAAAGATCAAACTTCTGAATCTTTTTGTTCATTAATGAATAAGAAACACAGCAGAGCTTGTGTGAATACAAATGACTATGGTCAGCTTCTTTTTGTAACTGCATTTTTCATCATATCTGTCATTTTTTCACAAAGCACCGTTGCAGTTGACTAATCTGCTCTGCTGGGATTGTGAGATACAAATAAGTACACAGGGTGTAGGGTGTACAAAGGATCATTCAAACATTTTATCTCAAGGTTGACTGATTGCATTTTGGGAAGTTCTTTATGATGTGTTGAAATTAAATTGAAGTATGTTTTCTGTAACTTGTGGTTCTTGCTGTTGCTTTGCCATCTGTGGAAAAGGCTCTGTGTGTGTTCTACTAAGATGTGATCCCATTATTTATAGTTCTTGATCATTGCTAATGATTCCTGCTATTTTTTCAATTTCATATAAGAAAAATTTATTAATTACTCCACGCCCTGAGTAAATTTAATCTTTAATATACTCAGATCCACTGTTCTAGGGATCTCGTGCTGTCTGCTCTACCAGGCACTGGGCAGAAAGACTTAAGCTTTTGTGTTAGCTTATACTTGGTCTTGGGAAAGTTAACTCTCTTGCAGTGCAGAACCCCAGACTTGTAGATGGAAATTATATTTTACCTAGGTCACAGGATGCATATGTGGAGCTTTGAAGCTCAAATATGCCAGGAAAGTTTCACAGAGTCTATTCTTATGTTTCACATTCTTACTGTTGGGAAATAATTTCATTGTTCTTGGAGTTGCTGAGCAATACAGCCAGGCTCATTCACCAGCTGTGTCACTGAGGATGGGATAATCTTTTTACATGTACAGCAGATCTATAAGACCTGTATTGAACTTTTTCCTTCCTTTTAGTTTTACATTATGAATAGGAGTTGGATTCTGGGAAAGTTCCTGTCAGTTTTATTAAGATAGATAATCTGGTATTCTGCAGAGGAGGGGTTCACAATTTACTTTCGGGCTTAGAAAAAACTTTTTTATTTTGCCCAAGAGTTTAAATGCAATGTCCAATAATAATAATAAAAAAAACCAAACCCAAACAACAACCTAGTGTATAGGAAAGTTTCAGCAATTAGCTTTTTAGATTGAATAGCAGATCTGAAAAGAAGATGGAGCTAGTACGTCTCTATTCCCTCCTTTTCACAGGGCTCTTAAATCGAATTTATGCAGGTGAAATCTTAGTTTTAGCTGTGATTTGCCAATATACTTCAGTAAGCCACACCACTGTGTCCAATCTGCTGTACTCTGGGCATATGCCCCCTATCCATACATGAAGAAAACTTTTAATCTTATGGTCATTAATCTCCTTGAGTTTACTAGCCTGAGATGTGGAGCTTCTCTTCAAGTCTGTCATAACTTTACCATTTTGCATATGCTTTTAGATACTTTGAAGTCTGTAGAGCTAAAGCAGGAGGGGTGGAACCAATAACTGATTCTGGAACGGAATTTATCCAGCTGACAGTAAAAGGACTGGATTGTGACCCCCTTGTCTTTTTTTTATTTGGTGACTTTCTAATGTGACCGTTTGGTGCAGGAGATAAAAGACTAGAATCCCTTTAGATTAAATATACCTAGAACCCAGTCTCTTTCATCCTGGGTAAATGCTATGACTTAAAGCCTGTCATGAAAAAAGCTTACTCATAAAGACTGCTCACACTCACCAATTTATGGATATTTTAAATGAATTACTGACCTTGCCCTGGAGATTACATCTCATCATGGTCCAGCCACTGCTCTTACTACTGCCTGTTCAGGACTGATACCATTTTAATATTTGCTTCTGTCCTTTCTGACTAATCCTATCTAGTATGGATGATCTTGTTGGGCTGTCTCTGTAGTTTATGTAGAAGAAGGGTCTTCTCCCTAGGTGCAAAGTTGCTGCACTGGGTTTCTGTGCTCTATTACCCTTCAGGTACAGTTCATTTCTCATTGCCATCTGTAGAGGAAGCCTGGGAAGATTTAACTTCATCAAGATCAAATAAATCTTTGTGAAAACCTTCACTACTCACCTTAGGTGTTAGAAAGAGTGGTCTTTTCTTTTAAGTATGTATTGGTAGAAGGTGGATCTGGATTTCAAGTGGAAAAAGTATCTAATGTGCAACCAGGACTCTGTTTTTTGTGTTCTTGGGTCTAAAAACAAATCCAACACAGTCTTAGTTTTGGGCTTTTTCCTAATATGAAGGCATGGCTTTTTGTGGGTCATCCTTAGACCCACCAAGGCCTCCTGTTATCAGGCTTCTTATATACTGAAAGCCTCAATTATTTTAGACTGCCTGTTAGAGGTGAATGCCCAGTTTTTTGTCATGGACCTTAATCTAATTGTGTGGAAAATATACTCCACATTCGTGCCTTAGGGAAAGCAGATTTAGAAGTTATTGACTTTCTTACCAATACAGAAAAGATTATGTAGAGATGAGGAAAACTGTGTTTTTAGTTGCATATTGAAATTCTGTTCTCTGATTCCTTTGTTATGTACTTATGTGTGTGTCAGTTTTACCCATTTTAGTTGATTTTTTTTTTTTTTGTGCCAGATGAGTTTCTCAACTTTGGATCTTTAGTTTATCTTACAAACTCTGGGACAGCAAACTGCAGCAAATTTTAAATCTAAGGTTTTTTGGGATCTTCTGTTCTTGTTGAGAGTAAAGAAGATAGTGGATAGCTGGTGGGAATGAGAAGTAAACTTTTTGAACTCATAAGAAACAATTTTACTCTATAGATTAAAGATAATTTAATATGCTTGATTCTTACATGGACTTGGCTGTGCAGCATGTGACCTGATTACTGCATTGCTTAAGACGTGAGATAACAAGGTGAGATATAACATGTTGAATAGAGATTTTTTTTTCCCAAAGCAGTACTGTTTACCAAATCATTGGTAACATCTTATCACACTAAAACAGACATAGGCTTCTTACATTTAGTTTTGAGAGGCTGCTAAAATCCAGTATGTGTGCAGCACCTTTAAATGGTATTGAAAAGCTTGTCTACAGAAAAGATACATAGCATTGAACATCGGTGTCTTCTACACATCTTCACTTTCTGAAAAAACCTGGAGTTTGCCAGGAAAAAACCCAGTTTCTCTTTATCATTTTTGTCATTTAAAGGGATGTAATTTGTAGAATCCCTGAAACACTTGGCATTCCTGTGAATTCCCAATGTATTTTAAACTTTTAGTAACTCCCTATTGCTTCCGTTTAGTTTTGGAAATGAACAGTAGTATAAATTATCATTTTAGATGCATAGTAAGCAGTTCCAGACCCATGTTCTCTTTCTGAAACCAGTCACTGTGATCTTGACCACACCTGTAAAACTTAACGCCAAGATCTTCCCAAACTGGTCTGCTTTAGGAAAAGCATTGCCAGCAGATAAAAGTAGGTGGTTCTTCCTCTCTACCCAGCACAGATGAGGCCACATCTGGAGTGGTGGGCATAGTCCTTGGCCCACCAATATAACAGACATGAACATACTGGAACAAACCCAGCAAAGGGCCAAGAAGATGATGGAGGGGTGGGTGCATCTTACATTCAGTAGAGCTGAGACTTTTCATCTTGGAGAAGAGAAGGCTTGGGAGGATATTAGGAAGTAAAGGTGAAGTAGCCAGACTCCTCTCAGGGGTATTCCCAGTGGCAGGAACTGTGGCAAGAAGAAAAAATTGAAGCAGGAAATTCTGTGTACATTTAGGTAATAAGCTGTTACAGTGAGTTTAGTCAAACTCTGGAACAGGTTACACAGAGAAGTTGTGGGACCACCTTCATTAGAGATGCTCTAAACATGTCTGGACACAGCCCTGACCAGCTTACTTGAACTGTCCCTGCTCTAAGTCAAGTGGTAAAATTAGATGATGTCCAGAGGTGCCTTTGCACCTCAACAGTTCTATGAAAACAGAGCAGTTCCAGATTTCCTAGTGAGAATTGCCTCAGGTCTGAGCTAATGCCTGAATCTCACCCAGGAATATATTGGCAAAAGGTATTTGACCTAAACAAAATCACAGCTGGGATCATTCTAATCTGGAGAGATGTTGAAAAAAAATACAGAAAATGTGCAGATTTCTTTGTGGTAATAAAACCTTTCAGGAATTTGACAATGTATCATAGAATCAGAATGGATTTAGTTGGAAGGGACATTAAAGATCATCCAGCTCCAATCCCCTTGCCATCAGACCAAAGCTCAGAGTTCCATCCCAGCTAGCCTTAAACATTTCCAGGGATGGGGTATCCACAACTTCTCTGGGCAACCTGTTCCAGTGCCTCACCAGATTCACATTAAAGATCTTTTTCCTAATTTTGAATCTAAACCTACTCTCTTTCAGTTTCCCGCCATTCCCCCTTGTGCTGTCACTACATGATCTTGTAAAAAGTTGCTCTTTATTTCTTGTAGACTCCTTTCAGGTACTGGAAGGCTGAAATTAGGTCACCCCTAAGCCTTCTCTTTTCCAATCTGAACAAAATTAAACTAATCTAACTGCTGCTTTATCTGCCTCATGTGAGATTGTTGTGTTAGTTTTTAAAATATTTTCTTCTCTTTTAATATGAGAAGTGAACAATTTGCAGTACACAGCAAATGAGAATATTACTTAACAAATTTCTTGCTGATACCTGGCCCTAGTAAAATCCTCAAGTACTTTTGCTCTCTTTATGTGCCACTTTGTAACCATAGGTTTTGGCCTTTAGTACAGTTCTAAGTACACTGCAGTGTTTTGACATGTTATGTAAGAATTCTTGGTGCCTCATGAAAAAAAGATTGTGGGAAATGTAGGTGCAATCAAAATTAGGTGTTTAGATGCTAGGACAACAAAGATATAAACTTTCTAAACCAGGCAGTTGCATGACATTATCATTAAGAGAAAGACCTTCTGCATGATTTCCTCTGTTATTATCAGATTTTTGTGAGTGCTGTTGTTTCATTTCTGTATAATGCTAATGCATATTGGTTGACGTCAGTAAAATATAAAATATTGTCCTCTCCCATCTGAAGAGGAAAAACAAAAAAACACATCCTAGGTGATTATTTTAGGCCTATATGCACATTCAAGAAAGAAGAGCAAAACAGCCACATAACCTGTGTCCTAGGACAACCTGCTCTCTCACCAAAATAACCCAAACAAACCACAAAACCTGCTGGGAGATGAAGTCCTAATCATCAGTACAGATTGCCCACAAATGTCTCTTAGGAAGTAGATGCCTCAGGATACTGGGAATGACAAATCTCTCCTTAATCTGTAGAGACTGCTAGAGCAGCTCTCTTATGAAGATAGGCTGAGAGAGTTGGAGAGAAGACTCCAGGGAAGCCTCATTACTCAGGATTTAAAGAGGGCTTATAAGAAAAATGAAGAGCAACTTTTGGCATGGACAAGTGTGAGAGGACAAGAGGGAGTGGCTTTGAACTGAGAGTAGGTTTAAATTGCATATTAGGAAGAAATTCTTCACTGCAGGGGTGATCAGGTGCTGGAACAGGTCACACTGTCTTCCCTGATGAATGAATAGGATTTTCAAGTCCAACTGTTTGGTATCTACCTGTCTGTTCATTTTTGTAACTGAGAAGCCCGGGGAGAAATTTATCCTTACTCGTGCTACTTTTTTCCAGCCTAAACCTACAGTTTGGCCCTCAAAAACCTTTGCTCTTCAAAGTAGCATTAAAAATAGAGTGGTATCTTGGTTTATGATTTCAGTCTGTATGAATGCCTGAACATACATGTACATTTTGCCCTGTATGTATGTGATTTATCTGCTTCATTGAAGAATAATATTCTGTGATGCCTGTTGTTGTGCATGTGGGTAACAAAAATAATCTGAAGGTATCATTATTTGAATTTTTAAAGCACAGAAAGGGTCAATCTTGTTTATTTGGTCGTTGTATGGGTTTTTTGTTTGTTTATTAAACCATGGACACATTAATATAACTGAGGAAACTTAAATCACAGCATAATATTTTTCCTATGACACAGTAGGAATATATTTAAAATGCCAGACATATTTATATTTACATACTCTAACATAGTATTTCTCTCTAAGTGATACCTCTGTACAGAGTGCTAAACATTTAGTATTTTAACTACATTGTCTCTGCTTCAGATAATGGGCAAGTACAATGTCTGGTTCAAGTCACAACACACTATGAATATTTTATGGGTTTTATTTTTAGGTAATAATTGTATTAATGTTATGTTTTGAACAAAGTTCATTCTTAAAGAACTCTGGTCTTTGATCTTCAGTATTTGCACGTGTGTGCTTTTTCTTCTTTTGGAATAAGGGATGGCAATTTGAACAAATTTGAACAAATTGATATTATAATACTATTTTTCAGAATTCAGCATAATATATTTTTCAGAATTCAGTTTTTACATATAAAAATAGTAACATGGAACTTAAATTATGGCTATCAGAACAAAATAATGTCTTGATGAACTTGTATAAGGTAAATCACTGGGATATAATCCAGTAGTGAAAATAATAATTACAGCAAAGGAAGCAGCCAGAAGAGTTGGCAGAATTTATCTTGGTGTGAGTAGTCAAGGAAATGAATAGTTTTTTGCAGATTATGTCAGAAACTTGGGGAAGCTGCTATGTCTGGATGGCCTGAGAACATATGCAGCCCCACAGCTTTCATCCTCATGAATTCAGACAGAGAAGCCGCCCCTGCCCTTTTGATTGCAGATCCTGCCACCTCAGGCTGTGGGTGTTGTGGTGGGTGTGCATGGTGCCAGGCCTGAGAGCAAGTAGAAGGGAAGGCAGTGCAGAGGGCTCTACCTGCTTTTCAAGTTGAGCTGAAAGCTGGAGTACTCCAGCCATGTCATGCCACTGCCATGTCACTCCACAGGGCCTCTCACTCACCCCCACACCAGCAGCATCAGGGGGAGAACTGGAAGGGTAAAAGGTAGAGAACTCATGGGTTTAAACAAGGACAGCTTAGTAGGGAGAGCAAAAGCCATGCACGAGAGCCAAGCAAAGCAAATAATTAATTCCAAAGGGCGGGCAGGTGTTCAGCCAGTGCCAGGTGAGCAGGGCTCATCACATGTGCAGCAGCTCCTTGGGTGGACAAACACTGTTGCAACACAGGTCACATGCATGTCACAGCTGAGATGGCCACAATACACCGAGTATCACCATACACTACCAGAAGGCTTCAACCCATACAGAGTAACACCATGCCACATCAGCAAGCTTCAAACCCCTTCCCTTCTTATTCTTTAGCCCAGCCTTTTATGCCCCTCGTGTTCATGCATTGCACTTGTGTGCCTTCTGCTCCCTTTGGTGATATTGGTCAGTGCACCTGGGCACTCCATGTTTCATTGCTTTCAATGCTGTTCACCTGCTTCTCACAGCTGTAGCCCACTGGGGATGAGGCTCAGCCGCAGCCCCACTCCCAATTAGCACAAACTGTGTGCCTACAAAACACCATCACTCCAAATGCTCTGCACTCACTGCTCAGTCCCACCCTGCTCTGCCCCACTACCCTTTCTTCCTTTGCTGCACTTGATATACTGAGCATGATGCCCTGGAATTTCCTTCTGGTCACGTCAGGTCACCTGTCCTGGCTTTGTCTCCTCCCAACCTCTCACTCACCCCCAAGTTCCTCACCAGCATGGCAGTACAGAAAGGAGGAAAGGCCTTGGCTCTGTGCAAGCCCTGCTCAGCAATAACAAAACCATCTCTGTATTATCAACCCTGTGTTCAGCAGAAGTCCAAAACGCAGGCCCGTACCAGCCACTAGGAAGATAAATAATTCTACCTCAACCAAAAAACCTCACAGTCACCCACTGCAGAGCCATTTGGTACCTCCTCTTCTGTCTTTTTACAGACATTTTTCTGATCCTTCACAGTATGCACAGGCATTTTCATGCCACATGAATTTTCCTTGCCAAATTCATAAGTTTGCCGAATAGAGCCTTCTAATAGAAGCTGTCTGCAACCTTCACTATAGGGTGGCTAATATTTCCATGTAATGATAGAAGAAGTGGGTTCTGTTTGTGTGATTCAAATAGTTATGTTGAAATTGAGGAGGCACACAAAGTGTCTCCCTATCATTAAGGAAAATTGAAGAGACAAAATGCTGTAGATAGAGAAGAGGAAGGTTACAATTACTGTCCTTTCTATTTACTCCCTCTGTTCAATCCATACTTTCTCCCTTTTTCCTCCTTTCTCATCTCTTCTGTCACTAACTTTTCCTATTTTTTAATTAGTATCTAGCAGCTTCAGAGACCACAGATTTCAGAGACCACATTTAAAAGGAAGTTATCAGGCTGTGTTTTATGCTGTACCAACTGAGAAACTGCTGGATGAAATACGGTCCCAGGTGAAAGTTATTGCTGCAAAGGCAGGTTTGTCTCAAGACTGCCATGCTTAGAAGCAGAATTTCTTTTGGATTGCAGACATACAAAAACATTTCCCTGCTACTAAGACAGCAAGCAAAAGAGACAGGAAACAATATAAAACCGCTTTGTTTTGAAAACCACTTGTGCTGATCCTTTTGTTTTTCTTTTGAAGCAGATTTCTTTCTCACTCTCATAGAATTTATATACTGGGTCACATTTGCCTGGCATTTTCTAGTATCCTAGATCAATCAGACTAAAGAACTCCTTCCCTGAGAGCAGGAAGCCAAACTAAAAAAGGCTAGCATCATACTTGGCTGACACCAGCTTGGGGGGGGGAAGAAAACTTTAGGCTAGCAGATGTCAGATGTCTCAAAACATCTATTGCTATATAATATAATACAATACATTTGTGCATACCGACTTCTATATATGCTAAATATTTTGTTAGAAAATTTCAAAGGCTTTTCCAGAATCTTTTCTGTCTAAGTCTAAGATCTTCTACTCCAGTCTGCAATCCTCATAAGAAAGATCCTTAATCTTAAGATCTTAATCTATAAGAAAAATCCTTCTAAGAAAAGAAGATTGAAAGTCATAAAAATACCTTTTGGCAAGCAAGACCATAATGACCACCACTCATGGAATCAGTGTTATTTAGGACATCTTTGCTGTATAATACACAATGCTGCCTTCCCTGCAGTTCAGGCAGTTGCTGCTGTCTGCTCTTCATTTCTGAACAGGATTATTCTTATTCATCTCTTAGATTTTTGATTCCTAAGAAATTAGACTTTATTTTTTATTGAAATAATTTAACATAAAAACTTAGGATTTAGACTTGTGCTGAACTCAACTGTTTTATTTTTCTCACAGCAGTTAGGTATACATCTGTCCTAAATGCAGGAAATTACACTTATCTGTCTTGGTGCTGAATTTTTAAATATTTGCTTAAAAGGTATTCATCAAATATGCCTTTATTTCATAAAAAAACAGATAAATAGCAAAGAATCTAAATAAAATTCTGTCTTAGGCCATGTTTTCTTGAGGACTTTGTTACCTTGCAAGTATAAGCTGAAAGCCTTCTTCCTGGCTCTTTTTACTAACTTATTAACTCCAGACTGCATATGAAGTCATAAAGGTAGCTTGCAGCTATGTGGCATAGGAAAGAAGGATTATTGTATGGTACTTTGGGTAAAAAAATACCTTAGATTGAAGTTTATGTTCTCCAAGATATTAATTACCAAAAACATAGACAAGGAGGTGGGGCTACAATTCTGGCTAAGAGAGAAACATTGAGATCCTGAATGTGAGTATTGTGGGATACAAGTATTAATACCTTAACTAATTAGCACCTTTCAGATGCTAGTCTGACCTTGGCGTCCAATAGACTCCACAGGCAGTGACAGGAAACTTGTTAGGACTTCTCAGTCACACGCTTTTATCTGACTGCAGAATTCTCATGTTTTGCTACAGTTTTAAGACTGATGCTTACTGTGTAGGCAGGGCCAGGAGCTGGACTGAATGATCCTGACTGGTCCTTTCCAACTCAGCATATTCTGTGATTTTCTAGATGTTGTCTGAGAACTGTTTCTGTGCTATGCGATAAGCACACTCCAACTCATGCTCAGGTCAAGTCTTTATGACTGTCCATCTTGTCTGTATAGAAGCTACATTCGTGTTTGTCTTTAGTTTGAGCTTCAAAGTATGCCAGGTCAAGAGGGATGCTCAGATAAGCCCACTGCTTTCCTATGGCCCTGGGCACATGCAGTATGGGTGGACTCAGCATGTTGGTGTTGATAACACTCATGTTCAACCGACACCACCCTTGCAGCACTTTACAATGCTTGCAAAACATGGCAATGCAACACATCATGAGCAGAAAGCTGCTCCCCTAGGCCTGAACTGTGAAGTATTATCTCACTTGAAATATGAGAACTGAGTTTGCTGAGGTGGCTGTTGACTAGTGTGAAGCAGTTATGCATCTTTTCCCATCTCTTGTAGAAAAGCACCCTGAGGATATAAAGACTTGTAAAAGCTTTTCTGTCCAGTCATCTATGAGCTGATTTTTTAATGTTGCTAAAGCTGTCTTTTTCCATTTCTGCATCTACGTGTTGGATGTTATGTTAATAGAGAGTGGTACTTTGAGTTATATTAAATTTTCAGAAGCCTATTCTAGCCTCTTGCTCTATTTCTGCCCTTGTAATTTATCATAAGTGAGTAGCTTGCTGTCTGCTAGTAAGGATTGAGATTTCCAGTTTTCCATTACTTGAAATGTTTTGTCTGACTCCTTTCCCCCTTTTTTTTTGATATGCTCTGCTAACATTGATGATTAAGGCAGCTTTTGAAAGAGAACTGTTCCCATTATCTGCTGCATTGTACATTTTCTTTTTACTCTTGTTGTTTTCAAAGCAACTGTGTCATGGATTTTTTAATTCCTTCCCAGGTAGCCCTTGCTTGCATATTTTAAAATCCCTGTGAATTGTTTTTATTAATTTCTGTGTCCATAGTTTAGCCATCTATGGGGGAGAGTGGAAGGGAGACTGCCATTAAAGTTTGCAAGTCTGGGGGAAATTTGGCATATATTGCAATTACCAGTATCCACCAGGTTGTCAGAGGTCACTAAGCTCAGTAATCAGTGTCATAATCCTTGCTGCTGTTGTTGGGAGTTACTGATGTGTATTTGTGAGGTCCTGAATGTTGTATTGCCAGCTTACTTGCAGTCAAGAGATCTCAGCACTCTTAACTTGAGGAATGGCCAAAAGTTTGGTACAATGGCTAAGATTTATTGGAGGCAAGCACAGTTCCAACACATTTAACTTACCAGGAAGGAAGTTAAGGGATATTTACTGATGGAAAGGTGCTTGCTGAAACACAGTGATATCATTTACCCTGTACTGGTCATTGTCAGACTTTTATCCTTTGTTGTGATATGGTAAAAAGAGCACAACATGTCTCTCACATGCCAGCTATATCGTTTTCTTACTGTCCTATCTTGTATGTACCCTTTCTAGCCCAATCTCATTTTGCACTTATTATAATATTCCTTTTCCACCTTTGCAGTAAGATTGCACATATGAGTCAATGCCTTAGCACAAGCCTTTGTGTTGCTGGTATTCTGGTGAACCCTGGCAGTCACAGAACATATTTCCCCATCAGACATGTGGTTCCATCAAACATGGGACAAATAAAACCTTATTTCTTATTGATTTGTCTTGCATTAATTTAATGAACTTTCTGTAATCCAATGAAGTGTGAAATCATATTGTAACATCTCCCTCACAAGGGATTCTTGTAGGGTGTCTTATCTTTGCACAAAATGCGTAAACAATTCTAACTTCCTGCCAGACATACAGTAGAAGATCTGACTGAAAAGTACTTAGATCAGTATTGATGGGAAGATAGAGGTCTTGATAATAGCTGAGCCAGGGTATTTCAGGACTTGTGTGTATCATATGCATATGAGTGAGCCTGTACTTAAATTGTAAATGAACACAAGGAAATCAGGCCGACAGTTTCTGTCTAAAATAGGGCAGCTTTCATTATATTACAAGCAAACCAAAGAGTCTCCTTAAATACCTACCTGGCTTTGAAAGTTATTCCTGGGGAATTCAGAAGTCTGCACAGAAATAAGGAGAGAAACTAACTGAAGGAAGAAAAGCAAAGAAAATAATCTGAGATGAAAGAATCCATCCCCCATCTTACAACTTTTGTCACAGAAAAGGTGACTGGTAGTTCACAGGAAAGGCATGAAACTCCTTACAGCATTGTTAAAGACGTGTTCCAGGTGATTAGTGTTGTCTATCATGAGTTTATTTCTTGCATCTCTTGAAATATGGATAATCCTGAAAAAATCTACACCAGAAAGTGTATTCATTTCTACTCAGAACTAAACTTTGCCAGATTGGATTTGGATTCTTGATGTGGAAGAAAAATAGGAATTGACTACTCAGATACTTCTTTTAAGGGTGAAATATATTTTCAAAAATCCCAAACTTCCTAAATTGTGAAAAGTGGAGGAAGAAAGTGCCCTAAAGCATCCTCTTACTGTCTGCATTCCTATAATTACTGTATCAGTTTCTTCTTTTGGTTTGGCTTGTTTCAAGCTCTACTGCCAAGAAGGCTATATGTGTGAACTCGCTCTTACTATTAGCACAGTGATGAAGAGGTTGACAGGTTCTCTTCTCTTGCCTGAAGCCGCTACCTCGTCAGCCTGGCTGATGCTGCCTCTGTAATTTTTTCTTGTCATATATTCTTGTTTCCTGTGGTTTTTACTTCTTTACTACATGACAGTCACATAGATGAAAAGCAGCCAAAGGAAAAGAGAGTAAAAAATTCAATTCAATCAGTAACTATAAATAATACACCTTCAAGAAAAAAAAAATAATTAAATGGGTGAGAAGTCCAGCATACAAGAGGCTACTGAAAAGTTTGGGAGTATTTTATCAAAATCAGTAGTGACAATCAAGTCATGTGATCATGAAGGCAGAAAATAAAAATTAAATAAGGACTTACTCAAAAGGGGATTTTTTTCTGTTACAGTGCACAGTGTGATGACTTTGGCTCTCAAGATATCCAAGTTCCCAACTTTGTTTAGGAAGAAATAGGAAGTACTATTATAACATCTGACAAATATTAAATTACAATCAATAGTAATTGGTATACATAGTGAGTTATAAATATAATGAATAAATAGACGTGGGAATCTAAACATAGGAACAACTTCCTGTAAGTAACCATTGTGAAGGCAATAGCAATGACAAAGTATAATTTTAAGATAGTTAAACTATATCTGTAATGAAAGAAATGCCAGTACCACTCAAGGTAACCCTAAGATTTGAACAGCCAAACTATGATGAAAAACAATAGTGTTTAATAACTTTTGATTTCCATATTTTAAAAAAGGGGGGGATATATTTATGTCTCAGAATAACAAAGTGCTCTCTAGTCCACTGATAAGAGAGCTCATAAGAGAGCAATAATAGTATTTAAGATCTAAAAGCCAAGATAGCTTTGCCCAGAAGCCTTTTAAGATTCAGTAGATGCTCTTTTTAGACCTGAGAGTCCTGGTGAACAACAGCTTTAAAATGAACCATCAGTGTTCCCTGGAAAATAAGAGGGCCAAAAGCATGGGTGTCTTTGACTATTGGCAAGAGCTGGACAGGTGGGTTGAAGGCATCCATCCCTCAAAAGGCTAAAGAAAGATCCAGCTGCTGCCTGTAGCTGTTTGTTGGGATATGAGAGAGAAGGTGCAGCCAGACTTCTCAGTGCTACACAGAGAAGAATGGGAGGTTCAGCACAGGGAGTTCCAGGGCAGTGCAAGGAAAAAATAATTTCTATGAGAGTGGTCAAACATTGAAAAGTTGTCTGGACAGGGAGTGAGATGACCATCCTTGAAGCTATGCAAAACTGAACACGGCTCTGAATAACCTGTTCTTATGAGGCCTTCGCTGGGCAAAGGAGCTTTGGATGTCCCTTCAAACTGGTGTGATTCCATGTTTCTAGGGTTAAAGGATATTAATTAAAAAAAAAATATGAAAGGTATTCTAAAATTATAGAAGAACCCTCCAGTTAGGAATAAGGCTGGGCTTCATGTTGTTTACTGAGTTAAAAATTGGTTAGGTAGCCACACAGGAATCCCAGGCAAAAAGTAATAGCTGTAAGTTGTTACAATGAACCAGCAGCAAATCATGTGAGTATCAGAAATAATGAAAGTTTGGAAAATCAAGCCTTGAAGACCTGCGAGATCTGATGTCTAATAAAAGTGGGACTCGTGTGGTATTCGCATGCCCTCTGAACAGAGAGAAGCTGTGAGACAAGCAGAGAAGAAGGGAAAGCACAATTCTTATCTTGCTTGCTGTGCCTGTGTTGTGCCAAAGTAGAATGTAATATGGAGATTGTTTACCCAAAGTGAGGATATTTTGCTTCCTTGGCCTATCAGGGCCAAGAGTGTGAGTGCTTCGGGACTGTCTTCTGACAGTGATGAGACAGTCACGAGATTCAGTGCAGTATGAGCAGTAGTGAGCAAGAGTGAGTGCGTGGCAGATTCAGTTTTAGATTCATAGAATAATATAGTGTAATAAAGTACTTAATTAGCCTTCTGATAAGATGGAGTCTTCCTCATCATTCTCTCCCCTCGTCAGGGCCATTCTCAGCGTTGCTATACTCATGGGTGCTTTAAAATATCCTTTTTTCTTTTTTTACCATTAAAAAAAACCCCAGAAACAGAAAATCCTTGAAATCTTTTCCACCTGCTTGAGTATGTTTGAAATTTCTGGCCAGCTCATGGTTCCTGTCATGAGATTGATCAACAAGAAAGTGAATATGGAGACAGTGTCTTATTTCTGTAGGAAACCAGGCTGAAAATAAAAGGACGAAAAATCTAATTAGGACCAGGCAACTTAATATTATGGAAAGAAGTCTTGTCCAGGAAACATGGTTTCATTCACCCATATCATTAGAACTGGGATTCATAAAACTAAAAGCAAAGAATAAAAGTATTTATGTGTTTTATTAGTCACTCGTAACACCTTGACTGCCAAAAATATGATTATGAATTATCAGTAAAGAGATTTTTAAAGGGATTAAGAACTGCCTTGTTGAAAAGAACTGGAAAATAAGCTGTCAGTGGGGAGTCAGAGCAGCATAGAAGCTCAGCTTGTAGGGTTCCTTAGTATTAACTTGTTCCAGTCAATGACTGAAGGTGAATATGAAATCACTGATAACAAACTCAGGCAATTCAAATAAAAGCAGGGCATGCATTTTCGCCATTAGGAAGTATAGTCCCCTGTGGACAAACTAAGGGAAGCAGCAATCTTCTAATCCCATTATGACTTCAAATTAAAGGAAAAAAAAAATGCTGCTAGGATGCTTTTTTGCTAAGGCTGTTGACTTATCTCAGATAAGGTGAGTGAATATAACCTTTTCATCTTTTCCCTCCAAGAGTTGAAATCAGATGGTTTAATAGCTCTTTCTTTTTGGAAACCCTAGTCATTGAAAACAGTGACAGAAAAATGTCATTGATGAGACCAAAGAGATAAAAACTGAAAGAGAAAAAAAATATTAGGGAAAAAAAGAAAACCTGTGATTAAAACCAAGATAGCTATTGCCTAATTTTGTGTTACTAAAAAAAAATATTCTTAAAATTCATCTTCAGCTAGGACTAGACTTGTTGGATTTTAGTAAAAGGTTCTTGACTCAGAGGGTCACTGGAGGTCACTCAGAGGGTCGCTCAGAGGCTGGGCACTGGAACAGGCTCCCCAGGGAAGTGGTCACAGCACCAAGTCTGACAGAGTTCAAGAAGTGTTTGCACAATGCTCTCAAGCACATGGTGTGTCCTGTGCAGGGCAGGGAGTTGGACTTCATGATCTTTGTGTGTCTCTTCCAATTCAGCTGATTCTGTGATTCTGTGAAGCTTGGGAAAATGCAGTCAAAAACTCTATCTTATTCTTAGATTCAGCTTTCAAAGACAGAAAATTCAGGCAGCCAAGGAATCCCATCCTAATGTCATTTACACTAGTGTTATGCAGTAGCTCAGGCTGTCAGTAGATTCCTGGCAAATGTTTCAAGGGCTTCCAGTAGCAAACAAAGTTGTTAAGGTACCTTTCAAAATAGAATGACTGGAAAAATGACAGCATGTTGCTTATGTTCATCTGGCAACACACATAGCCTCCCCACCCCCCTCCCCCCTTCCTTACTAGAAATCCTGAAAAAGTCAAGCAGTGAAAATAGAAATGTGTTCTTTGGATTGAGCAAAGGGGTTCCAAACAGGAGCATACACTGAAACCTCTGCATACAGATTAGAAGCTTATTGCTCCTCTGTGCACACTTATGGCCATTAGCAGCTTCACACCCTTGTACACGTATTATTTTCAGAAAGAACTGTGTTGAAAGTTTAAAGAACTTTCTCACTATTGCAGTCTTGTTTTTTCATTGCAATACTAATAGTAAGTCCTGTTAAGCTTTTTCCAGCTGCTTCACTTCCTATTTGTTTGTAGGAGTCCAGTTTTCTTCTTTGAAAAAACACTACGAAATCCTAAACATTTTTTAACCTTGTGTGCTGCCTTTTTACATATTAAAAGCAGTGTTTCATCTTAGACTAATTCTATATCCAGTGTTCAGTAACTATCCTCACACACGTGCTTGGTCTTTCCAAGACCTTATGTCCAAGTGTCCAGAGTACCAGCCTGCCCTGAGGGTGCCTGGTCGCTCTGCCCATCAAACTGGGGGGGCCATGGAGCTGAAGTGTCTGAAACTACACATCCTGTTGGGTGACAGTGGCAAAGCTTCCTATATCCCTATGAAAATTGGTGTCTCCTCTGTTGTTTTTTTTAAGTTTTGTGCCTTCTCTTTTACCTTCTCTTGCTGTCAAACCTTGTATGCTAGCAGCATATGTGCTTATGCTTCTTGTGCTCCCAAGTCTTGCACTGTCTTGCCAAATTATGCTGTGGACCAGGTGTCAACTGCATAATTTTTTGCAAGAATAATCCCCATCTGAAGCATGCACTCCTGTAAGCCTCATCAGAAATCTTAGGTTTTTTACTGTGCACTTCTTTGAGCTGTTATGCTTTTCTTTAGGGATCTTGAATGGACTCTTTAGGAACTTTTGTGTATGTTCCAGTGAAAATGGATGAAAGAAAAATGAGCTTAAACAAAAACTATCACCAAAAGCAATTTTTACCTTTTTATTTATTTGTGTGTAGATAAGTATAAATGAAACTTTTTGAGGTTGCAGTCTGCTTTAACTGTAATTAAGTCTTAATTGTACAAGACATTTGATCTCTGGCAGAATCCTACCAGGAAGGTGTCACTGCTCCAGTTTTGCTGTGGTCAGTTTTCTAAATCTAAGCACTTGGATGCAGAGTTAGGATCCCATTCTCTCCTGGACATACAGTCTCTCTCCTGGTTCATATAGTCTCTCCACTCACACTCCTCTTTGCAGTGTCTGATCCCTGGCTGAGCAGTGATTCTCTCCATTAAATTCTCCTGTCTGTTCATACCAGGACAGATGCTCCCACTTCCTCCAGGTTCAGTGGGACTTGTAAGTACAAGCAGTGAGCTGATACATATAAGGCAAGCATTACAAAACCTTTCTGCCAAGCCTACATTTCTGTGGGAATGGTTGTGTCTTGGTCTGTTTTGCACCACACTCAAAGTTGTCAGTGTTTAGTATGTAATGTCTTTCAAAAATGCTCGAAGCTGTATGCAAAAAGCAGTGCTAGAGCAAAGTAACTCAGAGCTTTCTTATGGGTCTGTGAAGTGAAATGGTTGATGTTGAAGACCCAATGACCATTCTATATGCATCTCATAGCCCTCTTACTTGCACTTACACACTTAAATATACCTAAATTTAATTTGGAGTGTCTTTTATACCAATAGAATGCAGAATATCAGGAGTTTTTTTCCATTTTCTGGCAATGCAAACATTTCTTCATAAACATAGATGAAATCCCTTTGCTCAAGCAGTAGTTTTTCTAATTAAACACTTCCCTGAGTTGCTTTAAAATCATTGCTGTAAGATCATTTTCAGTTTCATCTGTTGAGGTGAGACTGATTGAATCTGAGTAGAAGGCTTCAGGTTGTGATCTTTGCAAGGAAGTTAAACATGGAATTCATTGATAAGAGTAAATAAGGGCTGGAACAAAAAAGAAGTAAAGATGCTTGTAGCACAAATGAGCTATAAACCAAATGTAAATGCTAGAGGTGTGGTCAGGATCTTTACCCGACTAGTATTCACAAGCCAAGTAAACAATAATCAGGGGTTTGGTACCTAGAATTGAGATGTGTGTTTTATAAAAGGAGAATTGTAGAGGTCAACCTTCAGACTCAAACCACTGGATACTGAATTTTAGAATGTTGGTGCTTTAAAAGTTACCTGAATAACCTGAAGACTCTACATGAGTCTATGTCTGTGGCTAAAGAGACCAAAAGATCCTGCTAAGTGAGAAAGAAAGACTTCCAAAGGAAACTATCTCAAAAATTGCCTCTTCCTCCTGTTACATCTATACCAGTGTTCTTTGCCTTTAACATTTGGCATTATTCATGTCAGCAAGCCTTCTACTATCACATTTGCCATTTCACATACTTTTCTATTAAGTTTTCACTGTAGTATTTTAGTTGTTATGTAACATTTATTTCTGTAAAGTATTCTCCAACTCCATAGTTCAGCTCTAAGTGTATTCATCATTACTTGTATCAAGCCTTTTGTCCATCATTTTGATGACTCTGAGGTGCACAGCAGTATGTTATTTGGGGAGAAGCTGCAATCCTATCAAAAAAAAAGTACATTCTGTACACATTTTTGTCTATTCACTAATTTAGTTGGTGTCCATACTGTCAAATCTTCTCAACTTTAACTAGAGGAATCAAATTCTCTTTCCTGGACCTTGTTGCCTAGTTAAACACCAAGTATTTACCTTGCAGATTGCTCTGGCTAATACATTTCTGCTATAGGAATTCTTAAGCATCTCCATCTCTATGTGTCACTAGTAGAAGCATTAGGAAATATTTCTTTCCCACTACACTTATAAGCAGATCAGGGTTCTCAAACTCCTGCCGTTTCTTTCACAAGCAGTACTCTGTAAGATTCTTACATACATTATGCTAAATTGTGTTTCATCTTTTCAAGTGAAATGATGCTCCATTTGTTCAAATGCTGCATATGCAAGCAGTCATGGTGTGAGCACCCCTGCTGTAATGAGACATGTGAGTAGAGCTAAGCCCAGCTGCATTGGCCTTCCCTTGACAGCACTCAGATAATAAATGAAATGATCAGTCAACAGTGCTGAAAGTCTCTTGGAGATGTAATCCCTCTTGTTATTCTGCCTTCAGCAACTTCAGAACAGATCCTTGGTGCCACAAAATGACACAGGAGAATCTCATACTACTGACTAACTATATAGTAAGTAAGCGTGTAAAATTCGAAGTTAACGCATGGCATAAAACCACAATTTCAGCAGATGACAAATGAGAATGTCAACACTTCAGAAAAGAAAGCACGTCAGAAAGAAACCCTGGAGTCATGATGAGAAGTTCAGTGAAAAGACCACCAACATGATGTTTAGGACTGGTCAAGCAATAAAACAGAAAGATTAGAGTTCTTGGGAAAAGATGAGGCAACAAATCAAATATGCTATGCCACTGTTTAGTTGATGACATACCTGTTAAATGGTGTTTTAGCCTCAAAATGGATACAGTAGAACTTTAAAAGTCTCAGAGAAGGTGAAGTGAATTATGAGAGGAGGTTGGGAGGTAAACTAAATAGAACTTGGAAAAGAGACAGCTGAATGGGAAAAAATAAGTGTTAGTTTTCATGAGAGCTATGAAGAAGATAAAATTTCCATTTTTTCCTTAGAAATAAGTAGAGGGAAAACAAGACATTGCAAGGCAGTATTTTAGCTACACAAAACCCAATAATTTTCTGTATTTTTAGTAGTGGAACTCACTCACTTGTAAGAGGAATGAGGTATGGAAAAATGTATGGAAATATTCTCATAGTCTCTCCCTGAATATCCACTGGGGTCAAGGCTGAAAACATGTTACAGGGCTGAAAAAGAAATTGTTTTATTGTTTGCTTTGTTAGTGATATTTCAAAGCACAGACACAGTGTGTCACAGATACAGTGAGGAAGTTGTGCCTCTCCCTTTGCTTCCTGGAGTAACTGGATCACATATTAGCTCACAGTAGATGCCAGTATTGCTGAAGTAAAAGAAGCAGCTGACAGGATCAGAATGTTTGTGCAGGTACAAATGAAGAGAAAGCATTTCTTTCCCGTGTTGTTTCCAATGTCTTGTCAAAACCTAAAAAGTAATAACCACAGGGTCACTTCTGTTGGCCTTGCTCATGTTTTACTTTACTGGTTATAGCTGACCAAGAACTGAAAGGGGGAGGACATTGCAATGGTAAGGATGACAGCCCCCTAAGGGGAAAGGAGAATTTAAAGTGAACTAAATGAGAGAGAGTGCGTGCACAAGGGGTGCCTGGCAGCAGGGCATCAGGGAACAAAAGCACTCAGTGTGTGAATCAATACTCTCTTTAGAAATTCATAGGGAAACATCCAGCTTTCCTCCAGGCTCACAACTGCACCACATTGATGGTGACGTGAGCAGCTGCTTTCCTCGGGCATTGGTACTTTTGGTAATATTAGAGCACAGTTGTGGTGCTCTGCATTTATACTTTCTCTGCCATTTGATGTAGTGTTTTCTTTTTTACTGCCAGAAGTTCACAGTTCTCATTTAATTCTCATTCTGAGCACAACAGCTGAGTTGCTAATGCATGGAAAAGCATTGCCCAGAATTAATATGATTACATTCAGACCATCTCCTACCATCTTCTTGTCAGCCCTTATGAGCTTAAGTTATACTTCTTTTGGACTGACCTTTTTGCTAATTAGACATGAGAGTACAGAGAAATATCTAGGTGCTAGGATAATGCCTTACTATGGTAAGGAGGGAAAAAAGCCTTAGTCTTCTATAAAAAGTGTCATTTCTTGTAGAAAACATATAGCCAGGACCCTGGCCCTCTTTCAGCAACACAGTTTCTGCTTTCGTGTCAATTGAAACTCTTTTAAGAAATGTATGTATTTCTCTATCAAAACATAAAGAGGTGGTGTTTTTTGGTTTTTTTTTTTGTTTTGTTTTGTTTTTGTTTTTTTTTTTTCTGTGCTAAAACGTTGTCTATTGTCTATCTTGGGTTAAATTAAAAACTGACAGCTTTAACTGTGCTAGTGATCACATTCCCTTATGGAGACTGGAATTGCTGGACTAGACCAGAACTAGTAGGGTGATTCTACTCCTACTGATGATCTGCAGCAAATACTGTAGACAAACATGCCAGAAACACCTGTCTGCAAATGTAAAGTGGTCTTCATTCTAATCCTTTTAAATTAGACTTTAGGTCTTGAAATTTAGGATTTTATATTCTCTCCTTTTTGTAGTCCTTATGTTAAATTTAACAAACTGATTCTTCTCCTATGAAGCATCAACTCTGCTTTGTGGCCTATTCAAATGCACAACTGTGTATTTTCTGAGGTTCATGAAGATCGATAGGCTTCAGAACCAGGACACGTTGCCTATTTGTGTGATTCTCAGTACAGGATGGCACACACCAATTCAAATCAATGATTTCTGTGGGAGCTGTAGTTCATGCTGGCTGTGACTCTGCTGGAGGTGTTTTGATGCTTGTTCAGGAGTTATGTGCCCCTGCCAGGAATCTATACTGCTGAAGCAAGGGTTTCTGCCCAATATGTTTATAAAATTGAGGGAGCTTAATGCATCACTGTACTTTGCTGTGGGGTGAGCAAATAGGTCATGGTCATACTAAGGAAAAGGCAATGTTTATCTCTCTCCAGAGAGACCTCAGGGTGACTCACACCACCAACAAACAGCTAAACTGACCAGGGGGTGTTTGCTTCTGCCCCAAAGCTTGCAGTTATCTGTGGCAGAGGAACACAAGGCTGCTGCTGCAGAAGCCAGGGACAGCTTTTTGTTTACCATAAGTATTATTGAGGGGGCCCGACAGCATATGTTGCTTTCACCTTTAATCTTCATGTCAGTGAAAAAGCCCCACATCTGTGCCTTATGAATCTGTGAACAATGTTAGTAGCACTTGTAAAAGCAGAGCTCTGGAATGTGATTCAGCATTGCAGCCAATTAGTCAAGCAGGAAAATCGCATAACCTTTACATTCCTACTTCATATCCAACACCCAGGGAAAGCAGTACCACAGTCACAACTAGCTTCTGGAGTCAATCTGTTTAATTAATGCCACTTTCGTTGTCAGTATTTCTAAAGCAAAGAACATCCAACAAAAAAACCCCTCAAAAAACTTAAAGCAAAATAAGGGGTCTTAGCAACTTTCTGGAAGGATTTCTTGCCAAAACATGAGTAAATAGCAAGTCACAGGAGACCTATAGCCCTCAGGCAGAACTCAGATTCAAAGAGATCAGCATGACACCTTGTGCTTCTCGGCTCTTCTCATTGCTGCCTGCCAACTTTTTTGTGTGTTTACAAAATACATTTTGCTTTGTGTAGACCTGAGTATGAAATTCTAAATTTTAATGCAGCTTGTGTTTTTGATTATCAGCATTAGTTGCTAAAGAAACAACTTGGGCATTGCATAATCCTGTTTCTTTCAGCAGCTAAGATCAGACAGGGTATGATTGGAATCACAGATCAAAACATAGTACACAGAAAGAACTGAACAGGGTGCTTTCACTCTATGAACAGTGATTTCTGTCACAGAGATTTTTTTTCAATATAATTCATACATCATTCCTCATGACATATGGCAAATATAAAGACAATCTAAGTAAATGCCTGGAATTTAGAAGACATACAGCAGCTATACAATATAAGTCCAGCAGAAATATTGCTGTAGCACTCTAAATCTGACTGTATATTTACAGGCATCTCTCCTTGTCATGGTTAAATAAGAGGTATAAGCTTTTCAAAAAGCAGTGTGCTCACAATGTTTATTTGCCCTGTTTAAAGTAGGGGTACTAAAGAGAGACAAGAGAGTCAGGAAAGAATAGAATACTGCATAACATTAGCTAAAGACAAGAAATAGGTGCTATTCCTGTGGAACTATATTGTCATTGTTACAAGAGTAAGTATTCTTCTAGAAACTTATGCTGGTACTTCACCAGAGACAATTCTTGCCTGTTTCAAATAGTAGCACACATTATAGTCCTAGTTTTCTTTATACTGCCATAAACTGTAGCATTCTTCTGAGACACTGAAATGTAGAAGGATCTGGGACACTTGAGTTTTCTCATGTCTATTGAACTGGCTGCATTTGTTCAAGTCTGACATGATGAAAAATGTTAGTAAAAAGACAGTTCTTGCCTTGCATGACTTTTATCCAACAGAATAAGAAGTTGTTTGATAACCCTGCTTCTGTTTGGAACAATGGCAAAATAGAATCGGATCTTTATGATCAGATACTCTTAGATTTTTTTAAAATTTTTTTGCTGATTGAAGACTTCACTGGGTCATTTTTCTACTTTTTTAAACAAATATAGTAGACACCTAAATGGATAATGTTGCTCAAAATCCTGTATTTATGATCAGTGCACTCTCCATTAGGATACCTAAGGTAAAATTCAAGGCAGATTACAGACCTGTCTAGCCAAATTTAGGTGTTCTCTGTTTCTGTGCTCCAAAAGATAGGCAAAGCTGGGTATGAAGCATACAGATAATTGATTCTATTCAGAAATATTAACTTTTCTCCAAATGCAGGGAAAGAGGATTGACTTCTAATCAGAATAATAAGGAGCTCAGACTGGTTCTAGTATCCTACCTAGAAAAGCTCTCTGTATTTTCGTGGCAAGTATGAACTTTGCATAGTACCATCCAAAGTATTTGTCCCTGGTTCACTCACAATCCTAACAGCAGAAGTTTTCTGACTATAGCTGAGCCACAAGTTAAGTCTTTCATTGGCATCACATTAATTTAGAAAAATCATGATGAATATTGAATTAGAAATTAGAGCAAGAGCTTTTATTCTTGTTCTTCTACCTTCTCAATTGCAGGAACAATTTATGGCTCATTTAATATTACCCTTATTTGATTAAACTGCAGCCTGTCTTGACCTAACAGCATTTAAGGCACCAAGTTAGAATACTGAATATCAGTGGCTGTGCTGGATGTGATTTGAGACTTCTCTAAATATTTTACATAGGTTTCTTTTCCATTTTGGGACACAATGAAATAGCCATGACATGGAAATTTTTTCATAGCGTTGAAATGTGATTGCTTGAACTACAAGGTGGCCTTAAACATGATGATTTAAACATGATGAAAAAATCATTTGCCTTTGTGAATGTTTAAGTGACAAAGAGTGGAACTTAAAATATTTGTATAGAAATAAAAATTCTTAACAGTAAAGTAAAATGTTTATTATTAACACAAGAGTAAAATATTTATTAAACAGCAAGTTGAGACTAGACTACTGTTAAAATTTCCACATGGGTTATATTTTCAGAGGTTCCTCATTCTAGTACTCACCATTTCCTTCCATTATTAGCATTTTGGTTTAGAATTGGCATAGTTCAGAGATGATTTTGTCTAAACTTCTGAAATAAAAAATAAATTGTACTTTTCCAGCTCTGTCATCAGCTAAAATTATCCTTGTCTACAAAAGGAATGGACTCAGTTTGTCATGGTTTGTCACAGATAACAGGCAAGACAATGCATAAAGACCAATGAGAGAGATGAGAGGAATTGTAAATCAGGATACTGAGAAAGACAAGGCTCTCATAGGCTTCCAGGCACATGAGTTATTTTCAAAACTGAGCTCCTGCCTGCCACCCTCAAAAGCTGTTTCCCAAGTATTTAACATCTTTGGAGTATTGTTTCTCCTGACACTCATTTTTTCTTCACTGGCTCACTTTTTTTCGTTTCAATGTTCAAAATAAACTCAGTGATACAAATCATTGTAACAAAGTTATGCACAAAGCAGAAGAATTGACAATCCAATGCTTTGGGCATCATTTTACATTTATTTCAACAGTTCATGTTCAGTGTCAGAATAGTTTGGGTAAAGGGGATGCACAATACAGCCTTGATTGTAGGAAATGTATCCATAACCAAGAGATGGAATTGTATTTATCCAAGCTGTTTTTTATTGTGTGGATTTTTGTGTCTCTAAAAAAATGATGAATGATTCAAGAAAGCATGACATGCAACAGTTCAAAATAGTGTTGTGAATTTAAAGTTGAAAATAGTACTAAAATAAAATATCACCTCCCTCCCTGTTCCTCATTCTTCAGATATATTTAAACCAAAATAAAATTGCTTTTAGATTTTTTTTTCCGGAGGATTTTTGTGATGAACTGTAGGTTTAGAAGAAAGGCAATAAATGGCAAGTTCTCCCAACCCCAGACACTCATGGCAGCACCTTGGTATTATTTAATAGATCCTCTCAACTCCACTGACCTTAAAAGGAGCATAGTATTCCCCTCCACAACCCTCTCTGACAATTGTCCCTTTTTTTTCACATGATGCATATGGGATAGAGCCTGGTAGTTTCCTGTTATTTTCTTCACAATTAGCATTTAATTTTTTCTGCACTGATCTGTTCAAATGTCTAAACACAAATGGAGATTGTCTCTCTATTTTTAATTCAGCTACACAAATGGAATCTGATGGAAATTTTATTTTTTGCAGTGAGTATGTAAGTTTAATAAGAGAGTTTTGGGGTTTTTTTCTTTCAAAACTGTGAAAATACACTATCTGAGGATACAGTATGAAAATAATTGTTAATATGTAAATAGCTGATAAAAGTTTACAGAGAGCTCCATTGTGTTAACACACAGAGCCAGGAACCACTGTTTATAAGTTCACTTTTCATTAAAAAACCCTCAAGGCAAATTTGCTTTTATCAGACAAAGCAGTTTTTTTTTCTTCTTTGTTTGTTTGTTTCAGTTTAGTTTGGTTTGGTTTGGTTTGGGGTTTTTTGTGTGGATATTTTTTGCTCTCTTTGTGATAGTATTAAATGTTAAGACAGGTTTTGTGCTTAATTGTAAATGATCTCTGTTATACAAATGAAAAAGACAACTTAAAAGCACAGAAGACTGTAGGTAGATAAGCTCTTATTTTCCTAGGTATTTTGCATCTTCATTGTAACCCTTGAATTCTTTCAGTTTGTGACACAGAATCTGCACCTGTCAGAAACAAAATAATTTCATGTTGCAGTGTTTTGTTATGGTTTTTCTCTCCCGTGGAAGTCCCTGTGTTTATTCGATGCACTGTTGGGAGAGTATGAGGGCATGAAGCTGCTATTTGTATTCTGAAGGTTTGATTAGGTACAGATTGTAACTGTAATGATTGATACCTCTGGAGGAGTTGAAAATCATGACAGTCCACCCCAGGTACCTCACGACTTCTACTTTTTGAGGCACTTTCATGCGAAGTTCCTCTGGGATCTCTAGAATGTTTGGTATTGATCAGCCTTCAGTCATCCATTCAGTGGATCAAAATAACAATGGGCTGCAGCTGTGGAACCTTGCCCATGTTTGGAAAATATGAAAGAGATTTTTTTTTCCTGTCCTTCCAGTCATGTAACTGCAATGACCTCTGAAGGAACCATTACTGCCTCCACAGTAGTGCCTTATTTTGATTAGCTGCAATTTTTTGGATGTTTCTTCAGGCAGAAAAGGTGAATCACCTGCCTTAATACTGCACTTAGTATCTACTATAGAAGTAGGATGGGGAGGTTTGACTCCAGAAACCACAGGAGAGGGCATTTATGCACTTGACTGTAGTAACAGAGGGGTAATATCACATCAGACTTCCCTGACTTTCCCAGTTTCTCTAAAACCTATTAAATGTCTGATGTTTTTTATGGTATCAGAAGTTAAATCCACACATTGGGATGAAAGTCTGCAACATTTTCTTTTTTCTTATTACAACACATAGTTAAAAACTCTGAAATCCTTCTCTAAAAGCAAGTACAAAAGTAAAAGAAACAGGAATAATTGAAAAAGTGCTGGAAGCAGTGCTTTACAAAAACCTAACACACAAAACAGTAAACAGCAGGGACTAGAACAAATAGCCCTGTGGTAACAGAAGAAATTATATAATGACTTTCAGGGAGTAGAAAACTCTAGGATGTATTTAGAATTTATTAATGTATTTGTATTAACTGGGCCTTTATAAAGTATATATTCATACACTTCTGCAGAACAGAAATATATTCAATCCTCTGTCTTTATTTTAATGGTTTTATTAAAAAAAAAAAGTCCATTGAATTCAGTGCAAGCAAAAAGCATTTTAAAGCAGTAGGTTCTATGTACAGCTTCAGCTGGTTTTGCAGCAGAAATTTTGCTTAATTTCTTCTTTTACTCTGAAGGAAATATTTGATTTATTCTGTTCATGTCCTACCCATTGAGTCCAACCAGAATCTGTAAAGAGCAGTGAAATATTCTGTGTATATGTAATTGGATGAGTCTGGCAAATTTCCCCCTTCAAATAATGGTAATAATAAATATTGAGAAAGATAAAATTTCCACTGTCATCTTTTGCTTTCCGCAGTTTATAATAGAACATGTAGCCAGCATGAACAGAAAAGGTGCACTGCAGGTATTTACCTTTGCTCTTCTCAAGTTCATGTTGGGAAGCTGAGTTTGACTAACTCTTGACTAAAAATGTTACGCTTCCATGGATGCCTCTACAAAGCAAAACAAATCAAAACAACAAACAAACAAAAAAAGCTGTTAGAAATATTCTTTAAACTCTTTCTTTATTACCTGTAGTCATAAAATATCCCCAGATGGCAGACCATTCCTCATACCTGTACTCCTCAAAATTGTTTGTGTTTCAAATCATTGATGTTTTCAAAATCACTGTTTCTGTTTTCATGCTCTTGATGGCAGCAACACCCATTCACATCTCAGTCTCTTCCTTCTGGGTGATATTGTCAATTCTATTTTTTGTGTGATCCTTTCCTCCTTCTACTCTGTGATTATGAAAGGATCAGTAGTAATGCAAATAAAATAGTTCCATATCAGATTTTCCAGTTAAATGGAGTGTGTCTTCAAGGAAAAAAATGGGATGTTGCTCATTGAAAGGATCTACCAATCTTGTCCCCTTCAATTGCTAAAATAATTTTTTAATGTTTAACTTCCTAATTAACACAGTGCATTATGTTTTATAAGTTAAAATCTTTCTCTTACCGTATTTTAAACACAAAGAAGCAGTTCACTCCAATATATTGGTAGATGTAAACATTTTCTGGGAGATTTTAGCTGTAACTTTTCTCCTATGTAGTTAGTGAGAGTTTTTGAATTTTACCTGAAATAAAATGTGCTAGAATGTCATAGTAGATGGGTGGAAAACTTCAGGAAACTTCCAAAGCAAAACCCACAGAAAGCCTTAGTTACTGATTACTTTTTTCCTGTGTTACAAGCATTTTCTCCTGTTGATTCAATATTTTATATTCACATAAATACTTGAAAAGGTAAGCAGAAGAACCAGCCTCTGAATTCTAAGGTTATGAAAAAAACTTTTCCAGTTCAAACCAAACTATTAAAAGTCTTTATTTCAGGGGCTTACTTGTAGCATTCTTGGTAAGATATAATATGTTTGGTTCCCCTTTTCTGTCTGGTTTCCAACTGTCTGCTTCATAATTCCTTAGGCAAATGTTACTGGCCAGATGAATAAATGACTAAAAAGGGCTTTGACATGACATGGCTCAACAATCTTTGTGGTTAAACTGCTATTACAGGCATTTCATGAACATACATATTTAATTTTTAATATTTGAATCCTGAGATGAAATCCCAAAACATTGTGAATAAGAAATTGTGTTCAGGTGCTGGTTCATACAAGTGGACAATATATGAAAAGGTTTTAGCTATGCAGAAGTCTAACTGTTTCCATAAATTTTCTTGCTGGTGTTCAAACCACCAAGGTAGGGAGAAATGAAGATTGAATAAGAAATGTCCTCCAAAACTGGGTTTTTTAAATTCTGAATTAAGCTTAACATACCTGACTGTCTTCTTCCAGTTTAGATATTACAGGACAAGAGGCTGATGTACAATAAACAGTTAATATGTTTCTCAAACACAAATCTCAAAACACAGAATAAAAATGCCTTTGCAACGTGTTAACAGCTCACCCATAGATCTAGATTTGTATGAAAGAAATAAAGTGGTTAAGCTAAGTCCTGGTTCTGTTAATCTTAATTATCCAGTGGAAACCATATTAAACCCATAGTCTTGTCCCTTTGGTACAGTTTAAACTTGGCTTAGTGTTATCAGGTGCTTCTTCAAAAAGTCTAAGTAATTTAAAAAGTTTAACTAATTTGATAAAGCTGAAATTACCTTTCCTTTATGTTCAATCTTCTTCTGATCTCCAGATTTCTAGAAAGTCCTTAGGCAACACATTCATAAAGTATACAACACAAAAGCCCTCCTAAGCAGAAAACCATTTGCATCTAATAGTGGATATGCAACTGCTATAACAGTACACAAAATGGATCTGCATTCTGAGTAGTCTTGCAAGAGGTTGCTGGAGGTAAAAGCCAAATATAAAAATTTATAAAAGATACATAAAAAGAGAATGTTTCTACTTCATGTGGAGATTTGAAGGGTTTATTTTATTATGAAAAACCAAGCTGAGTCAGTTCAAGACTTCCCAGAAGCAGGGCTGCGTGGAAATCTTCTGCCCAGAGAAGAATAAAACAAAATAAAATCAGTTTGGAGCGTTCAGTTAGGCGGATGGGGAGTCAGGGAGGAGGAGTCAGGGGTCAGTGGGAGAGATGCTGGAATGGATCACTCTAATTTTAAGGGGTTTATTATGAGAGAGAGGTTGAGAATCAAAGTTTTGAGGCAGTTGATACTGGCCAGTGGAGTCTTTCCTTTCACAGACTGTTGTCCAAAAGTGGGGAGAGTCAGGCTTTTCTGGAGAAGAAAGAAGGGACAAAGTAAGGTCCCAACAGTTTCTACTACTTGGTGCAGTCCATGTGTAAGACAGGCAAGAGCAAGTCCATCACAGGCCATCCTCTGTATCTGCCTGATCTTGTCAGTGCAACAGCACTGCTTTGGAAAAGCTCTGCTATCTTTAGACCCCAGGCTTTGCCTGCTTCCCACCTTTGAGTGCAGAAAAAACCCCAAACCCTGATATAGTCTCTGTTAATTACTAAAATATGAATGATTTTAAATATTTTAAAAAATTATAATAAATCAAGAAACCCAGTTTCTTCAGGTTCGAGATAGGAGTAATATGGTCATTGTGCTTATAACATCCCCAGCCTTTACTCATTCATCTTCTGTCCCTATGAATATGTTACTTATATGTTTTAGTAGAAAACCAAATCCCAAAGATGAAATTCCCAGATTACTGCTCTCATTTGGAGTTAAGACAAATTAATTCCAACTATTAATTCTGCAGAAGAGTTAATTTTATGTTACTTATTCACTTGCCATGAGAAATTGGAGAAAGACCCCTTTTAAAACTGCAGAGATCTGTACATGTGACATTTGGCAACAGGCTGCTTGCAGGAGCTTTTTCAAACAGTCAGCATTCTGATAGACTCCCTGAGCTTAGTCGTGTACTGTCTACCTTTTCCTTGATTTCATTATGCTTTATATCAGTGAGACAGAATGTTAGCATATTGCTACACCGAGCACATTCAAAGTATATCATCTGTCAAATTAAGAAAAACATAATCAATTGAAGTAAAAGAGTTTGGTTGAGTAAGTTTAAATATGTATAATGTCTATGTAGATATGAGCAATTTTTTCCATTTTTTTAAAGAGATTAAGTTTTCAGGGAAATTAATTTCATGTGATGGATGGATTCCATGCTTCAAAAGGTAAATTGGGCATTTCTAAAGTCATAAATGGACAACATCCACAGAGAAACAAAAAGAGATTGTATGTCTTTGCTTCCAGACCATAATTTGGTAAATCTCTATTGCTTTTGATTCCTCTGTCTCTTCCCTTTGTGTGACAGCCAAGTGCCTCTTTATATTACTGCCACAAGAAACAAAAAGAGCATGGTACCACTGTGTGAGAGTCTGTGTACTCAATATGTTCCTCTCTGAGTGAGCTACTCAGCAATAAAACCATCCCTTTAATCACTGTAAAAAAAGTTCTGGTTTTAAATAGACTTCAGTATGAAATTCATTGTTTCCTTTTTTCCCTGCAAACCATCTGGAATACAACAGCAGTTTTTGCAGCTGCCTGTCCTGGTTTAATTGAGAAAGAGAAGATATTCTGCCACAAATATACAACTTAGTTTAATTGAAATCAAGCTGGCTGAGACTGGTGCCACCTTTTTGAAAACTGCTAAAACATTGGAACATGTCAAGATATTTGTTTACAGTAGGGGTTACTTGTTCTGCTGAATAAGAAACCACACTCCAAATTTTACTTTCACTCAGGCTGCTGTGCTTAGAGAAAAAAAAAATCTAAGCTATAAAGATATTTCTGCATAAAATGACTCTTTATTTCCAAAATATGGCCTCAGACCCTTTGTTTCCTTCAAAATATTCATTGCAAAAATAATAAAAAAATTGTTGGTCCATTTATAAAAAAACTTCTGTGACAAAATTTAGTGTTCTCTTCATTAGTTCAGCTTGGGAATAGTTCAGGTGGCAAGTCCTCATTTCTTTTCAGTTTTTCCTTACCAAAAAAAAAAATCTGTGGAGTTATGTCAGCCCAGAACTGAAGTGAGACAGCAGTAAATTAGACCCAGCGGAAATGGATGTTTAGACATCTGAGCTGAAGATCAGAGGAGAGGGAACATTGAGCAGACATTGAATTCACCAAAGAAGGAACAAAATAAAACCTCCTAAGTCAGATCACACGACTGTGGGACTTCACTAATTGCTCATAACAAGTGTACAAAGGAAGCACTTGAAAGGAATTTCTTTGTATCAAATATTCTCACAGTAGCTTATAAAGAAAACGGAGCAGAGGATCACTGACACTTTGTCATGAATATTGTCTTTCAAGATCATAAGTTTGATCAGTTCCTTTTTTCTCCCTGCCCTTCCCTGAAATTGTTTTTCTCTTGCACTAAGTGATTTTCTCTTGGCTGAAACTTTTTTACACAGACTTGATACTTAGGAGGAAAGGGAAATTGCCTGTTGTGAAGAGCTAAGAGTATGCATGTCTGTTGTATTAAGAGACAGTCATAGAAAACTGAACTAACATATGAGAAGATTGATTTCACACAAGACAAAGAAATCATGCAACAGTCACTTTCTTTTAAAAGTAAGTTTTTTACTTTTAGTTTTTCTGTGCAGTCTTTTGGGGATTTGCATTGTTTTGGGTTTTCTCTTGTTTTTCCTTAATTTTTGCTCCCCTGGTCCTTGTTCTGTGCTTTCTCAACCTCCCCTGGGAGTAGCTGGAATAGCCACCACAGAGCAGTATGGAATGTGTGATATGAAAAAACAATTCTATTCTCTAGCATTCCATGCCACTTGTAAGGTTGCTATATCAAATTTCTGATGTTCTAAGTTACCAAAAAAAAAAAAAAAAAGTCTGTTCATTATCTTCTGCACTTCCTGTGTGTTTCTCTTTCAGGCTGGTGAGATGAACAACTCTCTGAGCTGTACTGACTCTGTGAATTAGCTCTTAGTTGACAGTAATGGACACTTAAAATTATGGTATATTTTGGTACCTATATCAGCCATGTAAATTTAGCCTCACAATGAATTGCACTAAAGATGTTTATGAAGTTCTTGGTTTTAGCAGAAAAACTGAAAGGGGTTCAGAACTTCTTGGTTCATAAACTTGATTTGCATCATGTTGACAAAGCAGATCTTAGCAAAACTCTCTTTGCTGGTGTCTACAACACAGTAGGCAAAGGTACAAACTGGGGCTCGGGCCAGGTCCCAGACCCTATGACCAAGCAATTATGATCAAAAGACATAGCACTGTGAAGAAAGGGGTCTTTATCACTCACTCCAGCAATTCAATGGTAATCTATCATGAAATTTGGAGCAACATGTCTTTCTGACTCCAAATAAATCTTACTGAGAATAGAGTGGTCAAGGCATAAGAAAGAATTTGACCAGAAGTCATACAAGAAAATAAAAAATTAAAATAACTAGCAGATCAAGGCTATGAAAAAAAATGTTCTGACACATAAATTTTTAAGACACTGAGTTAAAAAAAAAACAACAAAACCACAGAGAATCTGCAGAGATTGTAGAATCTGCAGTTCTGCAGTATCACGGTGCAGCCTTCTCTGAAAAGAAGCAGAGGTTTATCCTTCCCCACCTGACTGGCAGCTCTCTGAACAGCAATCCTCATCTGTCATCTTACCAGCAGTGGTCAGTATATTGATGCTTAGCCCTGCAGCTCCTTAGCCATAACTATCTTCTCTGTCTGCTGGCTGACACTCAGTAGCTTTGTTGTGTATGTATTCTTGTGCAGTGTCTCTGCTTATGATAAAAGAGGCCAAAGCATAAGTAATCAGAAGGGGAGAGTTATAGCTGGATTTACAATGAAGATCCTTAAATGCCAGTTAATATGCAAAAGAATTCTTTTATAGCTTCACTGGGCAGCTCTGTTAGTACCAGTCCAATGACAAGGTCATAGTTTTACTTAAAAAATGTGATTAAATTAATTCCAAAAAGTGATAAATTCATTAATATATTGTGGGAGCTTAGTGAAAAGTCCCACATCTTTGCCAATAAGAAAAACTTCAGCAACACTGCTACTAATATTATCAATTGAATTTTCACAGTAGATAAGGTTCAGTTTTCCAACAAATGGCCAAAGTGCTAGGAAAACATTTATGATCATAGTGACAGCATTGTGTTGATAGTATCCTAATAAAGCACTTTCCTGTTCTCAATGTCAGGTTTCTCAGACCATTTGGTGCAGATTGCTGGTCAGATCATCACTTAGTGAGCAGCACAGTATCCTTAACTGCCTGGTGCTTGCAGTACAGATAGTAAATTCTCATTTAAATGCTAAATGCCATGTTATTCACCATGGCAGTCATGAAAAAAAATATCACTGAAAAGCAAACTTGTTACTGCATCTTTCAAACACAAAATCATAGTAAATGAAGGGTCTCAAAGAGCCACTATAGAATTCCCCAGTAAAGTACTTCTGTTTTGTCAAAGATGGCTTTTGGCATGGGTTTAATGGAAATGGTAGATCCACCAGTTCACTATGATATGTATGGACTTCACAAGGTGGAGCAAAATATTTTCATAACAAACCTTCTAAGCAATCAGTTAAAGGAAGCTCAAGAAAAGTTTTCTGTCCTGGAAGGTGAGCGATGTACAGGGAGGAGATTCAAGCTAGGAATGAGTGTATGAGGGGCTAGAATGTGGAGGGTGGGAACATTCAGAGTTATCACATATTTTTTCCAAGTAACTGTTAATGAAGCTCTGTTTTTCTGGAGATGGATGAGCACATGCCTGCCAATGGGAAGCAGTGAATGAATGCCTTCTTTTACTTCACTTATGAACGTGGCTTTTGCTTTGCTTATTCAATTGTCTTTTTCTCAACCCATGTGTATTCTCACCTTGGCTCCTCTGATTCTGTCCCCTGTCCTGCCACAGGAGTGGGTGAGTGAGTGAGTGAGTGAGTGAGTGAGTGAGTGAGTAAATTGAGTGAGTGAGTGAGTGAGTGAGTGAGTGAGTGAGTGAGTGAGTGAGTGAGTGAGTGAGTGAGTGAGTCAGTGAGTCAGTGAGTCAGTGAGTAAGTAAATGAGTGAGTGAGTGAGTGAGTTAGTGACTGTGTCGGGCTGAGTTGTAAAAGTCCTTAAAACTCCACTAGCATTAGAAAACATAGTCAAATACTGTTAGGGAGCAAGACAAATTCCCAGCATAAGCATCCAACAGTTTATGCAGTTATCCATCTTCTATCTCTGATGGAATATCCACTGTAGTCCAGTGGGCAGAAAACTGCAGTATCATCTACTCTGCTGAAGACTTTTGAGACCATGAAACAGATGTTACAGTGCAAGGATAAGTATTGCTGACATTTTTTCCAAAATAAACAAACCTGGAGGTTAGGATCTAATCACGAGTGATTGCAGCTCTTCACTGTTGCATGTTAAATGAAAGTTCACAGTAGATGAGGGATGCACACATCACCCACTTTCTCAAACCGAAATCTGTTCCATCACAGTATGATAATGACTGGGATATATAATTTCTGCCAGTAGATTTTTGCTACCATAGATGTCTGCAACCTTTTGAAGGTGAAGGTGATCCACAGAAGGTTGGTGTTAAGGCATGATCCATGTGTTTTTTAAAGCTGTGAAGAATCAAGGGATATAAATAGAAGAAAAGCAAGGTCTGTGAGTGTCAGTCAGTGGAGGATTTTGGCCCCTTGACTCTGCTATTACAGCTTGTCAGGATTTATGCAAGAAAGCTTCACTTCATTCAGCTATCCAGATGAACTTGCAAATTGTTCAATAACTCACAGAGGCAGTGCCAGGTCTGTTGGTTTCTCACATGGTCGTCAGTAAGGCTCCACTGTTCCTCTGGTATGACTGTTGTGAGGAAAGGTCCTTCTCACATTTAGGCGTGGTGCTTATGCAGCCCTACCTCTGTAGGTGTTGTCATGTTTGACCTACAGGGACTCTAAGATGACCTAAAAGACACAGAGTTGTCCCTGCAGAAAAAGGCCTTCCTGGTGCAGGCTGCACCCCTCATTGCGGGCTGCTTTGTCTGCACAATTAAGCATCTAAACCTGCCCCTCGGTGTGATGCAGTGATCCTGTGCATGTCTCTCCCAGGCACGGGCACTGGGAATACAGTATAGAAATCTCTGACATCAACAAACTGCCAGTCTGGCAGCACCCCCTCTCACTAGCTCTTTTGATGATGAAACCATGCAGAGGGGAGCAAAAGCTGGTGTAGCTCTTGAGCCATTAAAACAGCACGTCTGGAATTAAAAGGGCATCTGACTTCAAACGAATGTTAATGTGCACTGTGTGCTTGTCACCATTTTTCTCCATGATTGTAATACTTGAACAAATGAACAGGTTCACGTCAAGCCTTCCAGCCAGTTCCATGTGACCTATTTTTCTGCCCTTAGTGATGTTAATATGTGTGGCACGATACGATCCCAAGCAGTTCTGAGGCAGTGTTCCTCTGGGGCTGAGCTACACTGTCCAGGCATCTGATGCTTATCTCAGAAAAATGATTGCTCAGAGCTATTTTCTTATTTTAAAATGTGTGAACAGCTGAGAGGTCAGCCAATGAATTGTTAAACAGATGTGCTAAAAGCAAATCTTCAGCTGTGTGGCATTAGCTGTACGACATGGGACACTGCAGCTAAGAGATGATCTGCCGTGCCAGAGAATACGAGCTGGTACTGCCAAAGCCCATGAGCAGAACTGGCTGACATCGTGCAGCACAGAACACAGCCAGGCAAGGCAGGAGACTTCCTCTCATGCATGTGGCTATTTTGATGACAGTACCAGTCATATATCTCACCAAATTATCCATAAAGGAGAATCTCCATATGATTAACTGGTGGAAGACTGGCAGTAGTTTTTTCTGCATTTGCCATATAGATGAGTTTTGGGGGTTGTGAAATCAAGCATCTTTGTTTTCCTGTGAACAGAATATGCAGTAGAAAGGATGACATAAAATAATGCAGTGAAGTTTGTTTTAGATCTGTAGAGATGGCACTTGGAAATAATGGCTGGGGGGATTGAAATCCTTTGGTCAAAAAACTTGAAATATTTCAGTTTTCCATGAGGATTTTCTCAGGAAAGATGAAATCTCCTCTGCTCTCATCTTTAGAGAGAAGTGGAGTATTTAGTCATAGCTGCAATATTTTTTAATCACGTTTCTCAGTTATTTGTTAAATATTGCAGTTCAATGTTCTGCCCAAAAATCACATATGGAAAATTGACATAAATTTATAATTCCAGAAAAACATTTTCATAGAAGAGCAAATGATTTCTGGATCATTCCAGAACAATATTTTCAATAATCTTTGGATTTGCAGGCATTAGTCTTTCACAGACAATTTCTGTTCAATGAAGGAAACAGTATAAGAGTTCTGTTAAGAGAAAAAAAAATTAAAAAAATAAGATTTTTATCCAATGATGTCCATTATTTCCTGGCCCAAGAACAGCAATATTGATTAAATTAGCTTCATACCATATTATACTCTGTGTTTTCTTCCTCAGCCTAAATTTTAACTTTTTAATCCCCTGAGGTAACAGAAGGAGTCCCTTGGGCAGGACATTGCACACAAGGCTTGGTTCAAGTCTAATCCAAGATGATAATCCTCAACAGTAAATGTTTGGGATTTTCTTGGTAGCTTGCATTAAACCTGCATTTTCTGGCTCAGCACTTGGAACAGTGTTTGCAGAATCAAATATTCCTGGCTGCCAGTCTTGGCATAGCTTTGTCCAGCTCTCCTAAAACTACTTTCTGCTCTATGGAAAAACAATATTAGATAAATGCCTGCTTAGGAAAAATGCTTGAGTTGTGTTTTTTGGCACATATTTATAATGTATTTTGAAAACAAAAACAGGCTTGTTGGGGGTAAATATTAATGGTGTTGCAGAAGTCATTCTATTTACAGCACAGAAAAATCAAATATATTTCAGAAGAGACTCAAAGTAGATATTATGGGCTTAGTCTCAGTGGTAGCAAGTTCCTGTGCATCCATCTAACATTATATCCATATGACCTTTTGTAAATTTGCATTGCTTGTTACATCATATAATTGAAAATGAATGAAAATGCAAAGTAATTTTTCTTTCTCTCTGACTTTAATTTTGTTTAAATAAATGTATAATGTCGAAGAGAGGGGAGACACCATGTAGAATAAATCCAAAATTTATCAAAGTAAAAGTCTTTCAGAGGAAGAGTTGATAGCTCTGAATTCCCAGCTCAGTGTTGCAATAAAACCAGATTTATCATTTGAAGACGATAATACTTATAAACTTTAATAATCTCAATAAGGTGGACAGGTTTCCTGAGATGCCTGTGTACAAATAATCCAATTTCAATCAGGAGGAAAGGTTGCCTGAGCATGCATGTGTCCCAGTGATCACCTGGTCTTGATCTGACACACGAGAGGATTGCCAGCACATACCACATTAATGTCTCAGGTTTAAAAAATGAAACAGGTAAAAAATTCTAGGCAGAATTATGCTGCATATTCTGATGAAACTTTTCATGTGTTTCTGTTTCAAGAATGAAGACTTAAGAAAATAAGATGATCAATTATATATTGTTATTGTTTATATAAATTAAATACTAAATAAGTTTGATATTTTTGTCTCAGTTTGGGTTTTTTTGGTTGGTTGTTTTTGGAATTTTTTTTGTAAAAAGACAATTAGGAATTTTTAGTATTCTCATACCATTACATCAGTTTCCCAAGAGAAAATAATTAAGAAGCAAAAATGCTTTAAATATCAAACCAGAAATTCATACTATTTTTACAGATATATTACTCAAGAGATAAAAACAGATTATATTTACAGGAAAGTGAAGATAAATTCTCATATAGTTAAAAACATAATTTCATGTAGAAAGTGTTTTCCAGCAATTATTCTTGAAATTTGCAATAATATATGAGGAACTATAGATGTGATATAATGTTTCCACAGGCATTATAGGAGATGTAATGCATCAACTGCCAACCACAGCCCTTATTTACAACTTGTTGAAATAATAAATTACTGTTTTACTCTGACAAAGAGTTGTGCTCTCATTGCACATTGTTTATATAGATGTAGCCTGGTGGAGACTATAAATTAGAAGATTGATTCTAAATCTCATGGGAATTATTTCTGGGGTAACTTGCAAGTATGAGTAGAGGAGGAACCAAGCTGCATTTATTAAAATTGATGATGTTGAATTTACACTTGGGGTTAGGTGATCAGCTAAGGTGGAAACTGACCTAGGAGAACTCCTCTCTGCTCTGTTCCAAGCTATGTTGCTGTTAGACCTTTACATTATGCCTGATGTATTGTTTGCTGGAAGCCAGGCTGAAATACTCAAGAAGACAAATGCAAGTAGGAAAAATAGCACCATGCTATCTGGCTTTGCATGCCTAAGAGTCAGAGAGGAACAGCCAGTCCCCATCCCATAAAAACCACACAGCTTGTTTCTACTGTCTGTGAAAGCTTTTTAAAGAAACAGCCCATAATTTGCTAACTAATATATTTATCTGTTTTGGTGCATCAAATATAAGGCACTGCTTGAAAAATATATATAGATCACACTAATTAAGTACAAAAATGCATTTTTTGACTAATTAAGACTATTTGAACAGTTTGTATATTTAAAGTCAATAAAATTGACTTTGCAGTCATACTGATGTTGAAACATCTTGTCCTATTTGCCTTATAAATTTATATTCAGATATAAACAGCTGCTCTATATTTCTGGAGAAAAAGGAAAGTATATGTCAGAAACATGTGGATTTAAATCGGATAGATTCCACTTTATTTTGTTATTTCCATAGCTTCAAAAGAAAAAAAAACAAAAACAAAAACACCTCTTTAAGGACACAGATTTTTTGATTTGTCCAGGTGATGAGATTTTGAGTCATTGGGATTGAGTGGCCACAGCCCAAATTGCTGAATACCATCTACTAGCTAGTCATGTTGCAGAGAATCTGTTCCTTTTCCAGGGCTTTCATGGTCCTTGTGGTAAGTGCTGGCTGCATTTACATGTGCAGCAGTGTTCTAATAGTGCATTTGATGCTGTTGTCACTGTAGTAAATGTTCATGAATGGGATCATTTCTGCTCACAGGCTTTTTTTTTGTGGAAAATTATTTTGCCTTGAAGAAGATTTTTCCCTTTTGCCCACTGACTGCTTGCCCTCTTCTTTATATTTTCATGTGTGTATGTTTATGTTGTCTTCTCTTGTCTCTGTAAGAAAACCGGAGCTGGTCTTAAGAGAAGAAAAAGCTTCTCTAAACTGTAGGAAGGATTTTGCTATTAAATATCCATTAGTTCTATGTTTACCCCAATACATTGTTTGAAAATGTTAATCTTCATTAATTCATCTTGTTTATTTGCTAAATAAAAGTTGTCTCCCTCATCTTGTAACAGTTCCCTAGCTCTCCACTAAAATGTGACAACTTAGAAATCACAGCCGCATCTCTAATTTTAGGGCAGAAGATAACCATTGTTAGAAATCTATGAAACACCTGTAGATGCTTGATTGCAGCTTCCAGGGACAGTCAACTTGTTAAATTATAACTGTCTTAGCATTTGCTAGACTTCAATGTCTCTAAAAAAAATCAGACATTTCCAAAATTTATTTTTGCATGTAAGACTATGCAGGTTTCTGTGAAAACAAAGAAACATTTGAAGAAATTATTCAGAGTAATGCAATCCCCCAGAAATCTTCCACACATTTTATTTTTCCATGTGCTTTTAATAAATTTCTGAGAAAATTCACAATTAAGTGTAAAATTTGAAGCTGTAAAACAGAAAAAAAATCATAATTTCAATGCTCAATTTCCTTGGTTTAGATTAAGTGAAAAACTGTAATAATTTATTAAAGGCCAAAAGTTATGTAGGACCAGTAAATATTCAGGTAACAGTGTAATCAGCATCAATAATACAAGCTGAAATTTTCAGGTTTTTTAACCCAGGAAATAATTATTTGAAACTCAAAACATTATCAATATAAAAATTAGACTGGGCTCTGTTTTTATTAACCCAGCCCTGATTTATGCTACCTATTTGTGTGTCAGTATAACTTTTTTATCCTAAGTAGACTCAAATCTGTATCTATGAAGAAATGATGTAGAGTTACTGGAGCACATGACTGCTGTGCAGCACAGCAACACCTCTTTTTCCATGCTCTGTGCACTGAAGGTCAATATTAGAAGTGTCATTACCTCACACACTATTTGGAATAGGTTTGCTTACTTGTGAAACAGAATGACTGATATACCACTCCTCTGCATAGTAACTGATTTTCACAGTCTGTTCTTCAAGATTAATTCAAAATTACTGACAGTGATCATTTATGCATGAATATTGTAGACAAACTGCACTATGCAGTTGAATGCTTAGTTGGCATACACTGTAAATCAAAGGTGTATTTGACAGTACATGAAAGATTAATTTGGAAACTAATTACAAATTACAAAATCATAAATATGGATATGCACAGTGCTGTGAAAAATGTCTTTGTTTACATTGGAGCTAGAAAGATTCCCAGTCCTTACTGAATTTTTCAAAATTCTTACCATATACTGTCTTCAGTGATAGTTTTGAGTCTTCCAAATTAACTTCTTCAATTAAATAAACCAAACAACACCTCATGTTCTCTGAAAGTGCCTCTTCCACTTTCATTTGGCACACATTATCCCTTGTATTTGTATAGCAAAATAACTTTCCTGAATCATTTAATACCACAGTCTCTCTTTTAGCTGCTTTACTCAATCATGATTCAAAATGAATAACTGAGTGCCTTATCAAAAGTACTTCCCTATTAGAATTTATTCTCTTCCTTGTAACTTGGATGAAATATTAATTCTTTTGGAGACTGAAAATCCACTCAGTGCATTTAAAAGCATAGGAAGCTTTAGAGTTTCAGATAGCTGGAGATCAAAAAGAGTTTAAAGATAGCACAACTAAATATTTTAAAATTTTGAATTTGAATTCAAATGCATCAGATGTTTTTCCTGAGATAGGTTTTTGAGGTTTTTTTGGTTTTTTTTTTCTTCCCTAATGAATGGTCATAGGTTTTATTTAATATAAACAATTCCTGCTTTTGCTGCTTTCATTGCTTCAGCCCTAAAAGTTTTTAATGCAACTCTATGCAAAACTCAGCATATTTCTTTGACTGCAGAGACTTTAACTGTATCTTTTGTATCTGCCAAGAATGATTCACCTGATGAATATTTCTTGCTTACTGGCTGGTACCAGTGCATGCAACCTTAGGTTGACAGGATTAATTTTGTCTGAATTTTCTTTCTCAAACTGTGTAAGAGGCAAGGTGAACAGTTGAGAATTTAAGGCCCCTGAGTCAAAGAATGTAGATGGCTAGTGGCATGTCCTAATTGGGTTTTATCTCAGACTAATATAAATATTTAATGTAGGTGGTTAAACTGTTTTCTGGTGCTATTTATCTCTTTATATGAGGAATAGGAGGGGACTAATTGACAAACTGAGGATAGGCACCTCAGTGGCATTTTCCCTGTAGAACATTCTTCAAAATTTTAGGACAAATATGTGTTTTCATTATTCCCCAGGTATTTTCTTAAGTGGTGAATTTTTCATCTGGGCAGAATTTCTAAAGGAAGAAACAACACTTTCCTCCCATTTTTTTTTTCCTTCAAATAATTTCAGGGAGGTTTTTTAACTGCTCTTTCTCAGTTTCTTAAGTATAAAGATCACATCTCATGATAAATTTCTGCCTTAAGCTTTGTGAGTTTTATTAACAAGGGAAAAATTCTCACTGTATGAGAAAAATCAGGGAAAAAATAAATTCTTAAAGTAAAAGCATGTGAGAAAGCAATTATTCTTCATGGACACTCTTCATCAGCCATGTATAAAGAGGCAATACTGCTCTGGTAAGAAAGTCTTGGAGTCACTGTCCACAAATGAAGGTGATGATCAAAGGACTAAGAATGACTTTTATGGAGCTGATAATTAATTATGTATGATAGGAATATGGAAGGAGAATCACATGAAAGAGTATCAGTATTGTCATGGAGAGGCCATAATTTACTCTACAGAACAATTCAAGAAAAATTATATTACAGTACTTTTGGAGCCATATCTTTGAACCTAATAACCTATGACTAAAGTAAAACTAGTGATATTTCCATGACACTTCACTTAGACTAACAATCTATTTGCTGTTACATTCATGCCATCAGAAACAGTAAAGAAATGGCCATTAAAGATTTTACAGCAAAGTTCTAGCCAATACAAAATGATGAGGAAAAGAATTAATTATCTCATAATAAGCATAAAAATAATTCTATTAGAAGAAAAGATTCTCATAATCATATGAAATCATTGTGTTGTGATTTTTGTTATTTATTTCACATAAATACCACCAAGAACCTATCTGACTTGACTGAAGCCTAAATCAACTTCAAGAAATAAGCTGTAAACTCCAAATGTAGTGATTTTTTCTTCTATTCCTCATTAATAGTTTTGTATGAAGAGGTGTGGATACTTCACAGTTAAAATGTATGCCTTGTAAGGTCATTACCTCATTTTATCACTGTAGGTCAGTCCCAGTAAGGGATTCATGCACCCAAATAGGTGACACCCAGGAGAAGGGGTCATTTGCTCCCTATGCAGAGGATTATTTAGACATTTTAGTGGGAATCAGAGCAGTCACATTGTTGAGCAGCAAGAAGAAAAGCATCTACAAATAACCAAAAGGCTGATGCACACTTGATATTTATGTTAATCGCTTCAGGCTGGCTTATGACATTTCTGCTGCTTTTGTACGACCCAGAAAAAAGGCTTTTTTAAGGCTGGCTGGCTTCAGGATTAGGAACCACAGGATTAAGATTACAGAACTAGAGATTTTAAAGATTAGGATTACATTTAAATCATAAAGTTTAAATGATTCTACCAGACAACATGACAAAGTTGACTTTAAGTGTGGTGACATTCATGACCAGGGTCATTAGAAGCTAAGCAAGTCATGATAGCAAAGAGACAGATATGCAAAAGAGAATTAGAGAAAGCCTCAAGGAAGAGCATTGTTTGGTGATGACCCATGGCAAACACTAAAAAGATTCTTCAGCTGGGGGAGATGATTTACAGTTCAGAATGGTCTATATACTTGAGCTGAGACTGGAAAGACTGACGGGTTATGATAATTCTCATATTTTATGGTCTACCAGGCCAGTGTTGTGACCGAGATCACGAATAGGATTTAATCAAACAGGAACCAACAGGAACAAATGCAGTACTACAATGATTGTGCCTTCCTGAGAAAATAAAATATAAAATAAAATAATAAAAACAATCACATCTGTCTTAAACATGAGTAGAAACAGATACATAAACCAGTTAGGATCAAGTTGAGGCCCAACTCATGAGGTACTGGTGGAGAGATGTTTGCAATAAGTCTAATAAGAATTTCCAAACTGTGGTTAGAATTGTGTTGGTACGGATGTTGGCACTGGCTTTGGCCCATGAGCCAGCTGGAGCTGATAAATCTAAGTTATGTTTGTTTTGATAGCTACAGATTACATTTGGGACCAGGCAGAGACTACTGGCATGGAGGCTGTGGATCTTCCATCAGTGCTTGGACTTGCTCCAGTTGCTATTCTATTCAGTTGCTATTCTATTCTAGTACTCATCTATCCCATTGCTTTCATTATTGAAAACTTGATGGAAGATGCTAACATCATGTTAGGACATGAGCCCTTAAGGGTTGGTTGGGCAAAGTTTACTGCTCTTTTTCAAATTCTCAGATCTTTTGATACCGTCCAGAATGAAATCTCTAAAATCAATTAGATTATTAACTCATTGATATGAGTGCACAGCAGACTTTAGGCATGTTTATGGGTTTATTTGGTTTTCTGTGAATTAAGTAATGCTTCCCTCAGATTGTATACAAAGCTTGGTAATTAAAATGAATAAAAAAATTGTGCAACTCAGTGAAAACCCACTACTGAAATTCACAAATAGTCAGCCCATTTTTATATGTTAATAAATTAGAAAATATAATAAAATATACCACATAGAAGTTGAAATAATTTTCCTAAACAAATAGAAATATCTGTTGTTTGTGCCTTATCTTTATTGTTTCTTGGGTTTTGTTTTTAAATTGGTGATCCCCTGTCTAGTTTTCTTAGAAGGGTAATAACTGCTATGCTCTTATTATGAGGAACAGAAAGGGGAACAAAAAGGTAATAACACATCTTTGGTTCATCTCAATATGATATAAACTACTTTAAAGTCTTGAAAGTTCATTTTATTAAGTTACTGCTCATGTCAGTAACATTTACCTTCTATATCTGCAGATTTATCAACTCCTTTACCAACAGGTATTAAAAAATTAGTTGCATATTTTCTGTCTATTTTTCTTTCAAAAAATAAGCTTAATCTTTTTCTCATTTTCTAATGTCAATTGGGAGAAAATTGCAGGGAGCACTAAAATTCAAAATTGTTCAGTACCATACAGAAAAATCCACCAGCTTTTTCTGTCACAGCTAGCAATCCAAACAGCAGGGACTGAAAGGATTCCAGCCAGTAACTATTAAAATGGCTCCTCCATGTCCTAGAAGCTAAGGAAAAAAAACCCAAAACAGCTACCACCATCTTCCCCCTCCCCCCCCTCCAAAAAAAAAATGAAAACCAAAGCAAACAAACAGAAAACACCCAAAACTACCACCACCAGCAATAACAACAACAAAAGAGAAAACAAACCAACAAAACATAGGGAAAAAAATTGGAGTGAAAATCTGAAAAGAAAAACCATTTGTGTTAGTAATCCAGAAATCAAATCATAGGCTATCTCTTCCAATTAATATTGTACAGTTTCAAAGTCCATATGGTACTTCTAGTCATGGTTTAATTACATTAATGTCTTCACTGGGAGACGCAAAGATGGATTGATAAAAATAGCTGACAACTTCTTTAATTTTGCTCCAGAGAATTAACGGTCTGAAGTAAACACTGACCTAAATGTTAACTGACTGAGTTTCCTGAATTTTTAAGAAAGAAAAACTTGGACCACAGATGACAGAATTAATGAGAGTGTAATTTGAGGTACATGGTCGTTTTATGTCTTTTCAGCCTTACATAACTTTAGGTGAGACACAGCTTTTCATTTAGCATGTCACGATATTGTCAGATGTCACACTCAGGCTACCATTGTAATTTTGATAATGGAAGTGAAGGTGAAATAAACAGAAATCAATGCTTTAGAAGGCATGATCTACCCAGAGATCTTTTCAGTTTTACTGATACCACCCTGTCATTTACAGTTTTCTCTGAAAAAAATTAGAGAAATTCACAGGATTATCTGAGGGACGCAAGAGAAGTCCAATATTGGGTGTATCATATACATTGTATGACTGAGGCAGGAGTGATACCTTAAAATTTGGTTGAAAGCTCATTTAGTGTTGCATACAATAACATTGTCCACAAAAATCCCCAAACGTGACACAATGTGTTGTGTTAGCATTATACTGCTAGCATAAATTTTGTGATAATGCTGTGAAATTTAAAATAAGTTTGAGCTCAAGTTTGAAATGTCATGAGTAGTGCAAATGGCTTTGAGATGCAGGTTATCAGCTTTGTATCCATTCAAAGCTCACAGTAAATCCAAAACTGCTGGTGTAGCACATGTATTTGACATCAATAATGATTGCCTGAATAGTGAGCTCAAATGAAGTAATTAAACAGCATTGATTTTGTTTAAAGATTAGGCCAAATGCTTTGAGTAGGATTTCTGTCTTTTGATACCCCCCTAGAGATGAATATTTTGGAGGTAATTACCCAAACCTCTTTTGTAGTGAGGGGAGAGAAATAAGAATTTATAGATTAGAACTAATCTGATGTGTTGAACAAGATAATTTGTGCTCTACTCGCACATTTACAAACTGGTTGCAGATAACTGACCTAGGGGTTCAGATAAAACCTGCCTTAAGTGTTCCGGGCAGTTTCTAAGTGCACCAGACATCTCCATTCTTCTAGATCAACAATGGAAAACATTCCTCAGGCTCATAGATACATCACTATAACATATGACTTCAAGCATTTTATAGTGAGCATAATATCAAATATGAATAAATAGTGTACTAAAGGGTGGACAGAAAAGCTCTGAAGGTGCAGAATGCAACTGAAGATGCTGGAGCTTATCTCATGGTTCTGCAAATACACAGTTGAACTAGAACCTGGCTTGAAACTATACAGGTTTAAAAATGTGATCTCACCAGCCTTAGGATTTAGAAAAAGTAGAAATTTGATGAAATAAATTGCAAGGAAAAGTAAAATATTTTCTTCTGCTAAACCACAAGAAATTCATTACCCAAGGCAGATTTATAGCATGTAGCAGAGGTTTGTATTTCAGCTAATTGTCTATATGTCCTTTGCTGTCAACACTTAGAAAGTGGAACTTCTGTGGTAATACTAGTTTCATCCTCAAGCAGACTTCAACAGACTTCAACAGACCATTTGTTACCATGGAAGACAGCTGCAATTTGATTTTGTCAGATGTCTATACTTAACCTATTAAGTGAATAGCAGTCAGAGGTAACACAAGAAAAATAAATCAATATAAAAAGTCCTTTTAATTTGTAAATTTGTCTCAAGATTTCTATTCTTATATGTGCAATATAATTAAATACATATATAAGAAAGAGTTTCTATGTTCTGTGGGAACATTATTGCTAAGACTGAAACTGAACTCCCTTTGCTAATTCTGTGAAATTCCTTACAATCTCAAAGTCACTCCTTAAGATGTAAGCTTGGATCTCATCTTCACAAATGAGAATTTCATGTAATTGCATAGATGTGAAAGGACTTTTTCCCTTTATTTATTAGTTTTGTAGGTTTCAGTTTGTTCATAGAACACAATGTTAAATTTCATATAAACACAGTGATGTAGAAAAGACCATAATTCAAACACTTACTTTCAGTAGGAGATAAAGCAAATTCCAACATTACCACAAACTCCTGTTGACTAAATACAGATCTGAATTCCATTTTCTCTTCCACAACTCTCCATTATTTAGTACTGTTTTCTGTCTGTTTGGTAAAAATTATTTGGGAAGAGTCATTTGCTTCTGAGAATTTTGTGGTGTAAGGTAAGTAGACAAACAGGTGAAGGTTAGAGAATAGGAAACAGATGAATTGAGATGTAATATTAAAATTTTAATATTAGTGCTTTGAATGACATTATTGTCTTTGGAAGCAGCATTAATTTTTTCACTGCATGTATAGGTCTCTGAGTGACGTTTAATGAGAAATAGGTATGAGTCTCACAGAGAAGTGCCCCAGTGAGGTACTCATATATATTGATAAGATTGCTCCTGATTCTTCTTTTCTTTAGGCTGAACAGTCCCAACTCTCTCAGCTTTTCTTCACATGAGAGATGTTTCAGTTCCTTCACCATCTTTGAGACCCTTTGCTGGACTTGTTCCTGCATCTTCATCTCTCTCTTGAAGTGGGAATCCCAGAGCCGGACTCAGATTTCAAGCTGTCTCTTACCACTGCTGTGCAGATGGGAAGGATAACTTTCTTTGATTTCTTAAAACTGCTCTTGTGAAGAGGTGATGAGAGGTGGCAGAAACTCTCTCTTTTACATAAAAGCAACCCGAAGCTATTTGGTCAGGAAAGTGAAATAATGTGGATAAACATCCCTTAAGACACATCCTCCATGATGTCACATATATGTGATGAGCACTGCAATAAAGGGAACCTCTGTCCCTTTAAATAGTGTAGGTAGAAATTACGGATCCTCACCGTAGCTGAACAAACAGGATTATTTTCACAGGGCATTTAGCATTCTTGGCAGATTCATAGCTGTTACTCCCCTCTAGCTATGAATGCACAACTGCAGGTTTGAGATCTTAATTTCCTAGAGTGATGAACAGAAGAAATTCCAGAGTTTTTTATCCAAATGTACCAGTTTGTTTATAGGGATATAGTGCAGGAAATAACATTTTTATTTCTATGTGTTTTCTATTGTCATTACAGTTTTTGATTTTTCTTCTGCCTGCCTTTATTCCATAGCACACATTTCACCTGCACCTTCTCAGACAAAACCAGAGAGCTGATGTGCTTGTGATCAGTGGCGTCTAAAATTCCCCAAACTGAGTCCATTAATTTCCTCTGAGTTTTAATCTACTAATTATTTGCCTATTTAATTCTATGTTGTTCCTTGTATGCACAAATTGTGATTGCATTGTTGAATTGCACCATTTTTCTTTTAAGATAAATTAGCTACAGTATTCCAGCTCTCTTCAAAGCACTGCAGATCTTTTTTTATTAAAAAGATGTTATTTCCTATGTCATGATATCTTAACTCTAACTTTTGAACAAGAGGTTGAAGAACTCATCTGTTCCTCTAACATGTAAGCTCTTCATACAGCTTTCATACTTCATTTTTTTTTTCTATTTATATATAGTATGCATTTTGAGCTCAGAATTAGAATATCCATGTATATGTCTACATAAATGTGTAGATATAGAAACATATTTATATATGTATGTCAGAATTGAGTTAAAATACATTATTCCCTTCCTAATATAGTTTTCCTTTCAAAGTTTGCCACTGTAAAAATGTAGTGCATTGGATTTCTGCAAAAATCAGTAGAGCTCAGATAAGTATAAACCCTTGCTCAGGTGAGCAAACAGCTCAGATAAGAGAGGAAATTATGATCATCACTGATTTTTAAAGGTCTTATTGAATCAGAACAATTATTTTAATGATTATTTTTATGATTATTTTTATGATTAATAGATTTATGCATCAGTTTATTTTTCTGCCTTAAACAGAAATGAGGTTTGGAATACACTGATATTTTTTTCAGTAAATTGTTATTTAATTGTTTTTTCTATAGTATATTATTATCTAACTAAAGCATGAGAAATGTTTTCATATAGATGTCATACAAAAGCAAAAAAGGACATAGTAACATTTATATATAACACAGCAAATTAGGACAACCTTTGAAAATTATGATTTATATAAATGAATTTAAAATGAAGAGCAGTGTCACCGTATAGGGTATTTCTGTGTATTTCTGTGTATTGCCAGAAATACACAGCTGTAAGGGAAATGACAGTGAATCAGTAAATTCAGCATGGCTGAATGAGCAAGTCTGATAATAGTTAGTTTTTTTGTGAAGGTGGCATGTATGGCATCTAAGTCTAGCTTCCTTCTAGTTATGAGAAGCAAGCAATTATTTTTGACAAGTACTTTCCGGTGGAAAAAATAATGGAGAAGCAAGAGCTTATCATGACTGTTGAGGAGTTTAGTCTAATGATAAGAGAGAAGGACAAAACAAAATGAAACAGAAGAGAGTGCATGGCATAATCATAATAAATTTAGTATAGCTTTGTGTACAATTTATAGGAGGAATACCACAATTGGAAGAAAAAAGGAAATAAAGCAATTCACCATCTGCTGAAACACTATAATATTGCAGTGACCTGCAGCCCTTCCTGCAGACTGAGAAACAAACACAGGACACCGCATTCCAGTCTGTATGAATGTGCTTGAAGACTTATATGACTGAATTCTGTTTGCTTTGACTATACACAAGAGTTTGTCAATTTTAAAATCACAAACAAGGGATTATCCTGCAATCAGTCATGGTATAGGTTTGCTAAAGAAAAATCCTTATAGATCTTACAAACTACATTCTAAAACACATTAGTCTGTCTTAAAAACAAGAGCATTTAAGTATTTTCCTTTTGTTTTAACAGTGTCCCTTGAGAAATTAAAACAACCTAGCCAAATATTTCTTTTTTTTTTTCACTTTAGCTTGTGTTTTACAAGAAAAATGCCTGACTAGATGCTCATTTGCAGAGACAGTTTCAGTATAGTGCCCTGTAATTAATGGGTTCAAAACTAATCAGAGATGTAAAAGACTTTAATGACATGTTATAAAGAAATAGAATGAGAGAAATCTACAATAATCATCCTAAGATGGGTTTATACTCATTTTGAGTGAAAATTTAATAGATGGATTAGCTTAATTGTTAAAGATGTGATCCTTTTTTGCACTTTTCGGGTCTAATTTAAGGAGATGAGTCTTAGAAACATACCTGTTAATCAACTCTGTTAGGCATTTATGAGTAATCTTCCTTGTCTGTCTCTAAGGACGACATTTAGAGAGTGAGTTTCTGCTCCTTGTTCAAAGCATTGTAGCAGCATGCTAGCTGAAGCACTCTAATCGCTCGTGCTTGAGAGTTTGTGACACTAAATGACAAATGGGACCCATGCAAAGCAATGAAGCAAAGATGAGAGGGGCTGCCAAATTCATGACAACATGTGATTATGCACACACCACTCTTGCTTATAGATCCTGAAATAATTTCAGTAACATCTGGCAGTAAAGTGGACTAAATCTATCAATTTATTCTATTGGAGAAATTTGCTAAATTTGGTGGCATACATTGCTATTAAGATTTATTTTCAACGTTTTTAAAAATCAATTTACTCATAGTAATTCTGCCTATGGTTCAGTAATTTATATTGTATTCTTATTTCTTTGCTGCTATGCTGACACATGGCCAGAGTTTCCTCCCCATTCAAGTGGAATACCACTTATTCTTGTGAATAGCTTGAGAGTTTGCATTTGAGTTAATTGCTAGTAAATCTTTATTACTCAGCACATAGAATTATTCAGTTTTTGGAAGATTTGCATGTATGTTTTGTGTCACCTACTGTGACAACTTGTAAGACTAGGTGCTAGTCTTTCTGACTCTAAAAATATTGTTCTAAAATTATACTAATGAATGGACTTACTGGTGACAATGTTAAATTCAAAAGAATTCCATTCTTTAAAGAAGTAGGGTTTTCAAAGCATTATAAGGAATGGTAGTTTGGCAGAAGACTATATTTGCTAAAATTATGCTAACATAATAACTTAGTTTTGGGTATCTTGTATTTTCTATATTATCAGGGAAAGTTTAAGAGACAGATTGTTGAGTTTCTTCATTCCTGAAAACAAACAATTTATCAGCTACTTGGTTTTAATATCTGAAATGACAGCCAAATAACAAAATATCCCAAATAAGAAGTCCAACTAGTTCTGGCCCAAGGAATCTGTCGCTCATACCTCATGCTTGATAATACCTTAGAGACACTCTCCAGCCTGCCCACACTGCAATCCATCTCTACTCCATTCTGTCACTTCAGTAATTATCACTGCATGCAAATGTAATAATGCAGGAGAAGAGGCCTTTTCTCCAAGGAACTTTTATAAGGACACCATAAGTCACATATGGAAATGATAAGTTTTTAAACTAAGATGGATGCAAGGGTGATTGCCACCTCAGTGTAGTGTGCTCAGCTGTGTCTTTTGCCTGTATCACATAGTAAAGAAATGCAGTCAACTGCTTCTCCTTTCTTCCTCAAGTTAATCAGTGTCTGCATAGGAAAATGAGATTGTATTCATAGAGAAAATGGCAATTTTCCAAACAAATTCCCCTGATATAGACATATACAGAAATGCTAAGACTGAGCACATCATTTTCTCTCTTTAGTTTTCTAAAAAGATATATTGTAGGGATGTTATAGTCAGGGTTCTAACTAGAGTTCATAAAATCATGTTTTTATCTTTTAGATGGTATTTGGGAGATACCAGCTCTTTCTGTGAAAAGGCCTATCACAGCATCCATTCGTCTTTAGAGATGCAAATACTGTGTCAGTGATCTGATCTAAAGAGCAAAAATAGCTCAAATAAAGTTTCTTTATATGACTACTTCCCCCTTTCCCCCTTCATTTTCATGTTAGTGACCCATGTCTCTAAGGTAACCGGCTTAGTGCTATCTCACCATACTCTTTTGATGTCTGCCTTTGTGTCTCAGAGTTTTATGGTTTTCTAAGACATCAGGAAGGCTGCAAGGTACCTGCACCTTCATGGGATGAAGACAGCAGAACAGCAAAAAGCAACTTAAATAAGTCTGTGTTGTCTTACTGTTCCCTTGGACTCACACAACTGATGGCAGAAGACAACAGTGCTCTGCAGAAACAGCAGCTATTGGTAAATGCAAATATCAGGGAGATGTTTCTGCTTCTGAAACAAGCTGTGCCACAGCTCTGTTTGTGTCCACAGAGCTGCCCAAAAGGCAGACTGGTTGGTGTGGTCCCTTGCCAAGGGATGGCTCTAGCTCGAGACAAAGTGAAACTCCAGGTCTTGCTGTGTAACAGCCCTGAAGACTCAGCAGTAGCTCTTGGGCCAGGGTCTTGGCCCTGTTTAATTTGCTTTTAAGGCTATGGTAATTTTGTCCTGTTAAGTGTAAACACATCTAAATAGTCAGAGAGCACTAATAATTTGAATAAGTGAGCATTCTTCAGTCTTGGTTTTTTTGGGGGTCTTTTTATCTGCTTCAAACAGGGCTATAAATGTTATGCATGTGCAATTCCATCAAAACGTGCAAGGTCTAGTTCAGTATACTCTCACCCAACAATAAATTCAGGAAAATTATCCAACCAGGATTCTTGCTCTTTCTGAAGAGCAAGGCTCTCCATTGGTGCAAGGCTCTCCATTGGTGCAAGGCTCTAAAAGTCTATACTTGAAGAATAGATAAACCCAGGCTGGGTTATAGGCAGTACCTCCTTATAGGTTATTTGTACTTACAAAAATGAAAACCAACTTTCCTTTAAAAATCCTGGTTCTCTTCCAGATGGTGACAGGTTTGTGATACCGTGGAATTTCATAATAATCTCCTTATGCTGCCTGGGTAATATAGCTATTACCCTGATTTGGCAGGTGTCAAAATATCCCTATAGTCTCTGTCATGGTGCTTAATACACCTCAGATGACAAACTGCCTTAGGTCTTCAGCAAGTGTGAGTAAAGAATATTAAGTGAGCATAATGTCAGTTCCTAGCTCTATAAAGGTTAAAACATGATGTTTTTAATAGGCTTGTGATACATCATTGCAGTTAAAATCTATTGCTGTCTAAACTTGTTTAATAATAATGGTAATAACTATAGTGTGTATGTATGTAAGATTTTAAGAATATAAATCTTTTTAAAATAGTGTACAATCAATATTTTTAGAAGTCACATCTCCCCAAGATGAGAATTTTACCATTCACAAGGGTTTAGCTTTTCAATTGCAACATTAGCACCAAAATAATTATTTTTGGAAGCAAAAAACTCAATATTAACTGTGAATAAATTTTAGTATTTTTTTTAATATAAGAAAAGGTCAAGTATAGGAATTTTCAAAGCATGTCAAATTTGAGGTAAAAACCATTAAAATCTGTCATCATTTCAGATTTTGACTCCACAATCACAAAGGAATTCACTACATACCTGACTGGTCTCAGCAATTCCCAAAAAGATTTGCCTTCTGTAGTAAAAGACATTTTCTTACAAATAAAATTCAGAAGAATGTCAATTTCCATAAATGCAGCAAAACCCCCAGTGTCTTCAAAATCTGAAACATGATCTTGGTTGTTGGGGTTTTTCTCCTCTTAAAATTTTCATGGAACTTGTTTTGGGGATTGCTGTAAACAAGAATAAATAGCACTTCTATCAGTAAAAGCATCCTGTCTTATACATACAAAGTTATCTTTAGATATCTCCTCCTTGTGGGCTTCAAAAATGATTTATCTTTCCAGAACTCATTGAATATGATAGATTGGGACCATGGTATTATGGTCTAACAGCTGGACTCTCTGCATGAAACAATTACTGCCAGTGAGGAAAGATGTGAGCGATTGGGTACCAGCCTAATGGAGACAGAAGGGAACGTTTTCAACCCAGAGGTAATAATAGAGGGCTATGCTTTAATTATTTCTAAACTGAGTAAAGCTAATAAATCTTCTAAATCTAAACTAGACATGATTAAAAATGAACTACTGAGAAAAAAATTAAATTTTGATGCTTTGATTCAACATTTTTCCAGAGAGAAGACACTTCCTATTAAAATGACGTCCAAAAGTATTTACAGTTCTTTTTTATTATCTTTCAAATTAATGCTATTTTTTCCTGTTTAGAAGTGAAATTTTGTGTTTTCTTCTGGTACAAAGAGCAAAATCTATTTTGAAATTCTATCTTATCATTTACCCCAATTAAAAATCATGGTCAAAATAATGAAAGACTCAGAGAAGCTCAATATAGTATTTAACCATTCTGTCAGAATTTTTGCATGCACATCCTCATGGTCTCACAGTCAATGGACTTGTACAGCTAAACACAGAAAAATTATCACTTTTTTGATACTAGAAATGAAAAAACCAAACAAACTAAGAATTTAAACAATAAAATCCAGGGCCTTATTTCCCTTTTAGGTTGCTTCTTTGAGAAGATATATTGCATGAGTTATACAAGAAAATATTCCAATTAAAATATTTCAACATAATGATAACAGTAACAACAATGACAACAAGAATTCTGTTCACTTATGTAGTTTCTCAGATGTATAAAACTTATTTGCTGCAATTTTTTAAATGCAAAAATCAGTGTGCCTTGTGACATGGAAGGTAAAAAAGCTACTATATGTAATTACTGGTTGGTGATAAAAAGGAAAAAGTAAAAATGCTAGAAAAATTTGAAAGTTTTATTATAAGCTTATGAAATAAGCTTATTATAAACTATTCGTATTCAACTTACAGCATATAAACTTAAAGCTTATAACTATTGATATTAAAAGGAAAGTGACCTTTAGATCTGTAATTGACAAGCAAAATGACTTTTATTTCTTGGAAGAGCAGTGGGTCTTAAAAGCCAGAAAATACTTTGTAGCTCTTCAGACATGAGACAACAGCACCAGCAAATGGTTCTTTCTAGATCCTGCAACAATAATCTATTCAGCAATGCGTTTTTCTAGAAAAAAAAGTTAAGTTTTATTGTAAGGCAGATGAAACTATCAATTAGTCCAAGAAAATATTACTAAAACAAGATGTAATATAAGCAAAATAGCAATAAGAACTTTTAAAGTTTTACATTTCTGTACAGATGTAATAAAAAGAAGCCAAAGAAAGAGAGAAAATAAGCCAAACTTTCTCCTTTCCTTTCCTTTCCTTTCCTTTCCTTTCCTTTCCTTTCCTTTCCTTTCCTTTCCTTTCCTTTCCTTTCCTTTCCTTTCCTTTCCTTTCCTTTCCTTTCCTTTCCTTTCCTTTCCTTTCCCCTTCCCCTTAGATCAGGTCTTTGCTTTGACTGTAAAGTTTTCATCTACACTTAGCAATAAATTCCAGGCTTTGTGTATAATGGGAGTTTCCTTTTATCTGTAGCAGCATTTTAATACATTAGAATACAGATGAACTTTGTTGTCTCAGGGCTGAATAGATCCAGTTACAATGGCAGCAAACACCAGAAAAACTCCTTCACTGTTCCACAGGTTAGATTTGAAATGGAGTTTTCTAACAAAATAAAAGTTTCATGTCATCACTTCAGGAAAAAGTCTTTAACTTAAGTTTTTGAAAAATTTAAAACCTAACTAGTGAAAAAAAGTGATGCCCATTTTGCCCCAAAACCTCCACCAAACAAACCTGAGACAAGCCAAAACTGTCCGATCAGAGCTCATTAATTCTGCATTTTGGGGGAGAAGTGACAGCAGCAATATCTATCTAGTTATATTTATCCTTATATAACTGAAAGTAGTAAATAATGTTCTTCCATTTGAAATAACTCAAAGTGACAAAGATGTAGGCCAAGATTCTCCTCACATACTTGCATGTGTCAATCAGATGTCAGGCTGTGTAAATAAATGAAGTTACACCTGTGCAAACTCACTGTAATTAGAAGGAGGTAGCATTTCCAGGGTTATGATGGTAGAAGGATGTTATGTGAAAATGACACAATTAATTTTCTCCTCTTCTCCCTGGTACAGCTTAGGGGAGGGTGGTGACAGCTCAGAGGTGGAAGATGTGATGGGTGACAAGGGGAGGGAGGAGGAATGGCCAAATATCTGTCAGCTGGTGACTGCTGTCAGGCAGCAATATTGTGCTGGAGTAGCACAAATAAACGGGCAAAATGGAGGGAGCAGGATTTGTTGGGAAGGGGCCATGTTGGGAAGGACGTGGTAAAGTACTTTGTGTACATAACCCAATTAAGAGGGGAGAAATTGTTTCAGGATTTTTGTGACAGATGTCTGACAGCTAGGAAAGGTCTAGGCCAAAAAGGACAGCTGGCTGAATCCAAACACTTGTCTAAGTAGGCATCAGGGATACCCAGACAAACACACAGGCTGTTCTAATGTTTTTAAAAACACTCTGGAAATGTTCAAGGCTGGGCTGAATGGGACCCTGAGCAATCTGATCTATTGCATGGTCTTCCTACCTATGGCAGCAGGAGTTGGAACTAGATGATCTTTAAGGTAGGTCCCTTTCAAACCAAACTGTTCTGTGATGCTACACAAGTAATCCAGCCCAGTTTCCTGGAGAAAAAGAGTCTTGGCTCCTTCAAGCAAGTCCTGGTGTGACCCAGAGACTGCAGCAGCTGGGTCAGGCCAGAGCCCAAGCTGCAGGGAAAGCCTCCATCTCTGCATGTGATTTTGTACTTTAAACACAGAAATTCAGCTTTTTGGAAAACACAGGGCCAGACCAACATCCCAGCAGAAACTACTGTATTTTGGTGATGGTGCAATGATGTTCTGTGCTCTTCAGAGAAAATGCTTTGTTATGAAGCAGCTAAAAGGGCAATGAAGGATCAGTAAAATAGTTAAAAGGGTTTGGATTCCCCTCAGAGGTGCCAAAGAGATAAAGAACTCAGTCCTCTAATCATTTTTCATGTCAGTGTTTGCCTGCAGAAGTTAACAAATTTAAGAGTAGGAAAACTAAGGTAGGCTAAAGTAGATGGATAAAATCTATTCCAACCATAGACATTTCCCTACAGCCTAAGTAGAAGATGAGGTAGTCAAGCTTTTGGACTACAGTTTGTTATCTTGAACAATCATTTTAGGAAAAATAATGCAGAGGAATGATTCTATAATGTATCACTAATTAAACTGTGATCTAAACTACAAGATAGATTGCACTAATTTTGCAGTGACTTATTTTTGATGTTTGAGTAACTCTGATAAAGTCATTTCTAAAAGAGTAAGTTTTGAAAAGATTATTATTTTTATGCTTTTAAGAATACTCTTTTCCGAAAACCAAAAGGAGCTTTGACCTTTTTTTACTTTTCCCATTTTTTGAGGAGCTGAAAAAGAAAAATGTATTGATATAAGCTTTTTCAGTCATTTCAGACAGAGATGTGGATAAACAGAAACTGAAAGTGGGAATTGCTTCTATTAAAAAAAAAAGCAAAAATACTAAAAAATATCAATTTAGTCAAATGATTCCATGAATCAAAATTAACATTCCTTTGAAAACCTGTTTTGTTGAAAACTTTTAGGGAAGATTTAAAATTTATTTTACAAACAGTGAATTACTTCATTTATGCTCACTACCAGGCCACATCAATTACTATTTTATTCTGTAGTTTACATCTGATAGCTTTGAGTACAAACTTAACACAGAGAGAACCATACCCATTAGTATCTTCTGAGTAGTTCAACAATTGAGCCTAATTTTTAATGAATTAGTACCTCAGAGATTCTCTTTCAGACTTCTTTTTGCCCCTCCTGCTTTTATTAAAGTACTTTTTCCAGCTTGCTTAGTTTGCTTAAAAGACAAAACATTACAGAAAACCACACAGCAAAAAATGCTGTATGAGTAAAATGCTGTAAAATTACATGATGATTCCTTTTTTCAGTTCAATTCCCACAGAAACAATATGCACAGAAATTGATAATTAGTGTACTTTTATATGCTATAAGTTCCTACTTATTGTAACCAAAGTAGAAGTGGGTTTACTGTATGCATTCCTTTTTAATTTTCCTTTTACTGCTGAAATTGCAGTACATAAAGCCCCTGACTGACTAGAAGAGAATTTGTAAAGGTTTCAAGGAAACAGGATAGAAAAATTGAAAAAAAATTCTTTACTTCTCACAAAAAAAATTTTGCTAAAAACATATTGCCTAACTAGAATAAATAGTGCACTCTTTCAAACAATAGCTTCTTATGGACTGATCTGAAATCCTTTAGAGTTGGAAGTGAAGATTGCACATATGGGTATTACACAGCTGGGAAACACACAATATATTTCCAGGGAAGTATAGGTGCTATTTTTTTACAACTGAAATTTCAAGGATAGATTTAAATCTGTGCATTTATGTAAATTCAGATTTTTAATCCAGAGCAGCCATTTTAAAGAAACCTGGAAACCAGTGTCTGAAATCTGCTCTGGTAAGTGCATGTTCTGATTTACATTATATTGGGTTGGCAGGTTTTGATCCCTCATACAGTGGCAGAGTGACAGAGACTCTGGCAATAAAGAGAAAATATCCTTCTCTTCTAAAAAGCTGTCAGATGATCACATAGGAATGCAAGAATAGATGAAGAAAAGCCCATGAAATCTATGTGTTCTACTTCCACCTTATGTTTTATGTTTGCAGCTTTCTACCTCAAAATCAGGAAGATTTAGACTTACATGTCTAGCATTCATTATACTCATTATATTCAGATAGAAATGCACATTTCTATAGCTCTATATTGACCCAGTAGTTCAGTGATACATTCATGGGTTCCTATTGTCTGTATGATTACTGGAAAGGAAAAATTATCAGAAATCAGATATGCCTACCTTGTGCTGCATAACAGAAGTTCTTAACTGGATAGGAAGAGAGAATTTTTTGCAACTATAAGATTAGGACTGAAGTTGGTGCCCTCTCTGCTTTTGTAAGTGCAACCGTACCTAGCACACTGTTTCCCTGCAGCAATCGAGGTAGTCAAGAACACATTGAGTCTTAAGCTCTCTGGACTGCCGTCTTCCTTCTCAGGCAGGGATTTCATTGCTTTTAAGCATAGATGTAGCCCTGACCTGCCTGCCCTGCTGCTCTCTGGTGGCATGGGAAACAATTTTCTTGCACCTCCAGGCTGTCATTCGCTATCAGCGATTCACATGCCTAACATGCATTTGGATTTAAACCAGACAGACAGATGATAGTGGGTAAAGAATAAGGGATCAGGACAATTTATTTGAAAGCTGATGTATTTAAATCATGCATCTACAAGTCAATGTTCATGGCTGGACTCCAGTGGACACTGTGAAATGGGTGCTGAAAAAAGAAGAACTAAGGTATGAGCCAAAATCTGAGAAAATTTTATTTCCTGTGGATTCTCTTTTGGATTAAAAAAAAGGCTATTAAAAAGTATAAAAGTCTTTCATAGATTAATATTTTCCAATGCTGTGGTAAAAAAAAAAAAACAAACAGATTTTACTGGACTGTATCTAACATAAGAGCCTTAAAAATCATCTCACATGAAAAGAGTTAGTAGGAGAGGACAATCAGGACAATCTTGTTCTGTACAAGCTGCAAAGAGTGATCTCTATTATTATTACAAAGAATGCATCCCTTCAATTGTTGAATCTAAATAATATGCAAAAAAGTGCAATTGCCTTTAAAAGGACTCTTTTAAGATTAAGGAAAAAATACTAACCTTCTGCAAACTCTTGTCTTCATGCCAAGTATTTTATTTTTCCTTGGTAACTTAACCAAAACTACCATGTCGTCAAATGCACTGTATGTAGTGTTTAGATACATCAACACTAAAAAAGGGACAAAATACAAAGAATAACTAGAAAATATCAAATTTCAGTAATCGACATGACCTCTATGCTTGTTGTATAAAGCAATAACAAATTAGCTTCCATTTAATCATGATAAAAAACAATATTGAAGAAACAAATGAAATTATTATTTGTGTTTTGTTTCATTGGTCCACTATTCAAAGGAGTAGAAACTGATTGATAATCTTTGATTCACTTGTATAGGTAATGTAACAAACATTAAGGAATTTGGGGAGCTTGCATATAAGCCACTTCTGCTTAAGCGAAGAAATTTACTCTGAAAGATTTCCAGTGTAAGCTAACTTGATAGAGATAAATCAGCCATCAGGAAGCCAATAAGTCCTTATTAACCTTCAGCAGGAATCAGAGGGGAAACTGCTTGTCTGAGTAATCATAGCTGTAAAAGGTTAGATGGTCCAATTGCTTTTAATCAGTGCTCTAAATCTGCTTCTGAGAACCTGATTAGTTAACATGCTCCTTTGCCCAAGACTTTAACCAAAGCTTGTGAAAACTCTTGCAGTAAGGAGACAGTTAATCAATTAGAAAGGGAAAAGAATGATCAAAGCAAGAAAAGAAAGTCAATAATGGAGCAAATATGACAATTCATTTCTCAATAGCAATGCCAGTGCATAACTGTTTTAATATTAATTCTATCAGAAAAGTGTTCTTGGTAGAGCCAGGGAATATTTAGCTTATTGAACATTCAGGAGACCATTGTTCATTTTATGAGAGGCATTATAGACTGGAGTAGCCTTTAGTATAAAATATTTTCATCTGGTAAACTGAACTATTTCTTTAATCCTGCTTCTTCTGCATTTACAGCCTTGAATTTTAACACTTTAAAGTACTTTAGAAGATCACCTGGTAAACAAGGAATTCCTATTGTTCTATTATCTGCTTGAGTAATAATTTGCATTAAACAAACTTAATCCAACCTTTTAAAATTTCTAGAACCCAAGAACTAATCTTTAAAATTTAAAATTAGATGTAAATGCATTAGTAATATACTTTTTAAGAGTTCTGGAATTTTTTCATGCAGTGCTTAATGTTGACCATTCAGTGATGAATTCCATGGCAAAGCAAGGTCATTGCTAACAGAAATGAAGTAAGGGCTCAAATCCATTCATAGACCAGAGCCTTCTTGTTCTGCTCATTAAGTTTTATTTACATTAGGTATTGTTTATTTTGCAAACATGTTGTATTTATTTTGTGTTGTTTTGACACTGTAGAGTAATTATAATTCCATAATTTGTCAGAGAAATACATTTTTATTCTTGAAAACCAAACTTTACTGTGTTTTAGGGTTTTATTTAGCATTTATTATTATTGTTCTAGGATGTTTTAAGCTCACAGGAAATAGGAATAAGGATTATTTATTTCCATATTCTCAACTATTTGTACTTCTTGGCTTGAGATGGTAAAGCATAACTTTGTTTCATTGGTGTCAGTGCAGGAGCATGGAATGAATATGGGAAAGATAATACTTAGCTTTATAGTTTGTGTTTTAAAGCAGTGACTAGTGGTTTTGATGGCAGTAGCCATTTGTGAAGGTAAAACATCATAAGAAGTCTGGCTTCAAAGGAATGTGTTCAGAGTTTTTAGGAGATTTCCATTATGTATCTCAAAGTATAAACTTAGAAGTAAAGAAAACTGAATCATCAGCCAGTTCTCAAAATCTTTGTGCAAATGTTAAATGTTTTTCAAAACTGCTGAAAACTTTTGAGCCCAACTCAACTCATGATATCAAAAGCATCTGAGTCAGTTTGAACTCTTTAAAACCTTCCCATCTATACTAATGTATTTCTCTACTAGTGCTCGACAGCCCAGGATAGCAATCTTTGTCTCTGTACATACAGAGTTCTTTTATCTGCCATATCTGCACATATTAATAAATGTTGATCTTCTAGCTTTGTATATGTGTTGGTTTTTTTCCCTAAGAACTTTTATTTCCCAATGTTCTTGCCCACTAACATTTTTTTTTAAATATGCAGACTTCACTTACTGTATATCACAAGGACTTGCAGTATTTTGATTGGACTATATGAAACATTCACTTTGTACTTATTTATGAGTTTTGACTAGGAGCAGCATGTTGGACAGTTCATTTTTATAAAATGTGGAAACACAATGATGAAATATGAAATCTAAGATTTCTGAGGAAAAGCAAAAGCTGGGAAGCTGCATTTTTTTAGTTCCCATTACCAATTGGGGAAAACAGAGCCTACCTCAACTGTTCACCTTAAAATCATTGAATGGTAGAATGGTTTGTGTTGGAAGGGGCCTCAATGATCATCCAGTTCAAAGCCCTCTACCATGAGTGGGGACGCTTTACACTTGACCAAGTTACTCAGAAACCAATCCAGCCTGAATACCTCCAGGGATGGGGAGCCCACAGCTTCTCTAGGCAAATTTGTTTCAGTTCTAATAAAGAATTACCTCCCAACATCTAATCTAAATTTGCCCTGCTTCGGTTTAAGACTATTCCCCTTAAAACTACATGCCCTTGTGAAAAGTCCCTGCAGCCTTTTTGTAAGCCTCCTTTAGGTACTGGGAGGCTGCTCTAAGGTTTCCCCAATGTTCTCTCCTCTCCAGGCTGAACAGCCCCAAGTCTCTCAGCCTATCTTCATATGAGACACCTCCCTGGTCATCTTGGTGGCTCTCATCTGGATTTATTCTAACAGGTCAATGACGTTAACAACTCTAATGTCACTTCTTGAGGGCAGTCAGCTCAACCTGTCATTTTTATTGCACCATGATTCAATTATTTTAAGGATCAAGAGGTCTGAGACACTGCTTTGGGTAATCCAGGGTTGAGCCAGTAAGGAAATCTGGTCTGTCTGTGTGAGAGTAGAGTGTGCAGGGAATCAAACAGGGACCTGTCAGTCACTGGAGCCACCCCCCACCAAGGTATCTCAGTCCCAGCTCAGGTGGTGTGAGTGTGACTGCCATAGTGGCTTCTGGATGGTCAGACAGGAAAGCTTCTCTGACACAACCATATCATGACCTGTCTTACAATCATGATAATTAGAAATGCTGACCCAGCACTACTGGAAATATTTGCCAACCTTTAAAAATACAGGTTGTTCCTTGGTGACTCTAGTTCTTACAAGCCCAAGGCAAGTGCCATGGGGATGTCCCGTTGCCAGGAATCTTTTGCACAGCTACATCGAAGCTGCATTTGAAGACGTGTACTCTGTGTTACAGAAATAAAGGTTTCTACCAAAACACGGACAAAATCAGCACATTTTTACAAGTAAGTGCCGATTAGTCTGCCTCACTTCTCAGTGACTAATGGGGATGACTCACAGTGAAAAGACATCTCTCACCGTGTTAAGCACACGCAGGGTTGGGTTTATTCACAATGCAGCATTCGGCTCTGGATAGACCAAGCTCCCTCTTCTGTGACTGCCCACAGGCTAATGCATCGTGCTGAGTCAATCAGGGCTTTAGGACATCTTCTCACTGCGATGTGTTTAGTGCATTGTGATTACTGCTGACCAAAAGATTTAGAGGCAACAAATTCATAAACATGAAAAATTTTATTGGACTTTAAATAGTATCAGACAGTAATAGCTCTATTATTAACAATTGTTAATACATTCAAGGTTTTAATGTGTGCTAAATAAATCCTTTTATATTATTGGGCTTTTGTGATTTAATGTTTCCATCTGAACCATGTGTATGTTGGGAGAAGCTTGAAAAACAAATTTTAATAGTTCCAGTAGCTAGCTCAAAAAGATAATGTAATCATTTGCTGAAATAAAGCAGCAAAATTCTTACTTAGGTTATTGATGGTTCTATAGAGATACCTTACTTTTTAACTGTAAAATGATGCTGAAAAATTTTGATCACATTCTTTTTAGAGAATCACAAAGGCTCTATTTATGCTTAAAATAAGTCACCTTTACAGCATAAAAACTGAAATTGGACATATACTTGTATACTTCTGGGGAGATTAGGCTTCTAGGGGACTAAGTATTTCAAATTTTCTTAGCTACCCTAAATACTTAACTTTTAATTTTGCAAAATAATATTGAATAGGTAAAGAAAAAAGAGAAATATTGACATACTATTCTGCTTAAAGTATTACTACATTTGTTTTTGTCATGCAGTAAAGCTTAACATTTGGTGTTAATTATTTACTGTACTAGAAAATATCCACAGGGTTGTGAGACCTTTGAGAGTTTGTCTGAGTTGTCAGCTTTTGTTGACAATGGCATATTTCCACCAATTTTAATTATTTTTAAATAGCTTATGTGTCCTGCTTTGTGGGTTTTTTTGATGGTAGTGGGCAGGAATGGCATAGAGCAGCTCAGCATTACCACCCTACTGGGTGGGAAATCTGTTGGCTTTTGCCTTCCAGGAGGTGGACTGTTTGCTGCAAATGGCTGGGAATATTGCCCAGAAAGCTAAGAAGCTTCAGATATTTTATATAACATTTGCTTTTCAGATTAAAAAAAAAAATCCTACTTTAAAATCACCACAGAAACCTCTTTCAATTGCAGTGGCTGACATGAAGTGCGGGACAGTCTTCTGCCAGGATTAAGCTGAAATCTAGACCAAAACTGAAGCCCAGATTTGAGCCCTCACTGTTAGAATCACAAGAGACCCCATCAGCCCAACACCAAAGATAGACAAAGGTTGCTATTCTAACTTTTAGATGGAGCAGCAGCCACAGCAGTTGTGCTGTGGGGAGCTGTGAGCTCGCTGCACCGTGCAGTGGGACACAGCAGGAATGCTCTGGGTGGTGTCTGACACCTGCTCACCTGCCCTGCGCCAGCAAGCACCTGCAGCTGGCACTTAGAACATCCCACAGCTTGTGTGGCAGTGCCAGTCAGAGGGGCCTCTGGGGCATGGGTGATGTCTGGCTGATGAGATTCTGGGTGAGTACTGCAGGCAGAAGTGCAGGAAGAAACCTGCACAGTCACCAAACTATTAATGCATGTCCCTGGGCACACGCACATGAAAGAACAGAGTTCTGCTCTGTCACCATATCCACAGCATGTCCTGAGAACACATTTGATCCAGAGGACAATTGAAGGCATTTTCTTTTTAAAGTGTAGATTTCTCTACAGTGGCCCAGCAAAGTCACTCTTGGTCACAAAAGGCTGAGCAGAAACACCTAGGTGAGGAATACTAGGCCGTGAGAAAGTTGGGGTCATGCAGCCTGGAGAAGGCTCCAAGGACACCTTACTATAGGCTTTCAGGACTTAAAGGGGGCTTCTAAGGAAGGTGGGGACAGACTTTTTAGCAAGGTCTGTGGCAATAGGGTTAATAGTTTTAAACTTAATGAGCATTGATTTAGGTTAGATGTAAGGATGAAATTTTTATAATGAGGGTGAAGAAGTGCTGGCATGGGTTGTCCAGGGAGGTGATGGATGCCATAGCCCTGGAAACATTCCAGGTCAGACTGGATGAGGCTTGGAGCAAACTGATCTCGTTGAAGGTGTCCTTCCTCATTCCACTGGGGTTAAACAAGATGACCTTTAAAGCTCCCTTTTACCTAAGCTATTCTGTGAGCTATGACAATAGTTTTAACACAAAGACAGCTAAAGGCAAAAGCAGCTCATTTCCTTTAAAGACCCTTTAAAGACAATGTGGGTGCTGAAAAAACTCCACTGATGAAAAACTTATTTCTGTCTTAGTTAGGAGCTGTTACCAGCTGTTTCATACTATTCCACTCTATAAAAATAAACCTATAAATTAATCACCAAGTTACTGTCAAACTACATGTGTTTGACAAAGTACCTGTTTGTGCTTTCATTACAACAAGCACATATAATATCTGATAGACTGCTCTTGAATGCTTGCATTTAATTCAGTAGCATTGATCACTGAATTTTAATTTTATTTTAGACTCATGAAGTGTGGACCAGTCATATAATTCACTCATATTTATTTGGTTGTTAGTTCTGATGAGGACTTAAAATTAAATTATCATAGGCCATTTATGTATAATCAAATATTAATATTGAAACAGTTGCATCCATCTGGGGCAGAAGGAATGAGGAGAAGATGCAGAACTGTCTACATAAAATTCTAGTTGTCAGGAACATATGAATCAGGTAGACCTGATGGGAGATGAAACCCAAGCCACATCCCATTTGCCAGTACTCAGTAATAAGATGTTTTTAATAAATGGCTCTTCTGTTCTTCACTACAGGAGAAGTGAGAGCCTGCACCCATTTTCCTGCTAAAAATTCGTTTGCATCTGATATTTTTCACATTTAAGAACAGAAAACATTCAATAAACTTACAAAATATAGATTACTACATTGATCCACACAGGTGTCCAGGGTTTGCCAGGAGACCAGGATTAACCATTTAATTGACTAACATCACTGCACTTCTGTTTGTTTGGGGTCTGTGGAGGGGAGGGGCTTTGCTTGTTTATTTGGGGGCTTTTTTTGCTTGAGCTTTTAGTCTAGAACTAGGTATTCATAATTTTAAACTACTTACTATGCATTTGTAATTAGGATAGAGTATATCATCTCACATTCTTACTGGATGTTTTTTGTAGAAGAACCCTTTTTTATTTAAGAGAGCAACATTGATAAATTCATGGCATGATTTTAAAAAACCAACAGTTTTAGCTTATTGTTCCATTGAGTCAAATACTTTTTCACTATCTTTCTTGGGAAAAAATTTCCTAATTTAAATCATGGCAGTAGTGATATTGCCCAAATTGTGTAGAAAGAAACATTAGAGGTACCTCTTTCTTCTTCTCCTAAACTGTATCTTGTTATTAAATTATTATTCTTTAGTTGTGATGTTTTCTAGTACAATTGCCTGATTAATCTTGATTATGTCTGATCAAGGATTATTTTTAATAAAATTGATTATGTTTTACTAAAAAACCTATAAATTTATTTGATATTTTTTCCATCATCATAACTTCTAATTGACTCTTATTTGTGAAGAGTTCTGGTAACACTTATGAGTAACACTTATTATCTGAATGAATAACTGCTGGGCTTTACTTGGATCAATCTTTATAGTGATTTATTGCAGTCACAGTGTTATGCATTTGGCTACTCATAGTCTTTAATTTCTCAAGGTGAATTGCAGTTTTAAAGTTGAGCACAGAATATTTTCACTAATCAATTCATTAAATATCATTATATTCATAATATTTTACTTTAATTACTTATAGATTCTTTTTATATTGTCTTAAAATACTGTTGCTATTTTTTCTTACTTACCATACTTGTTTTGAATTTTATTTTACTACTCTGAAATTTCATGCTGTTTAGGAAACTACAGCCCTATCCTGAGAACTCTCAAGAAAATATCCAAATACCATAATACCAAAAATGTAAGTATGTGAAATTTCGAGGACATGGTGGTTGATGTGTTCTATATATTTTGCTTCACTACTGTTTAGCATCTTGTGAAGAAGATGGGTGGAAATACTCAGAGATCTACAGACTGTCATGGTATTTAACAACAAAGCTGGCAGGCCCTAAAAGTAGGAGTTGCCTCATTATCTCAGTAATAAAAAGGGAACCAGATCTTATGGAATCATAATAGAGCAGTTGTGCAGAATTTGATAAACTATTATTGCTAAATACTCTCAAATTTTCCCCAGACACTCAGCTTAATGTCAACTTACAAGAAGTACATTCATAATATAAAGAGTATCACTTAAATTATACTTATTCTTTTGTGGTCAGTGTGATGTGACAGTGGTCTGACAAAAAACCCATTAAAAGCACTCTGAAAACTGTGTTTTTATTCATCAATGGCATGAATATCAATCCAAAATTCCTTAAATACCAGCTGAAGTCTTGTGATACTGGACAATTGTTAAAATATTAGTGATTTATGAAATTCCTGGTGAGTAAAAACAATTTTGCCTTGTTCAGTCTAGGCAGATGATGAAGATGACTGAGGAGTGGGAAAAAAGTCAATGACTTTCCTCAGATTTTGGAATGGATTGTGTCTGGTGATGTTATTAGATTTAGGAATTTAAAATAACTTTCAATATACTGAGCATGAAAAAAGAGGGGATTGTGTTAATATCAAATCTGACTACTGCTAGAAACAGTTCAAATGCATTAGCATCCATCTGTGTCCCCGTCATCTTGGCTTTTCTTCATCTGCAGTTTTGTGAGTGATGCTCTAAATGGAGAAAGAATGTAGCATTTATTTATTTAGTTAGTTAGTTATTGAAATCCAGTGCAGGTGGTAATGTGTATTTGGCCATCTTCCAGAGTTGTGAACAGAACATATGTTATAGTTTTGAGTGGAACCTTGTGATAAAAGTGCCTAAGGAATTTATCTACTTTCAAGACCAGAATTATAATGTTAAAGTCTTAATCAATGGGAATGACAGTTATACAGTTTCTATATTTAGAATATTTTAGTTTTTTTTTCCTAAATCATCCAGAAACCAAAATCCCAGTGTTAGGGGATTTTAACATCCTCACACATTAATTTCTTTAAAAACAGTGATATGTGTACACCTATGTGGGAATGGGACCTCAGCCAGGAGAATCTTGGTTTATTTCAGTATCAACCTATCTATTTCTACACAGTATCACTGAACTCTGCATCAAACAGATTTCTGGATGCTCTTCTTCAGCCTCTGATTTTGCTATAGTGTGATTCCATGCAAAAAACCAAAAAATATTTTCTTTTGCTGTTTGAACATGAACCTTCACTAAGTAAAAAATATCTTTCTTAGAAGATGCAGTAAAAATTTGGAGCTGTGAATCACAAAACACAGAGGCAATATTTCCTTTTATCACAGTAAAATCAACCAAATGGTTCGGTCATCTGTGTCAGTCATAAAAAAAGTTCTTTTTCTCAGTCTACACTTATCTATAGTTTAGCATTCTCAGTCTCATGAATCACTCATTTTGCTAACATGAGAGCTTATAAAGCTCGTACACAGCTGTATGTTCATCAACCATTTACACAGATTCATGATAAAAATAGAAGCCAAGAAATCCTTTCACTAGCACCTCATCTCTCACAACAGTGAAGGATGCAGTTGGAGAAGAGTGTGCCCAGCCATCAGTGTGGGACAGGGTGTGTGTAAGGGCAGTGCTCAAGGATGCTCCACGTGGACACACACAGTTCCTTATCCTTTCACAGTCCTCTCCACCCTCACTTTCCTGTGCACTTATATTTGTGTCTCCAAATTCTTCTGTGCTACACGGTCAAGCCCCCTTTGCTTGGCCCCATGCTACTCCACGACCCCCTCTTTCCTCCCAAACAGTCCAGTTTCATACAGGACTGCAGGGGAATCCCAGGAGCCAGCCCCCTTTTGTCTGATTGAAATCACTTCATTCTTAAGTTCCAAATCATTCTATGTTAGATTTCCTTTTCCATATGCCACTGCCATCTTTCTCCTCCTGCCCTGTGGTGGGCCAAACCCCCCACACCAAACAGACCTGTGGTGCTCCTACATTTTAGGACATAAGAGTATATTACAGGAAAGCCTAGGAACAGCACTAAGCTCACACCTTATATCTAAAAAATCAGTTGTTGACATCAAATCATGAGAATAGCTGTCCCTATTCACCTTTAAACTGGAAAATGCAAGCTGATTTCCAAATAGGAGGAGGAATAGTATTCCAGGAGAATCTTTGAGGAGCAGAAGGGAGAACCTCTACAAAGGCAGAACCTTGAAAGCTACTAAAAGTCATTCTTTAAGGGATTTACCTGCCAGATATGAGAACACCATAAAATGGTGTGTGTAGGAGATCGCCTCCACTCCAGCATTGCATTCTGTTCATCTGTGGGGTTTCGTGCCCCGGATTGGGGTGACCCCAAAAGATGGAAAAGTCTCTCCTCCAACCCATGCCTTCAAAGAAAGACTCAGTAGTCTTCTGTTGTCTGGTCTCAAGGTTGTTTATTGTTGGTTATCTAAAAGATTCTTCTCCTGAACTGCTGTGGCCCGTTCAGCAGCTCAGACAAAGGCACACTGCCCTCCCAGGGGGCTGGTGCCATCTTTTATATCATATATTACGTGTTACATGTTTATACTTTTTCCCCAATGCCTACTATCTATATTGAATAGTGACTTTCTACTCTAAACCAATCTGTGAGTGTCAACATCTCTAAAGACATGGAGGCTAGGAAGGAGAAAGAAAGAGGACAGGGCACACCCAAATCCCTCCATCTTAAAACTCCTGACCCCCATGTACAAAACTTGGACCCCTGCGTACAAGGCTTAAAACCCCCCTGAACAGCACTCAAAAATCCTTCCTTTCACTTCGTGACTACTTCTACTACAATATCTAAACTTGTGTGTGTGGCTTGTAATTCTTCATACAGAGTTGGTAACTTGCTCCATGGGCTAAGATTGAAACCCCACATGTGTCTTTGCTGCATGCCAGGGTCTCAGAGCCCCCTGCCAGCGGCTCTGGCCATCCAGGGCATCCAGAGGGGTGTCCTGGATTCTGACATTCATCATCCTCTGGATTTCTTTCTCCTTTGAGATCCTATATTCTGTCAGGCAAATCCTCTGTCTTTTAACTGCATCTAACACCCCAAGCACAATTTAGTGTGGTATAAATACGAGTTATATTCACCTGTGGATAAGATTAAATACAGTGTGGATTTCATAAGAGAGTGGTTTTATCAATTCTTGTCCCCCTTTCCTTAGTAGTAATATAGCTACATGGTAAGCAAGGAATAGTAAAGTGTGTTCTTTATGTTTGAGGCAGAATAAAGAGATATTTCTTCACATAGATTTGATGGGAACTGCTTTGAAATTAACCATAATAAGAAATGCAAGTATCATCTGGTGTTCTGAGTGTGCTGTCAAATAATGGATGTTCTACAGGGTACATGTAAAAAAATAAGACAGCATAAAATTCTAATTAGAAAATGGCATGGATAAAGCTCAAAATAATAATAAAAAGCCACTCACTATTTAAAACAAACTAGACAAATGATAAAAGTAAATTATAAAATAAAAATATTCCATGAGAAGCTAGTTGTAAAAAGCCTTTTAAATAATGGATAGCCATAGAAGTTTCAATTTTGAAAAGAAACTTGAGTCTTTTAGAGACTGGTAGAATAATCAAAAAATAGTATCCCCAATAAATTCAAAGAACAGGAGAGAATGAAACTATACTTTTCAGCTCTTTCTTTTATAGAGACATCTATTGTTTTACCACTCCATTAAAAGGCACATATCTTCAGTGAAAGATGTGCTTTCCAGGTCTATGTTGTCTTTTCTTCTGTAATGGCCAATAAGGAGACGTGATTTGATCCTCTCTGATTAGCAGATTCTCACAGCAAAGCCTTTATGTGGCTGAGCAATCAGCTTCTGCCTTAAGAAAAGGGAACCTAGAGAAGCATGCTTTGAGACAAATGGATATTTTTCCAAGTTCAGAGATGAATTTGTAAGTTCCTCATTCTCCTTTCCCTTAATTATAATTTTAATTTATCTTTAAAAGAAAACCCTCAGCTTCAATACTGACATGACATTTATGTAATAATCAGTGCATTTTTTTACTATACCACTGAAAATATACCTCTCTACAACAGTTATTGTGGTCCATCACGGCCCACCACTTCTTCAGTGGAGATAGACTCAGCACTTTAAATCATGAGATTTACTTTCATATGTTTAATCATGTGCTTTTGGAAAGCAAATTAACAATAGACCTAGGAATTGATTTATAGTATAGTGCCCAACCAGTTAATATTTTGTCTTATGTGAAGACAAAACATAATGAGGAATTCAGTGACGGTGATGTTTTTTGGTTATTTTGCTATCTGGTTTCCTCCTACTAACTGCAAGCTCCTGAAAAATTGTGTTGTTCACAGCCTAATTTGGCTTATACTGAATTCTCTGACATGTACAACTCTCCTCAGGGGTTTTTCTTTGTTATATTTCTTATATTCCTTCATTTCTACTTGCTAACATTGTTCATCCTCAGTGATATTTAAAAAAAAGCTCTGGTATATGTCATACTGTAATTCTTCTCTCAAAGGTTGGTTTTACAACCCCCCCAAGCATCACTTGGGGTTGGTTCATTGTTCTTGTTTCTCAATGTCACTTGTTATAGAAGTCTTGGCTTGGTTTCCAAAACTGAATCAGCCTGAGGTGAAACTTTCCCATAGTTTTAATTTCCCTTTTTCTCTTCTGCTTGAAAAAAACATTTCATTTAGTAACTGTCTCCACTGGTGATGTTTTTCAAAACACTATATTACATCAACAGTGGCCTGTGTCATATCTGAATTGTGCAGTTCTTTATTCACAATGTTGCCTGATTAATTATCAATACAATTTCTTTCTGTGAAAGCTTTATCTCTATGGTATTGATTGCTAACAGTGTCCTGGTATCAATTATTGCTAGGGGGTGTCAAAAAAGCTAACATTAAAAAGATAGGATATAGTGAGGGACAAATTTCTCGAGCCAATGATCTCTCTGGGTAAAGAGGTGTGGTAAATCAGAGTTACAGAGTTTATTCAGGAATAAAAAACAAACACATCAAAAAAGATGTGCTCTTTGGGAAAACACTATAAAGAAGTGGAAGAAAACCTGCAAGAAGTATGAGGCTGAACATGACACAGTGGAATATCTAGAACAGAAACAAAGATATTTGAGTTATGCTATTTTCCCTGCCAAAGAATAGCCTGTGAAACACAGAAGCCCAGTATCTTATCCTTTTTTCTAGTTTGTTCATCCAAATGATGATAACTAGTTTTGTCAATCAGTTCAGGAGTTCAAGAAGAAAAAGTCTCTGCCATAAATCAAGGTCTTTCAAACTGGTAGATGATCTTTGAATAATAATTTTATACAACAAGTTGCATTTATAATTTGTTTATGGAACAGCTCAGGAATAACATTCCAAACCACATTTTTGCAGAATTGTATGAGTAACATTTACATTGTGCAGGAAATGTAATCCGGAACAATCAGGTTAATGCAGAAATCCTGATTTCAATCTTTTTCATGCATTTGGGAAATATATGTTTCACATACATTTAAATGTGTTTCAAAGATTTAGAGACCCTTAGGGATTCATGTGATGATCTCCTAAAGGGACGTGTATACTGAGCCTTTATGTATACTGAGCTCTTGAACTCTTTTTAATAGGTTTTCCTGCAGAATGTCTAGTTTGCCAGCATCTTCTCCAAATCATTTAAGAAGGCTCTTTTAGTGACAATCTATTATATCGATCTTATCAACAGGGTGTGAAGAAGGACTGTCTCCCTAATTATTTCTACCTCATATATATAAGCAGTCACATTAATTACAGGTTTGATCTGGAATTTCTATGATTTCTAAATGTTTTTTATTTCAGAAAAACAGCCTTCTCTCCTTTCTTGGTACCTAAGGTCAAGATTTTCTACCAGTTAAACTTAGCCTTTTATAATTTCCTTTCCTTCCTCAAGTGATCTCAGTTTCTTCTGCTGTGAGAGATGGTTACCTCCAGAAGTCACTTAATCCAGTACTAACATATGGGAGTCGACTGTCTAGAGACTCCTCTGACTGAAAACCTGTGTTTGAGGCAGTTAATGTTAGTTGAGATTACTTCCAGGTGAAAACTAGAACAGTTTTTCATTTGCCTCTGTTCAAATGACTTTGTTCGGTTGAGTCCAACTTTCCAGGCAGTCTCACAGACCAGTGGAGGCAGAGCAGCACCTTCAGCCACAAAAACATCATAACAGCATCACTCACACAGACATGGGCAGCACAGACTGCCTGGTCCTCTCCAGCTGATTAGGTGGAAGTCAATGGTGGCAGACCCTTATTCACTGGAGTTCATCAATCAGAGGCTTAAGTGTTCTCATTTTTGTTATTGTCTTCATTATCTCTGATTAGGCTTTGTGTACCTATTATTTTTTCCATGTTTTGACATTTTTTTCTTAATTTGAATAACTGTTTACTAAACACCCTCAAAATCTTTATATCCTCAAAGGTCCTTACATTTCAGGTGTCTACCTGTCCTTTACTTAACATATATATTTACAATCCTGTTATGATAAGGAAAAAAACCAACTTTCTTCAGCATCTTTCATGTGACAATCTCAACACATTTGATGAAAAATAATGAAAGAATAACAGAACAAAAAAAAAATCCTGTGGTGTAGACATCTCATATCTGAAAGGTAAAGGAAAAGAAGTCCAGTTTTATATTGGCTGAATTCAGCTAAGGGCAAAAGAGTACAAATGGTTTGAATTTAGCATGAGAGGTCACATTTATGAAGATTTTCCAGGTGTCTACACCCCATTAGATTCCTTGGTTACTAAACACAGGAAATTGTGCCATATTCCTCAAAGACAGGATATAAAAATCAGTGTCCTACAACATATGCTGTAACTAAAACTTGTACTAGAAAAAATAAGGTTTTCCTTTTTTGTTTCTCCTTTCATGGATTGGATTAATTGCCTGAACTTCGAAAAATAGGTGTAGAAGTTTCTTTCTACAAACCAGAAATAATTTCCAAGATGTTAAAGATCAGTATGAAAGGAGAGCATTGACTCTCTGAAACCAGCAATTATTTACAAGGAAGTCTGTGGACCTGAAATCTACCATTTTATGAAAATTAGGAAGTGCTGTCTCTAAATTACAGGTGAAGCCAACAGCCTGGCTGCTAAAGGGCAGAGTGATTTATTCTTGTGTAAAAAATAACTCACATCTGTCACACTTGCATACCTGGAAATCTATTGTATCTTTGCTGGCATATATTAACTGTTTAAATTCTTTTAATGTCTCAGGTAGGTAAACAAGAGAAATAATGGGAGTAGAAGAAAACATAACTATATAGCACTTAGCGTAGAGCACTTATTACTACAACGTTTCAATGCAAAATCACTGTGTGGTAACGAATATATTTTATATTCAAGCTGAAAAAACTAGGTTGAAAATACTTTTGAGCAAATAGCTTCATATGCCAAGTCTGAAATGTACTCAGAGCTAGATTCAGTACCCACTGAAGTAAAATTATTTCCTCTTGGTGAACACCAAATAGAGGAGGAGAGAAGGAGTTGTGAGAATCGTTAAGAATAAAGTCAAAGCTCACATAAAACTGCAGAGAAGTAGAACACAACTCAAATCTGCTTTGCAATTCAGTGCCAGTAATGTTCTGGTATGTTTTGCACATCTTCATATACCCCTGAGATAGCTGAAAAAAATGTAAAGATGAAATGGAAAAAAAATATTTCTGAAACAGCCAAAGAGACTAGAATACATGGAAGGCAAGATCTGTGTGCTTGTCAGTGAGTTTGGTTTTCATTCACTTCTACAAGAAATTTAGTGGTGTCTTCAGATTTATTGATGCCTAGACATCTGTAATTTGCTTTTCTACTTTTACTATAGAGATTATGGTGTTATCTTTATAGAGGTAGTGCTGAAAGCCTTAAATCTCCTGAACTCCAGTACCTGTTGTAATCTCTTTGATGTGTGGGCACATCTTTTGCCTGACTACTGAGAGTATTTCCTTGAGCGTGGTTAGCTGATCGTGAAGGATAGGTGTAAGCTCAACGATTATTTAAACATGAAAAAGTGAACAAACTATAGCAATACTTGTGGACTACTAAAATATGCAATGTGTAAAATAGTGACAGCAAGAGGTAACACAGATCCTTTTAAGCAAAGCCCAAAGAACACTAAGAAGGGATTCTTTCCAGGTATGAAGCAACAAAATCTTATCTCTAAAAATTGTCAAGTAGTGGCAGGATAGCATAGCTCCCCAAAGGTTTTCTGCCTTAATAGCAAATCAGGGTTGGGATTTCCTGCTAGTTTATGTGGTCCTCAGATTTCAAGATGGCAACTGCTAATTATAATCAGTTGACTATTAAAGGAAGAAAGGTCATTGTTAAATAAGTAAAAAAAATAAAAATCAGTAGGTAAAAGAAATGAATTAAATGAAAGTCAGATGAACAAGGACAATGTTCAAATGACATCTGGACATGGTCCTGGGCAACTGAGTCCAGGTGTTCCTATTAGAGCAGGGGTGTTGGACTAGATGACCTCAGGAGGTCCCTTTCTCTCAGAATCTCCTCTGGTCAGGATGACCCCAAGATGTGTTAAAAGTCTCTTTTTCCCTACCCAGCTGTTGAAGAAGGAGTCAGAAGTCTTTGGCTGCAGTTCTCAAGGTTGTTCATTAGTTCTTATCTCTTACATTTGCTTTCTGGCCTGCTGCAATCCATTCAGCAGGTGAGCCAAAGGCGCACTCCCCGCCTCCCGGGCTGGTGTTATCATTTTATACTAAAAACTACTTGTACTATATTTACTATTCTGTTCCAATATCTATCATCTATGTTAGACAGTCAGCTTCTATTCTAAACCAATCTAAAAGTGCCAACATCCCCCAAATCATGGAGGCTAGAAAGAAGAAGGACAGGGCACGCCCAATTCCCTCCATCTTGGGACCCCAAACCTCCATTCTAAAATCCCCAAAATTCCATTTTTCACCCTGTGACTACTACTATTATGCTACTTAAACTTCTGTGACTTGTAATTGTTCATACAAAGTTGTTAATTTGCTCCATGGGCTAAGATTGAAACCCCACGTGTCTTTGGCTGCATGCCAGGGTCTCAGAGCCCCCTGCCAGGGGCTCGGGCCATCCAGGGCACCCAGAGGGGTCCTGGGTTCCGACACCTTTCAATTACAAATATTCTGTTATTTTGTGATCTTGTGAACCACAATAACAGGCATTATCTTGATGGATAAGTCAAAAATAAAAAAAATGGATTCAAGGGAGCATGACTCCAATTTCTCTTAAAGGCTCTCAAGATCGTTTAGAAGCAGCTTATTAATATCAGCAGGAGATGACAGATGTAGAAATACATCATCAGTTATCTACTCCCTATCCTTTCTGTTCCTGTTGTATTTTGAAATATCTGTTCAAGCCATGCAAACTTTGTATTATCTTGACAGTTTAAAAGAGGATACAACCGTTAAAACTTCTTCTGGACATCTTATTCAATACACAGTTTTTTTGGAGCTCCTCCTAAATATGCTTAATAGAAATATCAGTAAAATGTAATCTAAAAATTGACCTCCATTGTCTTAAAAATTTATTTCATAAAACACACATCCTCATACACATAACAACAGCATCCATTAAAATGTACAAATAAAGAAGCTGTAAAAGAAAGATTATTAATATAATACTTATTCTTTCACTTTTTTATTTGTGTCTATGAGTCAGTGAATTACCTCTATCAGTAAGCTTCTGTCTTTTATATTTAAAATGGCAAGCAAAAAATTAGACAAAATTATAAAAGCTTTGTAGGTCTGAAAAAGATTTTCTCCCTCAAAGCTCGAGTATGTTCTCTAAAATAGATGCATACAGTTCAGCTTCACATTCTGTTCAAATGCAAATTCATAAGTAGATGTATTTAGAGAACTGAGATGCTTGACTGATAATTCACAGTAAGAATTTGTTCTCAGTAAGTCTGATGCATATAATGCACATACTTGCTGAGCTAAAACCCCCTGTCATTTCTCAAAAGAATATCTATATTTAGAAGCGCAGTGAAAGAGTTTTAATCAACACAAGTCAATACACCATCTGATTTCCTCCTTTTCTCTTTGCCTATGCCCTAAGCACAGCTCTCTGCTGCTCAAGACTCTTTAAAGAGAGTATTCACTGACTTTAATATCCTTCTTTCATCTCTAGGTTCACTAAAATATTTTAATATCCACTATGCAGTGCCTTTGATTTAGTCTTGTCTGTCATCATGTAATACTACCTCATCTACTATGTGGGGCGTGTGACATTTCAGAGTACTGGGAAATGTTCGATCAGAAGCGGATCAAAATGATAAGCTGTAAAAGATGATAGAAGCTGTAAAAAATGATAAATAATTAAGAACTATCCAATGAGGAAGACAAGTCAGCAATTGACTGAACAAGAGAAAGCTTAAGGAGTCTTTGTCTCTGCCAAAAAGGAGAGTCATGCTAGCCAAGCTGGGCTGTGCTCACCACTGCCTGCAAGCAAAGAGTGAGGTTATGTTTTCACATAGTTCTTCAAAATCTTGATGAGCCAAACAAAGTTACAGTAGAGAAGTTATAATAGGTGAACTAGAAAATTTACAAAACTGCAAAAGGAAAATATGTAGAAGAGGAAGAGAGATATGTAAAGAGCTAGAATGTGAAACACAAGATTAGGAAAAGAACAAGTAACCATTAGGATAGAGAAGGAGAAGTGCAAAAGAAGGCTTCAAGACAGCAGCTACTCTTTGTTGCTTTTTGTATTCACAATGTTTAAGACTCTTCCTGCTCCCCTTTTAGAGTGCTCTTTACAAAAATGCAGATTGAAAAGAAGCCTTCTAGTGTCTCTCAGTCATTTTTATTTAAAAAAGGCTTAACTTTCACAGTAGTCAATACTTACATCATGAAGTAGTGGGAAAGTAGATTGGTGACAGAAAAATCTCATTCATGATGTCCCACATCTGCCTTAGCAGTTAATAATTTTTCAGTAGTTCAGACTGTGTCTTTTCAATATGAAACATTCACAGTTCCTTTTTTGCTACAGAAACAAAGTTCTAGAAGACTTTCATCAAACCCATTTACATAAATAAATTCCCTTGTGATTTATTTGGAAATTGTAAATAGTTTAATATACATGAGAGGAAAGCAAAAGGCTCAGTTCTAAACCCACATTAATTAAATGCACACCAACATACCATTGTTACCATATCAATATCTGTTTATGCAGAATCCCAGACCTGAAAAAGAGAAGATTATTTTTCAGCTAAAATGATGCATTATTTATGATAATATTTTAAATTATTTTGTCTTAGCTATGCTTGTAATAGTTATTCTATATTCTTTAATTTCAGCTCTCTGACATTTACTTTGATTTTTTTTAAAAGGTATTTAATTAATTTTCAATTCAGGAGAGAATTGTGCATCACACTGGCAGACCTTTAATTTCCAGAATAATGCCTATTTTCTTCTGTGCTGCTTCATAAAACAAATTGGTCCCTATAATGTGTAAAATAATAAACAAAATTATTATATCTTAGCCCATTCACAATCTACTGCCCTTATTAATACCATTTTGTAAATCAAGCAATGAAGGAAATCACCAAGGTGATGACAAAGAAATAGGAGACAATTATTTTGAAGAAATTAAAAAAAAAAAAAGGAGAATATAAATTAAGGTTAAATCAAATGAGAATTGTATTTATACTATGACAATTTTATACTAGCTCGTTTAACCTTAATTAAAATAATATACATTAAAACAAATTCAGGTTTATGTTCATATATTAATAGTATAGAAGAACATTGATAATCTGTACACGTAACATAACTCTGCTAGTAAAATTTTTTATAGCATTGGTATAGCATGAGGTCAGAAAAGGCTAAAAGAGAATAAATATCCCAGAAAAAAAAACCAAAAAACAAAAAAAAAACCACAAAAAACCCCACCAAACTAAAAAACCCAACAAAACAAAACCCAAACAACAACAACAACAACAAAACCCAAAACAAAACAAAAACCTAACAAAAAACCCCCCAAAACACAGACAAAACATAATTCAGCATTTTCCTGTGAAATATTTTAATGTCTAAATTTGTGATTATCCCATTTTGCCTATTTAAATGATAGAATTACCTTGCATTTCCTTCATTTGTTCATTTTTCCTACACTGTCAGGAGGACCACCCTGATAGTAAAGGCCTAGAGTCAGTCCCTCACTTGTATTTTTGTATCAGCTCATCTTCTGCAGGGGCCCTTGCACACATCTCACACACATCCTTGCACAGACTTGATTTTGGGTTCTTACTAGACTATGAATGTGCAAAATTGTAATAGGGTACAAAAATGTAATAAATGGAAACACGACCTTGAGCTGCCTGTAAGAAAAATACGTGCCTGAGAACTGACATGGGAGCTCCAGCGTTTCAGACGAAATCTGTCCATTCATTGCTGCTGGGGCAGACTGAGGAGAAACCTTACACATGAAAATACTTTGGTAGTTTTCAGATCCTCACCATTGTGCTCTTCAACACTCTAGTGAGGCTGCTGCTCTGGGAAGGTCTAGGGCAGACAAAGCAGAATTTCTGTCCAGGACAGGACATGAGTCACCCATAACTTTTGCTGAACCCTGTTGCTCTGAAAAACATAAATCAGACGCCTTCAGCCCTGCTCATTCCAGTTGTAAAAAAAGGTTCACATGCATAGGTTGCTCTAGCTTAGTTGGCTCATGGCCCTGAATGCAATGCAGGTATACACACTGATTCCTTTAGACATTATCTGTTGTTTTTCTAAACACAAAATGATACAGATTCCTTTTGAAGCATTGACCTAATGTACTGGCTAAATTGTACTAGAGCTTATGTTTTCTGCCTGTCTACATTTTTACTGGTTTCAAGGGAACACAACATTTCCATGTTGAACATACTGCTCTTTGTGTTTTTGTTGTAAGGGTTGCTGATTTTCACCCTAGGGCTGTCAAGATTTCAGTGATGGGAAAGTGATCCCTGTAAATACAATTATTAATTAGTTTGTAGAATTTACTGATATCTTTCCCTGAAATATGTCCATTGTTATTCTTGCCATGTCTGAATTCAGAACCAAACATATTTATCTTAGATATTTTAACGATGCCTTTGGAAGCCTAGAAGAGGAACCATAATCCTTTTCTTATAATCAAAAATAACAAACTCCTTTCCTTTCAGCAGTTTGACTTCTTTGATTTTAAAGCAAATAGTATATTCTAGCCAGAGGGAAACCTTATAAATTTTACCTGCAAATTACACTACTGCATCTCACTACTCCCCTAACAACTTTAACATGTGTAACAAGAAAGCATTATTCAACTCCTTTACCATTTCAGGTTTAAATTGATGTTAAAATTAAATTATTATTTAGAAAAAATATTATATTAAAATATTATATATATATATTATAATATTTACTTTATAACTTAGACTGACTCTAACTTCATATTTTTTAACTTCATGTGAACAGCCTAATCTCTTCTTTGCTGTCTACGGTGATTCTGAGTATTCTCTATTTCTAGTCTATTTTTAAGTTTATGGGTGCAGTTCTTCTCTTTGAATTTTAGCATTCTCATTTTAATGATCACTGCTTTTTGCTTGCTTGCTTGTGATTTTTGAGGCAGAATGAAAGAAGATTCTGTTCCATACAGCACTTTTATTTTTTAGTTCTTGGAAAAATCATCATTTTGTCATTACCTTGATATTATTTCAGCTTAGAGTTCTACTTTCTATATGATTAGGTTTTTCTGTTTGTTGTGAATGATTCTTTGATAGTCTATTTTCTTGTTAGTATTGGGACATGGTTTTGCCTAGTCCTTCCAGTCGTTTCTCTGCTTGCTTGCTTGCTCCCTTCATCCCCTTGGTTTTTTTTCCTGCCATCCTTTCTACCTTTCTTTCTCCCACCCTTCCCGTTCTTCAGTCCTTTTCAACCTGCCTCGTTTTTTTTTTTTCCTTTTTTTAATTGTGTGACCTCAGAGTGACTCATGGCAAAAAAACTAAGACATAAAAGCACAAGAAGATTCTTGCGTGTGGCCATTATGCAGTTTGCAGCTAACCTCCAGCCTCAGCATATGATCATAAACATGGAATCTCAGCAAATTTCTGGACAGTTTTGCCAGCTGCTAAACTGCTGTTTCACCTACAATCAGGTTGAAGTCTGTCCATTTTTATGTTTAGGCAAAACAATCCATTTGCTCATGAGTATATTTTGCTCATAAATGCTGTTTCAGCAGCAAGCAGGGGGGACTTGGAAACCTGGAAAAAGTACATTTTCTCAGCTATTCAACTTAAATATGAGAACTGTAAAGTCACTTGAGAGCATTTACTCAGCCAATTCCAAGGAAAGCAAGACAGCTATCTGCAGGAGAGCCATCAACAAGTAACAAAGTAGGACCACAAATATTCACACTCTGATAAACCATGCAAATGTTTTTCTATAATTCTGCTGCTAAAACTGAAAAGACTAATGATAAAATTACTTAACTTTTACTAGATACTTTTTATAATAACAACTATGTCACAGGAATACTTTCCTTTGTCTCGGTTAAACAAATTTGTAAATAAATGTATAAAAAAATAAATGTGTGGGTGAAATAAATGGTAGAAGTAAAAAAGGTCAAGGTTTTGAAAATATAATTTAGGATTTTAGGGCAACTGTTTAAAAATTTAGTAGGGCTTTTAGCCCAATTTAGATGGGCTTTTTTTGTTTTCTTTTTTCAGTACAATAAAACATCCACTCGTTAGCTAAACTGCTTTATGAGATCACATGTGTGATCACAAAATACTCCAAATACTCCAAGCAAAAGGGAACCCCATGCACATGAAACTTCTTCAAAACAGAACAAATTGTATGCACTTGTTTCCTTGTGCCACTCTGGTGCTGGTTGCAACATTTGGTGAGTCAGTTCAACTCATATGGAAGAAATGTCTTTATTTTTTCACTGGATTATTGGTTGCAGGATTGGTGAGTTGGACTGGCACAAAGAGATACTTAGTGAGTACCAGATAAGCTGCTTCAGGAAAAATAAAACCCCACAGATGCGTCTACAGAAAAGAGCACAGTAAGGGAGGAAACAAGAGAGGTTTCTTTTTCTTCACAGTCATTAATTGCTAAATTGCCTCAGACATCTTTCTTAGCTTCAACATCAGGCACAATTTACCTTACAATGTCACTGTGTATAAGAAAGGGAAGGGTGAAAACTGTACTGAATGCAAAAGAAAAACTGATGGTTTATAAAATATTTAGAGAACATTATTTGAATTGTATCTTGCCATGTACAACAAACACACAACATCTTAGATTCTCAGATCTATTTTCAGCAATTGGGAAAAATAAATTTAGCATTTTCTTATTGAGGAAAACAACCTATAACATTATCAGTGTCCAGGGTAAGGCAATCTCAAATGTGTAAATGATAACGCATTCACCTTTTCCTTTCTTTGAAAAGGTCCTAACTTCCAGGATATATTTTTTAATGTCCATCAATAACATTACACATATTTCACACACAGAATTATTACAGCCAGCTGGTACTTTTTTATTGCAATTTACTTTAAATTTGAAAAAAAAAAAAGACACTATCATATGTGTTTTATCAATTTGTCCTAAAACCACCTTTCAAGAAACAAATTTACAGTATGTTGAAAGAAGACATCCATCTATCAGGTTTTGCCAGCATGAGCTGTTATTTGAGAAGCTAATGAATCAACTGTGCATGTTTCTGTGTTTCTATGCATGTTTCTACTTCAAAGAAGTAGACACTACTGTGAATAAGGGATAAATCAATGTGAAACGATTTTAAATATTCTGATCTCTATTCGCATTTCATCTGTATTGAGCAGGAAACCAGATGTACCCTACTGTACTTGAGCCCTTTTTCTGGGAGTTGGTAGTCCATCCTTGCATTCTGTTTTACATTTTCCCAATAATATTCCCATTTATTTCCCTACTTTATAGATACTTGCTAAAATTTGAATAAAACCCAAGAAAATGGTAATTCAAGAATCGAGTTTGGGAGTTTTTAAATGCTAATGTGATTAAATGGTAACATAATTAGAAGAAACACTTGAAGAAAAATAGAACAATGTAGGATTGATTAGAGCCTTTTAAAAATACGTCTGTTTTTCAAAGAACCATCCAAATGAAAACCTTGGAATCAAAACCACATCCCGTAATGACACAAACACTATAGCTGTAGAGGTAATGTGTCCACTGCCACAAAAAGCTCCCTGACATTTTCTCCGAAACTATTGTTAAAAAGGAGATTATTCATTTTTTCATGCTGCTTCTGAGGTCTCTTAGTGTATTAACTTTTAAAACTAATTCTTGTTACACAGACAGTTGCTGTTTGGAATAGGGGTTTTGAGTTTATGAACTTCTGAATTTTTATCTGGAGAAAAACCAAACTTCAGGCATGGACCACCTTATTGACATGTTTAATAATTTGCAATTGCTTGGTTAATGTGCAGTAACAGACTGAAATACGTGTGCTAGAATGTGTTCCTGATGATGTCTGCCGGCATGCTGGGTTTTTGCAGAGTATTTCCAGATGCTTTACCAAGTGCAAGCAGTCCACTGACCACAGGCTAAATGATTTTTTGGTTACTGGGCCAACTTATAATTTTTCCTTTATTTATTTATTTTCAATCCTTTTTCAGTCTTAATAACCTTACCCAATGTTCATGACTTATTACCTACTGACAGATGACAGAGAGTAAAGGGATGTTACAAGGAGTACACTGCTTGCATTCTAGGCTGTCAGTAGATGGGGGTTTTAATGCCATAATTTATATCTACTTAGAGGATTGCTTTAACTAAACTACTTAACTATAAAATTTTATTTCTAAGGAATTTATTCTATTTTCTCTAAAATTTGTTGAAGGAATCTGGGTTCCCAGAAATATTTTTATCCCTTTCTAAAATAGGTAGGCAAAATTAATTCCTTTGGGGGATAATTGTGATGGATGCGCTATACATATCTTTGTCCTTTGGTTCCATTAGTGTAGAAAGAGCCTAAACCTAAGTACTTTGATGGACTTAAACATGACAGCTGATTTTAGGATTGTTTCTGTCAGGAAAATAGCATAAAAGGATTTTTGCCAGAGCTAAGGCATAGGCTGAATATCTGATGAGAGATTTGCCTACCACTATAACAACATCATGTCATGTTATATACTCATAGAGAGTATTTTGGTCAACTTAGAAGTATCCTTCTATGTGAATTTTCTATATTTATGACTGTTTTCCCTCATCTCTCCTATCCCCTGCTGTGTAACTCAGCCCAGTAGGGTCCCACACATAAACAGAATGTATTTCTCTCAAAGGCTGAGAATGTTCAGAGGGTAAGAAAGAAGTATGAAGATTTTTTTTTGATTGATTGAGGTTTTTTTGAGCCAGTAGCACTAGATGTTTATTTTCCACTACAAAGCAAATACATAAAATATCAGATTAAATAGAATTTTTTGAAGTATGTTAAATACAATTTGCAAATTTTGTTTTATTCAAAAACCATTTAATAAAGACATTATTTCTAAGAGCAGCTCAATGTAATACTGTGTAAATAAGAGAGACCACAATTTTGGAGTGCTTTTGGGAGGAGAGGTTCTTAGGGTTTAAAACTCTTTACAGACACTCATGATCTATGAGAAATTATATATCTAAAAAGAATTAAGTTCCAAAGTAATCTAATGATCATTATTTAAAGCATTTCTCTGTACAATAAAAAACTACCTTACTTTTGAACAAGACTTCATGACAGGGGTTTCTATAGCATGTTTTAAAGAGATAGTTTTCTGGATATTCACTTTCTCTTAGGAATATACAGGGAGAGAAAACTATTTTATTTCTAACAAGATATTACATATGCATAGCTCGAAGTGTTGACTGCTATTAGACAAAGTGTGTTTAATGAATAATTACTATTGGTATGAGTGGGTGCCAATGAGTGTGAGCAGAGTGATGTCAGACATATTAAATGTGCTCATTTCTACAGTTTCCATGCATAGTTCTGCCACATAAGAAGTCATGGTTGAGACATGGACAAACTTTCTAAAAATCATAAACCTGACTTGCTAAGATCAACAAGGTATATTCAGCTTAGTTGATACCAAGGAAGAGGGAGATTTGATGAACTGGTTTCTGAGGGTTTCATGACAACCATATCCAAAAAGCCCTGGCAGTCTGTTGCAAGGCTGGATGCTTTCTGGCACAGCCAGTGGTGTTGGTGGCTCTTGTCTCCTTTGCACTGGGAATTTGGGTCCAACTACTGACCATCATGCTACCCACCACAGTCTATCTGCTACTGTCTTTCCAGTGTAATTTCTGGTGAAAATATCAATGTGTTTTTGTTAACTTGTTAAAAGAAAAATCATCATTGGGAGTTGAAAATCAGTGATAGCAGGCTATCCCAACATTCATGTTGTGACCTTGGGTCCCCATTGGGCTATAAATGAATGAGAGACAGCAGGGATCTGTGACCTTAGGCTTATGCTGCAGCAGACAGTGCTATTGGATTAGATGTGCCTTGTTTCAGGGTTTTATTTGGACCTGCTGAATGTCGTTATGAAGCAGAGAGAATAAAAGAAAAGAATCATCACCATCTCATTATGGCATTCATTATTCTTGCTCTTTTTATCCAATATTGGGAAAAAGCCTTGATAAAAAGATGTCCTTTAAAAAGATATGTCATAAGTGATGACATTTTATACACCTTTCTTTTTGTATATATTTGACCTCATTCTCCACACTAAAACAATGAAACCCCTCAGGTTATGGTACTTTCAAAACACGACAATTTTTGGAATGGAGCCCAGGGCATTTTAGTCCATGAGAAACTTTATTAGGCTGCTCTGGCATGATTAGAATTTGCCTAGTGGCCATAAGCATCTGAGTCTTGTAAAAACTCTGTGTCTTGTAAAAGTATTCATTGCAGGTTTATGTTACTGCTATTTAAAATTTTAGGAGGCTGCACCAGGAATTATGAAACTACAGTATCAAATACTTAAAATGAAGTTATACAGAGCAATATTATTATTTAGAAAGTTTTGGGCTTTTTAATTGCAGCAGTCAATGTACATTTTTATGTAGGTTTATGATTTGGACACAGAAACCTCTGAATGCTGGATTATTTTCTGTAAATGTGGAACATAACTTAGTATCAATTCCCTGACTCCCATCCCCTCCTTATAAACAATTGATATCACATTATTGATGTCAAGAGGAATTTACCAGGTACCTCAATGGCAACAGGACAAACTCCCAAAAGAGACAAATAGGAGTTCCTACACTGCATCACTGATTTCAGACTTGTATTTTAAGTTCCTGTATCTTATCGAAAAAAGTCTTCACATAGAAGATTGATCAATGCCTGAAAATACTAAACCAGATTTTCCTAAAATATTAATCTTTAATTTATTAATCTTTCATTCATTTTAAGACATACTTCTTGAATCTGACAGAAAGGGAAATTAAATAAAAACTGAAAACTGTGCTAAGTTCACAACTGTCGACCTTCAGTCTCTCTTGCTCCATCACTTCTCAAGGGGTGTTGCTTGCTCAAGCAGAAACACACCTAAACGTCTCTTTTTAAAAATTATTTTTAGTGTTAAAGTCCCCTAAAAAGGCAAGTGTTAAAGCCCCTTAAAATATATTAAAGACATTTAATAAAATTCTCACTGGTTTTCATCTTGTCAAAGTATAGCCCAAGAAGAGGAAAGCATGTTTTAAGTTGGAAGGTACCTATAACAGTGATCCAGTCCAACAGCATGACTGCTTCAGGGCTGACCAAAATTATATCCTGTTATTAAGGGCATTGTACAAATGCCTCCTAACCACTAAGAGATTTGGGGCACCCATGACCTCTCTAAGAAACCTGTTCTAGTATTTGATCACTGTCTCTGTGTAGAAATGCTAATGTCCAGTCTGAATGTCCTCTGCTGCAGCTTTGAACCATTGTTCAAACCATTGTTTGAACCCCACGTGTCCTGTCAGTGGATCCTATGGAGAAGGTCTCAGCACCCACCTCTCCACTTCTCCTCCTCAGGAGGCTGTAGACAGCAATGAGGCCACCCTTCAATCCTTTTTCTCCAAACTAGACATGCTCCATGTTGTTTGCTGCTACTCACAGGACCCGACTTCTTATGAAGAAAGCAGATATTTATCCCTGAAAAAAGATGTTGCCTCTACACTATGCTGTTATTCCTGGTTAACATATTCCCTTCCTAATATATTATTTATAACGATCTGTTGACATATCATAGGCCAACCACTGGCAAGAGTAAATTATTTCTCTTTCATCCTAAATAATTTCTGCATAGTATTTGGTCTTTTTTAACATTGTAGAGCCATACAATTCAGAGAAAGTTTAGACTCAAAAGAAGTGCATAGTTTTCCTCATAAAAGTACTGACAAACTTCTAGAAATTTCTCTTACAGAAGTCCTCCCTGGTTCTTACTGTTTTTATGCTTCCTTATTCCTCACGGGAGCTCTTCCCTTCCCAGTCAAGCTGGGTCACCATTCCATTCAGCACAATTTCTCTCAGATGTTTCCAAAGAAACTCGAGAGATATTTAACGGGCTGCTCAGCATACTATATTCATGTACTATGGTCAATCTTTTACCATCAACCAATCAGGCATAAGCACCATGTCTGTGCTGTGAATACAAATGCTGAAAATGCAGTTTAAAACTTATTTTTAAAACATGGTCCTTCTGAGCACCTTTGTCACGAAAGCAAAGGCTTACAGAAAGAAACCAAGAAAGTTTCATGATTTTAGAATCATGGACTCATAGAATCATCTATGTTGCAAAACACCTCCAAGATCATGGAGTCCAGCCTTTGACCAAACACCACCATGTCAACTAAACTCTGGCACTAAGAACCACATCCAGTCATTTCTTGAACACTTCCAAGGACAGTGGCTCCACGACTACCCTGGGCAGCCCATTCCAATGCTTGACAACACTTTCAGTGAAGAAATTCTTCCTAACATTCATCCTGAACCTCCTCTGGTGCCGCTTGTGGCAATTTCCTCTTGTCTTGTCACTGACTGCCTGGGAGAAGTGGTCACCCCCCACCTGGCTACAATTTTTGTTGCTTACATGATGTTGATGTATGGGTAATCTATTTATTTTTAGAACAACTGTAATCTCAGATAAGTGATCTGAATTGCTTCCCAGTATCAGTGATATAAAGACTGAGCTGACTAAAACTTATCAGGTGGCAGAGACTTTGGACTGTGAATTACAACCTGTGTGGATCAGGCTATTTGAATCAGCAGATCCTAACCAACATCAAGTACAGGGATAATATTTTAAAGCTGTTTACATTTCCTCCATCTTCTTTTTTCATCTGTTTTATTAAGAGTTTGGTTTTATGTTTTTCAGTGGGCTTCTGTGTGCAGTTGCAATGTAGACTTTACAGAATGTTTTCATAAACCAGTTGTGACATTTTTGCATGTTTCTTTATCTCCCAACAATCTTCACATTTTGAAGGAGTTGCTATCAAAGTAAAGAAATGCAGCTAGTTTAGTATCTCCTACACCATTTATGCTGAAACAATTTTTGTTCATGTTATGAGCTAGGTAACTCTTTGCAAAGGGAGCCATATTTTTTGATTTATTTTCTTGTGTGAGTCCCAGCTGTGCCAGTTGGTGGATCTGTGCCATTTCAGTCACTGCTGTCTGAGAAACTCAGGCAAATAACACAATCACAACTTGAGGGTTTTCTGCCATTCATGTGAGGGAACCTCATTTGTTAGAAGCTCCTTGCTGTATTCTCCTGGGACTTCCTGGGGCAGAATTACCACACTGTGATGGTTTGACCTTGACTGGATGACATGTGCCCACCAAGCCACTCTATCACTCCCCCTTCTCAGCTGAACAGGGACAGAAAATAAGACAGAAAACAACTAGTAAGTTGAAAAAAGGCAGTTTGCCAAAGTAAAAATGAAAGATTGCACAAATAAAAAGAAAAAAAAATATTCTCTACTTCCCACCAGTGAGTGACATCCAACCACATCCTGAGGAGCAGGGCTTCAGTATGTGTAGTGGTTGCTCCAGAAGGCAAGCATTATAAATTATGATTGTCCCCCTTCCTCATCCTTTTCTTAGCTTCTATATCTGACCTGACATCTCAAGGGATAGAATATCCCTTTGATCAGTTTGGGTAGGCTATTCCTAGTTGTGTCCCCTTCCAAGACCTTGCCCACCCCCCAGCCTGATGGGGAGTGGAATGTTGGAGACAACATTGATACTGTGCCAGCAGCTGGCAAAACACTCAAAACAGTGGTGTGTTACAGCACCTTTCTAGATACCACTGCACAGCACAGCACTGTGAGGGTTGCTGTGGGGAAAATGAGCTCTATCTCAGTCCAGTACACATAGACTCTGACTCAGCTTCAGAGGAATAGTCTTTATCAGAACAATGTCTTCCCACAAGCATCAGTGATTTTTTTGAAGTTGTTACTTACTGCTACAGTATCAATTTACATAAATTTCACTCTAGTGGAAAAATTTTTAGTTTCTACTATTTCTTTTCTTCCAGTGGAAAAAAAAAAGAAAAAAAAACCCTTAACTGACATTAATGTATGGAAAAAATACAGTTTAAAACTTACAGTTATTCAAAGTATGCATATTACCTTAGCTCGTATGAAAACATGCCCACGGGTGCATATACATGCTTTTCCCTCTACCCTCTCCACTCAGCAGTAATCCAGAACATGTGTAAATAGTGAACCAAATACATAGAATCTATCAAGTCCAATTACTGCTACTCACAGTAGCAGTAGCATAAGAATTAAGTAAATCTTAACTCTTATGACTAAGAACTTAATCCAGATGCTCCTTGAACTCTGGCAGGTTTGATGCCCTGATCACTTCCCTGGGAAGCCTGTTCTGGTGACAAACCATGCTTCCAGTGAAGGACTTTTTCCTAATGTCCAGTGTGACCTTCCTTTGATGAAGCTTCATTCCATTTCCTCATGTTTTGTTGCTGGTCAGAGAGAAATCAAGCACCTTCCTCTCTACTAGCTCCTTTGAGCAAGTTCTAGACTATGACCCTTCAGCCTTCTCTCCTCCAAGGTGAACAAATGAAGGGACTTCAGCTGCTTCTCATAAGTCTTGCCCTCACAGCTTTTCACTATCTTTGTGGTTTTTCTCTGCACACACTCTAATAGTTTAATGTCATGTTTATATTGGGGCATCCTAAACTGCATAGAGTACCCAATGTGAAGCCACACTAGTGCAGAGTGGGACATGTCCTCCCTCAAATGGTTCGTGTTGCTGTGCCTGATGCATCCCGGGACACTGTGGGCTATTTTGACTGCCAGGGCACTCATATTCAACTTGTGATTGACCAAGATCCCCGGATCTCTTCCTGCAGAGCTGCTTTCCAACCTCTGGAAGTCCACAGCCTCTCAGTCTAGTATCATTAGCAAATTTAATGTAGGTTCTGTTCCTGCATCCAGAGAATTTATAAAAACACTGGAAAGGTGCTGATTCTAGTGTTGACCTCTGGGGAAGAGCCACCAGGCCCCTTCACTGTAGCTCTTTGAGCCTGACCCATTGGCTAATTGATCACCCAATGTATCATGGACTTGTCTAGAAATGTGCTGGACACATCCAGAAAGAAAAGTGAGAGACAGTATCAGAAACTTTGCTCAAATAAAACTCCCCACATCTACTGTCTTCCCTTGGTCAACTAGATGGATGATTTTGTTGTATAAGGAAATTAAGTTGGTTGACCAGGACTTTCCTCTCACAAACCCATGCTGGCTACGACCAAAGAATGTGTTGTCTGTCAAGTGTTTTTCAATAACTCCCAGAACAACTTCTCCACAATTTCACCAAGCACTGAAGTGAGACTGACAGGACTGAAATTACTTGGGTCTTCCTTACTCTTCCTGAAAATTAGGACAACATTCTTTAGCTTCCAGTTGACTGGGACCTCTCTAGGCACTCACAAACATTGAAAAATAATGGAAAGGGTCTGCAATAACATAAGCCAGCTATTTCAGTACTCTGGGATGAATCCCATCAGACCCCATATACTTATGTGCATCCAGCTGGAGCAGCAAGTATTGAACAAGTATAGTGTCAGCTGGAAGTTTGTCATTCCCCCAGCCATGGTTCTGAAACACAGGGCTACAGGGCTCCCAGAGACCACCACACGCATTAAAGTAAAAACATGAGATAGTATAGTGGTGAAAATTACTTCAGGTAGGGTGAGACTTTTGTGGAGCTTGATCTCATATTGTTGGAATTACTGAGTATTTTAGCTCACACATGCAGGAATGCAAGCACACGTGTGTATGCATATGTATGTATCAGTGACACATGTATGTCTTAAAGAGAAACACAAAGATTCACAGAATCACAGAGCCAATCACTGAATGATAGAAACATAGAATTGTTTGGGTTTGAAGGGACCTTAAATTCCCTCACTATATGCATGTACATGTTCAAGTATATGTATGTGCATGACAGAAATCAAAGGATTTCCCTTTCTCAGTCTTGAACTTTGTTGAGATTTAGCCCAAGAGAATTATCTGTAGCCTTTGGGTTGGAGTTGGGTGCTGCAAAGTGACTGACAAAGGAAAGGAAAGGAAAGGAAAAGCTACATAAAAAGTTGCCCCACAATATTTTTTTTTCAACTGGTGTAGGCCTGACTGGGACAATATTTTTTTGGATCATGGTCCATACAAAAACTTGAGTTTAAGGTGATTTGAATTTAGCAATTCAAAATGGGAGAGTCAAAACTTAGTATACTATTTGGAATGGAGCTACAGAGTCTGCTAAAGAAGGGTAGGTTGCACACTCTTATATCTGTTTAATTTGAGCCAGGTCAGCAGGCCCATGGCTGAGGGTCAGAATATGTTTAGGGTTAGGATTAGGGTGACAATAGGGAAGGCAAAAATACCTGAGGTGCATCTGTAGTGGGGCTGTACAGGGTCTGTCAAAGGAAGGCTTAGCTTGTAAAAATATTTTCTCTTGAAAACATTTTCAAATGGATCCTTGGGAAATGCTGGGTGCAGGTTTAAGGTTTGAAACCTGTGACATATGTAAGGGTCCTTGGCAATGGCTAGAATCATGCCTGGAGTATTTATGTTTATTGTCTGGGAGATAAAAAGATCAGACCTCCATTTGGGTGTAAAGTCACTAAGGAAAGCTTATACTGTTGAAAGAGTTCCTTTGACCCAAAAAACAGGTCAAATCTTTGGCAAAGGATCCCCTCTGAGGGGAGGATTTCAGAACAACTAAGTATCTTCAAACGTACAATACTTTTAAGGAATGGTTACTCTGTTTTGTTTCAATTATTATGCTGATTTATATCTAGTATTACATTTTATTTCAAAATGTATATGAGTTAATGCAGAAAAAATTCCCTAGATGCAAAAATCCTTTTCTTTTTTTCCAAATAGTGTGTTTGAAACTAACCAGAACTCACACCAGACTCTGGAACTATGTTTTCCTTTATTCAGAAAAGAAGATTCCAGGGCTGGATTGAAAATAACCTGCATCTCAGAGAATGAACAAAATGGAATGAACCAATTAATCGGCAAAATCCCAAACAACTCAATTTTTTTTGTTGTTTTTGAGAGAGGGAAAACAGAAATTTAATTTTTTTTTTCCACTACAGGTTATTCTGAGCACATTTCAGTGCAGCAGGGAACATTGCTGCAAACCAATAAGCAAGTCTGACTTTTCTAAATGTGAGTGACTGGCATTCTGAAAGCCATGTATTCAGTCTATTCACCTGTTACAGCAAGTCAAGCCATTCTTTTTATTATCTATAACAACCAAATAGTATTTCTGGTGGAGAAGCTTTTGGTACAGTTCAAAATATAAGCAATAACAATAGCTACATTTGAGGTATGAGACCATGAAAATTTTAACTGCCTATCACACAGCAAGAAGGACAAAAGACTAAACTGAATTTCCACAAGATTCACTGTCATTATTATTCTCCTCTCCTTGTTGTCATAACTTTATTTAATTCTTCTTCTCCAAAAGGTTAAAAAGGAGAAATATTTGCACTTTGGCATTTCTTTTCTATCATATTTAGGAGTCTGACTTTGTTTTTTATGTTTCTTTGTAGACTGGGTTCCTGAACTGGCCTTCCAAGATGGTTTTCATCTCACAGGATGCACAATTTTACTGACTGAACAGGTGTGACAGAAATAGTTCTACCCCAAGGTGATGCTACACTGTCTCACACAAGATACCATGAAACATCACAGAGGAAATTCTGACTCTTGGTTATTTAAATTATTTGGGTTATTCATGTAAATAAATACTTGACTAAGAAGATTGAAATGCCATCTTGTGTAATGGTAGGACAAATGACATTATGATTTGGGTGAGGAACTGTAACAGAGGAGTTCTTTGAAGTCACCAATCCCAACTTGAACCAAACAGGCCTCCCTGATAACGAGTGATTTATTCTGTCTTAAGCACTGTGGGAAAAGCAATGTCACAGCTGCTAGAGTGGAGACACATCTGTCTTTGGTCAAAGGAACCTTGTCATTCTCACCTCAAGCAGCTGCAACACAGGCGGACATAGTGAGTAGGTCTGTTAAACAAGAGTATTTGAGTAAATGAGCAATGGAAAGGACTGGGTAAAAGCTAGATTGGATTATTTACTTACCTCTTTGAGAAAACTAATGCCATGATTATAAATGCCCAAGGCATTGGTGCATTTATGGTGAAATAATCTTTGATTACTGATTCTTTTCCTCTTGGAACTTATTCTAAATTCCTTTCTAAATCTTCCTAAACAGTAAAATTGTCTTTATTTCCAATCCTGGAACAATAACCTTGTAAAATATATGATTCTTAGGGGAACTCAGAGTCACTTGTTTTTTCCATGGTAATGACTAGACTTCTGTTCTTTTTATGATTTCAGAAAATCAATTCTGTAATCAAAACACTGCCTTATGCCATCAACCAGTCATGGCAGAAAGTTACTTTTTATTGTCCTGCTTTTCACAAAAGAAAACAGGCTCCTGGAGATTGAATAAATTTTCACAGACATGCCATAACAAATTACACTTGCTGATTAAAACTTTGGAGGCAGTTTTGTCATCGAGGTTTTGCACATAAGCTAAATCTTAATTAGAAACTTTCCTGAATTAGAGTATATCAGTGCTACAACTGGAGAATATTTAAACAGAGCAGAGAATTCAATGTAATCAGGAAGCAATTCAGAGAGGTTTTACCCAGAAGATCCTATACCTCTCAAGAAGGGCAGGAAGCTCAATTAGCCCCCTCTGAAGCCAGTGAACAAATTCCCTTTGACTTTATCGACTGCTGCACAGAGCTGAAGGATGAACACCCAAGCACTTAGTTTTGGTGAGTTAATGAATAAATCAGTCATTAAGAAATATGCTTGTGAGTGATCCCATTCATCATAGCTAGTAGTATATATTTTCTGAGCATAAGTAATAGTTAAGGATTTAACAGTTTAACATACTTTAAGTAAAAAAGTTGATATTTCACAAGCAGGGTTTTTTCAACCAACTTCTAGATATTTATATGTATAATTCCAACAGACATTTAAGGAACTATTCATGCAGTTGTAAATGGTTCATCGTATTTGAAATGTGGATTTACAGAAAGTGACAGATCACTAAACCAAGTCTGTCTCTTAGCATGTCCTCAGTTTCATGCACAATCACTGTAATTTCTCAAGATCTCTGATTTCTGATCAGAAAGAATGTCCCTTATGCATGTACATTTTATTGTATCCAATAGATTATATGATAAAACTACATGATTATAATTTGGCCTTGATAATTTAATCCACCCATATGATGGAACACACACTGAAAATTAAAATTTCTTTGGAAATAAAATCTACAAATATGGTGCTAATAAGGAAAAGTTTTGTGAATTTCTTTGATTAAGAGTCAGTAAGACCACAGCTGCTCTTTGTGGATGTTTTGAATGTTCCATTACCCAGCAACTTGCACTACAACTGATGAAGGCTTTCAGTATTCAAGAGTCAGAATGCTGCAAGACACCATGATTTAGAATTCTTAAAGAACATACCATATCCACCACTTTCATAACCAGGTTCCCCATTACCTGATAAACTAACTCAAAAAAAAAAAAAACCCACCAAAAAATCCAGGTGTCTCAAATAAAATACACTTTAAAGATATCACTGAGGTTTATATGGGCTTAGGCAGATAGACCACACAGAAATCAGTGCAGCTTCAGTGTCTATACATTAAAATTTCAGATATTTTCAAAGGATTTGACATTAAGAATTCCAGTTAACAACCTTGAATAACGTAGACACTAATCAAAATTTTATCCTAATATTCCTTTGATGAACTGCATACATCTGAACTTACGATCTTTGTGCCCTCTAGGAAGAAAATTGTTTAAACTTACAACCTGTCTCATCACATCTCCAATTTCAGTCTACAAAACAGAACTAGAGTAAAGTTCTCCATAGAGTTTACAGAACTTTGCTCTAGGAGTGTCTATCCATTGACTAATGACCATGTGGTTTGACCTGCCCAGATATAATATTATGATGTTGAGAGTTAAATTCAGGAGCAAATCACCCCTTTTGAGTCTATACAATTGTATTGCAGTAGGCAGTTGGAAAATTATTTTGTTAATAGAAAGAAGGTGGCATTAGAATTTTTTTTCTTTTTTAAATGCCAAAAGTAGACTTAACCCTACAGTCTAGCAACCATTTCTGAGATGTAAAATAGCTCAAGAATAAGATATTTTACCCCAGATTCCACCATGTAATAGAGTCAAATTCAATAATTTTACCTGTCTTTTCCAACCAGAATGATTCCATGACTCTATGAAATAAATAAATAAATAAATAAATAATCTAGTAACTAATTGAAATTTACATGTGAGTGGGTGTGCTTAGGACAAATGTAAAGTTGGAGTTTGAAAACTCATTGGTTGGCAAGGCTTGCCAGTATCTTTGAGTAGCCTACTATACATAAGATAGCTCTGGTACTTATAATATATATATTTTTCATATTCCAGGACACAAATGAAATAAAGCTGTGCAACTGAAACTATGAAATTCCTTATTCTACAATATGCTTCACTGAAGTCAATAGACATTGTTTACATTCAATTAAAAATGTTATCCTAAATAAAGAGTAAGGTAGTTTTCCTGTCATTTACCTCAGTCAAAATAAAAGGAAGTTCTGTGGAATTGGAGACATACCTGAGTTGCTTGTGTTACCACAATATACATCATGCTGAACAGTGAGATCCTGCTGTTATACTTCCTAGAGATGCTCACCTGGTCTCTTCACCATACCCATGGAAACCCCAGAAGTTTAGCAGAGTTTCTGGGCAGTTTATGAAGAAATTCAAAGAAGACCATCAAAAGCAACTCACATGTTTTTGGTAATAAACAAAAGCAAATACCTTGTTTAAATAGCTGGATATGATAATAGGCATAACATTTTCCAGTAATTTTATTTGCTAAACTTGAAAAGCATATAAACTCTCAATTGCAAATGCTGTAGTTCCTTCTCTGCCTCTGTTAGGATAATGTGGAAACCTATTTACATATCTGTGTATTTTTATATTTATGAATCCTTTATTAATTCAGCCCCAAAATAATTGGATTATTTGGAAAACATTACATGGCGTATAAAGATTTTTCAGAATGCAGAAACACAGTGTTGCTTAAGGGTATTCAAGGGATTTATCTGTTTTTTCACTGAGTCATGATAATGTACTGTTTTAGTAGGTGGGAGCCAATGCCTTTGATCTGAGAATATATGCTAAGAAATTCACTGCCTGATGAGATGGAATGTTCAGTAATTGAGACCACAAAAATGCAATACCTTCAAAAAGAATATGCTAGCAATTTCTCAACAGCTCCTTTAGATCTTTCTTCCTGTAAAATTTGAATAACATTTGTATATTCTGTTCCTCTTGCTGGTGACTTCCTTTGTGCAGCTACTTTTCAATACAAAGGCACTACTGGACTTAAGAAGCAACATACAGTAAAAGCTTTAATTGCTTAATATTGTCTGTCAAATAGTTGGCGTTCTCACACTTTCTGTGACAAGTGTGCACTTCAAATCAGTGAATCTTTATGAACAAGGTAATAACAGCCTCTACTAGAGGGAGGAGAAAAAGAGGAAAAGTTTATGAGCTGGTTTGATATTTATTTGTACCAAATTGCATTGTCCACACAATGGAAGTAGATGAGAGAAACAACTTCATTTAGCTTCTCATGTATGTTTCTTCCACAGAGGTAATTTTCTCTTCTGTGTAAAATCCAAATACATGGGTGTCCATACAAATTTTAGTTGAGAGCAAACACATGAAGCTCTGTCTGGAATCAGTTGTGGTTGCAAACTCAGTATCCGAGTCTCCATCCTAAAAATAAAACTCATTACAGGCCTCAAGTTTAACCCATTTCTCGCTGCCATTTCAGCAAGAACAAGATTGCAGCAGGTAAATCCATGCCTCTGTAGAGCTTTTTGTTATACAAAGAGCCTTCCACTTTGCAGAATGGTCTATTTTGCTGCACTTCTGTGTTTCCACTTCACTTCTGTGCAAACCTTTTAGTTTCACTATCTCCAACAGTTGTCTGCTTTTCCTTTCTCAGGTCAGCTAATAAATGTTTTCAGTACAGAATTCTTCATTACGGCACAGCTCCATCCCTGGTGTATCCACAGCTGTTACTGACTGTACCTGCACGGGACCTCTCCACAAGGCCAAGGAGCTGGCACTGTTTTCAGCAGGCTTGGAAATCAGAGACCAGGTGGGATGCAGCATTTCTTTTGGTTTGACTTAAGAACTAAATCAGACAATTCAGATCTTGCCTCAATTAAATGATTTTCATTCCAATTACCTCCAAGGTGGCACACAGGTAGCATGGAAATCTCACAAACTTACAATGTAGCATTTTAAATACTGTGAAATAATTCATCAGCTCTATTTAATGCTGGCTTAAGAGTCATAAAAATAAATTTGTTTTAAAAAATGAATAATTTGATTAAACATTGACCCTTTTCTGGCTGCTAGATTAAGATCTCTGTGAGTTGGATTATTGCTCCTTTTTCTCATCTGAATCCTGCAGTCAAGTAATCCCACCTCTTGTGCTAGCTTTTAGTTAGAATGTGTCAGTGGGAGAAAGACATGCCAATAACCATTAGTGTTATATTATGGAAATATAGATCATATTTTTCTTTCAGTCAGAAATACCTTTACTTTATGGATTTTCTGATGGCTTAGTTGCAAAATGGGTATATTTTATTTACAGTAAGGGGTTATTTCTAATTTATGCATAATAAAATTTGTATTTTCCCTTCTCTTGAAAATAAAATTCCTTGCTAAAGGAGAGAAATGTTTCTTTTTCTCTTTGGAAGAAATGTATTGCAACCTTTTGTATAAATGTTCTCTCTATTTTTCTGTGTTGAATAGATTAAGCTACTTGAGATGTACTACTGTAAAATTTTTCTGAATAATGAAGGATATAGTCTGCAGGTGAACTCAAGTAGTTAATTTTAAGTATATTGTGCTTTCCATTGTTTTTATTTCACAGCATGAAAACCAGAAAGGGAGCAAAGTAAATTGATAGAACAAAACAAGAATAGTAGTGTCTATGTCAGTAAACACTTTAACAACAACTGGGGGGCGTTTCAAATACAAAACATAAAAATTATTTTTCTGAGACTAATCCTTGATCCTTTTCTGAATTATGTGCTTCTCTTTAAAAATAGAATTTTAATAAAACACATTTATGCAATGCTATGTCTCATTCTCTCATCTGATTAGAAACGGGAATCACTTTTCAGGTTTATATTTCACTGGGCTGCATCTTGATATCCATAATTATTATTCACATTCAAAGCCTCTGGAAACAAGAGGAAAGTTTAATACTTGCACATCTGATCTCATATAAGACAGAAGCCAAAAAGTCATCAAGTTTGATGATCATCAAGATTGTCAAGACCCATCTTAGAGGGTGAAAACAAACACAGAAGGACCTCTGTATATGTGATGCAGGTTTATTTTTAAAAAGTAAGTGGAGCAGAAAGGATGTGACCATTTTGGTTCTTTTCTTTAAAAAACAAAAATAATATAATGCAGAAAATATTGAAGGAAAGGAAAGAAAGAGAAGGAAAGGGCAAGAGTAGACAGTGGAAAGATACCACCCCCTGTGGATCCAGCTATTACACTTGATCTTTGCAGTGTTGATGCCCACGGTCAGACCGATGGCTGTGGTTTTGATTCCTTGGGTGTGGGGGTGGGTGCAGCTGAGTTCTGTGGGCTATAGACATTCAGCCTTGCGTGGGAATGCTCCAGAGGGCATTTACACTGGCTGAAACAACCCTGTGGAAATGAGTTATGGGAGCATTCAGAGATCTTTGATGGTTTGTGGTCCCTTCTAATGACATTACATGGCAGCTGTTTGGCCCTCCTTCTTGCGACTGTGTAGTTGTGCCTTATAGCAAGGCATGAAAGGCTAAAAAATAAATGAGTCATTAATAGATGGAAACAGGAACAAAATTATTATTTCTAAGTGAGCAAACTGAAGGAGGGAATGGGAATATTATTCAGGATACTTTGATGAAGACAATAGGCAGAAAGAGGACTGTAAAATCTATCCATTTTACACAAAGCTTGGCAGGGCATGAACACAGACTTGATGAGGAGTGTTCCTAGTGAGTTTATTGTGTTTCCCCTATATCGTCTTTACTAACCCCAGAGTTTTTATAAAGATTACTTGCAGAATATGAATAAATCTCTAGGGGCCATGTAGCTGTTAAATACTGCATGCATTGACAGTAAAGTGGCTTTCCACAGACTGAATGCAGCTTAGGCTAATTAGAATCCAGAAATTTTACAGAAATTGTAAAATAAATTTTCTGCTTTGGAGTGAAACCTTTGCATTTTGTGTCTAGTACAAGTTCTGAAATCGAAAAGAAAAGAAAAGAAAAGAAAAGAAAAGAAAAGAAAAGAAAAGAAAAGATTGTGTTTCTCTTTACACTGAAAAAAATTTGCATATGATTCTGTGTTGATCTATCTACTAGGCCTAAAGTGGTAACCTAATGGGTACAAAAATAAAGGAATGGTGACAGAAGAGGTAAAAGGGTTCAGTTAATTAGTGAATTTCTGCAGGTCATTTAAACTTGGCTCTACTGGTATTTGTGAACAACAAAACATCCCTCATACGCACATTTAAATTATTCTTTGTGTTCACTGAATCTTTAAATTGCATTGTGATTTTCTGCTTACTTTCAATTTAATCTAGGGAATGATCAGATTTCTGATGTGAAAAATACTTCAGACAAAACACATTTCTTTTCCTTGACAGATGCAGGAATTTAATTAGGGAAATATTATAGAATAATGGTTAGAATCAATCACTTACAGCTTCATCTGTATGTATCACTTGAGTTGACATTTTTGTGACAGCTGTCTATTCTCTTGCTTGTGAGTATAATAATTTAATTCAAGTTTACACCATAGGTCTATTAATAACATCATACCAAGTAGTAGGAATTTTGCCCAAACAAGTACTGCAAGTCAGATTCTTAAGCTATTTTGGCATTTAAACACACACATGAAAAAAAGAAACAACTTAATCAAAAACAGTTTAAAAAAAATTAAGAAATTATTCGTTTCCATTATATAAATAATTAATTGCAAACTTCAAATAGTTAACTCAAGAGAAATTCAGATTTTGAATTATTTTCTCATGTGTAACATATTGAGTTTTATTTGAAATAGCAGTTAGGCTAGATATCTAGAGATCAGTGCTTACATGATTCACATTCAGTTTCTAGATTAGTTAGAAATATTCCATTTCATTGTCAAAAAGCAGTTCTAACTTTAATCAGACTGAAGTGGAAAGAGTAGTTGATAATTAAAGAAAAAAAAGATGGTTTAATTTTCTCCACCACAAAATTTGTTCATATTTGAACAAATTATTATGTATGTGTAGTATAAGGTTTAGTAGAAACCTCCTGCCTGCATTCCTACTGTTTTTAAAGGACTTACAACACAGGATTGCAGATTATTTTTCTGGTATAGCTTTCTCAGAAATTTAATGTCTAGAGGACACAAACTCACAGCAAGTCCAAAGACAATGTATTGTGTCACTCAAAACTGCCCCCGGCACTCAAGGTGAGGCCGCCCCAGCTCAGAGCAGAGCAGGACAATCCCCTCCCTTGCCTGGCTGGTGATGCTGGGCCTGATGTCCCCCAGGACAGGGTTGGCTCTCCTGGCTGCCAGGGCACTGCTGGCTCATGTTCAACTTGTCATTGACCAGGACCCCCAGGTCCCTTTCTACGGCACTGCTTTCTAGCATCTCACTCCCCAGCCTGTCTGTACAGCCAGGGTTGCCCCATGCCAGGTGCAGATTCCAGCACTTGTCGAACTTCCTACGGTTGGTGATAGCCCAGCCCTCTGATCTGTTGAGGTCTCTCTGCAGGGCCTCCCTGCCCTAGAGGGAGTCAACAGCTCCTCCCAGTTTTGTATTGTCTGCAGATTTGCTTAGTATCTCTTCCAGTCCTGTGTCCAAGTAATTTAGGAAGATGTTGAAGAGCACAGGGCCTAAGTTACTTTGTTACATCTTGTGGAATGAATATAGTTTTATTGAAATAAATTTTACTTTAAACAAAAATATAAATAAATACAAAACATTATCTTTTAATCATGCCAATTACTAATTTTTTCCATGATACTACTAAGGAACTTTTCACTTAGAAGAAAGTATAGCAATTGTTTTGAATATCTCATAAACACTAATACAGCCTCTCCCAGAATCAGAAAGCTGTTTGCCAGATTCCATACTGTCCTCTAAACCAGACACACCTTTGTTTGTTTCACTTCAATTATTAAGCCTCATTTGAGAAAGACTACACTGAAGTGATGCAAATCACAACTCAAGTCTGACCTATTTCCTAGACATAGCTCTGCTTCATGAAGCAATACCTGCACACGCCTCAGGACAGAGCAAATCACACATGCAGACATACATACACACATACTCCGAACTTTCTGAACTTCTGTGTTGTCTAAAAAGAGATTCTAGATTACCATTTTTAAGTAGGTGCCAACGCTCCACAGTAGCCAAAATAGGCATGATAATTTACTCTCATTCATGCATACCAGTTCTTAAACGAGGCTAATTATTCTATTGAGCAAGTGAATCAACTGAGTTTTTAAATGTGAGACACATCAACAGATTCTCTGCAACAGTCTGACTCCATTTAGCTATGCAGCCTTCAGACCCAGACCAATACTCTTTTTCTTTTTTTATAGTACTGAAGCATCTTGAGCATTTAATAAATTAATGAGTAAAGATTAAAGACTAGAGAATAAACTGAAATAAATAAGTGATTATTATTATTTAAATGACGGAATGTTCAGGGGCCAGAGTGGAAAACCACCAAGCTGGCAGAATGTTTCCTAAATATTTAGACATTCTAAGTAAAATGTATCCCCTATATTTTAGTTGCGTTTCCTTTGAACCACACGTGAAATGTAAGTTCTTTGTGACTTGTAAGTGAAATTTAAGTTACTATTTTTACTAAATCTTTCTTTTTCTAGTAAATTATTTTTTCCTTTTCATTATCTTCTCTGAAGATCATTAATTCCTAATTAGTCCTAACCAGAATTACCTTTTTTCTGGCAAAAGAATTGTAAGAATATAATAGGTCAGCTGATGAGTTCTACAATGAGAGTAGGTCAGCAATTAGGCTGGTGGAATGGAAGCTAATGGAAGCTGAGCAGGCATAGAAAGAAGTTGAAGCCAGACATTGCCAGATAATTCCTTTCAGAGTATGATGTTTACAGGATGCATCAGATACCAATCAGGTGTAATTGTATTTTTCTTCTGTGACACAGGAGCATTAGGCCAATATATACCACCAGAATACAAACCCATTCTGTGATGGGATTTTATGGTTCTATGTATTCAACTTTCCAATGAAAGATATATTTCATTATTTTATGCATAATTAGTTATTACCTGATGTATTTTTTTTAACCTGGCATATTGAAAGTAAAGAGCATCACAAATATTATTTACATTAAAATATATTTATGATCTTACCATAGAATCTTTTAGGTTGAAAAGATGTTTAAGATCTTCAAATCCATCTGCAAACCTAATACTGATATGTTCACCATTAAACCATGTTCCTAAGTGCCACATCTACACATCTTTTAAATACCTCAGGGGATGGGACCTCCACCACTCCTCTGGGCAGCCTGTTCCAATGCTTGATGACCCTTTTGGTGAAGAAATTTGTCCTAATATCCAATCTTAAGCAACTTAAGGCCACTTCCTCTTGTCCTTCTGCTTGATATCTGAGAAATGAGACCAGCACCCACTCAGTTACATACTCTTCTCAGAGAGTTGGGGAGAGAAATAATGTCTCCCTGAGCCTCCTTTGCTCCGGGCTGAAAAACCTCAGGTCCCTCAGGAGTTCCTCACAGGACTTGTGCTCCAGACCCTCCACCAGCTCTGTTGCCCTTCTCTGGACTTGCTCCAGCCCCTCAATGTCTTTCCAGTAGTGAAGAGCCAAAACTGAACAGAGGGTTTGAGGCGCAGCCTCACCAGTGCTGAGTACAGGGGGACAACCATTGCCCTGGTCGTGCTGGCCACACCAATTCTGAAACAGACCAGGATGCCATTGGCCTTCTTGGCCACTTGGGCACACAGCTGGCTTGTGTTCCACTGGCTGTCATTGATTCAGCCTCTCCAGATCCCTCTTCAGAGCATTTCTACTCTTCAGCAGATCAACATTCCTGTCCAACTTAGTGCCATCTTGAACTGACTGAGGGGGTGCTCAATCTCCTTGTCTAGACCACTGAAGGTACTGAAGAGGACTGGCCCCAACACTAAGCCCTGGAGAATCCCACTAGTGACTGCCACCAGCTGGGCCATGCTCTGGGGCCAGCCATCCAGCCAGTTATCCACCCAGCAAAGAGTGCACCTGTACAAAGTCACGAGCATCCAGTATCTCCAGGAGAACAGTGTGTGAAACATTGTCAAAGGCTTTAATGAAGTCCAGGTAGAAAATATCCACAGCCTTTCCCACATTCATTAAGTGAGTCACCTTGTCATGGTGTTGCCTTTTTCCCAACCTGGAAATAAAACTCGAGATAATTTTAGCGAGGAGGTAACATAAGAGGGGATCTTTATTTGAAGGCCTTCAGGGGCAGTTATGGAAAGATACCCACAAAAGCCCAGCCCCCCCAGGGGTGAGTACATTTTTATAGGTTTTGGGAAATTAGGATAATTGATGAAAAGCACCAATAAGTAGGACAAGTGGTGATGCAGCTCCCCTCCAGGTCAAGCCCCTTCTCTGGAGCCCCGCCTTGGCACTGGCTGTACTTTGCCCATGAAATGTGTCTCGCAAGAGTTGTTCTCAGCCTTGGTTCCCAGGAAGAACCAAAACAGCATGGGGCCTTGTACCTCCCAGGGCTTGGAGCTCTGGAATTTGTGTTGTCTTTCTGCCTAGGGAAAGGCCATGGAAAAGTACTGGGAAACTAGATTACTTCTAGTGTCTTCGAGTTTCATTTCATTCTTAAATCAGACAAAAATACTTTGCCTCTCCTTTTATTTATTATGTTTGTCAATACATTTATCATTGTACATGTGTCCACATATGGAATTCCATTTTTTAAAGTCATCCTATTTTTGTGCCTGTTGTTTTGCACTAAGTTTTGTTTTGGAGTGAATCAGCTTGTTCCCTCTGAGATAGGTCAAGGACTAATTCTGTAGAAGGTTTGTTAAGGAACAGTTCACAACAGAAAGTGTTACAGAGGTATAATTTAATCCCCTTGTCCTGCAAGGTCTAATGAAGGCCAAATCGAATAAATTTTTAAAGTAAATTATTTAGTAAGACAAATGAACACATAAAATATAACAGACAAAAAATCTTAATCAGAAATACTACACAGTATAAAACTAAAAGAATGACACTTTTTTTTTCCTACAGAGTAGATTACAACATGACATAACACATTGCACTGTACCAAGGTACTCATACTAAAGCCAGCAAAAAAAAGAATATTAATGAGAAGCTGAAAGTAACTTACTACCAAAATGAAGATAATGTACACAGATTCCTTCGTTTACCCCTGGGGAGTGACTGTGAAATAGGTGTTCCTAGTCATAGAAGGAACTCCACACATATCCAGGAAAATGTATGGAAGATTTCTGCTTTGTGGGAGTTTGGAATGACTTTTATAGTAATAAAGTGGCTGTCATTCAAAAATTTGGCTTATCTTGTCAAATCACATTTCAAAATAAAGATATTTATTGGGAGTTGGGAGATGCCAGACCACAGCTAACCCCTTGTTGCCAAAATAAGTCACTACAATACAGTTTGTAGAGCTTGAGCTATTTGATCAGTTAACAAAGAGTAGATAAGCTTTGTGGGGGTGGCTGGGGGGTGCACAATGTCAGGTCACAATGACTTCAGTTTATCTCAAATTGAGGGTGGATGTGATCTTCTGTCCCTGTAATAGGGAGTGACCACTCGTTTTCCATCACAAAAGACACAGATTCAGGAAAGAGGCCATCTCCTAGGATCAGGTGTCTGCAGAAGAGCTCCCCAGACCTCCAGGGACAGATCTGTCACAGAGGCCTCATCAAGGTAAGAGATGATGTCGTGACATGCCACTGCCATAGCGAAGGACCCAGGTCTCCTTCAGCTGCTCAGTTTCACTCCTCAGCCACCGTGTCATTCCCAGCTGGGGGGGACAGGGCTGTGGCAATAGGAATGAGAAGGCACATTAATGCCACTCTCCTGGCAGCTGCAGGCATGTGTCAAATGGCTCAGTGGGTAGGTACTGCAGAGCTGAGGGCAGCTATAAATGGACTGATCTTCATTGTTACATTTAACTACATCAGGACACCTATATTTGTAGCATTTGGACTGTATTCCAAGAGCTCAGAAAGAAGCCATTAATTAGGCCAATAAATGAGAATTCAAATGATTAATTATTTCACCTAATGCCTTACTGGTATTAATAATGCATTCTTAAGTACTCTCCTGGTTAAAAGTAAGGGTCTTGGTAATGACTAACATATCAGCCTGAGAACATTATTAGGCTCAGATGAAATAATGACTAACATGATGGAAAATACCTTTTACACCACGTAGCAATGAAGTCAATAGGTATTTACTTTTGCTGTTCTTGGGGATTCATGCTTTGGATGTCAAGGTGCATACCCTCATCCAAAACAGGAGAATACAGTGTCTACATGTTCTGCAGGAAAAAGAGGAGGAGGAGGAGGCGAACGAGAAAAGGATGTTACGGAATGATCAACGCCATAGCCCATTGTGCTGCAAGAGCACCATGAGTCATTTGCCAGAAAAAGTCAATCAAGTAACCTGAGAAATAGAAGGTGCTTTGCCTCAAGCAAGTGGCTTGTTTTAAATCTCCTTTATTTTTTTTTCCTGCTTCCTATGTGGAAAATAACACAGGGCCCAAAAAAAAGTGCAAAATAAAAGTATCAATTCCTGCAGCCTATATTGTTTGTTGCACTGAGGGTACTGCCTCATACAGTTCAAAAGGTGGCTTTAAAAATTTAGAAATGTTAAGAGAAAATGCTGGCTAGAAAACTCTTACACCTTTATTTTTTGGGTTTTTATCTCAGCCCCACACACCTCTCCCCAAAACCATCCCTCCCCATCTGGTTTGGCTTTTAGGTTTTTTCAACACTACAGAATGTTTTTGCAGAGTAATTTGTACTTGTCAGGACAACGGCTTCGGGTTTATGAATTGTAAAGGAAATTTTGGAATACACTGGAATTGAAAAGCCAAACCCAGAAAGTAAAGCTGAAGAATGGAGATGTTCAGTCTTTCATTACCTCTTTTCTCTTACCCTTCTTTTTTCTCCCTTGCCCTGCCTTTCCATACATTGTAGCTTTTGCAGTCACTGCAGAGCGGGGTTTTTTCATTTTATGATAAATCCTCTACAAATATGCTACAGTGACAGAAGTGCATGCATTATATAATCTTACATTTTCAAGAATGGTAATGAATAGTTTTCTCCCACTCTTAGTACTAAATTTAGAATGTGACTATTATATAGAGAAAAATCACTTTATTTGTTGCCATTCCCACATCTACAAATTACACCCTTTTGATTGTCAGCATATTTCCTGTTTATTTATCTCAGAGACTGAACTGTCAGATGGCAAGATTACAGGGATTTTGTCCATCTTCTGACAGGTAATTTGAGATTCCCAAATAAAACATGAATGGCTAAAATATATGCATTTAATAAGACATCTGGGAAAACGACCTGGTTTTGGCTGAAGCAGAACTAATTTTCTTCATAGTAGCTGGTACAGTGTTGTATTTTGGATTTAGGGTGAGGATAATATTGGTAGCCCAGTGATGTTTTCACTGTTCCTGAGCAAAGGTTACCCAAACTCAAGGACTTTTCAGCTTCTCATGCTGTCTCACTGCTGGAGAGGGTTGGGGGCACATAAGGAGCTGGGAGGGGACAGCACAGATGACTCCAACAGACCTAAGAGATATTCCATCCCATATGGAAATATGTTCAGCATATAAAATAAGAGCAAAATTGCCTGGTGGGCCACTGCCTAGGAACATGTTTAACATCAGTCAGCTGGTGGTGAATAGTTGCTTTCCACTTGCAACACTTGTTTTTCTTGGGTTTTAGTTCTCTGTCATTTTTTGTTTTCCTTTTAATGATTATTATTGTTATTGTTGTTATTATTATTACTCTTATTATTATTCTATAGGCACTGGTTTTGGAGGATCATAACGTAAGAACTCTGTACTGTTGCATTATATTCTCTGAAAAATGTGAAGTTAACATTTTCATTTGGTTGTGGATAACTCTCATCACTTAGACCAGAGTAAAACTTCAGTGTAAGTCCAGTGCTCTTTGTACTGGAAAGATTATTTCTGATATCAGCAAACAGACAAACATAGAGGGTCAAAATCAATTATGTATGTAGCTCACATATATTTCAATACAGATGTCAATAAAACTCCACATGAGCACTCACAACAAATATGTGTTCCTGATTGAATAAATGCAAGTACAGTTTCTCTTGTTTTCATTAACATACTCCACACATTATTTTTCAGCTCTATGGGCTTCAGCCAATTAAGTTACCTATCTTTTCTTCTGAAACATTTTCTGATGTACATTCATAACTCACATACACTATTTAAGTCTTAGAAAGGAGTGGAATGCATTCATGGTTTCTTTGCTTTGGTTTTTCTACAGTTTATGATGCACAGGGAATTGGAAGTCTGGTTAATCCTTAATTAAACTACTAAAAGAGAATATTATTAAGAAATTTTAAAGTTGTGACCAATTTTTTTTTAATGTCTGTAATGTTCTCTCCCTGCTTTCTGTTGCTTTTTTTTTCCCCTCCTTTTTCCTATCCTCTCTTTTCTCTTCTAGTCTGATGTTATTTGTTCCTGTAGAATGGTGAAACCTGTATTTTTACCTTCCTGACTAAGGATATAAAATATCTACTAACTTTGGGAACCACAGCTTCATTTTCCAATGTATTTAATTTGCATTATGTTGTTCCCATCTTTTTTTCTCTAAGGACTGTAAATCAGCTTCTGTAACAGTTCCTACCAATTAGTTTATTTATAGTGGTCGAGCATATAATTTTTTTCCCTGTTGGGAAATATGACTTATAACACACATGAGAGATATTTGTACTGTTTTGTTAAAAAATTCTTTCCTGACACACTAGATATTATAAACTTGTCTTGCATTTTGTAATGTAACAATTAACTTGGAACCCATGCTACATATGGAAATGAAGGTAATTTATATAATTCAAACCATGTGGAAGCCACTTGTGTGTTTGCAGACAGAACTGGTTGCACAGGATACCTTCCGATGCTGTGGCTAGTGCTTTGGGTAATTTCCCTTCTTTTTTCCACCAATTTAACTCCATTGGAGAAGGCCACCACATTCTTAAAGCAGGTTATACCACTACTGAAGCCATATTGGCTATCACCAATCACATTCATAATTTCCATGTGCCTTAGCACATCTATGAGAAGGATCTGCTGACTACAGACTCGGCCACCCAACAGTATCAGGGCAATTCAGTTATGGAATACTGAAACTTGACTTTCACTTAGGTTTCTTATTATTAAACAAACAAAATTACTGCTTAGACATAACACATAGAGAGGAATCTGAATGTGGCAGCATTTTTACATACTGCCCAAACCCCAAAATCTTTCACAATAAAATTTCAGTACTTCCAGACTTTATACTGGTACCAAGACAAACTCTGAAGGATATAATATAGCAACACTTTCTGCCATTTTCTTCTGGTGAAAAACATTTGCATTTCTAACCCTTTTACATAACCTATTGGGACATTGTGAAAAGGAAAAAAGTACAGGGTGGTTTGGGACTTTTATCTTCTGTAGAGAGTTTGAAGTCCATTTAAAATAGTCTTAATATATTTCATTCCTAGTTTGTTTTTCTTTTTTGTTTTTAGGGGATTTATCAGAGCATAGGGAAGTTGAGGTAGTAATTTTTATTTCCAAGGAAGAAAATAATTTAGGATTCCACAAAAAGACCCTTGCTTCCAGCATGAGTTTTTTCCATTGAGTATACAGGGCTTTGAGTCAAGGAACAGTTCTTGCTTAGCTGGACTTTCAGAGATGCAACACAAAAAAAACCAAACAACAACAACAAAAACCCACCACCACCAACAACAAAAAAACCCAAAACCAAAAAACCCCAAACAAAACAATAGAAGATTGCTCCGTTTAATTGATTACTGTATTAATATGTACATTTTATGTTATATATGTTTTATCTGATCTACATTTGAAGCCTTTTGAGAAAGAAATTGCCTTGAATTGCTGCAAGATAATCAAGTAAATAAACATAATGCAGTGATGTTTCTTTACCCTCTACTCTTCTACCACTCATGTAAGTAATATTCAAATCTATCCCAGTGATAACATTATTCTAATCAGATCACGTCTGTTATGAGAAGGAATAAACTGAAATGCTTTTGCAGCCTTCAAGGGGGACATTTCTAGCTACCAGAGACATCTATCCAATTCTCTTTTTATTTTTGTATGATATTTTTTTGTCTAGAGTAGGCAAAAAATTCATTTCTCACACATGCCGCTCAATTATTTATACTCAAAACAGCAGTAATACTTGTCATTCTGGGCTGTTTACTGTTGTTTCTTTTTTATCAAAAATTCAGTGATAACTACTTTACTAACAAAAACCAAAACATTAAAACTCAGTTATAATAGATGAAGCAGTTATGGAGATAAACAAAACAACCAATTTAGATAAAGGTAGTACCTGTTTCTTGTAAACAGTGATGTGAATCTACTAAGATTTAGTTTTGTATCCCAGGGAAGATTGTTTTTCAAAAATTTAAACAGTTTATAAACTCTGTTATTAAGATCTAAGTGAAACACAGCAGATGTTGAAATAGAAAGCAATGTTCACATTGGCTTGACTCTAGGCTCTTAAAAGAAGAACAAGTTTAGTTGCAATACATTTCAGCAATATTTAACAGACATATTACTTCTAATTTGTGTGTTATTTAATGCTAGAACTTTTCCATGCATGCATACTACAGCTAACAGACTTATAGAAAGCATTAACTCCTTTACATAAAGAAGAGAGGTCAAGACTGTGCTGTTGCTACAGCTGCTGGTAGTATTTAGAGTCAAAAACTGTTTTGAGTTGGAGAGGACCTTAAAGATCATCGAGTTCCAATCCCCTGCCATGGTCAAAGACACCTTCCACTAGACCAGGTTGCTCCAAGTCCTGTAAAACCTGGTCTTGAGGACTTCCAGGGGTGAGAAGTTGCTTGTCTGTCCTGGACTGGGGAGCCCAGAACTGGACACAGCACTGCAGGTCTTGCCTCACTGGGGCTGAGTAGAGGGGCAGGATGATCTCCCTCAACCTGTTATCAGTGCCCTCCCTGACACATCCAGGTTACCATTGGCTAGCTGGCTCATGGACAAATTCTTGTCCTGTTAGCCAGAAACTTTGGGGATTTGGAGGCTTACAGACACAGTCATTTCCATCTACCTGCATTGCCCAAGTTTGCTACATCAATATTTTTCTAGAAACAGCAACAGCAAATCCCAGAAGTGCTGGACATAGGATTTGAGTAATCTGTTAAAAAGTTTACTGACAATTCCAAACTGGCAGGTGCTGTTAACTCTCTTGAAGGACAAGATGCCTTGGAGGATCTAGACTCACTGGAGCATTGGATTATCATTAATGGGATGAAATTAAAAAAGTCTAAGTGCTGGAATCTGCACTTGGGATGAAGCAATTATGACACAAGTATAAATTTGGAGGGGAGTGGCAGGAGAGCAGAAAGGGATCCGGGGTGCTGGGTGACAGCAGGCTCCATGTGAGACAGCAGTGGCCAGCAGCCAGGAGGGCAAAGCCCATCCTGGCATCACCAAACCCAGCATTGCCAGCTGGTCAAAAGAGGCGATTGTCCCAATGTGTTCAGAGTTCAGCCTCACCTTCAGCATGGGTGGAGTTCTGGGCCCCACCATTGAAGAAGGATGTGAAGGAGCTTGAATGCGCCCTGATGAGGACAACAAAGCTGGTGAAAGAACTGGAAGGTAAATCCTATGAAAAGGGGCTGAGGGCATGTCCACTTTGGAGAAAAGGAGACTGAGGTGTGATCTCATTGTTCTCTACAGCTTTCTGTAGAAAGAAGGGTACGTGGAGAGAGAGGTGCTGTTTGACACAAAATTTACTGAAATCCATTCTACAGAAACAGCTGAAGCCCAGGGGAAAATATCTGCCAATGAACTGGAATCAGATAGTACACCAGATGCTTTTGTTTGGATTGCTAAGTACAGGATGAGTGCCATTACACATGATGTAATCTGTTGACATACATATGTAGAAATCTAAATATGGCATCATATTTACTGAATTTTAATGACAAAATTACTGGATATTTTCCAATATTAATGCTGTGAAAAATATAAAAACTTGTCAGGTTACCTTTACTCCCTTTGGATTATACAGTTTCCTTGCATGAAGAAAATAAAAAGATTACTGGGCTGTTATCAGTAATTATGTACTGATTGTAATTTCCCATCACACAAAGCATACATTTTCTGCTCTCACTGGAAATTCTCATAGTTAGAGATCCTCTTTTTAATCTATACTGGACCAAGGAAGCTTGTCGGTTTTAGGACTCTTTGGGACTATAGTATATAAATGTTTTATATACCAAATGCTTGAGGATAAAATGATCTAGCCTTTCTTTTTTGTTAACCTCTCAACAATATAGTGTATTAGAGCATAAAGGCTGTTGTGCAGCCTGCTACACAATGATGCAGACTACATGCTCAGTAATAGAGTTCCTCATGGTAATGGCTTCCCACAAGATTTTAAATTAAATTCTAACCTGCTGTTTCTGTGGTGCTCCAATATCATACAATATTGATATAATATTCTATGAGTTCTACCCGCTGCCTTACCTAGCAGCCTCATAAAATGCTCATGGTTTGTCCCTTAGTCTGTAACACATGGAGAGACTGAGAAAATTCATCCTTCCATTGATTTTCATAGAATAATGTCAAACAAAGATTAGGATCAGAACTATATTTTAACTCACCTCTGTCTTTAGTGTATGTTGCAGTCTGAAAAAAAACCTCTCAGTGGGAGTTCTGAGGAAAGATAATTAAACTGAAACAAAGATGAAACTCAAGAATTTGGGGAGAGGTATTAGAATACTATGAGACATTATCCAATGTGTTGCTTAAAATAACAGAAAACTGGACTAGGCCCAGGCAGTCCTTTGAATTCTAGACTTTCTAGTACATTGGTGTTATGAAATACAGTACACCTGTATATATTTTCTTTCCAAATTTCTTTTTCTATTGTTAAAAACCAACACCTATCTATCCTAAAATCTTTTATATTTAAAATTTTCTTTGACTCCAAATCATTAGAAGACCTTGTAAAAATGAACATAAAACTTGTCAGAACTCCAGACAGCCTTTTGTTTGGTTGTTTGTTCTTATAACTGTGTAGATATTGTGGTCTCTGTCTCTCAGAATGAAACCAACTATTTCTAGATGTTTCTTCACATAGTTGAGTATAGAAAGAGGAAATATACAAGTACCTATAATAAAACAAATAATGAACAGGGAAATATTGATTGATCTACTGACGGAAAAATAAAAACATTTTTGACAAATTAACAGAACTGAAAACTAAGCTGTATCCCAGATATAGAGGAGTGCAAAAAATCATGGAGAAAAAATCAGATGAGAGGGTTTCTGCAGGTCATTTCAAAACAAAGTTGGTTTCAACACTAGATCAGTTTACCATGGGGCTCATGTAGCTCAGTTCTGGAAGCATCCAGGAATTCTTATCCCAAGGTTTCTGCTAGAAACCTGCTTCAGGACTTCACATTCTCATGGTGGAGAGCTCCATCACTATGCCTGGCTGCAATTTTCCTTCCTACAAGTTGTGACCTCTTGTTGCAACTTGTGAGCTGTACCTGCACCTCAAGGAAGAGTCTGATTCTTGCTGCTCTATAATCTCCCCTCATATCATGGAAAATAGTAGAGAGAGATTTCTTTGCAGCCAGATCTGCTGGTCTGTGATCAACCCAGTCAGAAAGGCACTCAGACTCTATGAAGTATCATTTAAACTGTTCTTTTGGAGTTAAAGAGAGAATAGCATAGATAATCTGACATTCTTTAGATACTGGATATCTAAACGATACCGGATATCTAAATGATACCCTGAATTCATCCTATAACTGCTCAGTGTACCAACCCATTGACAAGAAAAGGTTTCAGTCTTTCAGAAAAGTTGTGCATGAAGAAAAAGGATTAAGTTTGGGTTTTTCACAATTATTTTATTATTCTGATGCTTTGGGACTCATTTTTTTAGTTCAGTGAGTAAGCATTTTTTATAAACAAGTAATCTTTTTATTTTCTTCACATGAGAAAGCTTTATAATCTGAAGGGAGTAAGGGTAAACTGAAAAGTTTTTATATTTATCATAGCATTGATATTGGAAAATATCCATTAATTTTGCCATTAAAACTCTACTAAGAAAGAAATATGAACTATTGCAGGTACTTCTTGTTTTGTCATGATATGTGCCTACTATTTCTCTCTTTATCTTACATGGATGTGGAACATTTAATATTGTTAAAAAAGTGAAACTCCATTTTGGCTTCAGTAAGGTTTTTGAGACTCTCTCAACATCTAGGGTTTTACAAGGAATGGTCTGGCAGCTTGGGTTCATTCATATATTTTTCTGTTTGGTTTTTTATTTTTCCTACTTTCCTTTTTCATCATTCAATATAAATATACATAGTGCAAAATAAAGTTATCAGTTACCCACAGGAGATTTGTGACACTTTGGGAACTAGGGTGTTTGAAAATCCAAGAACTTTACCCCAGAACTACTTCACTGAAATCGTTTTCATGAAAGTGGGTATTGTATAAAACCAAAATAGGAGAGAAAGTCTTCTCTTGCCTTACTTTCCAGTACAGTTTGTTGCAAGATCAGTTCTTTTGTAACCAATAACTGAGCAGTTCCACTGCTCAGTTTTTGCAAATACATTATGATTTAAATTATTTACCATTCATATTTCAGCTGTCCTGGGTATGTCCCCTCCCATCTCCTTGTGCAGCCCCAAATGTTTCACTGCTGCAGTGGGGTGAGGAACAGAAAAGTCCTCGAGTCCATATAAGCACTGCTCAGCAGTAGCTAAAGCATCCCTGTGTTTTAGAACTATTTTCAGAACAAATCCAAAACACAGCCTCATACCAATATATAAGAAAATTAATTCTATCCCAGCCAAAACCAGCACAATATATCATTGAGAATCTGGCCACCAGAGAACAAAATATGAGTTACAGCCAGGAAGCCTGTGAGATTCATTCTGGCTCTACATTTCCTTAACTTTCTATCAATTCACTTTGTAGGAAAATATTTTGCAAGGGTTGTTAAAAATTACAGAGAGACGCACAATGGAATTTAAATGTACCTAGGCACCTAAATCCAATTAACCTTTATTTCAAGTGCCTTTAGGTTTTCCTGAAAAGTCTAACCCAAGAAAATACTCCAACTAGAAATAATACAGCACCACATGCAAACTTTGACAGAGAAAAATAAACTTAAAGTAGAAAACAACTCTATTATAATGTAAAATATAATAGATAAAATTTATAATTTTGCTTTTAATTTTTGTATAGTAAAATATGTCAGTTTTGCATCTATTGCTATCTCTGCCTTTTTATCCTTATTCCTCTATGCTGAAGTTATTTTCTATCATCCACAATCTTTGCTCATGTTGAAACACTTACATAGCCTTTATATATTGAAATATGAACCTAAATCCCTATTTCTTTTCTAATATGGTCTTCCTGTTGCTGTGAATCTTAGAGCAGCCACCAGTAACATCAGTCTGCAACCTAGCACTGCAAGTGTGTACAAACAATATTCCTACTAATATGACTCCTTCCTGGGTTTAAAAAAAAAAAAGGTCAGGAAACTAAAATGGGTAGATGGGTTTAACTTGACTATTTAGCCATCACCAGACAGAACAGTCCCAGTTCTCTCAGCCTTCCCTCACAGGAGAAATGTTTTGTTCCCTTGCTCATCCTCAGGGGCCTTCACTGGTCTCTCTCCAGGATGTTCATGTCTCCCTTGTACTGAGGAGCACAGAACTGGGAACAGAGCTGCAGGTGTGTCTTCACCACTGCTGAAGAGAGGGGGAAAAGGTCACCTCCCTTGACCTGTTGGTAACACTGTTCCCAGCACAGTCCAGGTTGTTGCTGTCCTTCCTTGTCACCAATGAGCATCCCTGGGTCACGCTCAAACTGCTGTTTACCAGGACTTAGAGACTGCTTTGCCCAGCTGCTTTCCAGCCAGTGACCCCCCTCCATGTGCTCGTGTGTGGGGTGATCCATCCCTCGTGAGCAGAACTTCTCAAACTTGGAAAGCAACTTCATACTGTTCCATTTCAAATCCTGAAGCTCTCTGCCCCTTTTGAAATTGATCATGTATGAGGTGATAGATTTAATCAAGATTTTGAACCAAATCAACTATTTTTACTGGTCAGCCTCATGCATGTGCCAGGATAGATAAAAGAATTTTTATATATCCTTAGGTTTCATAGAATTGTTGAACACCAGGTTGGAAGAGACCTCTAATATCATATGGTGGCAAAAGCTGGACAATCTAGCTCTCCAGCTGAATCATAAAATTGTCCAGCTCTGGGGAATCCACCACTTCCCTGGGAAGATTATTTCATGTCTGATTGTTCCTGTGGAAATTTTTTTCCTCCTTTGTCCAGTCAGAAGCTCCCCAGAAGTAACGTATACCCATTGCTCCTTGCCTTTGCCACCACTCTTTGTAAAAAAGGGGGTCTCCATCTTCTTTGTAAGCATTGCTTAGATACCTTTAAATACTGTAATGCAGTGATAGATATCCTCTAAGCCTTCTTTTCTCAAGGCTGAACAAACACAGTTCTCTTATCCTTTCCTCAATATCAAGCTTACCAGTCTTTTGATCCCTTTTACCTGTGTCCCTTTTCTGAACCCTCTCCAGCCCATCTACATCTGTTTTGTGGTGGGAATGTAGCTGAAATGAAGGATCAGAATAAAACTCAGTAGAGATATGGGTACTATTAAAAGAACAAAAACTGGTCTAGCAATTCTCCCCTTTTAAAGTCAGAGTAGCTCTAATGCCTCCTGATACATTCAAACTAAACACAAGTGGATGCAGAAAGCTGGCATAAGCTGCATTTATCTATGTGTGAGTGTCTATGTGCACACTCACAAAGTAGTGCACTTTCTTCCTTGCTGTGCCTAAAACAGTTATAAATGGTGATGCTAAAGTGAGGGTTTGAATTAATTCTGTTTACCAAAAGATTCGGAGTTCCAAATTACTTATACAAACATATTAGCATTGTATGCATCCATTTTTTATCATTTTACAAGTGTTTACCATCTGCACTCCAGTGGCAATTTTTATATTAGCTTCCTTGTCACTGATGACAGTATTGGACAGAATCAAGACTAAAGCACTCCTCTTGGAAATCTCCCTTTTGAAATTGATGTAATTGTGTCATTTGCAGTAGTATTGGAAATCATGTAGTCTATTCTTGAATATAGAATATAGCGCCAATTCTTTATCATAATGCCATGTTTTACTAAGTCAGTGCTTTTCAAATGTCTGACTATTTTCATTTATTTTTTCAGAAAAACTAATACTTGCCAGCCACATAGTCAGATTTGTCAAGGTTTATTTCCCACATATCTCTTCCATCCTTTAGTTAATCATTAATTTCCTGTTCTGTCTAGGGCTGAGTCTTTGAATCTACGCCATGAATCTTTGTATCTTCACTTGCTGAATATTGACAGTAGTACAGTACCAACCTCTTCATGTCTCTGGAGTTGAAAGTTGTCATCAGCAGAAAGGAAATAATCTAAGTAAACTCTTTTACGATGCAAAAAGGGTTCTGCTTACATTGCCTCCTACACTCTTCTGTGGCGTTCATGGGGTGGCTTCTGCACTGTTCTGTTTCTGTAATGTAGGATATGAATGGAGATGCTTCTGCCTGCAGCATTTCTATTGTCCCAAGCTGATGAAGTGATGATAACAATATCAGCTTCCAAATTTTAAAATCAGATTATATATTCAGAATCAAAGCCATGTGATACACCTGTACAATAGTAATCTGCTGCAGTCTGTAGAACACATTTGGAAATTAGTAATTTGATATTGTTGCGAACTCCTAATATTTCAGACAGCTTACACAGAAAGGCTGATTTTTGCATTAGATTACAGATATTCACAGGAATTAATTCTGTAGAGTAAGAATTTTTCTACAGAATTGTTGGTGTAATGAAGACTTCAACGCAGTGGATAATTTACAGAGCAGGTGAAGTTAACCTTTATGAGGAGGTGACTTTTTTGACCTCTTTCTTCATAGTCTCTCAGCTAATGAAGGGAAGTTCTGCTGTGTCTGGTAACCTTATGAAAAAGTTCAGTGGTTGGAGATCCATGCCCTTTTACTCAATTCAGTCTCTCTCAAACACAAAGATGCTGCATGTAACACAAGGGACTTTTTGTCCTTTTGTACTGACATTATGTAGTTCCTCAATCTTTCAGTATCTTCATTCTTTTAACTGAAGAATAATATAGCAGCACCTGAGAAAAGATCATTAAGTACTAATCTATTAATATATTACAATTCTAAACACATGTAAATAATAAGTAAAAAACCTAATTGGAAATGTACACAGATGGCTGTACATAATTCATAAACCCATCTCATTTTTCACCTATTGCTACAGAAAAAATAATGTTTTTCATAGCAGTAAGAATTGATAGGAAACTTTAATATTTCAGCAACCACATTTTCATTTATAGAAAAACAATCTAATGCTGGTCAAAGCACGTTTGGTTTTAGTCTGTGTCTTTCAAGATCATTAGGTAAGAATTTCAGAATCAGATTTTGTCTTATTCATCATCTTTATTTGATTTTTTTTTTTACTATGATAAGAGATACTCTAGTGTCAGTTCTTTCTATATTTATAACATTATTTATGGATATCTTCTTAATGTTCCTTATTAATTCTGTGTTAGTGATTGATTTGATCACACTTTTTTCAGGGTAGACCATGAAATTAGTTTAATAACTAAAAACATAGCCTTTGAGACACTGGACATGAAGAGCTGGGAAGAATATATAAATTAAGAATTTGTAATTTAATTTAAGGAGACATTAAAAATTGCTTGTATTCTAATAAGTCCTTCAAAGAAGATGGGGCTTGTTACCTCATTGATCTTCAGTGAATATTCCCAGGCCTTCAATTTTAAAGAAACACTTTGTAAGGGTCCTGTTAATTGCTGGAGCAATTTTGGTCATACCAGCAGTGCCTGCCATCAGATGCAACTGATCATGTCTCAGGGTGCATCTGATCCTTCTCTAGTCACCATAATACAGACAGGAGACAGTGATACCAGCATAATACTCCCAAGTTTGGTGTAGCTTTGGTCCTCTTATATCTGAGTTATGTCTCAACATATCCTTGATGGAAACGAACTGAGCCTTACCATTTTGTAAGCATATGGCACAGGGAGTGACAGCAGCAGGCAGTATTTGTGAGAGGTAGGTTGCATCTCACAGCTTTCTTGTTCCTCTGATGTTTGGCATGGGTAGATTATTGCAAATGGCTATTTTCTGAAAAAGTATTGAAACAAGAAACCTGCTGAAAAATAAACTTACCAAAATATTACTTTTATAAGTAATATTATACTTATATAATATATTATATAAGTATATTATGTTATGAAATGTAATAGTACTGGTCATGTTCCTCAGTGTTAATTGTTCTTCATGTCTTAGATAATACAACTGAAAAATTACCCATTTTGGATGAAGTAGAACTCTTTAACTTTGTTGGTGCACTGGTTTTGAAATTTAAGTTGCAGGGTGCACAATTGATGACAGCTGACAGTAGTTTTACTTTGGTTTCAGCACAGATGCTCCTTGTTTATGTGAAGGCTCCTCATTGAATGCGAAATCAGAATTGGGCTCTCAAGAGTATTTCTTCATCAAACAACTTCCTTCTTGCAAAACCTGCAAAGTTGCCCATCAGACAGGGTGGGGGAAGTCATACAGTCTAGTATGAAAAACTATCTGGAAAAAAAGCATGTATTTTCATAAATGGGAAACATTTATTTATAGGTGTCTTCACTATACTTTAGGAGAACATATCATTTCTCTGAAGTCAAGGATGGGGCCAAAGTAAAGAAGCCTTGAAATTTAGCCAGTGCTGCAATCACTCACTAAACTTTGGTTAAACTAGGCTTCTTATCTCTATTTCAGCTACAGACTGACAATAAGGAGGAAAGAAATGGCTAGCAGATACAGACTGCTGTGAAACTGGAAATCTACATTTAAGAATTCTTATTTCAACTTTTTTCACTTTTCCTGGCTTGTCAGGAGTAAAAAATAGTGATGAAGGCTAAAAAAACCAATTCAGCTGTAGACTGCTCAAGGAAGTGTAACAGGGTAGACAGCCCTGTTAGATACATATTATGCGACCGGTAACACTTTTGTGGAATAAAAGTGGTATTCCTGCTGCTATTTTGATTTTTTTTTCATCACAGCATCACCCTTCACAAATAAAAGCTTTATATTTTCCTAAAAAAACCCATGCTAGCAGCTTAAATGATGCAATTACATAATCAGTGGCACACATTTTCTGCTTGATGCCAGAAAACATCACACATGTCCCAGATACTGTAGCTGGATGTCTCTCTTCCTCATGTCTCATACTGTAACTCACATGAGTTACAGTATGAGACATGAGGAAGAGAGGAAGACACCACTGGCGCCACATTTTCATTATGTTCTCCCAGAATTTACTGATATTGTGGTTCTATTGAACCCAAAAGTTTTTTCTTGATTATTCTAGAGATGATGTATCATTCTGCTCTCCGGCACAGGGAGACTATGATTTCCAGAAGCAGGAACAGTACTGTAGCAAAATTTTAAGACAAAATTTTAGTTTTCCCCTGAACTTTGATTCCTGCCCTTGTGATTTTTCTCTTTTCTGTTTTTCTCTTCTAGTATTTCAACCTCCATAGTGATAAGTTGCCTCTTTCTCTGTCTAGACGTAATAAAGGCTGATTAAAGCTCCTGATCTCACTGAAGCTCCGTGTGCCTCTGTCCCCTTTTTTCTACCCTTGGTGAACCCTGTCCTGCATGGAGACCTCAGCTCTGTAGGAAGCACACTGTCACTGAGGGAAATGCAGGAGCTGCTGTGTCCTTGCCTCTCACCCTACAGCTGGTAACACTCTCCACTTGTCTCTTCTGTGCTACCACGTGCACAGGTTGTTTTTCACCTTGGAACTTTTTGCCTTAAACGAGCTTCATCCTTTCCTGCATGTCACTGTACCATGCTAGCAACTTCTTTCTCTCCTGTTTTTACAACTGTCTTACATCCAGCTTCCTGCCTTATGACATGCCATCACAAACATTTTATGCTGTCCCTTGGGGCTTGCATTGATGTTGCCCCTGCTTACATCTCTCTCATTTTCTATACACGTTCTGTGCTCTGATTGCTGTCATCTCAGTGCTACTTTCATCATTCCCCCACAGATGTCTTATACATTTGATGACCTAGTTGAATGAGTCCTTTATTCCAGCCTGGACAAATAGTCTCTCCAGGGGTGCTCACCAGGCTGCCTCCTGTCTAATTGTATTTCTCCCAGTTCTTTACTCTCACAGCCCATTTGACTCTGATTTCTTGCTCCTTTGATATCATCCAACAACACTGAACAGTAAAACCCTCTTGGTGAGACTTTTTTTTACAGGGAACCAGCCATATGCATGCTATTACATACAAAAAGTAATAAATAAAAGCAAATCTAGTGTTCCAGTATAATGAGAGACTGAATGAAAATGGTACACTTCCCTGTTTGCAGATGCAATTTGAGGGATAATGGGTCCTAATTAAGATAACTTAAAATATTTTTATTATTGTTCAAAATACCTTGTGATATCTTCAGAGTTTAAAGAAGTGTATATTTTCATTTCTCTTACCTAACCTATCATCTTTAAAATCAATATGGAAAAATACCAGCTAATGAGATTTTGTTTTACTTTATGTAGAATCTCTGTCAGTGTTAGGGCATTTGAAGAGGAAGACTGTGCATGCACCAAAGGAAGAGTGACAATGTTCATGGAGAGATTTCTGGTAAAGCCTGAATCTATTCATTGTGACACTTAAGTCTGCTTTTCCTAGAGAAATGAAGTGGAATGGGAATTTATCATGAGGATTATATAAAATTGTAGGATTTAAAAAAAAATTCTGATATAAAGGGGGTGAATGATTGCTAGAGACAACAAAGATACATGACTGTGACTCTTGCACCAAGAATGACACAGGAACAGGTGGGAGGCACTATTGTAGAAAAGAGCAAAAGAAAGCTTTATTCAAGAACCGCAACATTTTTATAAAGTGATATGATAGAGTCTATTTGATTGGCTGACTAACAAAAACATCTTCCTCACACACTGTCCTTGAGAAAAACAGAAATAAGAAGTAGAAAAACACCACCTGCAGATTGTTTATACTTAAAAAGTTATCACGTCCTTACAACTCCCCAAAAATTCTCTCATGCCGCTGTGAGAAATGCCATTTCTCTCTCTCTGTCCTACGCCATCCACACATGACAACATCAAAGACCTTGGAGAATTATTGTAGTGGAGTCAAACTATTCATCAGGAAAGAACACTAGAAGTTTATTAATTATATTGTTATAATATTGTGACATAATCTCTGCTTATGTGATTCAGTGACTGTTACAAGCTCCTTTATTAATTAAACTGAGAATATCCATCAAAATCAAATCCATTTTAAGTATTTCAATCTTCAAATATAACAAAGCTAAATAAGATTTTATCAAGCAGCAATATGGATCATCAATGTAACTTCTATTAATCTGCTGATTGACTTTCGTAGTCTATTATATTGAAAGTGAATCTTGATATAGCAATTTCATTATTTCTATCTAAACAATTTAACTAATTTTGGAAGAGAAAGTTTACAGTATATTAGCAAAGCATAGGGATCTAAAACGGCACATGGGTTAGCTAATTGAAGAGAAATCCACATTTACATAACAAATTCTTTCTAAATTAAATGTTGTCTTCTACATGAACTGCATCATGAATCAGGAAAGTAAAAGTTTTACTTAATGACTGCAAAGTGAATTAAATATGGAATGCTATTTTTTGCTTCAAGTTCTGAATACTGTGTCATTTAACTATGTTTGTACCTCTAAATTATATACAGCCAGGGAATTTTTCTTCTGGAATTTCTGCATCTTACCTGACAAATTTTTTACTGGTGGCTAGTCTCATAGTCTAACCCAGAGAATGGTACAGGGACTATCAGAGGCTGATCAATGATATGGGGACATCAGAAATTCCTGGCTGGCTCAGAATGATTCACGTCACACAGTATTCTGTTTCAAAAAAATCCAAATGAGATAGAACAAGTAGGCAAACCTGAATAATATTTTTAGACAATTTATTTCATAACTTCTCTAGCATCCACAATCTTTATATTAGAAGTATTGGAAGGTTTATATTTCTGTCTGTTTAGAGAACTATTAGTCCTTAAATTTCTGATCCTTTTTGAATCTGCAGATAAAACCTCCTGTGCCAGTGAATTCGGGAAATTCAATGTGCAGTGAATGAAACAGTAGCTTTTAAATTTCCTTTAAGCTAGTATGCTACCAGCTTTAATGATTGCTCTCTAGTTGTATAATTTAAGGGTTGTGATCTAGGTATATATTCATACTCACTCTTCAGGATTTTTTAAATCTCACTTGCACAGTCTTCAGACTTCTCTGGTCTCTCTTCATAAGACAGTAATTCCTTCTGTCTTCTATTTTAGCAATCCTTTTGTGTTCCTTTCCTAATATCTTTGATTGTCCTTACCAATCAACCACTGAGACTTAGTCACCTGAATCTGAAGGATAAGAGGATTTAATCTTCAATCAAGAATGGTCTTGAGAGAAAAAATGGATTCCAAATATTGTAGGAGGGAAAAAACTATAACACTGAACACGTGGGCCGGGAGGCAGCCACAGCACACAGTGACAGATCTCCCAGGCTTGCTGGGAGTGAGGCTGAAGGGCACACTGGAGTACGTACAACCTCCACCTGGTCATCAGCTCTTGGAGGTAGCAGTTTGAAAGACATCACTTTCACTATGTCATAAGCACAACATATTTTCAAAACCTCAGAGCACCAGCAGCATAGATAGAATGGAAGTCCCAGCAACAGCCAAGACATGGCGGGGAGTGGGGGGAAGGGAGGGCAGGGTGAGGATTTTGACCACCATGAGAAAATAATTCCTATAGAGACCTCAGATTAAATTATTTCAATAGTCTATGCAAGTAAAACGGGAAACTGATTCCAGACACGGTGCTTCTTTTTTCTGGAAACAATTCTCTTTTGACTGAATTCCACTGAGCATGCATGCACAGGGGATTTCCTGTGGGCTATTTCCAAACATGGAGCTAGAATTGCCTTCTGTTCTTTTGCCATATAGACTTTTTTTGTTTTTTCCCTAACCAGATGATATTACTTACTGTGCATTAATAAACAATGTCTGATTCATCAGTGGAGGCTCCTACATAAGATATCTAATTGAATTCCACTTCTTTTTTCCCACTGGTGTTGAAACAGGGCATGTTTTTTCAGTTCCATGAGATTTCACTTTTCAGCACTTTACTGGGATGTAATATAACTTAAAAGAATAATCTGTTTTTAAAATATTGACTGTAATTAATAATAAGCTAATATTAATGTTGCTGCTTGAATATAGTCCTCTGCACACAGTTGAAAAAAAGTTATCAATGATAGCATAACTTTGAGAATTTTTCCAAAGCATTTGTTGTTTTGGTGTTATTTTGTATTAAATTTCTTCTAGAAAACCACATAAATCCTGAGATATGATCTCCCTAAGTTTTAAGAAAAATACTGTTGCAAAACATACGATATACATTGTGGCCTGAATTAGCTTTCCTGCCACTGCCTCCCTGTATAGATTTTCTCCTTTCTGTAATCATACCTCTCTCTTTCCAATTTTTTTTTCAACACAAGACTTTGATTGATACAATTAATGTGTTCAGCAAAGAAGGGGGTTTTGAGGGGCAATGAGATGTGATTAAAATGGCTTTACTGAAGCTTTGGAGGGTAGAAAATGGAATTTAAGTTAGAATAGCTTTTATTATTATTACTACTACTTTATTATGCTAAGAACCACCCAGTACTTGAAAGGTATTAACAGCTGTCTGTTAATATCTTTAAAGTTATATTTTTCTGCTGGCTTTAGGTCTGTAGGCCAATTTGTCCTGTTTTGTCATTGGAGGGGTATATGGTGTATGTTTCTTGCCATAAAACCAACAATGAGTTTTCATTTTCAAGTAAAATCAAAGATAAATTATGATAGCTCTTATAATTACATTGATACATGTGCTCTTCAGCAAGAATTTAAAAATTATTGATAGTCTCTGAGGAGAAAATTCCGAGACAATTTTTTTTAATGATCAGATCCCAACTTTATTAAAAGGCTGTCATATTAAATGCTGAGTATATTTGAAAACTATGATTTTCTTGAAAAAGGTAAGTATTTTTAAGCTAAATGACAAAGTCTACTTAATTCCTGTCTACTCATTAAAAAAAACCTTTTTTGTAAGATTTTCCAAATTATTAATACTGTTTATTTAGCAAATCTGTAGTCTGTATGTGCAAGTTTATATATGATATACCTACATATGAAATATGTAGGTATATCATATAGACTCATATAGATATGAGTATTTATAAATTTTTAGTATTTTTCTCTTCAGAAATAATTTCACAGAGCCCAACTTGAGCTTTTTGTGTTTGACAAAAGCTGCTCTCATTTGAAGGGTCATTCTGTTTTCACTATCACTGAAAAAGAGAACATTAACAGACTGTGTTGTAAATTATTGCATTACATTTTCAAAATTATATTTGCTTGGGTTTGAAATAGACTTAAGAGAATCATATTTTCATGTCACACAATACAGCAATTAACAGAAACATGTCAACGAGGGACAATAGGTTTCTTTTTTCCTGTTAAGTAGATTAAAGGACAAAGGGATTATTTTTGTAAATTCATTTTATCTGCTTCCATGCTTAGGACATGAGTTGGGTCCAGAGCTGCAATTCACTGGCCTAGGGATAAAGCAACAATAATGCAGTGTTTTTCAGGATAGACCACTCTTCATCCTAGTCACGGCTGGCTCCATGACCACTGCAGCAGTATCCAGCAGATTCTAGGAAGGCACCTTTTTTCCTTTTTTTCTTTTTTCTTTTTTCTTTTTTTTTTTTTTTTTTTTTGCCAGCATTTGGAAAAGCTTTGCGAGAAATGGTGCTGAAGACAGCAGGAACTCTTGAAGTTTCTGGATGTCCATGTTTTGTAGAAATAATAGTGAATTTTTATGCCTAGACACAGAAACTTTCTCTGCGTGTTACACTCACAGGATGGGTAAACAGAATGGAACACGTACATAAAGCAAACATTTCTGCTTGTGACTGCTTGTGCCCACATACTCTTGTGAGTAATGACCAGAGCCACTTGGCTCGTCCAGCCCTCCCAGCCTCTGGAGTTTGATAACCACAGCAGGTGTTGGGCTTCCCCACTGTGACATGTCAGTCCTGGCAAATGAAACCTGTATCAGGGTTGGGATCAATGTCTTGCTCTTGGTTCTTTGTTCATTGTGCTGGAGCTGCTGCCTCTTACCCTGTGGCTCTTCATTTCCCGGTGTCTGGAGGAGCCCTTTGCCAGGAGAGGGGCTGAGCTCACACCCAGCCAGGACCCAGCTCGGGGAAGGGGGAGCACTGCCCTCTCCAGCTCCAGCTCCCTCATGGCCTTCTCCAAGTATTAAAGGACTCATGGGTAAAACTTTCAACCTACTTCAGAAGTTCACACCTCTGAATATATTCTAGCCTTAAAGCTTTTATTTTTTTTTCTTTTTTAACACACTGGATAAAATAGCAAATTTGGTATGCATTAAGTTATATTTTATAAGAATTATTCATGCAAGAAAATGATGTATTAGTCTACTTTTGTATCATATTTCAATTTTAAGGATGAATTGACCCACAGTAATTTGAAGCTTTTCATTAAAATGTTCATGTTAAAACAGTAATGTCAAAATTTCTGATATTTAGAGAAGGATGACTTGTAAATTAACCTTATTTCAGGTGAACTGATGCAAAACTCTGAAAATGGTCCTAAGGGATTAGGTTACTACTCCTGAGACTACTGTAGAGATCTCTGAGAAATTAGCTCATACGGACACCAAAACATTTACATTGTTCAGACTTTCTTTGCTCATGAAAAAAATATTCCAACCCTGATTCTTTTTGGATCATAGAAATCTAAAGATCAAAGTATAGCTCAGATCTAAAATAACAGACACTCCAAGACTGTCACCACTCCCAAGAGTTTTTTCACTGCTGTGTTTATTCTCAAAGAGGATCTGATGAGCAGCACACATTATTTCCTTACACGTGACTTTACAAAGTGTGACTGTCAAGGTGTTGTTATATGACTATTGTGCTTGCATGAACTTGTAAGTAGTTAGTTCAGAAGGAGTCAATGATTTCCTTAAATGTAGATATTGGGAGCTATCTATTTATTGTCTAGGCAGAGACATTAGCACTTCTCAGGCTGGGGAGGGGAAGTGAACAGGCACAATCCTGCAGGCACAATGCTACAAACTGACATTCTAAACAAGTGATGAAGCACCAGAGAGCTGTGGAGCAGCAAGGACAAATGTCTGAGCGTTAATGTAGAGAAAATGGTCAAACAAAGACTGATGCATCCCACTGTTGAGATTTCCCTCAAGAAAAGCAATACCCAGCCTCTGGATCTTGCCCTACAAGTGCATTTCAGCAAGTAAATCATATCAGCATGGTTACAGCTTGTTATCTAAGTGAAACACATAGACAACCTAAAGTGTACTTACTGCATTATATATATATATCTACCCCTAAACACTGCTTTATCTTGGTTAATTCTAGGGTTTCTAAAGGTTAATTATCTACTTCTACTTAAATGCTCTGTGATGCAGAAATTATTTTAAAGAACCAGAAATCCAAGCCTAGGGTTGAAGTAATTCATGAGACACAATCATAGTGCTAAATGTTCCATGAAAAGTTTCACAAGGTACCAAATGACTTGGGAATATTCTCCTGTCCTTTTCATGGCATAGTAACTTTGTTATTGGCATGGTAAAAAATTCTTCTTCCAGAGGGAAATTCTACCCAACATATATCAGGTATGGTGCAAGACTAAAAATTACTGGTCAGCTCTTTTGGTTGTCACTCATGAAATTGTGGTCAAATCTGAGTTCCAACTGAAGTTAATGCTGGATTTCTCTCACAAGGTTTCATACTCATCTGAAGGCTTATGCACTCATCTAAAATGATGTACTGTACTTAAGCCTCCCTAATCCTGAGCTGTCTTCATGGATGGGATTGCTTCTTGGTTAATGGCACTGTCCCTCTACCTGTTTTTTCCTAGCACCAATTCTAAGGGAAAAAAAAAAGCTTGTTTGTTTGTATTTTAATTTGTTTTCACCCTTGGCATTAGGAACTGTAAAAAATAGCTATTATTTATAAAAGAGTAGATTTTTTTTTTTTTTTATGTCTGGAGCATTTTACACTGCCTTTAGTAAAGAATTTAATGGTACAAAAGTTTAGAGTAGTTTTAAATAAATGCTTCTGTAATTCAATCTGTACAGTTAGTAAAGGCATTTATTAGTGAGTTTTCCTGATGACTTCTCTACTTTTAAGAAGCATAAAGGTTATTTTGGTATTTGGTAGGTTTGTTGTATCTTGCACTGTACTTGTTTACAGACAAAAAGCAAACCCTCACAAGGAAAATTTTCACATCCATGTATTTGTTCTTTCCATATGGAGCACTACATGCAAGATATGGAACATAGAGATGTCAAAACATTTCTGACAAATTAACTATGTTAAAAAATCTTGGTTCCTTGAGCTAAACATGTTTATTCTGAAACACCTTCAGTTTCAGAAACTCTTACAAAAATAAGAACAAGTTTGAAGGAAACCCTTTGACTGAATCCCAGGAAGACTGTGATGAAATGATTTAGAAGCTGCAGATCCCAGAACTGCTTCCTTGTGGACCTTTTTTAGCAAGGATGAGGGATTACACTACAGTTATCTGCTTAATGGAAAGACACAATTCAGTTTCTTTCACAGTACTTCCATTTTTCAAAACACTGCCAGCAACAAACCTGAGAGGTCATCAGTTAATCAAAGCAACTGACTGGATTCCAGTTCAGAAAATTTAGAAAAATGTGGCTTCAGTTTAACCATCCCTTAGTCTTCAGACTTCTGAAGTACAAATTCTTCAGTGCTGATCTGAACGTGCCTCTGAATTGATAGTATTTCTCATCTTTCTGTGCACAAGTTTCCCTTTTATTTCATTTTATAAACATATTGTTCCAGTATCTTCTGGAGAAATGCATAAATCAGTCTTGGCAACATCAGAGAACCTCTTGGGGTTAGAATTCAAGTCAGGGACATCTAGGAAAGACCACAGAAGATGGTTAGCATACATGACAAATATGGTCAGAAAGAGGTTGTATTGTGAAAAACACAGCATCACTTTTCTGCATTTGTATTAATAAAAGCATATAATAAGTGCCTTTCTGTCCTTGATGGTTTTGTAAGTCTTTCTAAGTCCTCAGAGATTTTTTCCCCCTTTATCTTCTCTGTGCCTCTTGAAAACTTTTGATTTTCTTATTGTCTCATATTGGGAATTTCTAACATATAAATGCAATGCCTGTGCCTCAAATGGGGCCATTAAACAGTTCCTGACTGAGAGACATGTGCCATAGTGGCAGATTAACCTCTCCTAGCAACAAGATCCCCACCCAGCTACTCTCATACTCCTCAACCCAATAATGAGAAAAATTAAGATGAAAAAGTTCACGTGTCAAGACGAAGACAGGGTGAGCACTTACCAGTTACCATCGCTGGCAAAACAAATTCAGCTGGGCAAAGATTTATTTAATTTGTTGGGGTTTCTTTGTTTGTTTGGGTTTCTTTTCTTTTCTTTTCTTTTCTTTTCTTTTCTTTTCTTTTCTTTTCTTTTCTTTTCTTTTCTTTTCTTTTCTTTTCTTTTCTTTTCTTTTCTTTTCTTTTCTTTTCTTTTCCTTTAATAGAGTGGGATTTTGAGAAACAAATGCAAAATGAAAAACATCTTCTCACCAGTTCTCATTTCCTCCTTGGCTCAACTTCACTCTCTTCCCCCTAGTTCCCTCCTCAAGCACCACAAAAGGGTTTGGGAAGAGGGGCTTTGGCCAGTCATAAACACTTCATTTCCATCTCTCCTTCCTCCTCAAACAGTTTCTCTGCTCCAGTGTGGGGTCTTTCCCTACAAGAAAGTTCTACAAGAACTGTTCCAGTATGGGTTCTTTTCCCAAGGCTGCAGTTCAAGATCTGCTCTGGTGCAGGTCCCATCCATGGGCACAGGTCCCTCTGGAATAGACTGCCCAAGGGTGGGCCCTCCATGGGCTGAAGTTTCCTTCAGGGCACATCCACCTGCTCACATATGGGACCTCCATGGGCTGCAGGGGCACAGCTGCCTCACCATGGTCTGTACCACGGGCTGCCGGCGAACCTCTGCTCCTGCACTTTCTTCCCTTCCTTCTTCAATCCTTCTTCAATGACTTTGGTGTCTGTAGAGCTGTTTCTCTCACATTTTCTTACAACCTTATATCCCCGTCCAATCCAGTTTGATTCTTATCTCATTCAACATGTTTTCATCTATTGATATTTTCTAGTGCAGCGGTTGTTGGAATGTGGCTGTGTTCATCTGCTTTCATCTGGGAAGGATCCCATGAAAATAATTTTAGTTAGAAGGATGGAATGGAAAAATATTGTGAAAAATAATGTCGTTTTGGGAGTAGGTGTAAGTGGTATTTTACACCAGATTTTACACCAGATGTTTTACACTGGATTACTCAGTGTAAATACCCACTGTTTTATTAAGCCATGTTTTGTTGTAGAATAATGACAAATTTCCATTGACATACATCAGTTACAAAGCAAACAGACTAAATATAGTACTCTTTGTCTGCTCACTTAGAAATTGTTCTCCTGTTTCTTGAAGGATGAATTATCTCTCATTTCTGTGAAATCAAAAGTATCTCCTTACAATAGCATGCTTTTAGTTTAAACTATCACTGCCATGGGATTTTTTTCTGGACTCCATAACTACTCAAGCACAGCAGTTGATTGAAAAGAGTTTGGATTTATCTTGTAGAGAAATGCATGTGAACCTCCGGGATAGTTTTCATGCTGTCTTAAAATGGCAAAAAAAAGTCTTGTGTCTATATGAAAAGGCCTCTATCCAATATAGTAAATACAAATGTGGAAGCACTCATAGCTGCTAGTGTATATATTGTATTAAGAATACAGGGCATTGGTTTTCAGCAGGTGAACAGAAGAGAGATCTGAAGTTTGCCTTCCATGGATAACTGCCTTCAGAGTACCTTTACTGA